>NC_092778.1:27576699-28246375 GCF_047496795.1 Chiloscyllium punctatum
AGAGACAGGGGGAGGGTGGGGGCGAGAGGGAGGAGAGGGAGCGAAGGGAGTTCTGACATGGATTTTCGAAACCACAACATGAGACTGTCTCTGTCTCTCTCTGTCTGTCTCTCTCTCTCTCTCTCTGACTCTCTCTCTCTCTTTGTGTCTCTCTCTGTATCCCTCTCTGTCTCTGTCTCTCTCTGTCTGTGTCTCTCTGTCTCTGACTCTCTGTCTGTCTCTCTCTCTCTCTCTGTGTCTCCCTGTCTCTGACTCTCTCTCTCTCTGTCTCTCTCTCTGTATCCCTCTCTGTCTCTGTCTCTCTCTGTCTGTGTCTCTCTGTCTCTGACTCTCTCTCTGTGTCCCTCTCTGTCTCTGTCTCTCTCTGTGTCTCTCTCTCTCTCTCTGTCTCTCTGTCTCTGACTCTCTGTGTGTATCTCTCTGTATCCCTCTCTGTCTCTGTCACTCTCTCTTTGTCTCTGTCTATGTCTCTCTCTCTCTGTATCCCTCTCTGTCTCTGTCACTCTCTCTCTTTGTCTCTCTGTCTCTGTCTCTGACTCTCTCTCTGTGTCTCTCTCTCTGTATCCCTCTCTGTCTCTGTCACTCTCTCTCTTTGTCTCTCTCTCTGTCTCTATCTCTGACTCTCTCTCCCTCTCTCTCTCTCTCTGTCTCTGTCACTCTCTCTGTGTGTCTCTCTCTGTCTCTGTCTCTCTCTGTCTCTCTCTCTGTCTCTGTCTCTGACTCTCTGTCTCTGTGACTGACTCTCTCTCTGTCTCTTTCTCTCTCTTTCTCTCTCTGTCTCTGTCTCTCTCTCTCTCTGTCTCTCTCTCTCTCTGACCTTTTCTCTGTCTCTCTTTCTCTCTCTGTCTCTCTCCCTGTCTCTCTCTCTGTCTCTCTCTCTCTCTTTCTGTCTCTCTATGTCTGTCTGTCTGTCTCTCTCTCTCTCTGTCTCTCTCTCTCACTCTCCCTGTCTGTCTGTCTCTCTCTGTCTCTCTTTCTATCTCTCTCTCTCTGTCTGTCTCTCTCTCTCTGTCCCTGTCTCCTGATAATTTCTGCGATTCTGCAGCCTGACCCCAGCCAACAGTGATCTCCCACACACCCAGTTGTAGTTTGTGAGCCAGAACCACCGTGTGTCAGGCAGCTGGGGGCAGTCCTCAGCTGTTCGTCTGTGGAAGCCGGCACAGGCCTATGCCGAAGAGACGCTCCTGATGTTGTAAATGCTCCCCTCAGCCCCAGGAGGGTGAGCTTCAGCTCTCATTTTACTCTAGCAGGGGGCTGTTTGGTTACTGAACACAATGTAGATCTGTGTCATACAGACTCTGCCCCTGTCCCCAGTCCTTCCCTCACTCTCAGGGGCTGACCCTTCATCCCAGAAAGCCCCTGCTAGCCCTGCAGGAGGTTGCCCTTCTGCCCCTCTCCCTGTACCAGCAGCAGCTATGTACCTACAGAAAGTGGTGTGAAGCTATGTAACAGGGACCTTGTCTATGTCAGCAAACTGCCCTTCAGCCCCATCCTATCCCCTCACCCTGCAGGCCACTCGGCTTTGGAAGGCAGCGTCGGGCTATGTAACAGGGACCCTCCCCATATCCTCACCTCAGGGAGCTGTGTCCTCACCCCCATTCCTCCCATTGCTGTTCGGCTGTGGAAGGCAGCACAGGACTCTGAAATGGAGACACTGGCCGTGTGTCCCAGTTTTCTATTCATCCCCAAAACCTGCTCCTAGCTCCTGGTCTCCCTCACCTTGAAGTAGGAGAGCTGCAGGTAGTTGTAGGCTGCTCGCTGTGGAAGGCATCGCGGACTTGCTGGCTGACCCTGTGCCGGGTGCCCGGGAGTGCATGCTTGGTGCCAGGCAGCTGCCCAAGCAGTTGGCTTTGCCCAGGAGCTCGGCAAACAAGCCTCTTCCATGTTGGAGTGCGGTCCCTGACACAGGCGGCGGCAGTGGGCTAGTAGGCGGCGCAGGGCCGAGCGGCCGAGTAGGGAGCGCTCCAACAACGCAGCCGCCTGTTCCCAGTCCGCCCGGTAGTAGTGCCGCACGCCACTCGTGAACAGGAGGTCATAGGGCTCCCTCAGAGAGGGCTCCGGCAGCGAACTGTGATGGTCCCGCTGCCGAATAGCAGCAGCAGCAGCAGCAGCGGCGGCATCGCCATATCCCCAATCCCAGGAGGACAGGAGCTCGGCGCCACAGCGGACACGTCGCCAAAAAACCAGAGAGAGAAGGAAAACAGCAGCAACAGGAGAGGAAGAGGATGGACTGAGAGAGGAAATGGGAGAGAGGGGAGAGAGAGGGGGGGTGGGAGAGAGGGAGAGAGAGAGGGGGTGGAAGAGAGGAAGGACAGACGGAGAGGGGGGGGAAGGGGGAGAAAGAGAGAGAGAGAGTGGGGAGCGGAGGGAGGGAGAGACAGTGGGTTGGAAGTTCAGTCGAATTACAAAAGGGTTGGTTTTCAACAGAGTTGGCATTCTAACATTTTAAATCTACTTCCTGCTGGTGGGAGGGAGGGGGAGAGATAGAGAGTGGGGGAGGGAGGGAGACAGAGAAGGGGGAGAGGGAGGGAGAGAGAGAAAGAGGGAAAGAGGGAGGGAGGAGAGAGACAGAGAAGGAGGGAGGGGGACAGAGACAGAGGGAAAGGGGGAAGAGGGATGAGGGGGGAGAGAGACAGAGGAAAGAGGGAGGGAGGAGAGAGACAGGGGGGGAGAGAGACAGAGAGGGGGAGAGGGAGGAAGGAGAGAGACAGAGAGGGGGGAGAGAGAGGGAGGGGGAGAGAAACAGAGGGAGAGAGGGAGGGGGAGAGAGACAGAGGGAGAGAGGGAGGGGGAGAGAGACAGAGGGAGAGAGGGAGGGTGAGAGAGACAGAGAGGGGGGAGAGGGAGGTGGAGAGACAAAGAGAGGGGGAGAGGGAGGGGGAGGAGACAAAGAGAGGGGGAGAGGGAGGGAGGGGGGAGAGAGACAGAGGGAAGAGGGAGGGAGGAGAGAGACGGTGGGGAGAGAGACAGAGGGAGAGAGAGACGGGGGGGAGAGAGAGAGACAGAGAGGGAGGAGAGGGAGGGAGGCGGGAGAGAGACAGAGAGGGGGGAGGGGGAGAGACAGAGAGGGGGAGAGGGAGGGAGGGAGGGGGAGAGAGACAGAGGGGAAAGAGGGAGGGAGGAGAGAGAGAGAGGGGGGAGAGACAGGAGGGGGGAGAGAGGCAGGGAGGGGGGAGAGAGACAGAGGGAAACAGAGAGGGGGAGAGAGGGAGGGGAGAGAGACAGAGAGGGGGGTAGTGAGGGGGGGGAGAGACACAGAGAGGGGGAGAGGGAGGGAGGGAGGAGAGAGACAGAGAGGGGGGAGAGAGAGGGAGGGGAGAGAGACAGAGAGGGAGGGAGAGGGGGAGGGAGAGAGAGAGGGAGACAGAGAGGGGGGAGAGACAGAGAGGGAGCAACAGAGAGAGGGCGAGGTGGAGAGAGAGGGAGAGACAGAGGGGGAGGGGTAGGGGAGAGAAAGGTGGCACGGTGCACAGTGGTTAGTACTGCTGCCTCACAGCGCCAGAGACCCGGGTTCAATTCCGCCTCAGGCGACTGACTGTGTGGAGTTTGCACGTTCTCCCAGTGTCTGCGTGGGTTTCCTCCGGGTGCTCCGGTTTCCTCCCACAGTCCAAAGATGTGCAGGTCAGGTGAATTGGCCATGCTAAATTGCCCGTAGTGTTAGGTAAGGGGTAGATGTAGGGGTATGGGTGGGTTACGCTTCGGCGGGGCGGTATGGACTTGTTGGGCCGAAGGGCCTGTTTCCACACTGTAAGTAATCTAAAAAAAGGAAAGACAGAGAGAGAGGAGAGAGACCGAGAGTGGGGAGAGGGAGTGAGGGAGGGGGAAGAGAGACAGAGGGGGGAAAGAGAGAGAGGGAGGGAGGGAGGGGAGAAGGAGGGAGGGGAGACAGACAGAGAGGGAGGGGTGAGAAACAGAGAGGGGAGAGGGACGGGGATGGGAGACAGTAAGGGAGGGAGGGGAGAGAGACAGAGAGGGGGGTAGGAAGGGAGGAGAGAGACAGAGAGGGGGGAGAGAGAGGGAGGGGGAGAAAGGGAGAGGAAGAGAGAGACAGAGGGGGGAGAGACAGAAAGGCGGGGAGAGAGAAGAGGGAGGGGAGAGATACAGAGAGGGGGGAGAGTGAGTGAGGGAGGGAGGGGGGAGAGAGACAGAGAGGGGGAAGAGGGAGGGAGGGGGAGAGAGACAGAGAGGAGAGAGACAGAGAGGGATAGAGATACAGAAAGAGGGGAGAGGGAGGGAGGGGAAGAGAGAGACAGAGGGGGGAGAGGGAGGGGAAGAGAGAGACAGAGGGGGGAGAGGGAGGGAGAGAGACAGAGAGGGGAGAGAGACAGAGAGGAGGGAGGGGGAGAGAGACAGAGGGGGGGAGAGAGACAGAGGGGGGAGAGTGAGTGAGGGAGGGAGGGGGGAGAGAGACAGAGAGGGAGAGAGGAGAAGGGGAGAGAGACAGAGAGAGGGGAGGGGGGAGAGCGACAGAGAGGGGGGAGAGGAGAGAGACGGAGAGGAGGAGGGGGGAGTGAGACAGAGAGAGAGGGAGAAGGGAGAGACAGAGAGAGAGGGGGAGAGAGGCAGAGAGAGTGGGAGAGAGACAGAGAGAGGGGAAGGGGAGAGACAGAGAGAGGGGGAGAGAGGGAGAGACAGAGAGGGGGAGGGACAGACAGAGGGAGAGGGGAGAGAGAGGGAGAGACAGAGAGAGGGCAAGGTGGAGACAGAGGGAGAGACAGAGGGGGAGGGAGAGAGAGAGGGAAAGACACAGAGAGAGAGTGAGAGAGACAGAGGGGGGAGAGAAAGAGACAGAGGGGGGAGAGATAGAGAGAGGGAGATACAGAGAGAGGGGAGAGAGAAAGAGAGATGCGGAAGAGAGAGAGGGAAAGACAGAGAGAGGGAGAGAGACGGGGAGAGAGACAGGGAGAGACAGAGAGAGAAAGAGAGATGGGGAGAGAGAGCACGACAGAGAAGCGGGGGGGGAGAGAGAGGGAGAGACACAGAGAGAGAGAGAGAGAGAGAGGGGAGAGAGACAGAGCGGGGGGAGAGACAGGGAGAGAGAGAGAGGGAGAGACAGAGAAAGGGGGGGGATAGAGACAGACAGAGAGAGAGAGACAGAGGGGGAGGGGGAGAGACAGAGAGAGAGGGGGAGGGGGAGAGACAGAGAGAGGGGGAGTGGAGAGAGAGGGTGAGACAGGGGGGCGAGAGAAAGGGAGAGACAGAGAGAGAGAGACAGGGGGGTGGAGACACAGCAAGAGAGGGAGAGGGAGAGACAGAGAGAGACAGAGAGGGGGGAGAAACAGAGAGGGAGGGGGAGAGAGAGGTAGAGACAGAGAGAGGGGGAGAGGGGGCGACTGAGAGAGAGGGGGAGAGAGAGAAAAGAGGGCAGAGAGAGATGGAGAGATAGTGAGGGAGTGTCAGAGAGAGAGAGCGACAGAGAGGGAGAGATAGAGACACGGACAGAGAGAGGGGGGAAAGAGAGAGAGAGAAAGAGACAGAGTAGGGGGAGAAAGAGACAGAAGGAGGGAGAGGGAGAGAGACACGGGGGGTGGCGAGAGCGATAGAGAGAGAAGGACAGAGTGAGATGAAGGGGGGGGGGTGGGTAGACAGAGAGAGACAGACAGACAGAGAGATAGTGAGAGGAGGGACTGAGAGAGAGTGGGACAGAAAGACAGAGAAAGGGAGAGGCGGAGGGAGCCAGAGAGGGACAGAGAGACAAAGAGCGAGAGACAGAGAGCAAGAGACAGACGGACAGACAGAGAGACAGAAAGAGAGAACAGAGAGCGAGAGACAGACAGAGAGAGACAGAAAGAGAGAGAGACAGGGAATCATAGTCATAGACATGTACAGCACAGAAACAGACCCTTTGGTCCAACCCGTCCATACCGACCAGATATCCCAACCCAATCAAGTCCCACTTGCCAGCACCCGGCCCATATCCCTCCAATCCCTTCCTATTCATATACCCATCCAAATGCCTCTTAAATGCTGCAATTGTACTATTTGAAAGTTTAACACTTGGACTTTGTTCCTGTCCTTGAATCATCTCAGGCAAACGGAGGCTACTCTGCCCATTGAGTCAGTGCTGTACCAGTTAAAGAGCTGTGCAATTCAACCACTTAACACTGTGACTCTCCTGGTCTCCCAGCAGTCTCCTTCTCCCAGTATCCCCACACTCAACCCTGGAACCAACTGATCTGTATTCCCTATGTCACATACCCATGCTCCATTGGAAACATGAGCTGCTCATTCCATCGCTCAAAAGCCCGTAATGGTTTGAAACACCATTCGGTCAGTAAAGTCTGCTTTCCATTGACCAGGCATTCTTTGCGAGAGTTAACGGAAAGGATCACCACCATGCCATCCCCCAGTCCAGATTATTAATGCCAGGCCACAGGCTGTCGGAGAGAGAGAGGGCACAGCGATGCAGGGCAACAAGAGAGAGAGAGACGGCACAGCGATGAAGGGGCACGAGAGAGACAGAGAGGGCACAACGATGCAGGGAAACGAGAGAGAGACAGCGAGGGCACAGCGATGCATTGGAGAGAGACAGACAAACAGAGAGGGCACAGCGATGCATTGGAGAGTTAGAGACAGAGAGGGCACAGCGATGCAAGGGAACGAGAGGGAAAGAGAGAGGGCACAGCGATGCGGGGGAGCGAGAGAGAGAGAGACAGAGAGGGCACAGCCTTGCAGGGGAACGAGAGAGACAGAGAGGGCACAACATAGAACATAGAACATAGAAGAATACAGCGCAGTACAGGCCCTTCGGCCCTCGATGTTGCGCCAATCCAAGCCCACCTAACCTACACTAACCCACTATCCTCCATATGCCTATCCAATGCACGCTTAAATACCCATAAAGAGGGAGAGTCCACCACTGCTACTGGCAGGGCATTCCATGAACTTACGACTTGCTGAGTGAAGAACCTACCCCTAACATCAGTCCTATATCTACCCCCCCCTTAATTTAAAGCTATGCCCCCTTGTAATAGCTGACTCCATACGTGGAAAAAGGTTCTCACTGTCAACCCGATCTAAACCCCTAATCATCTTGTACACCTCTATCAAGTCACCCCTAAACCTTCTTTTCCCCAATGAAAACAGCCCCAAGTGCCTCAGCCTTTCCTCATACGATCTTCCTACCATACCAGGCAACATCCTGGTAAACCTCCTCTGCACTCGTTCCAGTGCCTCCACATCCTTCCTATAGTATGGCGACCAAAACTGCACACAATATTCCAGATGCGGCCGCACCAGAGTCTTATACAACTGCAACATGACCTCAGGACTCCGGAACTCAATTCCTCTACCAATAAAAGCCAGTACGCCATATGCCTTCTTCACTTCACTATTTACCTGGGTGACAAGGATGCAGGGGAATGAGAGAGACAGGGCACAGCAATGTGGGGGAATGAGAGATAGAGACAGAAAGGGCACAGCGATGCGGGGGAAAGAGAGACAGAAAGGGCACAGCGATGTGGGGGAATGAGAGATAGAGAGACAGAGAGGACACAGCGATGCAGGGGAACGAGAGACAGCGAGGGCACAGCGATGCATTGGAGAGAGAGAGAGACAGAGACAGAGAGGGCACAGCTATATAGGGGAACAAGACAGAGAGAGAGGGCGCACCGATGCAGGGGAACGAGAAAGAGAGAGTGAGAGACAGAGAGGGCACAGCGATGCAGGGGAACGAGACAGAGAGAGAGAGAGACAGAGAGGGCACAGCAATGCAGGGGAACGAGAAGAGAGAGAGCACAGCGATGCAGGGGAACGAGAGACAGCGAGGGCACAGCATGGCAGGAGAACGAGAGACAGAGAGCGCACAGCGATGCAGTGGAGAGAGAGAGAGAGACAGAGAGGGCACAGCAATGCAGGGGAACGAGAGAGAGAGACAGAGAGGGCACAGCGATGCCGGGGAACGAGAGAGAGAGACAGAGAGGGCACAGCGATGCCGGGGAACGGGAGACAGAGAGGGCACAACGATGCAGGGGAATGAGAGAGAGAGACAGAAAGGGCACAGCGATGCTGGGGAACGGGAGACAGCGAGGGCACAGGGATGCATTGGACAGAGACACAGAGAGGGCACAGCATGGCAGGAGAATGAGAAAGAGAGGGCACAGTGATAAGGGGAATTAGAGAGAGACAAGAGAGGGAACAGCAACGCAGGGGAACGGGAGAGATAGACAGAGAGGGCACAACGATGCCGGGGAATGAGAGAGAAAGAGACAGAGCACAGCAATGCAGGGGAACAAGAGAGAGAAACAGAGAGGGCACAGTGATTCAGGGGAAAGAGGGAGAGTGACAGAGAGGGCACAGCAATGCAGGGGAACGAGGGAGAGAGGGCACAGCGATGCAGGGGCACGAGAGATAGAGGCAGAGATGGCACAGTGATGCAGGGGAATGAGAGAGAGAGAGAGGGCACAGCGATGCAGGGGAAGGAGAGAGAGAGGGCACAGCGATGCAAGGGAATGAGAGAAAGAGAGAGACAAAGAGGGCACAGCGATGCAGGGGAACGGGACAGAGAGAGGGCACAGCAATGCATTGGAGAAAGAGAGAGAGAGACAGAGAGGGCGCAGCGATGCAGGGGATCGAGTGAGAGAGAGACAGACTGCACAGTGACGCAGGAGAACGAGAGAGAGAGGGAACAGCGATGCAGGGGAACGAGAGAGAGAGACAGAGGGCACAGTGGTACAGGGGAATGAGAAAGAGACAGAATGTGCACAGCAATGCAGTGGAGAGAGACAGAGAGGGCACAGTGATGCAGGGGAATGAGAGAGAGAGAGAGGAAACAGCAATGCAGGGGTACGAGAGAAAGAGACAGAGAGTGCACAGCGATGCCGGGGAACAAGAGAGAAAAACAGAGAGGGCACAGCGATGCAGGGGAATGAGAGAGAGAGAGCAAGGGCACAGCAATGCAGGGGAACAAGAAAAAGAGAGAGACAGAGAGTGCACAGCGATGCAGGGGAACGAGAGAGAGAGGGCACAGCGATGCAAGGGAACGAGAGATAGAGGGCACAGCGATGCAGTGGAGAGAGAGGCAGAGAGGGCACAGCAATGCATTGAAGAGAGAGACAGAGAGGGCACAGCGATGCAGGGGATCGAGAGAGACAGAGACTGCACAGCGAAGCAGGAGATCGAGAGACAGAGAGGGCACAGCGATGTAGGGGATCCAGAGAGAGAGACACAGAGAGGGCACAGCGATGCAGGGAACGAGAGAGAGCGAGACAGAGAGGGCTCAGCGATGCAGGGGAACAAGAGATAGAGAGGGCACAGCAATGTAGAGGTACGAGAGATAGAGAGGCAGAGAGGGCACAGCGATGCAGGGGAACGAGAAGAGAGAGAGCGCACAGCGATGCGGGGGAACGAGAGAGACAGACAGACAGAGAGGGCACAGCGATGCAGGGGAACGAGAGACAGCGAGGGCACAGCGATATAGGGGAACGAGAGAGAGGAAGACAGAGAGAGAGGGCAGAGCGATGCAGGGGAATCAGAGAGAGTCAGAGAGGGCACAGCAATGCAGGAGAACGAGAGAGTCAGGGCACAGTGATGCAGGAGAACGAGAGAGAAAGAGACGGGGCACAGCGATGCAGGGAAACGAGAGAGAGACAGAGAGGGCATAGCGATGTGGGGGAACGAGAGAGAGACAGAGAGGGTACAGCAATGCAGGGGAACGAGAGATAGAGAGAGACAGAGAGGGCACAGCGATGCAGGGGAATGAGAGACAGCGAGGGCACAGCGATGCATTGGAGTGACAGAGAGGGCACAGCGATGCAGGGGAACGAGAGACAGCGAGGGCACAGCGATGCATTGGAGAGAGAGAGAAACAGACAGAGAGGGCACAGCAATATAGGGGAATGAGAGAGAGGGAGACAGAGAGAGAGAGGGCACAGCGATGCAGGAGAATGAGAGAGCGACAGGGCACAGCAATGCAGGCGAACGAGAGAGACAGGGCACAGTGATGCAGGGGAATGAGACAGATAGAGAGAGACAGAGAGGGCACAGCGATGGATTGGACAGAGAGACAGAGAGGGCACAGCGTTGCAGGAGAACGAGAGAGAGTGAGGGCACAGCGATGCAGGGAAATGAGAGAGAGACAGAGGGCACAGTAATGCAGGGGAGCAAGAGATTGAGAGAGAGAGAGACAGAGAGGGCACAGCAATGCAGGGGATTGAGAGGTAGAGAGAGACAGAGTGGGCACAGCGATGCAGGGGAATGAGAGACAGCGAGGGCACAGCGATGCAGGGGAACGAGAGATAGACAGAGACAGAGAGGGCACAGCGTTGGAGGAGAACGAGAGAGAGAGAGAGGGCACAGCATTGCAGAAGAACGAGAGAGAGAGGGCACAGCAATGCAGGGGAACGAGAGAGAGAGGGCACAGCGATACAGGGGAACGAGAGATAGAGAGAGACAGAGAGGGCACAGCGATGCAGGGGAAAGAGGGAGAGAGACAGAGAGGCCACAGCGATGCAGGGGAACGACCGAGAGATAGAGAGGGCATAGCGATGCAGGGGAACATGACAGAGAGAGAGGGCACAGCGATGCAGGGGAACGAGAGATAGTGAAAGACAAAGAGGGCACAGCGATGCAGGTGAATGAGAGAGAGAGCGAGGGCACAGCGATGCAGGGGAACAAGAAAGGGAGAGAGACAGAGAGGGCACAGCGATGCAAGGGAACGAGACAGAGAGAGGGCACAGCAATGCATTGGAGAGAGACAGAGAGGGCACAGCAATGCAGGGGAACGAGACAGAGAGAGGGCACAGCAATGCATTGGAGAGAGAGAGAGAGACAGAGGGGGCACAGCAATGCAGGGGATCAAGAGAGAGAGACAGAGACTGCACAACGACGCAGGAGAATGAGAGAGAGAGAGAGGGCACTGTGATGCAGGGGAACGAGAAAGAGAGAGACAGAGGGCACAGTGAGACAGGTGAATGAGAGACAGAGAGGGCACAGCAATGCTGGGGAACGAGAAAGAGAGACAGAGAGCGCACAGCGATTCCAGGGAACGAGAGAGAGAGATAGATCATAGCGATGCAGGGGAGCGAGACAGAGAGAGAGGGCACAGCAATGCATTGGAGAGAGAGAGACAGAGAGGGCACAGCTATGCAGGGGATCGAGAGAGAGAGAGGGCACAGCAATGCATTGGAGAGAGAGAGAGAGACAGAGAGGGCACAGCAATGCAGGGGAACGAGACAGAGAGAGGGCACAGCATTGCATTGGAGAGAGAGACAGAGAGGGCACAGCTATGCAGGGGATCGAGAGAGAGAGAGGGCACAGCAATGCATTGGAGAGAGAGAGAGACAGAGAGGGCACAGCAATGCAGGGGAACGAGACAGAGAGAGGGCACAGCAATGCATTGGAGAGAGAGAGACAGAGAGGGCACAGCTGTGCAGGGGATCGAGAGAGAGAGAGGGCACAGCAATGCATTGGAGAGAGAGAGAGACAGAGTGGGCACAGCAATGCAGGGGAACGAGACAGAGAGAGGGCACAGCATTGCATTGGAGAGAGAGACAGAGAGGGCACATCTATGCAGGGGATCGAGAGAGAGACAGAGACTGCACAGTGACGCAGGAGAACGAGAGAGAGAGAGAGAGGGCACTGTGATGTAGAGGAATGAGAAAGAGAGAGAGACAGAGGGCACAGTGATACAGGGGAATGAGAGACAGAGGGCACAGCAATGCAGGGGAACAAAAAAGAGAGACAGAGAGCGCAGAGCGATGCCAGGGAATGAGAGAGAGAGAGACAGAGCATATCAATGCAGGGGAGCGCGACAGAGAGAGAGGGCACAGCGACGCAGGGGAATGGGAAAGAGAGAGACAGACAGAGAGGGGACAGCGATGCAGGTGAATGAGAGAGAGCGAGGGCACAGCGATGCAGGGGAGCAAGAAAGAGAGAGAGAGACAGAGAGGGCAGAGCGTTGCAGGAGAACGAGAGAGAGAGAGAGAGGGCACAGTGATGCACGTGAATGAGAGAGAGAGCGAGGGCACAGCGATGCAGGGGAACAAGAAAGAGAGAGACAGAGGGCACAGCGATGCAGGGGATCGAGAGAGAGAGAGACAGAGACTGCACAGCGACGCAGGAGAACGAGACAGAGAGGGCTCAGCGATGCAGGGGAATGAGAGATAGAGAGGGCACAGCGATGCATTGGAGAGAGAGAGAGAGAATGGGCACAGTGATGCAGGAGAACGAGAGAGAGAGAGGGCACAGTGATGCACGTGAATGAGAGAGAGCGAGGGCACAGCGATGCAGGGGAACAAGAAAGAGAGAGAGAGGCAGAGAGGGCACAGCATTGCAGGAGAACGAGAGAGAGAGAGGGCACAGCGATGCATTGGAGAGAGAGAGAGACAGAGAGGGCACAGCATTGCAGGAGAACGAGTGAGAGGGCACAGTGATACATGGGGAACGAGAGAGAGAGAGACAGAGAGGGCACTGCGATGCCGGGGAACGAGAGAGAGACTGAGCACAGCGATGCAGGGGAACAAGTGAGAGAAACAGAGAGGGCACAGCAATGCGGGGAAAAGCGGGAGAGAGACAGAGAGGCCACAGCGATGCAGGGGAACGACAGAGAGACAAAGAGGGCACAGCGATGCAGGTGATTGAGAGAGAGAGCGAGGGCACAGCGATGCAGGGGAACAAGAAAGAGAGAGACAGAGGGCACAGCGATGCAGGGGATCGAGAGAGAGAGAGACAGAGAGGGCACAGCAATGCAGGGGAACGAGAGAGAGAGGCAGAGAGTGAGAGGGCACTGCGATGCAGGGGAATGAGAGAGAGACAGAGAGGGCACAGCGATGCAGGAGAATGAGAGAGAGAGACAGGGCACAGCAATGCAGGGGAACAAGAGAGATAGAGAGAGAGATACAGGGAACAGCGATGCAGGGGAATGAGGGAGAGAGACAGAGAGGGCACAGTCATGAAGGGGAGCGAGAGAGAGAGAGACAGAGAGGGCAGAGCAATGCAGGGGAAAGAGAGAGAGGGAGACAGAGAGAGAGAGCTCACAGCAATGCAGGAGAACGAGAGAGACAGGGCACAGCGATGCAGGAGAATGAGAAAGATAGAAAGACAGAGAGCGTATAGTGATGCAGGAGAACGAGAGAGAGAGAGAGAGACGGGGCACAGCGATGCAGGGGAATAAGAGATAGAGAGAGACAGAGAGGGCACAGCGATGCAGGGGAACGAGAGATAGAGAGACACAGAGATGGCACAGCGATGCAGGGGAACGAGAAGAGAGAGAGGGCACAGCGATGCAGGGGAGCGAGAGATAGAGAGACAGAGAGGGCACAGCAATGCAGGGGAACGAGAGAGAGAGGGCACAGCGATACAGGGGAACGACCGAGAGATAGAGAGGGCATAGCGATGCAGGGGAACAAGAAAGAGAGAGAGGGCACAGCGATGCAGGGGAACGAGAGATAGTGAAAGACAAAGAGGGCACAGCGATGCAGGTGAATGAGAGAGAGAGCGAGGGCACAGCGATGCAGGGGAACAAGAAAGGGAGAGAGACAGAGAGGGCACAGCGATGCAAGGGAACGAGACAGAGAGAGGGCACAGCAATGCATTGGAGAGAGACAGAGAGGGCACAGCAATGCAGGGGAACGAGACAGAGAGAGGGCACAGCAATGCATTGGAGAGAGAGAGAGACAGAGGGGGCACAGCAATGCAGGGGATCAAGAGAGAGAGACAGAGACTGCACAACGACGCAGGAGAATGAGAGAGAGAGAGAGGGCACTGTGATGCAGGGGAACGAGAAAGAGAGAGACAGAGGGCACAGTGAGACAGGGGAATGAGAGACAGAGAGGGCACAGCAATGCTGGGGAACGAGAAAGAGAGACAGAGAGCGCACAGCGATGCCAGGGAATGAGAGAGAGAGATAGATCATAGCGATGCAGGGGAGCGAGACAGAGAGAGAGGGCACAGCAATGCATTGGAGAGAGAGAGACAGAGAGGGCACAGCTATGCAGGGGATCGAGAGAGAGAGAGAGGGCACAGCAATGCATTGGAGAGAGAGAGACAGAGAGGGCACAGCAATGCAGGGGAACGAGACAGAGAGAGGGCACAGCATTGCATTGGAGAGAGACAAAGAGGGCACAGCTATGCAGGGGATCGAGAGAGAGAGAGGGCACAGCAATGCATTGGAGAGAGAGAGAGAGAGCGAGGGCACAGCAATGCAGGGGAACGAGAGAGAGAGGCAGAGAGTGAGAGGGCACAGCGATGCAGGGGAATGAGAGAGAGACAGAGAGGGCACAGCGATGCAGGAGAACGAGAGAGAGAGACAGGGCACAGAGATGCAGGGGAACGAGAGAGATAGAGAGACAGAGTGCACACAGTGTTACAGAAGAACGAGAGAGAGAGACAGGGCACAGCAATGCAGGGGAACAAGAGAGATAGAGAGAGAGATACAGGGAACAGCGATGCAGGGGAATGAGGGAGAGAGACAGAGAGTGCACAGTCATGAAGGGGAGCGAGAGAGAGAGAGACAGAGAGGGCAGAGCAACGCAGGGGAAAGAGAGAGAGGGAGACAGAGAGAGAGAGGGCACAGCGATGCAGGGGAATCAGAGAGAGTCAGAGAGCTCACAGCAATGCAAGAGAACGAGAGAGACAGGGCACAGCGATGCAGGAGAATGAGAAAGATAGAAAGACAGAGAGCGTATAGTGATGCAGGAGAACGAGAGAGAGAGAGAGAGACGGGGCACAGCGATGCAGGGGAATAAGAGATAGAGAGAGACAGAGAGGGCACAGCGATGCAGGGGAACGAGAGATAGAGAGACACAGAGATGGCACAGCGATGCAGGGGAACGAGAAGAGAGAGAGGGCACAGCGATGCAGGGGAGCGAGAGATAGAGAGACAGAGAGGGCACAGCAATGCAGGGGAACGAGAGAGAGAGGGCACAGCGATACAGGGGAACGAGAGATAGAGAGAGACAGAGAGGGCACAGCGATGCAGGGTAAAGAGGGATAGAGACAGAGAGGCCACAGCGATGCAGGGGAACGACCGGGAGATAGAGAGGGCATAGCGATGCAGGGGAACAAGACAGAGAGAGAGGGCACAGCGATGCATGGGAACGAGAGATAGTGAAAGACAAAGAGGGCACAGCGATGCAGGTGAATGAGAGAGAGAGAGAGGGCACAGCGATGCAGGGGAACAAGAAAGGGAGAGAGACAGAGAGGGCACAGCGATGCAAGGGAACGAGACAGAGAGAGGGCACAGTAATGCATTGGAGAGAGACAGAGAGGGCACAGCAATGCAGGGGAACGAGACAGAGAGAGGGCACAGCAATGCTTTGGAGAGAGAGAGAGACAGAGGGTCACAGCAATGCAGGGGATCAAGAGAGAGCGACAGAGACTGCACAACGACGCAGGAGAATGAGAGAGAGAGAGAGGGCACTGTGATGCAGGGGAACGAGAAAGAGAGAGACAGAGGGCACAGTGAGACAGGGAATGAGAGACAGAGAGGGCACAGCAATGCTGGGGAACGAGAAAGAGAGACAGAGAGCGCACAGCGATGCCAGGGAACGAGAGAGAGAGATAGATCATAGCGATGCAGGGGAGCGAGAGATAGAGAGACAGAGAGGGCACAGCAATGCAAGGGAACGAGAGAGAGAGGGCACAGCGATACAGGGGAACGAGAGATAGAGAGAGACAGAGAGGGCACTGCGATGCCGGGGAATGAGAGAGAGACAGAGCACAGCGATGCAGGGGAACAAGTGAGAGAAACAGAGAGGGCACAGCAATGCGGGGAAAAGCGGGAGAGAGACAGAGAGGCCACAGCGATGCAGGGGAACGACAGAGAGACAAAGAGGGCACAGCGATGCAGGTGATTGAGAGAGAGAGCGAGGGCACAGCGATGCAGGGGAACAAGAAAGAGAGAGACAGAGGGCACAGCGATGCAGGGGATCGAGAGAGAGAGAGACAGAGACTGCACAGCGACGCAGGAGAACGAGACAGAGAGGGCTCAGCGATGGAGGGGAATGAGAGATAGAGAGGGCACAGCGATGCATTGGAGAGAGAGAAAGTGAATGGGCACAGTGATGCAGGATAACGAGAGAGAGAGAGGGCACAGTGATGCAGGGTAGCGAGAGAGAGACAGAGAAGGCACAGAGATACAGCGGAATGAGAGAGAGAGAGAGACAGAGAGGGCACAGCGATACAGGGGAATGAGAGAGAGAGAGAGACAGAGAGGCCACAGCGATGCAGGGGATCGAGAGCGAGACAGAGAGGGCACAGCGATGCAGGGGAACGAGAAAGAGAGAGACAGAGAGGGCACAGCAATGCAGGGGAACGAGAGAGAGAGGCAGAGAGTGAGAGGGCACTGCGATGCAGGGGAATGAGAGAGAGACAGAGAGGGCACAGCGATGCAGGAGAATGAGAGAGAGAGACAGGGCACAGCAATGCAGGGGAACAAGAGAGATAGAGAGAGAGATACAGGGAACAGCGATGCAGGGGAATGAGGGAGAGAGACAGAGAGGGCACAGTCATGAAGGGGAGCGAGAGAGAGAGAGACAGAGAGGGCAGAGCAATGCAGGGGAAAGAGAGAGAGGGAGACAGAGAGAGAGAGCTCACAGCAATGCAGGAGAACGAGAGAGACAGGGCACAGCGATGCAGGAGAATGAGAAAGATAGAAAGACAGAGAGCGTATAGTGATGCAGGAGAACGAGAGAGAGAGAGAGAGAGACGGGGCACAGCGATGCAGGGGAATAAGAGATAGAGAGAGACAGAGAGGGCACAGCGATGCAGGGGAACGAGAGATAGAGAGACACAGAGATGGCACAGCGATGCAGGGGAACGAGAAGAGAGAGAGGGCACAGCGATGCAGGGGAGCGAGAGATAGAGAGACAGAGAGGGCACAGCAATGCAGGGGAACGAGAGAGAGAGGGCACAGCGATACAGGGGAACGACCGAGAGATAGAGAGGGCATAGCGATGCAGGGGAACAAGAAAGAGAGAGAGGGCACAGCGATGCAGGGGAACGAGAGATAGTGAAAGACAAAGAGGGCACAGCGATGCAGGTGAATGAGAGAGAGAGCGAGGGCACAGCGATGCAGGGGAACAAGAAAGGGAGAGAGACAGAGAGGGCACAGCGATGCAAGGGAACGAGACAGAGAGAGGGCACAGCAATGCATTGGAGAGAGACAGAGAGGGCACAGCAATGCAGGGGAACGAGACAGAGAGAGGGCACAGCAATGCATTGGAGAGAGAGAGAGACAGAGGGGGCACAGCAATGCAGGGGATCAAGAGAGAGAGACAGAGACTGCACAACGACGCAGGAGAATGAGAGAGAGAGAGAGGGCACTGTGATGCAGGGGAACGAGAAAGAGAGAGACAGAGGGCACAGTGAGACAGGGGAATGAGAGACAGAGAGGGCACAGCAATGCTGGGGAACGAGAAAGAGAGACAGAGAGCGCACAGCGATGCCAGGGAATGAGAGAGAGAGATAGATCATAGCGATGCAGGGGAGCGAGACAGAGAGAGAGGGCACAGCAATGCATTGGAGAGAGAGAGACAGAGAGGGCACAGCTATGCAGGGGATCGAGAGAGAGAGAGAGGGCACAGCAATGCATTGGAGAGAGAGAGACAGAGAGGGCACAGCAATGCAGGGGAACGAGACAGAGAGAGGGCACAGCATTGCATTGGAGAGAGACAAAGAGGGCACAGCTATGCAGGGGATCGAGAGAGAGAGAGGGCACAGCAATGCATTGGAGAGAGAGAGAGAGAGAGCGAGGGCACAGCAATGCAGGGGAACGAGAGAGAGAGGCAGAGAGTGAGAGGGCACAGCGATGCAGGGGAATGAGAGAGAGACAGAGAGGGCACAGCGATGCAGGAGAACGAGAGAGAGAGACAGGGCACAGAGATGCAGGGGAACGAGAGAGATAGAGAGACAGAGTGCACACAGTGTTACAGAAGAACGAGAGAGAGAGACAGGGCACAGCAATGCAGGGGAACAAGAGAGATAGAGAGAGAGATACAGGGAACAGCGATGCAGGGGAATGAGGGAGAGAGACAGAGAGTGCACAGTCATGAAGGGGAGCGAGAGAGAGAGAGACAGAGAGGGCAGAGCAACGCAGGGGAAAGAGAGAGAGGGAGACAGAGAGAGAGAGGGCACAGCGATGCAGGGGAATCAGAGAGAGTCAGAGAGCTCACAGCAATGCAAGAGAACGAGAGAGACAGGGCACAGCGATGCAGGAGAATGAGAAAGATAGAAAGACAGAGAGCGTATAGTGATGCAGGAGAACGAGAGAGAGAGAGAGAGAGACGGGGCACAGCGATGCAGGGGAATAAGAGATAGAGAGAGACAGAGAGGGCACAGCGATGCAGGGGAACGAGAGATAGAGAGACACAGAGATGGCACAGCGATGCAGGGGAACGAGAAGAGAGAGAGGGCACAGCGATGCAGGGGAGCGAGAGATAGAGAGACAGAGAGGGCACAGCAATGCAGGGGAACGAGAGAGAGAGGGCACAGCGATACAGGGGAACGAGAGATAGAGAGAGACAGAGAGGGCACAGCGATGCAGGGGAAAGAGGGAGAGAGACAGAGAGGCCACAGCGATGCAGGGGAACGACCGGGAGATAGAGAGGGCATAGCGATGCAGGGGAACAAGACAGAGAGAGAGGGCACAGCGATGCATGGGAACGAGAGATAGTGAAAGACAAAGAGGGCACAGCGATGCAGGTGAATGAGAGAGAGAGAGAGGGCACAGCGATGCAGGGGAACAAGAAAGGGAGAGAGACAGAGAGGGCACAGCGATGCAAGGGAACGAGACAGAGAGAGGGCACAGTAATGCATTGGAGAGAGACAGAGAGGGCACAGCAATGCAGGGGAACGAGACAGAGAGAGGGCACAGCAATGCTTTGGAGAGAGAGAGAGACAGAGGGTCACAGCAATGCAGGGGATCAAGAGAGAGAGACAGAGACTGCACAACGACGCAGGAGAATGAGAGAGAGAGAGAGGGCACTGTGATGCAGGGGAACGAGAAAGAGAGAGACAGAGGGCACAGTGAGACAGGGGAATGAGAGACAGAAAGGGCACAGCAATGCTGGGGAACAAGAAAGAGAGACAGAGAGCGCACAGCGATGCCAGGGAACGAGAGAGAGAGATAGATCATAGCGATGCAGGGGAGCAAGAGATAGAGAGACAGAGAGGGCACAGCAATGCAAGGGAACGAGAGAGAGAGGGCACAGCGATACAGGGGAACGAGAGATAGAGAGAGACAGAGAGGGCACAGCGATGCAGGGGAACGAGGGAGAGAGACAGAGAGGCCACAGCGATGCAGGGGAACGACCGAGAGATAGAGAGAGCATAGCGATGCAGGGGAACAAGACAGAGAGAGAGGGCACAGCGATGCAGGGGAACGAGAGATAGTGAAAGACAAAGAGGGCACAGCGATGCAGGTGAATGAGAGAGAGAGCGAGGGCACAGCGATGCAAGGGAACAAGAAAGGGAGAGAGACAGAGAGGGCACAGCGATGCAAGGGAACGAGACAGAGAGAGGGCACAGCAATGCATTGGAGAGAGACAGAGAGGGCACAGCAATGCAGGGGAACGAGACAGAGAGAGGGCACAGCAATGCATTGGAGAGAGAGAGAGACAGAGGGGGCACAGCAATGCAGGGGATCAAGAGAGAGAGACAGAGACTGCACAACGACGCAGGAGAATGAGAGAGAGAGAGAGAGGGCACTGTGATGCAGGGGAACGAGAAAGAGAGAGACAGAGGGCACAGTGAGACAGGGGAATGAGAGACAGAGAGGGCACAGCAATGCTGGGGAATGAGAAAGAGAGACAGAGAGCGCACAGCGATGCCAGGGAATGAGAGAGAGAGATAGCTCATAGCGATGCAGGGGAGCGAGACAGAGAGAGAGGGCACAGCAATGCATTGGAGAGAGAGAGAGAGAGAGGGCACAGCAATGCAGGGGAACGAGACAGAGAGAGGGCACAGCAATGCATTGGAGAGAGAGAGACAGAGAGGGCACAGCTATGCAGGGGATCGAGAGAGAGAGAGGGCACAGCAATGCATTGGAGAGAGAGACAGAGAGGGCACAGCTATGCAGGGGATCGAGAGAGAGAGAGGGCACAGCAATGCATTGGAGAGAGAGAGAGACAGAGAGGGCACAGCAATGCAGGGGAACGAGACAGAGAGAGGGCACAGCAATGCATTGGAGAGAGAGTGACAGAGAGGGCACAGCTATGCAGGGGATCGAGAGAGAGAGAGGGCACAGCAATGCATTGGAGAGAGAGAGAGACAGAGAGGGCACAGCAATGCAGGGGAACGAGACAGAGAGAGGGCACAGCATTGCATTGGAGAGAGAGACAGAGAGGGCACAGCTATGCAGGCGATCGAGAGAGAGAGACAGAGACTGCACAGCGACGCAGGAGAACGAGAGAGAGAGAGAGAGGGCACTGTGATGTAGAGGAATGAGAAAGAGAGAGAGACAGAGGGCACAGTGATACAGGGGAATGAGAGATAGAGGGCACTGCAATGCAGGGGAACAAGAAAGAGAGACAGAGAGCGCAGAGCGATGCCAGGGAACGAGAGAGAGACAGAGCATAGCAATGCAGGGGAGCGCGACAGAGAGAGAGGGCACAGCGATGCAGGGGAATGGGAAAGAGAGAGAGAGACAGAGAGGGCACAGCGATGCAGGTGAATGACAGAGAGAGGGGGCACAGCGATGCAGGGGAACAAGAAAGAGAGAGAGAGACAGAGAGGGCACAGCGTTGCAGGAGAACGAGAGAGAGACAAAGAGGGCACAGCGATGCAGGTGAATGAGAGAGAGAGCGAGGGCACAGCGATGCAGGGGAACAAGAAAGAGAGAGACAGAGGGCACAGCGATGAAGGGGATCGAGAGAGAGAGAGACAGAGACTGCACAGCGACGCAGCAGAACGAGACAGAGAGGGCTCAGCAATGTAGGGGACTGAGAGATAGAGAGGGCACAGCGATGCATTGGAGAGAGAGAGAGAGAATGGGCACAGTGATGCAGGAGAACGAGAGAGAGAGAGGGCACAGTGATGCACGTGAATGAGAGAGCGAGGGCACAGCGATGCAGGGGAACGAGAGATAGAGAGACACAGAGATGGCACAGCGATGCAGGGGAACGAGAAGAGAGAGAGGGCACAGCGATGCAGGGGAGCGTGAGATAGAGAGACAGAGAGGGCACAGCAATGCAGGGGAACGAGAGAGAGAGGGCACAGCGATGCAGGGGAACGACCGAGAGATAGAGAGGGCATAGCGATGCAGGCGAACAAGACAGAGAGAGAGGGCACAGCGATGCAGGGGAACGAGAGATAGTGAAAGACAAAGGGGGCACAGCGATGCAGGTGAATGAGAGAGAGAGCGAGGGCACAGCGATGCAGGGGAACAAGAAAGGGAGAGAGACAGAGAGGGCACAGCGATGCAAGGGAACGAGACAGTGAGAGGGCACAGCAATGCATTGGAGAGAGACAGAGAGGGCACAGCAATGCAGGGGAACGAGACAGAGAGAGGGCACAGCAATGCATTGGAGAGAGAGAGAGATAGAGGGGGCACAGCAATGCAGGGGATCAAGAGAGAGAGACAGAGACTGCACAACGACGCAGGAGAATGAGAGAGAGAGAGAGGGCACTGAGATGCAGGGGAACGAGAAAGAGAGAGACAGAGGGCACAGTGAGACAGGGGAATGAGAGACAGAAAGGGCACAGCAATGCTGGGGAACGAGAAAGAGAGACAGAGAGCGCACAGCGATGCCAGGGAATGAGAGAGAGAGATAGATCATAGCGATGCAGGGGAGCGAGACAGAGAGAGAGGGCACAGCAATGCATTGGAGAGAGAGAGAGACAGAGAGGGCACAGCAATGCAGGGGAACGAGACAGAGAGAGGGCACAGCATTGCATTGGAGAGAGAGACAAAGAGGGCACAGCTATGCAGGGGATCGAGAGAGAGAGAGGGCACAGCAATGCATTGGAGAGAGAGAGAGAGAGAGCGAGGGCACAGCAATGCAGGGGAACGAGAGAGAGAGGCAGAGAGTGAGAGGGCACAGCGATGCAGGGGAATGAGAGAGAGACAGAGAGGGCACAGCGATGCAGGAGAACGAGAGAGAGAGACAGGGCACAGAGATGCAGGGGAACGAGAGAGATAGAGAGACAGAGTGCACACAATGTTACAGAAGAACGAGAGAGAGAGAGACAGGGCACAGCAATGCAGGGGAACAAGAGAGATAGAGAGAGAGATACAGGGAACAGCGATGCAGGGGAATGAGGGAGAGAGACAGAGAGTGCACAGTCATGAAGGGGAGCGAGAGAGAGAGAGACAGAGAGGGCAGAGCAACGCAGGGGAAAGAGAGAGAGGGAGACAGAGAGAGAGAGGGCACAGCGATGCAGGGGAATCAGAGAGAGTCAGAGAGCTCACAGCAATGCAAGAGAACGAGAGAGACAGGGCACAGCGATGCAGGAGAATGAGAAAGATAGAAAGACAGAGAGCGTATAGTGATGCAGGAGAACGAGAGAGAGAGAGAGAGACGGGGCACAGCAATGCAGGGGAATAAGAGATAGAGAGAGACAGAGATGGCACAGCGATGCAGGGGAACGAGAAGAGAGAGAGGGCACAGCGATGCAGGGGAGCGAGAGATAGAGAGACAGAGAGGGCACAGCAATGCAGGGGAACGAGAGAGAGAGGGCACAGCGATACAGGGGAACGAGAGATAGAGAGAGACAGAGAGGGCACAGCGATGCAGGGGAAAGAGGGAGAGAGACAGAGAGGCCACAGCGATGCAGGGGAACGACCGAGAGATAGAGAGGGCATAGCGATGCAGGGGAACAAGACAGAGAGAGAGGGCACAGCGATGCATGGGAACGAGAGATAGTGAAATACAAAGAGGGCACAGCGATGCAGGGGAACGAGACAGAGAGAGGGCACAGCAATGCTTTGGAGAGAGAGAGAGACAGAGGGGGCACAGCAATGCAGGGGATCAAGAGAGAGAGACAGAGACTGCACAACGACGCAGGAGAATGAGAGAGAGAGAGAGGGCACTGTGATGCAGGGGAACGAGAAAGAGAGAGACAGAGGGCACAGTGAGACAGGGGAATGAGAGACAGAAAGGGCACAGCAATGCTGGGGAACAAGAAAGAGAGACAGAGAGCGCACAGCGATGCCAGGGAACGAGAGAGAGAGATAAATCATAGCGATG
Source organism: Chiloscyllium punctatum (assembly GCF_047496795.1). Lineage (NCBI taxonomy): Eukaryota > Metazoa > Chordata > Chondrichthyes > Orectolobiformes > Hemiscylliidae > Chiloscyllium > Chiloscyllium punctatum. Next base: position 27,599,823 of record NC_092778.1, read on the forward strand.
CAGGGGAGCGAGAGATAGAGAGACAGAGAGGGCACAGCAATGCAGGGGAACGAGAGAGAGAGGGCACAGCGATACAGGGGAACGAGAGATAGAGAGAGACAGAGAGGGCACAGCGATGCAGGGGAACGAGGGAGAGAGACAGAGAGGCCACAGCGATGCAGGGGAACGACCGAGAGATAGAGAGAGCATAGCGATGCAGGGGAACAAGACAGAGAGAGAGGGCACAGCGATGCAGGGGAACGAGAGATAGTGAAAGACAAAGAGGGCACAGCGATGCAGGTGAATGAGAGAGAGAGCGAGGGCACAGCGATGCAGGGGAACAAGAAAGGGAGAGAGACAGAGAGGGCACAGCGATGCAAGGGAACGAGACAGAGAGAGGGCACAGCAATGCATTGGAGAGAGACAGAGAGGGCACAGCAATGCAGGGGAACGAGACAGAGAGAGGGCACAGCAATGCATTGGAGAGAGAGAGAGACAGAGGGGGCACAGCAATGCAGGGGATCAAGAGAGAGAGACAGAGACTGCACAACGACGCAGGAGAATGAAAGAGAGAGAGAGGGCACTGTGATGCAGGGGAACGAGAAAGAGAGAGACAGAGGGCACAGTGAGACAGGGGAATGAGAGACAGAGAGGGCACAGCAATGCTGGGGAACGAGAAAGAGAGACAGAGAGCGCACAGCGATGCCAGGGAATGAGAGAGAGAGATAGCTCATAGCGATGCAGGGGAGCGAGACAGAGAGAGAGGGCACAGCAATGCATTGGAGAGAGACAGAGAGAGGGCACAGCAATGCAGGGGAACGAGACAGAAAGAGGGCACAGCAATGCATTGGAGAGAGAGAGACAGAGAGGGCACAGCTATGCAGGGGATCGAGAGAGAGAGAGGGCACAGCAATGCATTGGAGAGAGAGACAGAGAGGGCACAGCTATGCAGGGGATCGAGAGAGAGAGAGGGCACAGCAATGCATTGGAGAGAGACAGAGAGGGCACAGCAATGCAGGGGAACGAGACAGAGAGAGGGCACAGCAATGCATTGGAGAGAGAGAGAGACAGAGGGGGCACAGCAATGCAGGGGATCAAGAGAGAGAGACAGAGACTGCACAACGACGCAGGAGAATGAAAGAGAGAGAGAGGGCACTGTGATGCAGGGGAACGAGAAAGAGAGAGACAGAGGGCACAGTGAGACAGGGGAATGAGAGACAGAGAGGGCACAGCAATGCTGGGGAACGAGAAAGAGAGACAGAGAGCGCACAGCGATGCCAGGGAATGAGAGAGAGAGATAGCTCATAGCGATGCAGGGGAGCGAGACAGAGAGAGAGGGCACAGCAATGCATTGGAGAGAGAGAGAGAGAGAGGGCACAGCAATGCAGGGGAACGAGACAGAAAGAGGGCACAGCAATGCATTGGAGAGAGAGAGACAGAGAGGGCACAGCTATGCAGGGGATCGAGAGAGAGAGAGGGCACAGCAATGCATTGGAGAGAGAGAGAGACAGAGAGGGCACAGCAATGCAGGGGAACGAGACAGAGAGAGGGCACAGCAATGCATTGGAGAGAGAGAGACAGAGAGGGCACAGCTATGCAGGGGATCGAGAGAGAGAGGGCACAGCAATGCATTGGAGAGAGAGAGAGACAGAGAGGGCACAGCAATGCAGGGGAACGAGACAGAGAGAGGGCACAGCATTGCATTGGAGAGAGAGACAGAGAGGGCACAGCTATGCAGGGGATCGAGAGAGAGAGAGGGCACAGCAATGCATTGGAGAGAGAGAGAGACAGAGAGGGCACAGCAATGCAGGGGAACGAGACAGAGAGAGGGCACAGCAATGCATTGGAGAGAGAGAGACAGAGAGGGCACAGCTATGCAGGGGATCGAGAGAGAGAGAGGGCACAGCAATGCATTGGAGAGAGAGAGAGACAGAGAGGGCACAGCAATGCAGGGGAACGAGACAGAGAGAGGGCACAGCATTGCATTGGAGAGAGAGACAGAGAGGGCACAGCTATGCAGGGGATCGAGAGAGAGAGAGGGCACAGCAATGCATTGGAGAGAGACAGAGAGGGCACAGCAATGCAGGGGAACGAGACAGAGAGAGGGCACAGCATTGCATTGGAGAGAGAGACAGAGAGGGCACAGCTATGCAGGGGATCGAGAGAGAGAGAGGGCACAGCAATGCATTGGAGAGAGACAGAGAGGGCACAGCAATGCAGGGGAACGAGACAGAGAGAGGGCACAGCAATGCATTGGAGAGAGAGAGAGACAGAGGGGGCACAGCAATGCAGGGGATCAAGAGAGAGAGACAGAGACTGCACAACGACGCAGGAGAATGAAAGAGAGAGAGAGGGCACTGTGATGCAGGGGAACGAGAAAGAGAGAGACAGAGGGCACAGTGAGACAGGGGAATGAGAGACAGAGAGGGCACAGCAATGCTGGGGAACGAGAAAGAGAGACAGAGAGCGCACAGCGATGCCAGGGAATGAGAGAGAGAGATAGCTCATAGCGATGCAGGGGAGCGAGACAGAGAGAGAGGGCACAGCAATGCATTGGAGAGAGAGAGACAGAGAGGGCACAGCTATGCAGGGGATCGAGAGAGAGAGAGGGCACAGCAATGCATTGGAGAGAGAGAGAGACAGAGAGGGCACAGCAATGCAGGGGAACGAGACAGAGAGAGGGCACAGCAATGCATTGGAGAGAGAGAGACAGAGAGGGCACAGCTATGCAGGGGATCGAGAGAGAGAGAGGGCACAGCAATGCATTGGAGAGAGAGAGAGACAGAGAGGGCACAGCAATGCAGGGGAACGAGACAGAGAGAGGGCACAGCATTGCATTGGAGAGAGAGACAGAGAGGGCACAGCTATGCAGGGGATCGGGAGAGAGAGACAGAGACTGCACAGCGACGCAGGAGAACGAGAGAGAGAGAGAGAGGGCACTGTGATGTAGAGGAATGAGAAAGAGAGAGAGACAGAGGGCACAGTGATACAGGGGAATGAGAGACAGAGGGCACAGCAATGCAGGGGAACAAGAAAGAGAGACAGAGAGCGCAGAGCGATGCCAGGGAACGAGAGAGAGAGAGAGACAGAGCATAGCAATGCAGGGGAGCGCGACAGAGAGAGAGGGCACAGCGATGCAGGGGAATGGGAAAGAGAGAGAGAGACAGAGAGGGCACAGCGATGCAGGTCAATGAGAGAGAGCGAGGGCACAGCGATGCAGGGGAACAAGAAAGAGAGAGAGAGACAGAGAGGGCACAGCGGTGCAGGAGAACGAGAGAGAGACAAAGAGGGCATAGCGATGCAGGTGAATGAGAGAGAAAGAGCGAGGGCACAGCGATGCAGGGGAACAAGAAAGAGAGAGACAGAGGGCACAGCGATGCAGGGGATCGAGAGAGAGAGAGACAGAGACTGCACAGCGACGCAGCAGAACGAGACAGAGAGGGCTCAGCGATGTAGGGGACTGAGAGATAGAGAGGGCACAGCGATGCATTGGAGAGAGAGAGAGAGAATGGGCACAGTGATGCAGGAGAATGAGAGAGAGAGAGGGCACAGTGATGCACGTGAATGAGAGAGCGAGGGCACAGCGATGCAGGGGAACAAGAAAGAGAGAGAGAGACAGAGAGGGCACAGCATTGCAGGAGAACGAGAGAGAGAGAGGGCACAGTGATGCACGTGAATGAGAGAGCGAGGGCACAGCGATGCAGGGGAACAAGAAAGAGAGAGAGAGACAGAGAGGGCACAGCATTGCAGGAGAACGAGAGAGAGAGAGAGAGGGCACAGCTATGCATTGGAGAGAGACAGAGAGGGCACAGCAATGCAGGGGAACGAGACAGAGAGAGGGCACAGCATTGCATTGGAGAGAGAGACAGAGAGGGCACAGCTATGCAGGGGATCGAGAGAGAGAGAGGGCACAGCAATGCATTGGAGAGAGACAGAGAGGGCACAGCAATGCAGGGGAACGAGACAGAGAGAGGGCACAGCAATGCATTGGAGAGAGAGAGAGACAGAGGGGGCACAGCAATGCAGGGGATCAAGAGAGAGAGACAGAGACTGCACAACGACGCAGGAGAATGAAAGAGAGAGAGAGGGCACTGTGATGCAGGGGAACGAGAAAGAGAGAGACAGAGGGCACAGTGAGACAGGGGAATGAGAGACAGAGAGGGCACAGCAATGCTGGGGAACGAGAAAGAGAGACAGAGAGCGCACAGCGATGCCAGGGAATGAGAGAGAGAGATAGCTCATAGCGATGCAGGGGAGCGAGACAGAGAGAGAGGGCACAGCAATGCATTGGAGAGAGAGAGACAGAGAGGGCACAGCTATGCAGGGGATCGAGAGAGAGAGAGGGCACAGCAATGCATTGGAGAGAGAGAGAGACAGAGAGGGCACAGCAATGCAGGGGAACGAGACAGAGAGAGGGCACAGCAATGCATTGGAGAGAGAGAGACAGAGAGGGCACAGCTATGCAGGGGATCGAGAGAGAGAGAGGGCACAGCAATGCATTGGAGAGAGAGAGAGACAGAGAGGGCACAGCAATGCAGGGGAACGAGACAGAGAGAGGGCACAGCATTGCATTGGAGAGAGAGACAGAGAGGGCACAGCTATGCAGGGGATCGGGAGAGAGAGACAGAGACTGCACAGCGACGCAGGAGAACGAGAGAGAGAGAGAGAGGGCACTGTGATGTAGAGGAATGAGAAAGAGAGAGAGACAGAGGGCACAGTGATACAGGGGAATGAGAGACAGAGGGCACAGCAATGCAGGGGAACAAGAAAGAGAGACAGAGAGCGCAGAGCGATGCCAGGGAACGAGAGAGAGAGAGAGACAGAGCATAGCAATGCAGGGGAGCGCGACAGAGAGAGAGGGCACAGCGATGCAGGGGAATGGGAAAGAGAGAGAGAGACAGAGAGGGCACAGCGATGCAGGTCAATGAGAGAGAGCGAGGGCACAGCGATGCAGGGGAACAAGAAAGAGAGAGAGAGACAGAGAGGGCACAGCGTTGCAGGAGAACGAGAGAGAGACAAAGAGGGCATAGCGATGCAGGTGAATGAGAGAGAGAGAGCGAGGGCACAGCGATGCAGGGGAACAAGAAAGAGAGAGACAGAGGGCACAGCGATGCAGGGGATCGAGAGAGAGAGAGACAGAGACTGCACAGCGACGCAGCAGAACGAGACAGAGAGGGCTCAGCGATGTAGGGGACTGAGAGATAGAGAGGGCACAGCGATGCATTGGAGAGAGAGAGAGAGAATGGGCACAGTGATGCAGGAGAATGAGAGAGAGAGAGGGCACAGTGATGCACGTGAATGAGAGAGCGAGGGCACAGCGATGCAGGGGAACAAGAAAGAGAGAGAGAGACAGAGAGGGCACAGCATTGCAGGAGAACGAGAGAGAGAGAGGGCACAGTGATGCACGTGAATGAGAGAGCGAGGGCACAGCGATGCAGGGGAACAAGAAAGAGAGAGAGAGACAGAGAGGGCACAGCATTGCAGGAGAACGAGAGAGAGAGAGAGGGCACAGCTATGCATTGGAGAGAGAGAGACAGAGAGGGCACAGCTATGCAGGGGATCGAAAGAGAGAGAGAGGGCACAGCTATGCATTGGAGAGAGAGAGAGAGAGAGGGCACAGCTATGCATTGGAGAGAGAGAGACAGAGAGGGCACAGCATTGCAGGAGAACGAGTGAGAGGGCACAGTGATACATGGGGAACGAGAGATAGAGAGACACAGAGATGGCACAGCGATGCAGAGGAACGAGAAGAGAGAGAGGGCACAGTGATGCAGGGGAGCGAGAGAGAGAGTGACAGAGAGGACACAGCGATGCTGGGGAACGAGAGATAGAGAGACAGAGAGGGCACAGCAATGCAGGGGAACGAGAGAGAGAGGGCACAGCGATACAGGGGAACGAGAGATAGAGAGAGACAGAGAGGGCACAGCGATGCAGGGGAAAGAGGGAGAGAGACAGAGAGGCCACAGCGATGCAGGGGAACGACCGAGAGATAGAGAGGGCATAGCGATGCAGGGGAACAAGACAGAGAGAGAGGGCACAGCGATGCATGGGAACGAGAGATAGTGAAAGACAAAGAGGGCACAGCGATGTATTGGAGAGAGAGAGAGAGAATGGGCACAGTGATGCAGGAGAATGAGAGAGAGAGAGGGCACAGTGATGCAGGGTAGCGAGAGAGAGAGAGACAGAGGGCACAGTGAGACAGGGGAATGAGAGACAGAGAGGGCACAGCAATGCTGGGGAACGAGAAAGAGAGACAGAGAGCGCACAGCGATGCCAGGGAATGAGAGAGAGAGATAGCTCATAGCGATGCAGGGGAGCGAGACAGAGAGAGAGGGCACAGCAATGCATTGGAGAGAGAGAGACAGAGAGGGCACAGCTATGCAGGGGATCGAGAGAGAGAGAGGGCACAGCAATGCATTGGAGAGAGAGAGAGACAGAGAGGGCACAGCAATGCAGGGGAACGAGACAGAGAGAGGGCACAGCAATGCATTGGAGAGAGAGAGACAGAGAGGGCACAGCTATGCAGGGGATCGAGAGAGAGAGAGGGCACAGCAATGCATTGGAGAGAGAGAGAGACAGAGAGGGCACAGCAATGCAGGGGAACGAGACAGAGAGAGGGCACAGCATTGCATTGGAGAGAGAGACAGAGAGGGCACAGCTATGCAGGGGATCGGGAGAGAGAGACAGAGACTGCACAGCGACGCAGGAGAACGAGAGAGAGAGAGAGAGGGCACTGTGATGTAGAGGAATGAGAAAGAGAGAGAGACAGAGGGCACAGTGATACAGGGGAATGAGAGACAGAGGGCACAGCAATGCAGGGGAACAAGAAAGAGAGACAGAGAGCGCAGAGCGATGCCAGGGAACGAGAGAGAGAGAGAGACAGAGCATAGCAATGCAGGGGAGCGCGACAGAGAGAGAGGGCACAGCGATGCAGGGGAATGGGAAAGAGAGAGAGAGACAGAGAGGGCACAGCGATGCAGGTCAATGAGAGAGAGCGAGGGCACAGCGATGCAGGGGAACAAGAAAGAGAGAGAGAGACAGAGAGGGCACAGCGTTGCAGGAGAACGAGAGAGAGACAAAGAGGGCATAGCGATGCAGGTGAATGAGAGAGAGAGAGCGAGGGCACAGCGATGCAGGGGAACAAGAAAGAGAGAGACAGAGGGCACAGCGATGCAGGGGATCGAGAGAGAGAGAGACAGAGACTGCACAGCGACGCAGCAGAACGAGACAGAGAGGGCTCAGCGATGTAGGGGACTGAGAGATAGAGAGGGCACAGCGATGCATTGGAGAGAGAGAGAGAGAATGGGCACAGTGATGCAGGAGAATGAGAGAGAGAGAGGGCACAGTGATGCACGTGAATGAGAGAGCGAGGGCACAGCGATGCAGGGGAACAAGAAAGAGAGAGAGAGACAGAGAGGGCACAGCATTGCAGGAGAACGAGAGAGAGAGAGGGCACAGTGATGCACGTGAATGAGAGAGCGAGGGCACAGCGATGCAGGGGAACAAGAAAGAGAGAGAGAGACAGAGAGGGCACAGCATTGCAGGAGAACGAGAGAGAGAGAGAGGGCACAGCTATGCATTGGAGAGAGAGAGACAGAGAGGGCACAGCATTGCAGGAGAACGAGTGAGAGGGCACAGTGATGCAGAGGAACGAGAAGAGAGAGAGGGCACAGTGATGCAGGGGAGCGAGAGAGAGAGTGACAGAGAGGACACAGCGATGCTGGGGAACGAGAGATAGAGAGACAGAGAGGGCACAGCAATGCAGGGGAACGAGAGAGAGAGGGCACAGCGATACAGGGGAACGAGAGATAGAGAGAGACAGAGAGGGCACAGCGATGCAGGGGAAAGAGGGAGAGAGACAGAGAGGCCACAGCGATGCAGGGGAACGACCGAGAGATAGAGAGGGCATAGCGATGCAGGGGAACAAGACAGAGAGAGAGGGCACAGCGATGCATGGGAACGAGAGATAGTGAAAGACAAAGAGGGCACAGCGATGTATTGGAGAGAGAGAGAGAGAATGGGCACAGTGATGCAGGAGAATGAGAGAGAGAGAGGGCACAGTGATGCAGGGTAGCGAGAGAGAGACAGAGAGGGCACAGAGAAACAGCGGAATGAGAGAGAGAGAGAGAGACAGAGAGGCCACAGCGATGCAGGGGATCGAGAGCGAGACAGAGAGGGCACAGCGATGCAGGGGAACGAGAAAGAGAGAGACAGAGAGGGCACAGCAATGCAGGGGAACGAGAGAGTGAGGCAGAGAGTGAGAGGGCACAGCGATGCAGGGGAATGAGAGAGAGACAGAGAGGGCACAGCGATGCAGGAGAACGAGAGAGAGAGACAGGGCACAGAGATGCAGGGGAACTAGAGAGATAGAGAGACAGAGTGCACACAGTGTTACAGGAGAACGAGAGAGAGAGACAGGGCACAGCAATGCAGGGGAACAAGAGAGATAGAGAGAGAGATACAGGGAACAGCGATGCAGGGGAATGAGGGAGAGAGACAGAGAGTGCACAGTCATGAAGGGGAGCGAGAGAGAGAGAGACAGAGAGGGCAGAGCAATGCAGGGGAAAGAGAGAGAGGGAGAAAGAGAGAGAGAGGGCACAGCGATACAAGGGAATCAGAGACAGTCAGAGAGCTCACAGCAATGCAGGAGAACGAGAGAGACAGGGCACAGCGATGCAGGAGAATGAGAAAGATAGAAAGACAGAGAGCGTATAGTGATGCAGGAGAACGAGAGAGAGAGAGAGAGAGACAGGGCACAGCGATGCAGGGGAATAAGAGATAGAGAGAGACAGAGAGGGCACAGCGATGCAGGGGAACGAGAGATAGAGAGACACAGAGATGGCACAGCGATGCAGTGGAACGAGAAGAGAGAGAGGGCACAGCGATGCCAGGGAACGAGAGAGAGAGATAGATCATAGCGATGCAGGGGAGCGAGAGATAGAGAGACAGAGAGGGCACAGCAATGCAGGGGAACGAGAGAGAGAGGGCACAGCGATACAGGGGAACGAGAGATAGAGAGAGACAGAGAGGGCACAGCGATGCAGGGGACCGAGAGATAGAGAGAGACAGAGAGGGCACAGCGATGCAGGGGAAAGAGGGAGAGAGACAGAGAGGCCACAGCGATGCAGGGGAACGACCGAGAGATAGAGAGGGCATAGCGATGCAGGGGAACAAGACAGAGAGAGAGGGCACAGCGATGCAGGGGAACGAGAGATAGTGAAAGACAAAGAGGGCACAGCGATGCAGGTGAATGAGAGAGAGAGCGAGGGCACAGCGATGCAGGGGAACAAGAAAGGGAGAGAGACAGAGAGGGCACAGCGATGCAAGGGAACGAGACAGAGAGAGGGCACAGCAATGCATTGGAGAGAGACAGAGAGGGCACAGCAATGCAGGGGAACGAGACAGAGAGAGGGCACAGCAATGCATTGGAGAGAGAGAGAGACAGAGGGGGCACAGCAATGCAGGGGATCAAGAGAGAGAGACAGAGACTGCACAACGACGCAGGAGAATGAGAGAGAGAGAGAGGGCACTGTGATGCAGGGGAACGAGAAAGAGAGAGACAGAGGGCACAGTGAGACAGGGGAATGAGAGACAGAGAGGGCACAGCAATGCTGGGGAACGAGAAAGAGAGACAGAGAGCGCACAGCGATGCCAGGGAATGAGAGAGAGAGATAGATCATAGCGATGCAGGGGAGCGAGACAGAGAGAGAGCGCACAGCAATGCATTGGAGAGAGAGAGACAGAGAGGGCACAGCTATGCAGGGGATCGAGAGAGAGAGAGGGCACAGCAATGCATTGGAGAGAGAGAGAGACAGAGAGGGCACAGCAATGCAGGGGAACGAGACTGAGAGAGGGCACCGCATTGCATTGGAGAGAGAGACAGAGAGGGCACAGCTATGCAGGGGATCGAGAGAGAGAGGGGGCACAGCAATGCATTGGAGAGAGAGAGAGACAGAGAGGGCACAGCAATGCAGGGGAACGAGACTGAGAGAGGGCACCGCATTGCATTGGAGAGAGAGACAGAGAGGGCACAGCTATGCAGGGGATCGAGAGAGAGAGAGGGCACAGCAATGCATTGGAGAGAGAGAGAGAGACAGAGAGGGCACAGCAATGCAGGGGAACGAGACTGAGAGAGGGCACAGCAATGCATTGGAGAGAGAGAGACAGAGAGGGCACAGCTATGCAGGGGATCGAGAGAGAGAGAGGGCACAGCAATGCATTGGAGAGAGAGAGAGACAGAGAGGGCACAGCAATGCAGGGGAACGAGACAGAGAGAGAGCACAGCATTGCATTGGAGAGAGAGACAGAGAGGGCACAGCTATGCAGGGGATCGAGAGAGAGAGACAGAGACTGCACAGCAACGCAGGAGAACGAGAGAGAGAGAGAGAGGGCACTGTGATGTAGAGGAATGAGAAAGAGAGAGAGACAGAGGGCACAGTGATACAGGGGAATGAGAGACAGAGGGCACAGCAATGCAGGGGAACAAGAAAGAGAGACAGAGAGCGCAGAGCGATGCCAGGGAACGAGAGAGAGAGAGAGACAGAGCATAGCAATGCAGGGGAGCGCGACAGAGAGAGAGGGCACAGCGATGCAGGGGAATGGGAAAGAGAGAGCGAGACAGAGAGGGCACAGCGATGCAGGTGAATGAGAGAGAGCGAGGGCACAGCGATGCAGGGGAACAAGAAAGAGAGAGAGAGACAGAGAGGGCACAGCGTTGCAGGAGAACGAGAGAGAGACAAAGAGGGCACAGCGATGCAGGGGAACAAGAAAGAGAGAGACAGAGGGCACAGCGATGCAGGGGATCGAGAGAGAGAGAGACAGAGACTGCACAGCGACGCAGGAGAACGAGACAGAGAGGGCTCAGCGATGCAGGTGAATGAGAGAGAGAGCGAGGGCACAGCGATGCAGGGGAACAAGAAAGGGAGAGAGACAGAGAGGGCACAGCAATGCAAGGGAACGAGACAGAGAGAGGGCACAGCAATGCATTGGAGAGAGACAGAGAGGGCACAGCAATGCAGGGGAACGAGAGATAGTGAAAGACAAAGAGGGCACAGCGATGCAGGTGAATGAGAGAGAGAGCGAGGGCACAGCGATGCAGGGGAACAAGAAAGGGAGAGAGACAGAGAGGGCACAGCAATGCAAGGGAACGAGACAGAGAGAGGGCACAGCAATGCATTGGAGAGAGACAGAGAGGGCACAGCAATGCAGGGGAACGAGACAGAGAGAGGGCACAGCAATGCATTGGAGAGAGAGAGAGACAGAGGGGGCACAGCAATGCAGGGGATCAAGAGAGAGAGACAGAGACTGCACAACGACGCAGGAGAATGAGAGAGAGAGAGGGCACTGTGATGCAGGGGAACGAGAAAGAGAGAGACAGAGGGCACAGTGAGACAGGGGAATGAGAGACAGAGAGGGCACAGCAATGCTGGGGAACGAGAAAGAGAGACAGAGAGCGCACAGCGATGCCAGGGAGCGAGAGAGAGAGATAGATCATAGCGATGCAGGGGAGCGAGAGATAGAGAGACAGAGAGGGCACAGCAATGCAGGGGAACGAGAGAGAGAGGGCACAGCGATACAGGGGAACGAGAGATAGAGAGAGACAGAGAGGGCACAGCGATGCAGGGGAAAGAGGGAGAGAGACAGAGAGGCCACAGCGATGCAGGGGAACGACCGAGAGATAGAGAGGGCATAGCGATGCAGGGGAACAAGACAGAGAAAGAGGGCATAGCGATGCAGGGGAACGAGAGATAGTGAAAGACAAAGAGGGCACAGCGATGCAGGTGAATGAGAGAGAGAGCGAGGGCACAGCGATGCAGGGGAACAAGAAAGGGAGAGAAGACAGAGAGGGCACAGCGATGCAAGGGAACGAGACAGAGAGAGGGCACAGCAATGCATTGGAGAGAGACAGAGAGGGCACAGCAATGCAGGGGAACGAGACAGAGAGAGGGCACAGCAATGCATTGGAGAGAGAGAGAGACAGAGGGGGCACAGCAATGCAGGGGATCAAGAGAGAGAGACAGAGACTGCATAGCGATGCAGGGGAACGAGAGAGAGACAGAGAGGGCATAGTGATGCAGTGGAGAGAGAGACAGAGAGCGCATAGCAATGCAGGGGAACAAGAGAGACAAATAGGGGGCACAGCGATGCAGGGAAAAAATAGGGAGTGAGACAGAGAGGGCTCAGCGATGCAGGGGAACGAGAGATAGAGAGAGACAGAGAGGGTACAGAGATATAGGGGAATGAGAGAGAAAGAGACAGAGAGGGCACAGCGATGCAGGGGAACGAGGGAGAGACACAGAAGGCACAGCGATGCAGGGAATGAGATTGACAGAGTGGGCACAGCAATGCAGGGGAACGATGATAGAGACAGAGAGGGCACTGCGATGCAGTGGAGAGAGAGAGAGAGGGCACAGTGATGCAGGGGAACGAGAGATAGAGAGAGACAGAGAGGGTACAGAGATATAGGGGAATGAGAGAGAAAGAGACAGAGAGGGCACAGCGATGCAGGGAATGAGATTGACAGAGTGGGCACAGCAATGCAGGGGAACGATGATAGAGACAGAGAGGGCACTGCGATGCAGTGGAGAGAGAGAGAGAGGGCACAGTGATGCAGGGGAATGAGAGAGAGAGACAATGAGGGCACAGCAATGCAGTGGAGAGAGATAGGGCACAGCGATGCAGGGGAACGAGACAGAGAGGACATAGCGATGCAGGGAACGAGAGAGAGAGAGAGCACAGCCTTGCGGGCGAATGAAGAAGAGACGGAGAGGGCACAGCGATGCATGGGAACGAGACAGAGAGGGCATAGCGATGCAGGGGAACGAGAGTGAGAGAGGGCACAGCGTTGCGGGCGAATGAAGAAGAGATGGAGAGGGCACAGCGATGCAGGGGAACAAGAGAGAGAGACAGAAAGGGCACAGCGATGCAGGGGAACGAGACAGAGAGGGCTCAGCGATGCAGGGGAATGAGAGATAGAGAGGGCACAGTGATGCATTGGAGAGAGAGAGAGAGAATGGGCACAGCGATGCAGGAGAACGAGAGAGAGAGAGGGCACTGTGACGCAGGAGAATGAGAAAGATAGAAAGACAGAGAGCGCATAGTGATGCAGGAGAACGAGAGAGAGAGAGAGAGAGACGGGGCACAGCGATGCAGGGGAATAAGAGATAGAGAGAGACAGAGAGGGCACAGCGATGCAGGGGAACGAGAGATAGAGAGACACAGAGAGGGCACAGCGATGCAGGGGAACGAGAGAGAGAGACAGAGAGGGCACAGCATTGCAGGAGAACGAGAGAGAGGGCACAGCGATGCAGGAGATCGAGAGACAGAGGGCACAGTGATACAGGGGAATGAGTGAGAGAGAGAGAGAGAGTGAGAGGGCACAGCGATGCCGGGGAACGAGAGAGAGAGAGACGGAGCACAGCGATGCAGGGGAGCAAGCGAGAGAAACATAGAGGGCACAGCGATGCGGGGGAAAGAGGGAGAGAGACAGAGAGGCCACAGCGATGCAGGGGAACAAGAGAGAGATAGAGAGGGCACAGCGATGCAGGGGAATGAGACAGAGAGAGAGGGCACAGCGATGCAGGGGAAAGAGAAAGAGAGAGACAGAGAGGGCACAGCGATGCAGGGGAACGTGAAAGAGAGACAGAGAGGGCACAGCGATGCAGGGGAACGAGAGAGAGAGAGAGAGGGCACAGCAATGCATTGGAGAGAGAGAGAGAGAGAGACTGCACAGCGACGCAGGAGACTGAGAGAGAGAGAGAGGGCACAGCGATGCAGTGGAACGAGAGAGAGAGGGCACAGCAATGCATTGGAGAGAGAGAGAGACAGAGACTGCACAGCGATGCAGGGGAACGAGAGAGAGAGACAGAGAGGGCATAGTGATGCAGTGGAGAGAGAGACAGAGAGCGCATAGCAATGCAGGGGAACGAGAGAGTCAAATAGGGGGCACAGCGATGCAGGGAAAAAAGAGGGAGCGAGACAAAGAGGGCTCAGCGATGCAGGGGAACGAGAGATAGAGAGAGACAGAGAGGGTACAGAGATATAGGAATGAGAGAGAGAGAGACAGAGAAGGCACAGCGATGCAGGGGAACGAGGGAGAGACACAGAAGGCACGGCGATGCAGGGAATGAGATTGACAGAGAGAGCACAGCAATGCAGGGGATTGAGAGAGAGAGAGACAGAGAGAGCACAGCAATGCAGTGGAGAGAGAGATAGGGCACAGCGATGCATGGGAACGAGACAGAGAGAGACAGAGGGCACAGCGATGCAAGGGAACGAGACAGAGAGAGGGCACAGCAATGCATTGATCCTCGAGAGAGAGAGAGAGACAGAGACTGCACAGCGACGCAGGAGAACGAGACAGAGAGGGCTCAGCGCTGTAGGGGAATGAGAGATAGAGAGGGCACAGCGATGCATTGGAGAGAGAGAGAGAGAATGGGCAGTGATGCAGGAGAACGAGAGAGAGAGAGGGCACAGTGATGCACGTGAATGAGAGAGCGAGGGCACAGCGATGCAGGGGAACAAGAAAGAGAGAGAGACAGAGAGGGCACAGCATTGCAGGAGAACGAGAGAGAGAGAGAGAGGGCACAGCGATGCAGGAGAACGAGTGAGAGGGCACAGTGATACATGGGGAACGAGAGAGAGAGAGACAGAGAGCGCACTGCGATGCCGGGGAATGAGAGAGAGACAGAGCACAGCGATGCAGGGGAACAAGTGAGAGAAACAGAGAGGGCACAGCAATGCGGGGATAGGCGGGAGAGAGACAGAGAGGCCACAGCGATGCAGGGGAACGACAGAGAGACAAAGAGGGCACAGCGATGCAGGTGAATGAGAGAGAGAGCGAGGGCACAGCGATGCAGGGGAACAAGAAAGAGAGAGACAGAGGGCACAGCGATGCAGTGGATCGAGAGAGAGAGAGAGACAGAGACTGCACAGCGATGCAGGAGAACGAGACAGAGAGGGCTCAGCGATGCAGGGGAATGAGAGATAGAGAGGGCACAGCGATGCATTGGAGAGAGAGAGAGAGAATGGGCACAGTGATGCAGGAGAACGAGAGAGAGAGAGGGCACAGTGATGCAGGGTAGCGAGAGAGAGACAGAGAGGGTACAGAGATACAGCGGAATGAGAGAGAGAGAGAGAGAGACAGAGAGGCCACAGCGATGCAGGGGATCGAGAGCGAGACAGAGAGGGCACAGCGATGCAGGGAAACGAGAAAGAGAGAGACAGAGAGGGCACAGCAATGCAGGGGAACGAGAGAGAGGCACAGAGTGAGAGGGCACAGCGATGCAGGGGAATGAGAGAGAGACAGAGAGGGCACAGCGATGCAGGAGAACGAGAGAGAGACAGGGCACAGAGATGCAGGGGAACGAGAGAGATAGAGAGACAGAGTGCACACAGTGTTACAGGAGAACGAGAGAGAGAGACAGGGCACAGCAATGCAGGGGAACAAGAGAGATAGAGAGAGAGATACAGGGAACAGCGATGCAGGGGAATGAGGGAGAGAGACAGAGAGGGCACAGTCATGAAGGGGAGCGAGAGAGAGAGAGACAGAGAGGGCAGAGCAATGCAGGGGAAAGAGAGAGAGGGAGACGGAGAGAGAGAGGGCAAAGCGATGCAGGGGAACGAGAGATAGAGAGACACAGAGATGGCACAGCGATGCAGAGGAACGAGAAGAGAGAGAGGGCACAGCGATGCAGGGGAGCGAGAGAGAGAGAGACAGAGAGGGCACAGCGATGCTGGGGAACGAGAGATAGAGAGACAGAGAGGGCACAGCAATGCAGGGGAACGAGAGAGAGAGGGCACAGCGATACAGGGGAACGAGAGATAGAGAGAGACAGAGAGGGCACAGCGATGCAGGGGAAAGAGGGAGAGAGACAGAGAGGCCACAGCGATGCAGGGGAACGACCGAGAGATAGAGAGGGCATAGCGATGCAGGGGAACAAGACAGAGAGAGAGGGCATAGCGATGCAGGGGAACGAGAGATAGTGAAAGACAAAGAGGGCACAGCGATGCAGGTGAATGAGAGAGAGAGCGAGGGCACAGCGATGCAGGGGAACAAGAAAGGGAGAGAGACAGAGAGGGCACAGCAATGCAAGGGAACGAGACAGAGAGAGGGCACAGCAATGCATTGGAGAGAGACAGAGAGGGCACAGCAATGCAGGGGAACGAGACAGAGAGAGGGCACAGCAATGCATTGGAGAGAGAGAGAGACAGAGGGGGCACAGCAATGCAGGGGATCAAGAGAGAGAGACAGAGACTGCACAACGACGCAGGAGAATGAGAGAGAGAGAGAGGGCACTGTGATGCAGGGGAACGAGAAAGAGAGAGACAGAGGGCACAGTGAGACAGGGGAATGAGAGACAGAGAGGGCACAGCAATGCTGGGGAACGAGAAAGAGAGACAGAGAGCGCACAGCGATGCCAGGGAATGAGAGAGAGAGATAGATCATAGCGATGCAGGGAAGCGAGACAGAGAGAGAGGGCACAGCAATGCATTGGAGAGAGAGAGACAGAGAGGGCACAGCTATGCAGGGGATCGAGAGAGAGAGAGGGCACAGCAATGCATTGGAGAGAGAGAGAGACAGAGAGGGCACAGCAATGCAGGGGAACGAGACCGAGAGAGGGCACAGCATTGCATTGGAGAGAGAGACAGAGAGGGCACAGCTATGCAGGGGATCGAGAGAGAGAGAGAGGCCACAGCAATGCATTGGAGAGAGAGAGAGAGACAGAGAGGGCACAGCAATGCAGGGGAACGAGACAGAGAGAGGGCACAGCAATGGATTGGAGAGAGAGAGACAGAGAGGGCACAGCTATGCAGGGGATCGAGAGAGAGAGAGGGCACAGCAATGCATTGGAGAGAGAGAGAGACAGAGAGGGCACAGCAATGCAGGGGAACGAGACAGAGAGAGAGCACAGCATTGCATTGGAGAGAGAGACAGAGAGGGCACAGCTATGCAGGGGATCGAGAGAGAGAGACAGAGACTGCACAACGACGCAGGAGAACGAGAGAGAGAGAGAGAGGGCACTGTGATGTAGAGGAATGAGAAAGAGAGAGAGACAGAGGGCACAGTGATACAGGGGAATGAGAGACAGAGGGCACAGCAATGCAGGGGAACAAGAAAGAGAGACAGAGAGCGCAGAGCGATACCAGGGAACGAGAGAGAGAGAGACAGAGCATAGCAATGCAGGGGAGCGCGACAGAGAGAGAGGGCACAGCGATGCAGGGGAATGGGAAAGAGAGAGAGAGACAGAGAGGGCACAGCGATGCAGGTGAATGAGAGAGAGTGAGGGCACAGCGATGCAGGGGAACAAGAAAGAGAGAGAGAGACAGAGAGGGCCCAGCATTGCAGGAGAACGAGTGAGAGGGCACAGTGATACATGGGGAACGAGAGAGAGAGAGAGACAGAGAGGGCACTGCGATGCCGGGGAACGAGAGAGAGACTGAGCACAGCGATGCAGGGGAACAAGTGAGAGAAACAGAGAGGGCACAGCGATGCGGGGAAAAGCGGGAGAGAGACAGAGAGGCCACAGCGATGCAGGGGAACGACAGAGAGACAAAGAGGGCACAGCGATGCAGGTGAATGTGAGAGAGAGCGAGGGCACAGCGATGCAGGGGAACAAGAAAGAGAGAGACAGAGGGCACAGCGATGCAGGGGATCGAGAGAGAGAGACAGAGACTGCACAGCGACGCAGGAGAACGAGACAGAGAGGGCTCAGCGATGCAGGGGAATGAGAGATAGAGAGGGCACAGCGATGCATTGGAGAGAGAGAGAGAGAATGGGCACAGTGATGCAGGAGAACGAGAGAGAGAGAGGGCACAGTGATGCAGGGTAGCGAGAGAGAGACAGAGAGGGCACAGAGATACAGCGGAATGAGAGAGAGAGAGAGACAGAGAGGACACAGAGATACAGGGGAATGAGAGAGAGAGAGACAGAGAGGCCACCGCGATGCAGGGGATTGAGAGCGAGACAGAGAGGGCACAGCGATGCAGGGAAACGAGAAAGAGAGAGACAGAGAGGGCACAGCAATGCAGGGGAACGAGAGAGAGAGGCAGAGAGTGAGAGGGCACAGCGATGCAGGGGAATGAGAGAGAGACAGAGAGGGCACAGCGATGCAGGAGAACGAGAGAGAGAGACAGGGCACGGAGATGCAGGGGAACGAGAGAGATAGAGAGACAGAGTGCACACAGTGTTACAGAAGAACGAGAGAGAGAGACAGGGCACAGCAATGCAGGGGAACAAGAGAGATGGAGAGAGAGATACAGGGAACAGCGATGCAGGGGAATGAGGGAGAGAGACAGAGAGGGCACAGTCATGAAGGGGAGCAAGAGAGAGAGAGACAGAGAGGGCAGAGCAATGCAGGGGAAAGAGAGAGAGGGAGACGGAGAGAGAGAGGGCACAGCGATGCAGGGGAACGAGAGAGAGAGAGAGGGCACAGCAATGCATTGGAGAGAGAGAGACAGAGACTGCACAGCAACGCAGGAGAATGAGAGAGAGATAGAGGGCACAGCGATGCAGGGGAATGAGAGAGAGAGGGCACAGCAATGCATTGGAGAGAGAGAGAGAGAGACAGAGACTGCACAGCGATGCAGGGGAACGAGAGAGAGACAGAGAGGGCATAGTGATGCAGTGGAGAGAGAGTCAGAGAGCTCACAGCAATGCAGGAGAACGAGAGAGACAGGGCACAGCAATGCAGGAGAATGAGAAAGATAGAAAGACAGAAAGCGTATAGTGATGCAGGAGAACGAGAGAGAGAGAGAGAGACGGGGCACAGCGATGCAGGGGAATAAGAGATAGAGAGAGACAGAGAGGGCACAGCGATGCAGGGGAACGAGAGATAGAGAGACACAGAGATGGCACAGCGATGCAGAGGAACGAGAAGAGAGAGAGGGCACAGCGATGCAGGGGAGTGAGAGAGAGAGAGACAGAGAGGGCACAGCGATGCTGGGGAACGAGAGGTAGAGAGATAGAGATGGCACAGCAATTCAGGGGAACGAGAGAGAGAGGGCACAGCGATACAGGGGAACGAGAGATAGAGAGAGACAGAGAGGGCACAGCGATGCAGGGGAAAGAGGGAGAGAGACAGAGAGGCCACAGCGATGCAGGGGAACGACCGAGAGATAGAGAGGGCATAGCGATGCAGGGGAACGAGAGATAGTGAAAGACAAAGAGGGCACAGCGATGCATTGGAGAGAGAGAGAGAGAATGGGCAAAGTGATGCAGGAGAACGAGAGAGAGAGAGGGCACAGTGATGCAGGGTAGCGAGAGAGAGAGACAGAGAGGGCACAGAGATACAGCGGAATGAGAGAGAGAGACAGAGAGGGCACAGCGATGCAGGGGAACGAGAAAGAGAGAGACAGAGAGGGCACAGCAATGCAGGGGAACGAGAGAGAGGCAGAGAGTGAGAGGGCACAGCGATGCAGGGGAATGAGAGAGAGACAGAGAGGGCACAGCGATGCAGGAGAACGAGAGAGAGAGACAGGGCACGGAGATGCAGGGGAATGAGAGAGATAGAGAGACAGAGTGCACACAGTGTTACAGAAGAACGAGAGAGAGAGACAGGGCACAGCAATGCAGGGGAACAAGAGAGATAGAGAGAGAGATACAGGGAACAGCGATGCAGGGGAATGAGGGAGAGAGACAGAGAGGGCACAGTCATGAAGGGGAGCAAGAGAGAGAGAGACAGAGAGGGCAGAGCAATGCAGGGGAAAGAGAGAGAGGGAGACGGAGAGAGAGAGGGCACAGCGATGCAGGGGAATCAGAGAGAGTCAGAGAGCTCACAGCAATGCAGGAGAACGAGAGAGACAGGGCACAGCGATGCAGGAGAACGAGAAAGATAGAAAGACAGAGAGCGTATAGTGATGCAGGAGAACGAGAGAGAGAGAGAGAGAGACGGGGCACAGCGATGCAGGGGAATAAGAGATAGAGAGAGACAGAGAGGGCACAGCGATGCAGGGGAACGAGAGATAGAGAGACACAGAGATGGCACAGCGATGCAGGGGAACGAGAAGAGAGAGAGGGCACACCGATGCAGGGGAGCGAGAGATAGAGAGACAGAGAGGGCACAGCAATGCAGGGGAACGAGAGAGAGAGGGCACAGCGATACAGGGGAACGAGAGATAGAGAGAGTCAGAGAGGCCACAGCGATGCAGGGGAACGACCGAGAGATAGAGAGGGCATATCGATGCAGGGGAACAAGACAGAGAGAGAGGGCACAGCGATGCAGGGGAACGAGAGATAGTGAAAGACAAAGAGGGCACACCGATGCAGGTGAATGAGAGAGAGAGCGAGGGCACAGCGATGCAGGGGAACAAGAAAGGGAGAGAGACAGAGAGGGCACAGCGATGCAAGGGAACGAGACAGAGAGAGGGCACAGCAATGCATTGGAGAGAGACAGAGAGGGCACAGCAATGCAGGGGAACGAGACAGAGAGAGGGCACAGCAATGCATTGGAGAGAGAGCGAGACAGAGGGGGCACAGCAATGCAGGGGATCAAGAGAGAGAGACAGAGACTGCACAACGACGCAGGAGAATGAGAGAGAGAGAGAGAGAGAGGGCCCTGTGATGCAGGGGAACGGGAAAGAGAGAGACAGAGGGCACAGTGAGACAGGGGAATGAGAGACAGAGAGGGCACAGCAATGCTGGGGAACGAGAAAGACAGACAGAGAGCGCACAGCGATGCCAGGGAACGAGAGAGAGAGATAGATCATAGCGATGCAGGGGAGCGAGAGATCGAGAGACTGAGAGGGCACAGCAATGCAGGGGAACGAGAGAGAGAGGGCACAGCGATACAGGGGAACGAGAGATAGAGAGAGACAGAGAGGGCACAGCGATGCAGGGGAAAGAGGGTGAGAGACAGAGAGGCCACAGCGATGCAGGGGAACGACCGAGAGATAGAGAGGGCATAGCGATGCAGGGGAACAAGACAGAGAGAGAGGGCACAGCGATGCAGAGGAACGAGAGATAGTGAAAGACAAAGAGGGCACAGCGATGCAGGTGAATGAGAGAGACAGAGAGGGCACAGCTATGCAGGGGATCGAGAGAGAGAGAGAGGCCACAGCAATGCATTGGAGAGAGAGAGAGAGACAGAGAGGGCACAGCAATGCAGGGGAACGAGACAGAGAGAGGGCACAGCAATGGATTGGAGAGAGAGAGACAGAGAGGGCACAGCTATGCAGGGGATCGAGAGAGAGAGAGGGCACAGCAATGCATTGGAGAGAGAGAGAGACAGAGAGGGCACAGCAATGCAGGGGAACGAGACAGAGAGAGAGCACAGCATTGCATTGGAGAGAGAGACAGAGAGGGCACAGCTATGCAGGGGATCGAGAGAGAGAGACAGAGACTGCACAACGACGCAGGAGAACGAGAGAGAGAGAGAGAGGGCACTGTGATGTAGAGGAATGAGAAAGAGAGAGAGACAGAGGGCACAGTGATACAGGGGAATGAGAGACAGAGGGCACAGCAATGCAGGGGAACAAGAAAGAGAGACAGAGAGCGCAGAGCGATACCAGGGAACGAGAGAGAGAGAGACAGAGCATAGCAATGCAGGGGAGTGCGACAGAGAGAGAGGGCACAGCGATGCAGGGGAATGGGAAAGAGAGAGAGAGACAGAGAGGGCACAGCGATGCAGGTGAATGAGAGAGAGTGAGGGCACAGCGATGCAGGGGAACAAGAAAGAGAGAGAGAGACAGAGAGGGCCCAGCATTGCAGGAGAACGAGTGAGAGGGCACAGTGATACATGGGGAACGAGAGAGAGAGAGACAGAGAGGGCACTGCGATGCCGGGGAACGAGAGAGAGACTGAGCACAGCGATGCAGGGGAACAAGTGAGAGAAACAGAGAGGGCACAGCGATGCGGGGGAAAGCGGGAGAGAGACAGAGAGGCCACAGCGATGCAGGGGAACGACAGAGAGACAAAGAGGGCACAGCGATGCAGGTGAATGTGAGAGAGAGCGAGGGCACAGCGATGCAGGGGAACAAGAAAGAGAGAGACAGAGGGCACAGCGATGCAGGGGATCGAGAGAGAGAGACAGAGACTGCACAGCGACGCAGGAGAACGAGACAGAGAGGGCTCAGCGATGCAGGGGAATGAGAGATAGAGAGGGCACAGCGATGCATTGGAGAGAGAGAGAGAGAATGGGCACAGTGATGCAGGAGAACGAGAGAGAGAGAGGGCACAGTGATGCAGGGTAGCGAGAGAGAGACAGAGAGGGCACAGAGATACAGCGGAATGAGAGAGAGAGAGAGACAGAGAGGACACAGAGATACAGGGGAATGAGAGAGAGAGAGAGACAGAGAGGCCACCGCGATGCAGGGGATTGAGAGCGAGACAGAGAGGGCACAGCGATGCAGGGAAACGAGAAAGAGAGAGACAGAGAGGGCACAGCAATGCAGGGGAACGAGAGAGAGAGGCAGAGAGTGAGAGGGCACAGCGATGCAGGGGAATGAGAGAGAGACAGAGAGGGCACAGCGATGCAGGAGAACGAGAGAGAGAGACAGGGCACGGAGATGCAGGGGAACGAGAGAGATAGAGAGACAGAGTGCACACAGTGTTACAGAAGAACGAGAGAGAGAGACAGGGCACAGCAATGCAGGGGAACAAGAGAGATGGAGAGAGAGATACAGGGAACAGCGATGCAGGGGAATGAGGGAGAGAGACAGAGAGGGCACAGTCATGAAGGGGAGCAAGAGAGAGAGAGACAGAGAGGGCAGAGCAATGCAGGGGAAAGAGAGAGAGGGAGACGGAGAGAGAGAGGGCACAGCGATGCAGGGGAACGAGAGAGAGAGAGAGGGCACAGCAATGCATTGGAGAGAGAGAGACAGAGACTGCACAGCAACGCAGGAGAATGAGAGAGAGATAGAGGGCACAGCGATGCAGGGGAATGAGAGAGAGAGGGCACAGCAATGCATTGGAGAGAGAGAGAGAGAGACAGAGACTGCACAGCGATGCAGGGGAACGAGAGAGAGACAGAGAGGGCATAGTGATGCAGTGGAGAGAGAGTCAGAGAGCTCACAGCAATGCAGGAGAACGAGAGAGACAGGGCACAGCAATGCAGGAGAATGAGAAAGATAGAAAGACAGAAAGCGTATAGTGATGCAGGAGAACGAGAGAGAGAGAGAGAGACGGGGCACAGCGATGCAGGGGAATAAGAGATAGAGAGAGACAGAGAGGGCACAGCGATGCAGGGGAACGAGAGATAGAGAGACACAGAGATGGCACAGCGATGCAGAGGAACGAGAAGAGAGAGAGGGCACAGCGATGCAGGGGAGTGAGAGAGAGAGAGACAGAGAGGGCACAGCGATGCTGGGGAACGAGAGGTAGAGAGATAGAGATGGCACAGCAATGCAGGGGAACGAGAGAGAGAGGGCACAGCGATACAGGGGAACGAGAGATAGAGAGAGACAGAGAGGGCACAGCGATGCAGGGGAAAGAGGGAGAGAGACAGAGAGGCCACAGCGATGCAGGGGAACGACCGAGAGATAGAGAGGGCATAGCGATGCAGGGGAACGAGAGATAGTGAAAGACAAAGAGGGCACAGCGATGCATTGGAGAGAGAGAGAGAGAATGGGCAAAGTGATGCAGGAGAACGAGAGAGAGAGAGGGCACAGTGATGCAGGGTAGCGAGAGAGAGAGACAGAGAGGGCACAGAGATACAGCGGAATGAGAGAGAGAGACAGAGAGGGCACAGCGATGCAGGGGAACGAGAAAGAGAGAGACAGAGAGGGCACAGCAATGCAGGGGAACGAGAGAGAGGCAGAGAGTGAGAGGGCACAGCGATGCAGGGGAATGAGAGAGAGACAGAGAGGGCACAGCGATGCAGGAGAACGAGAGAGAGAGACAGGGCACGGAGATGCAGGGGAATGAGAGAGATAGAGAGACAGAGTGCACACAGTGTTACAGAAGAACGAGAGAGAGAGACAGGGCACAGCAATGCAGGGGAACAAGAGAGATAGAGAGAGAGATACAGGGAACAGCGATGCAGGGGAATGAGGGAGAGAGACAGAGAGGGCACAGTCATGAAGGGGAGCAAGAGAGAGAGAGACAGAGAGGGCAGAGCAATGCAGGGGAAAGAGAGAGAGGGAGACGGAGAGAGAGAGGGCACAGCGATGCAGGGGAATCAGAGAGAGTCAGAGAGCTCACAGCAATGCAGGAGAACGAGAGAGACAGGGCACAGCGATGCAGGAGAACGAGAAAGATAGAAAGACAGAGAGCGTATAGTGATGCAGGAGAACGAGAGAGAGAGAGAGAGAGACGGGGCACAGCGATGCAGGGGAATAAGAGATAGAGAGAGACAGAGAGGGCACAGCGATGCAGGGGAACGAGAGATAGAGAGACACAGAGATGGCACAGCGATGCAGGGGAACGAGAAGAGAGAGAGGGCACACCGATGCAGGGGAGCGAGAGATAGAGAGACAGAGAGGGCACAGCAATGCAGGGGAACGAGAGAGAGAGGGCACAGCGATACAGGGGAACGAGAGATAGAGAGAGTCAGAGAGGCCACAGCGATGCAGGGGAACGACCGAGAGATAGAGAGGGCATATCGATGCAGGGGAACAAGACAGAGAGAGAGGGCACAGCGATGCAGGGGAACGAGAGATAGTGAAAGACAAAGAGGGCACACCGATGCAGGTGAATGAGAGAGAGAGCGAGGGCACAGCGATGCAGGGGAACAAGAAAGGGAGAGAGACAGAGAGGGCACAGCGATGCAAGGGAACGAGACAGAGAGAGGGCACAGCAATGCATTGGAGAGAGACAGAGAGGGCACAGCAATGCAGGGGAACGAGACAGAGAGAGGGCACAGCAATGCATTGGAGAGAGAGCGAGACAGAGGGGGCACAGCAATGCAGGGGATCAAGAGAGAGAGACAGAGACTGCACAACGACGCAGGAGAATGAGAGAGAGAGAGAGAGAGAGGGCCCTGTGATGCAGGGGAACGGGAAAGAGAGAGACAGAGGGCACAGTGAGACAGGGGAATGAGAGACAGAGAGGGCACAGCAATGCTGGGGAACGAGAAAGACAGACAGAGAGCGCACAGCGATGCCAGGGAACGAGAGAGAGAGATAGATCATAGCGATGCAGGGGAGCGAGAGATCGAGAGACTGAGAGGGCACAGCAATGCAGGGGAACGAGAGAGAGAGGGCACAGCGATACAGGGGAACGAGAGATAGAGAGAGACAGAGAGGGCACAGCGATGCAGGGGAAAGAGGGTGAGAGACAGAGAGGCCACAGCGATGCAGGGGAACGACCGAGAGATAGAGAGGGCATAGCGATGCAGGGGAACAAGACAGAGAGAGAGGGCACAGCGATGCAGAGGAACGAGAGATAGTGAAAGACAAAGAGGGCACAGCGATGCAGGTGAATGAGAGAGAGAGCGAGGGCACAGCGATGCAGGGGAACAATAAAGGGAGAGAGACAGAGAGGGCACAGCGATGCAAGGGAACGAGACAGAGAGAGGGCAAAGCAATGCATTGGAGAGAGACAGAGGGGGCACAGCAATGCAGGGGATCAAGAGAGAGAGACAGAGACTGCACAACGACGCAGGAGAATGAGAGAGAGAGAGAGAGGGCACTGTGATGCAGGGGAACGAGAAAGAGAGAGACAGAGGGCACAGTGAGACAGGGGAATGAGAGACAGAGAGGGCACAGCAATGCTGGGGAACGAGAAAGACAGACAGAGAGCGCACAGCGATGCCAGGGAACGAGAGAGATAGATAGATCATAGCGATGCAGGGGAGCGAGAGATAGAGAGACAGAGAGGGCACAGCAATGCAGGGGAACGAGAGAGAGAGGGCACAGCGATACAGGGGAACGAGAGATAGAGAGAGACAGAGAGGGCACAGCGATGCAGGGGAAAGAGGGAGAGAGACAGAGAGGCCACAGCGATGCAGGGGAACGACCGAGAGATAGAGAGGGCATAGCGATGCAGGGGAACAAGACAGAGAGAGAGGGCACAGCGATGCAGGGGAACGAGAGATAGTGAAAGACAAAGAGGGCACAGCAATGCAGGGGAACGAGACAGAGAGAGGGCACAGCATTGCATTGGAGAGAGATACAGAGAGGGCACAGCTATGCAGGGGATCGAGAGAGAGAGAGGGCACAGCAATGCATTGGAGAGAGAGAGAGAGAGAGGGCACAGCAATGCAGGGGAACGAGACAGAGAGAGGGCACAGCAATGCATTGGAGAGAGAGAGACAGAGAGGGCACAGCTATGCAGGGGATCGAGAGAGAGAGAGGGCACAGCAATGCATTGGAGAGAGAGAGAGACAGAGAGGGCACAGCAATGCAGGGGAACGAGACTGAGAGAGGGCACAGCATTGCATTGGAGAGAGAGACAGAGAGGGCACAGCTATGCAGGGGATCGAGAGAGAGAGAGGGCACAGCAATGCATTGGAGAGAGCGAGTGAGAGAGGGCACAGCAATGCAGGGGAACGAGACCGAGAGAGGGCACAGCAATGCATTGGAGAGAGAGAGACAGAGAGGGCACAGCTATGCAGGGGATCGAGAGAGACAGAGGGCACAGCAATGCATTGGAGAGAGCGAGAGAGAGAGGGCACAGCAATGCAGGGGAACGAGACAGAGAGAGGGCACAGCAATGCATTGGAGAGAGAGAGACAGAGAGGGCACAGCTATGCAGGGGATCGAGAGAGAGAGAGGGCACAGCAATGCATTGGAGAGAGAGAGAGACAGAGAGGGCACAGCAATGCAGGGGAACGAGACAGAGAGAGGGCACAGCATTGCATTGGAGAGAGAGACAGAGAGGGCACAGCTATGCAGGGGATCGAGAGAGAGAGACAGAGACTGCACAGCGACGCAGGAGAACGAGAGAGAGAGAGAGAGGGCACTGTGATGTAGAGGAATGAGAAAGAGAGAGAGACAGAGGGCACAGTGATACAGGGGAATGAGAGACAGAGGGCACAGCAATGCAGGGGAACAAGAAAGAGAGACAGAGAGCGCAGAGCGATGCCAGGGAACGAGAGAGAGAGAGACAGAGCATAGCAATGCAGGGGAGCGCGACAGAGAGAGAGGGCACAGCGATGCAGGGGAACAAGAAAGAGAGAGAGACAGAGAGGGCACAGCGTTGCAGGAGAACGAGAGAGAGACAAAGAGGGCACAGCGATGCAGGTGAATGAGAGAGAGAGCGAGGGCACAGCGATGCAGGGGAACAAGAAAGAGAGAGACAGAGGGCACAGCGATGCAGGGGATCGAGAGAGAGAGAGAGACAGAGACTGCACAGCGACGCAGGAGAACGAGACAGAGAGGGCTCAGCGATGCAGGGGAATGAGAGATAGAGAGGGCACAGCGATGCATTGGAGAGAGAGAGAGAGAATGGGTACAGTGATGCAGGAGAACGAGAGAGAGAGAGGGCACAGTGATGCACGTGAATGAGAGAGCGAGGGCACAGCGATGCAGGGGAACAAGAAAGAGAGAGAGAGACAGAGAGGGCACAGCATTGCAGGAGAACGAGAGAGAGAGAGAGAGGGCACAGCTATGCATTGGAGAGAGAGAGACAGAGAGGGCACAGCATTGCAGGAGAACGAGTGAGAGGGCACAGTGATACATGGGGACCGAGAGAGAGAGAGACAGAGACTGCACAGCGATGCAGGAGAACGAGACAGAGAGGGCTCAGCGATGCAGGGGAATGAGAGATAGAGAGGGCACAGCGATGCATTGGAGAGAGAGAGAGAGAATGGGCACAGTGATGCAGGAGAACGAGAGAGAGAGAGGGCACAGTGATGCAGGGTAGCGAGAGAGAGACAGAGAGGGCACAGAGATACAGCGGAATGAGAGAGAGAGAGAGACAGAGAGGGCACAGAGATACAGGGGAATGAGAGAGAGAGAGACAGAGAGGGCACAGCGATGCAGGGGAACATGAGAGAGATAGAGAGGGCACAGCGATGCAGGGGAATGAGAAAGAGAGAGACAGAGAGGGCACAGCGATGCAGGGGAACGTGAAAGAGAGACAGAGAGGGCACAGTGATGCAGGGGAACGAGAGAGAGAGAGAGGGCACAGCAATGCATTGGAGAGAGAGAGACAGAGACTGCACAGCAACGCAGGAGAATGAGAGAGAGAGAGAGGGCACAGCGATGCAGGGGAATGAGAGAGAGAGGGCACAGCAATGCATTGGAGAGAGAGAGAGAGACAGAGACTGCACAGCGATGCAGGGGAACGAGAGAGAGACAGAGAGGGCATAGTGATGCAGTGGAGAGAGAGTCAGAGAGCTCACAGCAATGCAGGAGAACGAGAGAGACAGGGCACAGCGATGCAGGAGAATGAGAAAGATAGAAAGACAGAAAGCGTATAGTGATGCAGGAGAACGAGAGAGAGAGAGAGAGAGACGGGGCACAGCGATGCAGGGGAATAAGAGATAGAGAGAGACAGAGAGGGCACAGCGATGCAGGGGAACGAGAGATAGAGAGACACAGAGATGGCACAGCGATGCAGAGGAACGAGAAGAGAGAGAGGGCACAGCGATGCAGGGGAGTGAGAGAGAGAGAGACAGAGAGGGCACAGCGATGCTGGGGAACGAGAGATAGAGAGATAGAGATGGCACAGCAATGCAGGGGAACGAGTGAGAGAGGGCACAGCGATACAGGGGAACGAGAGATAGAGAGAGACAGAGAGGGCACAGCGATGCAGGGGAAAGAGGGAGAGAGACAGAGAGGCCACAGCGATGCAGGGGAACGACCGAGAGATAGAGAGGGCATAGCGATGCAGGGGAACGAGATATAGTGAAAGACAAAGAGGGCACAGCGATGCATTGGAGAGAGAGAGAGAGAATGGGCACAGTGATGCAGGAGAACGAGAGAGAGAGAGGGCACAGTGATGCAGGGTAGCGAGAGAGAGACAGAGAGGGCACAGAGATACAGCGGAATGAGAGAGAGAGACAGAGAGGGCACAGAGATACAGGGGAATGAGAGAGAGAGAGAGACAGAGAGGCCACAGCGATGCAGGGGATCGAGAGCGAGACAGAGAGGGCACAGCGATGCAGGGGAACGAGAAAGAGAGAGACAGAGAGGGCACAGCAATGCAGTGGAACGAGAGAGAGGCAGAGAGTGAGAGGGCACAGCGATGCAGGGGAACGAGAGAGAGAGACAGGGCACAGAGATGCAGGGGAATGAGAGAGATAGAGAAACAGAGTGCACACAGTGTTACAGGAGAACGAGAGAGAGAGACAGGGCACAGCAATGCAGGGGAACAAGAGAGATAGAGAGAGAGATACAGGGAACAGCGATGCAGGGGAATGAGGGAGAGAGACAGAGAGGGCACAGTCATGAAGGGGAGCGAGAGAGAGAGAGACAGAGAGGGCAGAGCAATGCAGGGGAAAGAGAGAGAGGGAGACGGAGAGAGAGAGAGGGCACAGCGATGCAGGGGAATCAGAGAGAGTCAGAGAGCTCACAGCAATGCAGGAGAACGAGAGAGACAGGGCACAGCGATGCAGGAGAATGAGAAAGATAGAAAGACAGAGAGCGTATAGTGATGCAGGAGAACGAGAGAGAGAGAGAGAGACGGGGCACAGCGATGCAGGGGAATAAGAGATAGAGAGAGACAGAGAGGGCACAGCGATGCAGGGGAACGAGAGATAGAGAGACACAGAGATGGCACAGCGATGCAGAGGAACGAGAAGAGAGAGAGGGCACAGCGATGCAGGGGAGCGAGAGATAGAGAGACAGAGAGGGCACAGCGATGCTGGGGAACGAGAGATAGAGAGACAGAGAGGGCACAGCGATGCAGGAAAACGAGAAGAGAGAGATGGCACAGCGATGCAGGGGAACGAGAGAGAGAGAGACAGAGAGGGCACAGCGTTGCAGGAGAACGAGAGAGAGAGGGCACAGCGATGCAGGGGATCGAGAGACATAGGGCACAGTGATACAGGGGAATGAATGAGAGAGAGAGAGAGAGAGGGCACAGCGATGCCGGGGAACGAGAGAGAGAGAGACGGAGCACAGCGATTCAGGGGAGCAAGCGAGAGAAACATAGAGGGCACAGCGATGCGGGGAAAAGAGGGAGAGAGACAGAGAGGCCACAGCGATGCAGGGGAACATGAGAGAGATAGAGAGGGCACAGCGATGCAGGGGAATGAGAAAGAGAGAGACAGAGAGGGCACAGCGATGCAGGGGAACGTGAAAGAGAGACAGAGAGGACACAGCGATGCAGGGGAGCGAGAGAGAGAGAGAGGGCACAGCAATGCATTGGAGAGAGAGAGACAGAGACTGCACAGCAACGCAGGAGAATGAGAGAGAGAGAGAGGGCACAGCGATGCAGGGGAATGAGAGAGAGAGGGCACAGCAATGCATTGGAGAGAGAGAGAGAGACAGAGACTGCAAAGCGATGCAGGGGAACGAGAGAGAGACAGAGAGGGCATAGTGATGCAGTGGAGAGAGAGACAGAGAGCGCATAGCAATGCAGGGGAACGAGAGAGACAAATAGGGGGCACAGCGATGCAGGGAAAAAAGAGGGAGTGAGACAGAGAGGGCTCAGCGATGCAGGGGAACGAGAGATAGAGAGAGACAGAGAGGGCACAGAGATACAGGGGAATGAGAGAGAGAGAGACAGAGAGGCCACAGCGATGCAGGGGATCGAGAGCGAGACAGAGAGGGCACAGCGATGCAGGGGAACGAGAAAGAGAGAGACAGAGAGGGCACAGCAATGCAGGGGAACGAGAGAGAGGCAGAGAGTGAGAGGGCACAGCGATGCAGGGGAATGAGAGAGAGACAAAGAGGGCACAGCGATGCAGGAGAACGAGAGAGAGAGACAGGGCACAGCAATGCAGGGGAACAAGAGAGATAGAGAGAGAGATACAGGGAACAGCGATGCAGGGGAATGAGGGAGAGAGACAGAGAGGGCACAGTCATGAAGGGGAGCGAGAGAGAGAGAGACAGAGAGGGCAGAGCAAAGCAGGGGAAAGAGAGAGAGGGAGACGGAGAGAGAGAGGGCACAGCGATGCAGGGGAATCAGAGAGAGTCAGAGAGCTCACAGCAATGCAGGAGAACGAGAGAGACAGGGCACAGCGATGCAGGAGAATGAGAAAGATAGAAAGACAGAGAGCGTATAGTGATGCAGGAGAACGAGAGAGAGAGAGAGAGACGGGGCACAGCGATGCAGGGGAATAAGAGATAGAGAGAGACAGAGAGGGCACAGCGATGCAGGGGAACGAGAGATAGAGAGACACAGAGATGGCACAGCGATGCAGAGGAACGAGAAGAGAGAGAGGGCACAGCGATGCAGGGGAGCGAGAGATAGAGAGACAGAGAGGGCACAGCGATGCTGGGGAACGAGAGATAGAGAGACAGAGAGGGCACAGCGATGCAGGAAAACGAGAAGAGAGAGATGGCACAGCGATGCAGGGGAACGAGAGAGAGAGTGACAGAGAGGGCACAGCGTTGCAGGAGAACGAGAGAGAGAGGGCACAGCGATGCAGGGGATCAAGAGACAGAGGGCACAGTGATACAGGGGAATGAGTGAGAGAGAGAGAGAGAGAGGGCACAGCGATGCCGGGGAACGAGAGAGAGAGAGACGGAGCACAGCGATGCAGGGGAGCAAGCGAGAGAAACATAGAGGGCACAGCGATGCGGGGAAAAGAGGGAGAGAGACAGAGAGGCCACAGCGATGCAGGGGAACATGAGAGAGATAGAGAGGGCACAGCGATGCAGGGGAATGAGAAAGAGAGAGACAGAGAGGGCACAGCGATGCAGGGGAACGTGAAAGAGAGACAGAGAGGGCACAGCGATGCAGGGGAGCGAGAGAGAGAGAGAGGGCACAGCAATGCATTGGAGAGAGAGAGACAAAGACTGCACAGCAACGCAGGAGAATGAGAGAGAGAGAGAGGGCACAGCGATGCAGGGGAATGAGAGAGAGAGGGCACAGCAATGCATTGGAGAGAGAGAGAGAGACAGAGACTGCACAGCGATGCAGGGGAACGAGAGAGAGACAGAGAGGGCATAGTGATGCAGTGGAGAGAGAGAGACAGAGAGCGCATAGCAATGCAGGGGAACGAGAGAGACAAATAGGGGGCACAGCGATGCAGGGAAAAAAGAGGGAGTGAGACAGAGAGGGTTCAGCGATGCAGGGGAACGAGAGATAGAGAGAGACAGAGAGGGTACAGAGATATAGGGGAATGAGAGAGAGAGAGACAGAGAGGGCACAGTGATGCAGGGGAACGAGGGAGAGACACAGAAGGCACAGCGATGCAGGGAATGAGATTGACAGAGAGGGCACAGCAATGCAGGGGAACGATGATAGAGACAGAGAGGGCACTGCGATGCAGTGGAGAGAGAGAGAGAGGGCACAGTGATGCAGGGGAATGAAAGAGAGAGACAATGAGGGCACAGCAATGTAGGGGATTGAGAGAGAGAGAGACAGAAAGAGCACAGCAATGCAGTGGAGAGAGAGATAGGGCACAGCGATACAGGGGAACGAGACAGAGAGGGCACAGCGATGCAGGGAACGAGAGAGAGAGAGGGCACAGCATTGCGGGCGAATGAAGAAGAGACGGAGAGGGCACAGCGATGCAGGGGAACGAGAGAGAGAGACAGAGAGGGCACAGCGATGCAGGGGAATGAGTCAGAGAGGGCACAGCGATGCAGGGGAACGAGAGAGACACAGAGAGGGCACAGCGATGCATGGGAACGAGACAGAGAGGGCATAGCGATGCAGGGGAACGAGAGTGAGAGAGGTCACAGCGTTGCGGGCGAATGAAGAAGAGACGGAGAGGGCACAGCGATGCAGGGGAACAAGAGAGAGAGACAGAGAGGGCACAGCGATGCAGGGGAACGAGACAGAGAGGGCTCAGCGATGCAGGGGAATGAGAGATAGAGAGGGCACAGTGATGCATTGGAGAGAGAGAGAGAGAATGGGCACAGCGATGCAGTAGAACGAGAGAGAGGGCACTGTGACGCAGGAGAATGAGAAAGATAGAAAGACAGAGAGCGTATAGTGATGCAGGAGAACGAGAGAGAGAGAGAGAGATGGGGCACAGCGATGCAGGGGAATAAGAGATAGAGAGAGACAGAGAGGGCACAGCGATGCAGGGGAACGAGAGATAGAGAGACACAGAGATGGCACAGCGATGCAGGGGAACGAGAAGATAGAGAGACAGAGAGGGCACAGCTATGCAGGGGAATGAGAGAGAGAGACAGAGAGGGCACAGCATTGCAGGAGAACGAGAGAGAGGGCACAGCGATGCAGGGGATCGAGAGACAGAGGGCACAGTGATACAGGGGAATGAGTAAGAGAGAGAGAGAGAGAGGGCACAGCGATGCCGGGGAACGAGAGAGAGAGAGACGGAGCACAGCGATGCAGGGGAGCAAGCGAGAGAAACATAGAGGGCATAGCGATGCGGGGGAAAGAGGGAGAGAGACAGAGAGGCCACAGCGATGCAGGGGAACAAGAGAGAGATAGAGAGGGCACAGCGATGCAGGGGAATGAGACAGAGAGAGAGTGCACAGCGATGCAGGGGAAAGAGAAAGAGAGAGACAGAGAGGGCACAGCGATGCAGGGGAACGTGAAAGAGAGACAAGAGGGCACAGCGATGCAGGGGAACGAGAGAGAGAGAGAGAGGGCACAGCAATGCATTGGAGAGAGAGAGAGAGAGAGACTGCACAGCGACGCAGGAGACTGAGAGAGAGAGAGATGGCACAGCGATGCAGGGGAATGAGAGAGTGAGGGCACAGCAATGCATTGGAGAGAGAGAGAGAGAGACAGAGACTGCACAGCGATGCAGGGGAACGAGAGAGAGACAGAGAGGGCATAGTGATGCAGTGGAGAGAGAGACAGAGAGCGCATCGCAATGTCTGGGAACGAGAGAGACAAATAGGGGGCACAGCGATGCAGGGAAAAAAGAGGGAGCGAGACAAAGAGGGCTCAGCGATGCAGGGGAATGAGAGATAGAGAGAGACAGAGAGGGTACAGAGATATAGGAATGAGAGAGAGAGAGGGCACAGCGATGTAGGGGAACGAGGGAGAGACACAGAAGGCACAGCGATGCAGGGAATGAGATTGACAGAGAGAGCACAGCAATGCAGGGGAACGATGATAGAGACAGAGGGCACTGCGATGCAGTGGAGAGAGGGAGAGAGGGCACAGTGATGCAGGGGAATGAGAGAGAGAGACAATGAGGGCACAGCAATGCAGGGGATTGAGAGAGAGAGAGACAGTGAGAGCACAGCAATGCAGTGGAGAGAGAGATAGGGCACAGCGATGCATGGGAACGAGACAGAGAGGGCATAGCGATGCAGGGGAACAAGAGAGAGAGAGGGCACAGCATTGCGGGCGAATGAAGAAGAGACGGAGAGGGCACAGCGATGCAGGGGAACGAGAGAGAGAGACAGAGAGGGCACAGCGATGCAGGGGAACGAGACAGAGAGGGCACAGCGATGCAGGGGAACGAGAGAGAGACAGAGAGGGCACAGCGATGCAGAGGAACGAGACAGAGAGGGCACAGCGATGCAGGAGAACGAGAGAGAGACAGGGCACAGAGATGCAGGGGAACGAGAGAGACAGAGAGCGCACAGTTTTAAAGGAGTGCGAGAGAGAGACAGGGCACAGCGATGCAGGGGAATGAGGGAGGGAGAGAGAGACAAGGAACAGCAATGCAGGGGAACGATGATAGAGACAGAGAGGGCACTGCGATGCAGTGGAGAGAGAGAGACAGGGCACAGTGATGCAGGGGAATGAGAGAGAGAGACAGAGAGGGTACAGCAATGCAGGAGAACGAGAGAGACAGGGCACAGCGATGCTGGGGAATGAGAGAGAGACAGGGCACAGAGATGCAGGGGAACGAGAGAGACAGAGAGTGCACAGTTTTAAAGGAGTGCGAGAGAGAGACAGGGCACAGCGATGCAGGGGAATGAGGGAGAGAGAGAGAGACAAGGAACAGCAATGCAGGGGAACGATGATAGAGACAGAGAGGGCACTGCGATGCAGTGGAGAGAGAGAGACAGGGCACAGTGATGCAGGGGAATGAGAGAGAGAGAGACAGAGAGGGTACAGCAATGCAGGAGAACGAGAGAGACAGGGCACAGCGATGCTGGGGAACGAGAGAGAGAGAGAGACAGAGAGTGCACAGTGATGCAGGAGAACGAGAGAGAGACAGGGCACCGCGATGCAGGGAAATGAGAGAGATAGAGAGAGAGAGACAGGGCACAGCGATGCAGGGGAATGAGGGAGGGAGACAGAGGGGGTACAGTGATGCAGGGGAACAAGAGATAGAGAGAGAGACAGGCACAGTAATGCATGGAAATGAGGGAGAGAAACAGAGGCCACAGCGATACAGGGGAACAAGAGAGAGAGAGAGAGAGGGCACAGTGATGCAGGTGAACGAGGGAGAGAAAGAGGGCACAGCAATGCAGGGGAATGAGGGAGAGAGAGGGCACAGCGATGCAGAGGAATGAGAGAGAGAGAGAACCAGAGAAGGCACAGCGATGCAGGGGAACGAGAGAGAGAGGGCACAGCGATGCAGGGGAAAGAGAGAGAACGAGACAGAGAGGGCAGAGCGATGCAGGGAAACGAGACAGAGAGAGACAGAGAGGACACAGCGATGCAGGGGGTGGAGCGAGTGACAGAGAGGGCATAGAGATGTAGAGGATCGAGAGAGAGAGACAGAGAGGGCATAGAGATGCAGGGCATCGAGAGAGAGAGAGACAGAGGGCGCAGTGATGCAGGAGAATGTGAGAGAGAGAGAGACAAAGTGAGCAAAACGATGCAGGAGAACGAGAAAGAGAGAGACAGAGAGCGCATAGCAATGCAGGGGAACGAGAGAGACAAATAGGGGGCACAGCGATGCAGGGAAAAAAGAGGGAGCGAGACAAAGAGGGCTCAGCGATCCAGGGGAATGAGAGATAGAGAGAGACAGAGAGGGTACTGAGATATAGGAATGAGAGAGAGAGAGACAGAGAGGGCACAGCGATGCAGGGGAACGAGGGAGAGACACAGAAGGCACAGCGATGCAGGGAATGAGATTGACAGAGAGAGTACAGCAATGCAGGGGAACGATGATAGAGACAGAGAGGGCACTGCGATGCAGTGGAGAGAGAGAGAGAGGGCACAGTGATGCAGGGGAATGAGAGAGAGAGACAATGAGGGCACAGCAATGCAGGGGATTGAGAGAGAGAGAGACAGAGAGAGCACAGCAATGCAGTGGAGAGAGAGATAGGGCACAGCGATGCATGGGAACGAGACAGAGAGGGCATAGCGATGCAGGGGAACAAGAGAGAGAGAGGGCACAGCATTGCGGGCGAATGAAGAAGAGACGGAGAGGGCACAGCGATGCAGGGGAACGAGAGAGAGAGACAGAGAGGGCACAGCGATGCAGGGGAACGAGACAGAGAGGGCACAGCGATGCAGGGGAACGAGAGAGAGACAGAGAGGGCACAGCGATGCAGAGGAACGAGACAGAGAGGGCACAGCGATGCAGGAGAACGAGAGAGAGACAGGGCACAGAGATGCAGGGGAACGAGAGAGACAGAGAGCGCACAGTTTTAAAGGAGTGCGAGAGAGAGACAGGGCACAGCGATGCAGGGGAATGAGGGAGGGAGAGAGAGACAAGGAACAGCAATGCAGGGGAACGATGATAGAGACAGAGAGGGCACTGCGATACAGTGGAGAGAGAGAGACAGGGCACAGTGATGCAGGGGAATGAGAGAGAGAGAGACAGAGAGGGTACAGCAATGCAGGAGAACGAGAGAGACAGGGCACAGCGATGCAGGGAAATGAGAGAGATAGAGAGAGAGAGACAGGGCACAGCGATGCAGGGGAATGAGGGAGGGAGACAGAGGGGGTACAGTGATGCAGGGGAACAAGAGATAGAGAGAGAGACAGGCACAGTAATGCATGGAAATGAGGGAGAGAAACAGAGGCCACAGCGATACAGGGGAACAAGAGAGAGAGAGAGAGAGGGCACAGTGATGCAGGTGAACGAGGGAGAGAAAGAGGGCACAGCGATGCAGGGGAATGAGGGAGAGAGAGGGCACAGCGATGCAGAGGAATGAGAGAGAGAGAGAACCAGAGAAGGCACAGCGATGCAGGGGAACGAGAGAGAGAGGGCACAGCGATGCAGGGGAAAGAGAGAGAACGAGACAGAGAGGGCAGAGCGATGCAGGGAAATGAGACAGAGAGAGACAGAGAGGACACAGCGATGCAGGGGGAGGAGCGAGTGACAGAGAGGGCATAGAGATGTAGAGGATCGAGAGAGAGAGACAGAGAGGGCATAGAGATGCAGGGCATCGAGAGAGAGAGAGACAGAGAGGGCGCAGTGATGCAGGAGAATGTGTGAGAGAGAGAGACAAAGTGAGCAAAACGCTGCAGGAGAACGAGAAAGAGAGAGACAGAGAGTGCACAGCAATGCAGGGGAACGAGAGAGAGACAGACAGAGAGAGAGAGAGGGCACAGCGATGCAGGGGAATGAGAGAGAGACAGAGAGGGCACAGCGATGCATGAGAATGAGAGAGACAGGGTACAGCGATGCAGGGGAACGAGAGAGACAGGGCACAGAGATGCAGGGGAACGAGAGAGATGGAGAGAGACAGAGAGCGCACAGTGATGCAGCAGAACGAGAGAGAGAGAGAGACAGGGCACAGCGATGCAGGGGAATGAGGGAGAGAGACAGAGAGAGCACAGTGATGCAGGGGAATGAGAGAGAGGCAGACAGAGAGAGAGAGGGCACGGCAATGCAGGAGAACAAGAGAGAGACAGGGCACAGAGATGCAGGGGAACGAGAGGCAGAGAGAGACAGAGAGCGCACAGTGATGCAGGAGAACGAGAGGGAGAGAGAGAGAGAGAGACAGGCCACAGCGATGCAGGGGAGTGAGAGAGATAGAGAGACAGAGAGCGCACAGTGATGCAGGGGACTGAGAGAGAGAGGGAGAGACAGAGAGGGCACAGCGATGCAGGGGAACGATAAAGAGAGACAGAGAGAGCGCAGTGATGCAGGGGAACGAGAAAGAGAGAGAGACAGAGAGGGCACAGCGATGCAGGGAACGAGAGAGAGAGAGAGACAGAGAGGGCACAGCGATGCAGGGGAATGAGAAAGAGAGAGAGACAGAGAGGGCACAGCGATGCAGGGAACGAGAGAGAGAGAGAGAGACAGAGAGGGCACAGCGATGCAGGGAACGAGAGAGAGAGGGCACAGCGATGCAGGAGAACGGGACAGAGACAGGGCACAGCGATGCAGGGGAACGAGGGAGAGAGAGAGAGACAGGGGACAGTGATGGAGGGGAATGAGGGAGAGAGACACAGAGGCCACAGTGATGCAGGGGAACAAGAGAGAGAGAGAGAGGGCACAGTGATGCAGGGAAACGAGGGAGAGAGAGAGGGCATAGTGATGCAGGGGAATGAGAGAGAGAGACAGAGAGAGCACAGTGATGTAGAGGAGCGAGACAGAGAGAGAGGGCACAGCGATGCAGGGGAACGAGAAAGAGAGAGAGAGGGGGGGCACAGCGATGCAGGGGAATGAGGGAGAGAGAGAGAGACAAGGAACAGCAATGCAGGGGAACGATGATAGAGACAGAGAGGGCACTGCGATGCAGTGGAGAGAGAGACAGGGCACAGTGATGCAGGGGAATGAGAGAGAGAGAGACAGAGAGGGTACAGCAATGCAGGAGAACGAGAGAGACAGGGCACAGCGATGCTGGGGAACGAGAGAGAGAGAGAGACAGAGAGTGCACAGTGATGCAGGAGAACGAGAGAGAGACAGGGCACCGCGATGCAGGGAAATGAGAGAGATAGAGAGAGAGAGACAGGGCACAGCGATGCAGGGGAATGAGGGAGGGAGACAGAGGGGGTACAGTGATGCAGGGGAACAAGAGATAGAGAGAGAGACAGGCACAGTAATGCATGGAAATGAGGGAGAGAAACAGAGGCCACAGCGATACAGGGGAACAAGAGAGAGAGAGAGAGAGGGCACAGTGATGCAGGTGAACGAGGGAGAGAAAGAGGGCACAGCGATGCAGGGGAATGAGGGAGAGAGAGGGCACAGCGATGCAGAGGAATGAGAGAGAGAGAGAACCAGAGAAGGCACAGCGATGCAGGGGAACGAGAGAGAGAGGGCACAGCTATGCAGGGGAAAGAGAGAGAACGAGACAGAGAGGGCAGAGCGATGCAGGGAAACGAGACAGAGAGAGACAGAGAGGACACAGCGATGTAGGGAACGAGAGAGAGAGAGAGACAGAGAGGGCACAGCGATGCAGGGAACGAGAGAGAGAGGGCACAGCGATGCAGGAGAACGGGACAGAGACAGGGCACAGCGATGCAGGGGAACGAGGGAGAGAGAGAGAGACAGGGGACAGTGATGGAGGGGAATGAGGGAGAGAGACACAGAGGCCACAGTGATGCAGGGGAACAAGAGAGAGAGAGAGAGGGCACAGTGATGCAGGGAAACGAGGGAGAGAGAGAGGGCATAGCGATGCAGGGGAATGAGAGAGAGAGACAGCGAGAGCACAGTGATGTAGAGGAGCGAGACAGAGAGAGAGGGCACAGCGATGCAGGGGAACGAGAAAGAGAGAGAGAGAGAGGGGGCACAGCGATGCAGGGGAATGAGGGAGAGAGAGGGCACAGGGATGCAGAGGAATGAGAGAGAGAGAGAACCAGAGAAGGCACAGCGATGCAGGGGAACGAGAGAGAGAGGGCACAGCGATGCAGGGGAAAGAGAGAGAACGAGACAGAGAGGGCAGAGCGATGCAGGGAAACGAGATAGAGAGAGACAGAGAGGACACAGCGATGCATGGGGAGGAGCGAGTGACAGAGAGGGCATAGAGATGTAGAGGATCGAGAGAGAGAGACAGAGAGGGCATAGAGATGCAGGGCATCGAGAGAGAGAGAGACAGAGAGGGCGCAGTGATGCAGGAGAATGTGAGAGAGAGAGAGACAAAGTGAGCAAAACGATGCAGGAGAACAAGAAAGAGAGAGACAGAGAGTGCACAGCAATGCAGGGGAACGAGAGAGAGACAGACAGAGAGAGAGAGGGCACAGCGATGCAGGGGAATGAGAGAGAGACAGAGAGGGCACAGCGATGCATGAGAATGAGAGAGACAGGGTACAGCGATGCAGGGGAACGAGAGAGACAGGGCACAGAGATGCAGGGGAACGAGAGAGATGGAGAGAGACAGAGAGCGCACAGTGATGCAGTAGAACGAGAGAGAGAGAGAGACAGGGCACAGCGATGCAGGGGAATTAGGGAGAGAGACAGAGAGAGCACAGTGATGCAGGGGAACGAGAGAGAGACAGACAGAGAGAGAGAGGGCACGGCAATGCAGGAGAACAAGAGAGAGACAGGGCACAGAGATGCAGGGGAACGAGAGGCAGAGAGAGACAGAGAGCGCACAGTGATGCAGGAGAACGAGAGGGAGAGAGAGAGAGAGAGACAGGGCACAGCGATGCAGGGGAGTGAGAGACGCAGGGCACAGAGATGCAGGGGAATGAGAGAGATAGAGAGACAGAGAGCGCACAGTGATGCAGGGGAGTGAGAGAGAGAGGGAGAGACAGAGAGGGCACAGCGATGCAGGGGAACGATAAAGAGAGACAGAGAGAGCACAGTGATGCAGGGGAACGAGAAAGAGAGAGAGACAGAGAGGGCACAGCGTTGCAGGGAACGAGAGAGAGAGAGAGACAGAGAGGGCACAGCGATGCAGGGGAATGAGAAAGAGAGAGAGACAGAGAGGGCACAGCGATGCAGGGAACGAGAGAGAGAGAGACAGAGAGGGCACAGCGATGCAGGGAACGAGAGAGAGAGGGCACAGCGATGCAGGAGAACGGGACAGAGACAGGGCACAGCGATGCAGGGGAACGAGGGAGAGAGAGAGAGAGAGAGGGCACAGTGATGGAGGGGAATGAGGGAGAGAGACAGAGATGCCACAGTGATGCAGGGGAACAAGAGAGAGAGAGAGAGGGCACAGTGATGCAGGGAAACGAGGGAGAGAGAGAGGGCATAGCGATGCAGGGGAATGAGAGAGAGAGACAGAGAGATCACAGTGATGTAGAGGAGCGAGACAGAGAGAGAGAGGGCACAGCGATGCAGGGGAATGAGAAAGAGAGAGAGAGAGGGGGCACAGCGATGCAGGGGAATAAGAGAGAGAGCGAGGACACAGCGATGTAAGGGAACGAGAAAGAGAGAGAGAGAGACAGAGAGGCACAGCGATGCAGGGGAACGAGAGAGATAGGGCACAGCGATGCAAGGGAACGAGAAAGAGAGAGAGAGACAGAGAGGCACAGCGATGCAGGGGAACGAGAGAGACAGACAGAGAGGGCACAGCGATGCAGGGGAACGAGAGAGACAGATAGAGAGGGCACAGCGATGCAGGGGAACGAGAGATAGAGAGGCACAGCGATGCAGTTGAAAGAGAGAGAACGAAACAGAGAGGGCACAGCGATGCAGGGGAACAACAGAGAGAGAGAGAGACAGAGAGGACACAGCGATGCAGGGAGACGAGCGAGAGACAGAGAGGGCATAGAGATGCAGGGGATCGAGAGAGAGAGGGAGACAGAGAGGGCGCAGTGATGCAGGAGAATGTGAGAGCGAGAGCACAGAAATGCAGCGGAACGAGAGACAGAGAGGGCACAGTGATACTGGGCAATGAGAGAGAGAGAGAGACAAAGAGGGCAAAACGATGCAGGGGAACAAGAGAGACAGACAGAGAGGGCACAGCGATACCGGGGAATGAGAGAGAGAGAGAGAGCCAGAGAGGGCACAGCGATGCAAGGGAACGAGAGAGAGAGACAGACAGAGAGAGAGAGGGCACAGCGATGCAGAAGAATGAGAGAGACAGAGAGGGCACAGCGATGCAGGAGAATGAGAGAGAGAGACACAGGGCACAGAGATACAGGGGAACAACAGAGATAGAGAGACAGAGAGTGCACAGTGATGCAGGAGAACGAGAGATAGAGAGAAAGGGCACAGCGATGCAGGGGAATGAGGGAGAGAGACAGAGAGGGCACAGTGATGCAGGGAAGTGGGACAGAGAGGGCGCAGCGATGCAGAGGAACAAGAAAGAGAGAGAGCGAGGACACAGCAATGCAAGGGAACGAGAGAGAGGGAGAGAGGACACAGCAATGCAGGGGAACGAGAGAGAGAGGGCACAGCAATGCAGGGGAATGAGGGAGAGAGACAGAGAGGCCACAGCGATGCACGAGAACGAGAGAGAGAGACACAGGGCACAGAGATACAGGGGAACAACAGAGATAGAGAGACAGAGAGCGCACAGTGATGCAGGAGAACGAGATAGAGAGACAGGGCACAGCGATGCACGGGAATGAGAGAGATAGATAGAGAGAGAGAGACAGGGCACAGCGATGCAGGGGAATGAGAGAGAGAGCGAGGACACAGCAATGCAAGGGAACGAGAGAGAGGGAGAGAGGGCACAGCGATGCAGGGGAACGAGAGAGAGAGGGCACAGCAATGCAGGGGAATGAGACAGAGAGGGCACAGCAATGCAGGGGAACGAGAGATAGAGAGAGACAGAGATGGCACAGTGATGCAGGGGAATGAGTGAGAGGGCACAGCAATGCAGTGGAACGAAAGAGAGACACAGACAGAGAGTGCACAGTGATGCAGGAGAACGAGAGAGAGAGGCAGGGCACAGAAATGCAGGGGAACGAGAGAGAAAGAGACAGAGAGGGCACAGCGATGCAGGGGAATGAGAAATAGAGAGAGACAGAGAGGGCATAGTGCTGCCGGGGATCGAGAGAGAGACAGAGAGGGCGCAGTGATGCAAGAGAATGAGAAAGAGAGAGACAAAGAGTGCACAGCGATGCAGGGGAATGAGAGAGAACGAGACAGAGAGGGCACAGCGATGCTGGGAAACGAGAGATAGAGAGAGACAGAGAGAACACAGCGATGCAGGAGATCCAGAGAGATAGACAAACAGGACATAGAGATGCAGGGGATCGAGAGAGAGAGAGAGAGAGAGAGACAGAGGGGGCGCAGTGATGCAGGAGAATGTGAGAGGGAGAGCGCAGCGATGCAGGGGAACGAGAGAGAGAGAGACAGAGAGAGAGAGGGCACAGCGATGCAGGAGAATGAGAGAGAGATGGGATAGCGATGCAGGGGAACGAGAGAGATAGAGAGACAGAGAGCGCACAGTGATGCAGGAGAACAAGAGAGAGACAGGACACAGCGATGCAGGGGAACGAGAGAGAGAGAGACAGGGCACAGTAATGCAGGGGAACTAGAGAGGGAGACAGAGAGGCCACAGCGATGCAGGGGAACAAGAGAGAGACAGAGAGGGCACAGCGATGCAGGGGAACAAGAGAGAGACAGAGAGGGCACAGTGATGCAGGTGACCAAGACAGAGAGAGAGGGCACAGTGATGCCGGGGAATGAGAAAGAGAGAGAGACAGAGAGGGCACAGCGATGCAGGGAAATGAGAGAGAGAGCAAGGACACAGCGATGCAAGGGAACGAGAAAGAGAGAGAGAGAGACAGAGAGGGCATAGAGATGCAGGGGATCGAGAGAGAGACAGAGAGGGCACAGCGATGCAGCGGAATGAGAGAGAGAGGGCACAGCATTGCAGGGGAACGAGGGAGAGAGGGCACAGCAATGCAGGGAAACGAGAGAGAGACAGACAGAGAGTGAGAGGGCACAGAAATGCAGGGGAATGAGAGAGAGAGAGACAGAGAGGGCACAGCGATGCAGTAGAATGAGAGAGAACAGGGCACAGAGATGCAGGGGAACGAGAGAGAGAGAGAGAGAGACAGAGAGCACACAGTGATGCAGGAGAACAAGAGAGAGAGAGAGAGAGACAGGGCACAGTGATGCAGGAGAACGAGAGAGATAGAGAGACAGAGAGGGCACAGCAATGCAGGGGAACGAGAGAGAGAGAGACAGAGAGTGAGAGGGCATAGCAATGCAGGGGAATGAGAGAGACAGAGAGGGCACAGCGATGCAGGAGAACGAGAGAGAGACAGGGCACAGAGATGCAGGGTAAAGAGAGAGAAAGAGACAGAGAGGACATAGCGATGCAAGGGAAGGAGAGAGAGAGAGAGGGCACAGTGATGCAGGGGAAAGAGAGAGAACAAGACAGAGAGGGCACAGCGATGCAGGGGAACGAGAAATAGAGAGAGACAGAGAGGGCATAGTGATGCAGGGTATCGAGAGAGAGACAGAGAGGGCGCAGTGATGCAGGAGAACGAGAAAGAGAGAGACAGAGAGGGCACAGCAATGCAGGGAAACGAGAGAGACAGAGAGTGAGAGGGCACAGCAATGCAGGGGAATGAGAGAGAGAGACAGAGAGGGCACAGCGATGCAGTAGAATGAGAGAGAACAGGGCACAGAGATGCAGGGGAACGAGAGAGAGAGAGAGACAGAGACAGAGAGCGCACAGTGATGCAGGAGAACAAGAGAGAGAGAGAGAGAGACAGGGCACAGCGATGCAGGGGAATGAGGGAGAGAGACAGAGAGGGCACAGTGATGCAGGGAAGCGAGAGAGAGAGGGAGAGACAGAGAGGGCACAGTGATGCAGGGGAATGAGGGAGAGAGAGAGGGCACAGCAATGCAGTGTAATGAGAGAGAAAGACAGAGAGAGCACAGTGATGCAGGGAAGGAGACAGAGAGAGAGGGCGCAGCGATGCATGGGAATGAGAAAGAGAGAGAGACAGACAGGGCACAGCGATTCAGGGGAATGAGAGAGAGAGACAGAGAGGGCACAGCGATGCAGGGAACGAGAGAGAGAGGGCACAGCGATGCAGGAGAACGGGAGAGAGACAGGGCACAGCGATGCAGGGGAACGGGAGAGAGAGAGAGAGAGAGAGAGAGACAGGGCACAGTGATGCAGGGGAATGAGGGAGAGAGACAGAGAGCCCACAGCGATGCAGGGGAACGGGGGAGAGAGAGAGGGCATAGCGATGCAGGGGAATGAGAGAGAGAGACAGAGAGAGCACAGTGATGCAGAGGAGCGAGACAGAGAGAGAGGGCACAGCGATCCCGGGGAACGAGAAAGAGAGAGAGAGAGAGGGGGCACAGCGATGCAGGGGAACAAGAG
This sequence comes from Chiloscyllium punctatum, assembly GCF_047496795.1. NCBI lineage: Eukaryota > Metazoa > Chordata > Chondrichthyes > Orectolobiformes > Hemiscylliidae > Chiloscyllium > Chiloscyllium punctatum. The sequence goes on from NC_092778.1 coordinate 27,644,763, forward strand.
AGAGAGCGAGGACACAGCGATATAAGGGAACGAGAGAGAGAGAGAGAGAGAGAGATAGAGAGGGCACAGCGATGTAGGGGAACGAGAGAGATAGGGCACAGCGATGCAGGGGAACGAGAGAGACAGACAGAGAGGGCACAGCGATGCAGGGGAACGAGAGATAGAGAGAGACAAAGAGTGCACAGCGATGCAGGGGAATGAGGGAGAGAGAGAGCGCACAGCAATGCAGGGTAATGAGAGAGAGAGACAGAGAGAGCACAGTGATGCAGGGAAGGAGACAGAGAGAGAGGGCGCAGCGATGCAGGGGAACGAGAAAGAGAGAGAGACAGACAGGGCACAGTGATTCAGGGGAATGAGAGAGAGAGACAGAGAGGGCACAGGGATGCAGGGAACGAGAGAGAGAGGGCACAGCGATGCAGGGGAACGAGAGAGACAGACAGAGAGGGCACAGTGATGCAGGGGAACGAGAGATAGAAAGAGACAAAGAGTGCACAGCGATGCAGGGGAATGAGAGAGAGAGGCACAGCGATGCAGTGGAAAGAGAGCGAACGAGACAGAGAGGACACAGTGATGCAGGGAAACAACAGAAAGAGAGAGAGAGAGACAGAGAGGGCACAGCGATGCAGGGGGACGAGAGACAGGCAGACAGAGAGAGGGAGGGCACAGCGATGCAGGGGAATGAGAGAGAGAGACACAGGGCACAGAGATACAGGGGAACAACAGAGATAGAGAGACAGAGAGCGCACAGTGATGCAGGAGAACGAGATAGAGAGAGAGAGGCAGGGCACAGCGATGCAGGGGAACGAGAGAGATAGAGAGAGAGAGAGAGACAGGGCACAGTGATGCAGGGGAATGAGGGAGAGAGACAGAGAGGGCACAGTGATGCAGGGAAGTGAGCCAGAGAGGGCGCAGCGATGCAGAGGAACAAGAAAGAGAGAGACAGAGAGGGCACAGCAATGCAGGGGAATGAGAAAGAGAGCGAGGACACAGCAATGCAAGGGAACGAGAGAGAGGGCACAGCGATGCAGGGGAACGAGAGAGAGAGGGCACATGAATGCAGGGGAATGACAGAGAGACAGAGAGGGCACAGCGATGCAGGAGAACGAGAGAGAGAGAGAGAGACAGGGCACAGAGATACAGGGGAAGAAAAAAGATAGAGAGACAGAGAGCGCACAGTGATGCAGGAGAAGGAGAGATAGAGAGACAGGGCACAGCGACGCAGGGGAACGAGAGAGTTAGAGAGAGAGAGACAGAGAGGGCACAGCGATGCAGGGGAATGAGAAAGAGAGCGAGGACACAGCATTGCAAGGGAACAAGAGAGAGGGAGAGAGGGCACAGCGATGCAGGAGAACGAGAGAGAGAGGGCACTGCAATGCAGGGGAATGAGACAGAGAGGGCACAGCGATGCAGGAGAACGAGAGATAGAGAGAGACAGAGATGGCACAGTGATGCAGGGGAATGAGAGAGAGAGAGAGGGCACAGCAATGCAGGGGAAAGAGAGAGAGAGAGAGAGACAGAGAGCGCACAGTGATGCAGGAGAACGAGAGAGAGAGACAGGGCACAGAAATGCAGGGGAACGAGAGAGAAAGAGACAGAGAGGACATAGCGATGCAAGGGATAGAGAGAGAGAGAGAGAAGGCACAGCGATGCAGGAGAAAGAGAGAGAACGAGACAGAGAGGGCACAGCGAAACAGGGGAACGAGAAATAGAGAGAGACAGAGAGGGCATAGTGATGCCGGGGATCTAGAGAGAGACAGAGAGGGCGCAGTGATGCAGGAGAATGAGAAAGAGAGAGACAGAGAGGGCACAGCAATGCTGGAGATCCAGAGAGAGAGAGACAAAGAGGGCATAGAGATGCAGGGGATCGAGAGAGAGAGACAGAGAGGGCATAGAGATGCAGGGGATCGAGAGAGAGAGAGAGAGAGACAGAGAGGGCGCAGTGATGCAGGAGAATGTGAGAGAGAGAGAGCACAGCGATGCAGGGGACCAAGAGAGAACGAGAAAGAGAGTGCACAGCGATGCTGGGGAACGAGAGATAGAGAGAGACAGAGGGAACACAGCGATGCAGGAGATCCAGAGAGAGAGACAGAGAGGGCATAGAGATGCAGGGGATCGAGCGAGAGAGAGAGAGAGGGCACAGTGATGCAGGGGAGTGAGAGAGAGAGAGACAGACAGAGATGGCACAGCGATGCAGGGGAACGAGAGAGTGACAGAGAGAGAGGGCACAGCGATGCAGGAGAACGAGAGAGAGATGGGACAGCGATGCAGGGGAACGAGAGAGAGAGACAGGGCACAGTGATGCAGGGGAATTAGAGAGGGAGACAGAGAGGCCACAGCGATGCAGGGGAACAAGAGAGAGACAGAGAGGGCACAGTGATGCAGGAGAACAAGAGAGAGACAGGACACAGCGATGCAGGGGAACGAGAGAGATAGAGAGAGAGAGAGACAGGACACAGCGATGCAGGGGAACGAGAGAGAGACAGAGAGGGCACAGTGATGCAGGGGAATGAGGGAGAGAGAGAGGGCACAGCGATGCAGGGGAATGAGAGAGATAGGCAAAGAGAGCGCAGTGATGCAGGTGAGCGAGACAGAGAGAGAGGGCACAGCGATGCCGGGGAATGAGAAAGAGAGAGAGACAGAGAGGGCACAGCAATGCAGGGAAATGAGAGAGAGAGCGAGGACACAGCGATGCAAGGGAACGAGAAAGAGATAGAGAGAGACAGAGAGGTCTTTGAGATGCAGGGGATCGAGAGAGAGACAGAGAGGGCACAGCGATGCAGGGGAATGAGAGAGAGAGGGCACAGCAATGCAGGGGAATGAGGGAGAGAGGGCACACCAATGCATGGGAACGAGAGATAGAGAGAGACAAAGAGTGCACAGCGATGCAGGGGAATGAGAGAGAGAGAGAGGGCATAGCGATGCAGGGAATCGAGAGATAGAGAGAGACAAAGAGTGCACATCGATGCAGGGGAACGAGAGATAGAGAGAGACAGAGAGGGCACAGTGATGCAGGGGAACGAGCGAAAGACAGAGGGGGCACAGCGATGCAGGCGATCGAGAGAGAGAGAGAGAGACAGAGAGGGCATAGAGATGCAGGGGATCGAGAGAGAGAGAGAGTGAGAGAGAGACAAAGAGTGCACAGCGATGCAGGGGAATGAGAGAGAGAGAGAGAGAGAGAGAGAGAGGGTACAGCGATGCAGGGGAACAAGAGAGAACGAGACAGAGAGGGCACAGCAATGCTGGGGAACGAGAGATAGAGAGACAGAGAGAACACAGTGATGCAGGAGATCCAGAAAGAGAGACAGAAAGGGCATAGAGATGCAGGGGAACGAGAAATAGAGAGAGACAGAGAGGGCATAGTGATGCAGGGGATTGAGAGAGAGAGACAGAGAGGGTGCAATGATGCAGGAGAACGAGAAAGAGAGAAACAGAGTGGGCACAGCAATGCAGGGAAACGAGAGAGAGACAGACAGAGAGTGAGAGGGCACAGCGATGCAGGGAAACGAGAGAGAGACAGAGAGTGAGAGGGCACAGCAATGCAGGGGAATGAGAGAGAGAGACAGAGAGGGCACAGCGATGCAGTAGAATGAGAGAGAACAGGGCACAGAGATGCAGGGGAACGAGAGAGATAGAGAGACAGAGATGGCACAGCAATGCAGGGGAACGAGAGAGACAGACAGAGAGAGAGAGCACAGCGATGCAGGAGAACGAGAGAGAGAGACAGGACAGCAATGCTGGGGAACGAGAGAGATAGAGAGACAGAGATGGCACAGCAATGCAGGGGAACGAGAGAGACAGACAGAGAGAGAGAGAGAGCACAGTGATGCAGGAGAACAAGAGAGAGACAGGACACAGCGATGCAGGGGAACGAGAGAGATAGAGAGAGAGAGACAGGGCACAGAGATGCAGGGGAACGAGAGAGATAGAGAGACAGAGAGTGCACAGTGATGCAGGAGAACGAGAGAGAGAGACAGGGCACAGAAATGCAGGGGAACGAGAGAGAAAGAGACAGAGAGGACATAGCGATGCAAGGGAAGGAGAGAGAGAGAGGGCACAGCGATGCAGGGGAAAGAGAGAGAATGAGACAGAGAGGGCACAGCGATGCAGGGGAACGAGAAATAGAGAGAGAGACAGAGAGGGCATAGTGATGCAGGGGGATCGAGAGAGAGACAGAGAGGGCGCAGTGATGCGGGAGAACGAGAAAGAGAGAGACAGAGTGGGCACAGCAATGCAGGGAAACAAGAGAGAGACAGACAGAGAATGAGAGGGCACAGCAATGCAGGGGAATGAGAGAGAGAGACAGCGAGGGCACAGCGATGTAGTAGAATGAGAGAGAACAGGGCACAGAGATGCAGGGGAATGATGGACATAGACAGAGAGGGTACAGTGATGCAGGGGAACGAGAAAGAGAGACAGAGAGAGAGGGCACAGCAATGCAGGAGAACGAGAGAGATTCGGGACAGCGATGCAGGGGAACGAGAGAGATAGAGAGACAGAGAGCGCACAGTGATGCAGGAGAACAAGAGAGAGACAGGACACAGTGATGCAGGGGAACGAGAGAGATAGACAGAGAGAGACAGGGCACAGTGATGCAGGGGAATGAGAGAGGGAGACAGAGAGGCCACAGCGATGCAGGGGAACAAGAGAGAGACAGAGAGGGCACAGTGATGCAGGGGAACGAGGGAGAGAGAGAGGGCACAGCGATGCAGGGGAAAGAGAGAGAACGAGACAGAGAGGGCACAGCGATGCCAGGGAACGAGAAAGAGAGAGAGACAGAGAGGGCATAGTGATGCAGGAGAATGAGAAAGAGAGAGACAGAGATGGTACAGCAATGCAGGGAAACGAGAGAGAGACAGACAGAGAGTGAGAGGTCACAGCAATGCAGGGTAATGAGAGAGAGACAGAGAGGGCACAGCAATGCAGTAGAATGAGAGAGAACAGGGCACAGAGATGCAGAGGAACAAGAGAGAGAGAGACAGAGAGCGCACAGTGATGCAGGAGAACGAGAGAGAGAGAGACAGGGCACAGTGATGCAGGAGAACGAGAGAGAGAGAGAGAGACAGGGCACAGAGATGCAGGGGAACGAGAGAGATAGAGAGACAGAGAGCGCACAGTGATGCAGGAGAACAAGAGAGAGAGAGAGACAGGGCACAGAAATGCAGGGGAACGAGAGAGTACGAGACAGAGAGGGCACAGCGATGCAGGGGAACAAGAGAGAGATAGGGCACAGAGATGCAGGGAAACGAGAGAGATAGAGAGCACAGAGTGATGCAGGAGAAAGAGAGAGAGACAGGGCACAGCGATGCAGGGGAACGAGAGAGAGAGAGAGAGAGAGACATGGCACAGCAATGCAGGGGAATGAGGGAGAGAGACAGAGAGGGCACAGTGATGCAGGGCAAGGTGAAGTGAGACAGAGAGGCCACAGTGATGCAGGGGAATGGGGGAGAGAGAGAGAGGGCACAGCGATGCAGGGGAATGAGAGAGAGAGAGAGAGAGGGCACAGCAATGCAAGGGAAAGAGAGAGAACGAGACAGAGAGGGCACAGCGATGCAGGGGTTCGTGAAAGAGAGAGAGAGACAGAGAGGACACAGTGATGCAGGAGATCGAGAAAGAGAGACAGAGAGGGCATAGAGATGCAGGGGAATGAGAGAGAGAGAGGGAGACAAAGAGGGCACAGTGATGCAGGGGAACGAGCGAGAGACAGAGGGGGCACAGCGATGCAGGGGATCGAGAGAGAGAGAGAGACAAAGAGTGTACAGCAATGCAGGGGAATGAGAGAGAGAGAGAGAGGGCACAGCGATGCAGGGGAACAAGAGAGGACGAGACAGAGAGGGCACAGCGATGCTGGGGAACGAGTGATAGAGAGAGACAGAGAGAACACAGCGATGCAGGAGATCCAGAGAGAGAGGCAGAGTGGGCATAGAGATGCAGGGGATCGAGAGAGAGAGACAGAGAGGGCATAGAGATGCAGGGGATCAAGAGAGAGAGACAGAGAGGGCATAGAGATGCAGGGGATCGAGAGAGAGAGACAGAGAGGGCGCAGTGATGCAGGAGAATGTGAGCGAGAGAGAGAGAGCACAGTGATGCAGGGGAACGAGAGATAGAGAGAGAGACAGAGAGGGCACAGTGATACCAGGGAATGAGAGAGAGAGAGAGAGAGAGAGAGTGAGAGGGCACAGCGATGCAGGGGAACGAGAGGGAGAGAGAGAGACAGAGAGGGCACAGTGATACCAGGGAATGAGAGAGAGAGAGAGACAGAGAGTGAGAGGGCACAGCAATGCAAGGGAATGAGAGAGAGAGAGACAGAGAGGGCACAGCGATGCAGGAGAATGAGAGAGAGACAGGGCACAGAGATTCAGGGGAACGTGAAGGATAGACAGGGAGCGCACAGTGATGCAGGAGAACGAGAGAGAGAGAGACAGAGAGGAGACAGCGATGCAAGGGAACGAGAGAGAGAGAGGGCAGAGGGATGCAGGGGAATGAGCGTGAGATAGAGAGACAGAGAGGGCACAGCGATGCAGGGGAACAAGAGAGGGATGGGGCACAGAGATGCAGGGAAACGAGAGAGATAGAGAGCGCAAAGTGATGCAGGAGAAAGAGAGAGAGAGAGAGACAGGGCACAGCGATGCAGGGGAACGAGAGAGAAAGAGACAGGGCACAGCGATGCAGGGGAATGACGGAGAGACACAGAGAGGGCACAGCGATACAGGGGAACGAGAAAGTGAGAGACAGAGAGAGCACAGTGATGCAGGGGAATGAGGGAGGGAGAGAGAGGGCACAGCGATGCAGGGGAATGAGAAAGAGAGAGAGACAGAGAGGGCACAGCGATGCAGGGGAATGAGGGAGGGAGAGAGAGGGCACAGCGATGCAGGGGAATGAGAAAGAGAGAGAGACAGAGAGGGCATAGCGATGCAGGGGAACGAGAGATAGAGAGAGACAAAGAGTGCACAGCGATGCAGGGGAACGAGAGAGAGAGGGCATAGCGATGCAGGGGAATGAGAGATAGAGAGAGACAAAGAGTGCACAGCGATGCACGGGAACGAGAGAGAGAGGGCACAACGATGCAGGGGAAAGAGAGAGAACGAGACAGAGAGGGCACAGCGAAGCAGGGGATCGAGAGAGAGAGAGAGAGGGCACAGCGATGCAGGGGAAAGAGAGAGAACGAGACAGAGTGGATGCAGCGATGCAGGAGATCGAGAGAGAGAGACAGAGAGGGCATAGAGATACAGGGGATCGAGAGAGAGACAGAGAGGGCATAGAGATACAGAGGATCGAGAGAGAGAGAGAGAGTGCGCAGTGATGCAGGAGAATGTGTGAGATAGAGAGAGAGAGCACAGCGATGCAGGGGAACGAGAGAGAGAGAGAGAGACAGAGAGGGCACAGTGATACCAGGGAATGAGAGAGAGAGAGACAGAGAGTGAGAGGGCACAGCAATGCAGGGGAATGAGAGAGAGAGACAGAGAGGGCACAGCGATGCAGGAGAATGAGAGAGAGACAGGGCACAGAGATGCAGGGGAATGTGAAGGATAGACAGAGAGCGCACAGTGATGCAGGAGAACGAGAGAGAGAGAGAGAGACAAAGAGGAGACAGCGATGCAAGGGAACGAGAGAGAGAGAGAGAGAGAGAGGGCAGAGGGATGCAGGGGAATGAGCGTGAGATAGAGAGACCGAGAGGGCACAGCGATGCAGGGGAACAAGAGAGGGATGGGGCACAGAGATGCAGGGAAACGAGAGAGATAGAGAGCGCAAAGTGATGCAGGAGAAAGAGAGAGAGAGAGAGAGACAGGGCACAGCGATGCAGGGGAACGAGAGAGAAAGAGACAGGGCACAGCGATGCAGGGGAATGAGGGAGAGAGACAGAGAGGGCACAGCAATGCAGGGGAACGAGAAAGTGAGAGACAGAGAGAGCACAGTGATGCAGGGGAATGAGGGAGGGAGAGAGAGGGCACAGCGATGCAGGGGAACGAGAAAGAGAGAGACAGAGAGGGCACAGCGATGCAGGGGATTGAGAGAGTGAGAGGGCATAGCGATGCAGGGGAACGAGAGATAGAGAGAGACAAAGAGTGCACAGCGATGCAGGGGAACGAGAGAGAGAGGGCACAGCGATGCAGGGGAATGAGAGAGAGTGAGAGGGCATAGCGATGCAGGGGAACGAGAGATAGAGAGAGACAAAGAGTGCACAGCGATGCAGGGGAAAGAGAGAGAATGAAACAGAGAGGGCACAGCGAAGCAGGGGATCGAGAGAGTGAGAGAGAGAGGGCACAGCGATGCAGGGGAAAGAGAGAGAACGAGACTGAGTGGACACAGCGATGCAGCAGATCGAGAGAGAGAGACAGAGAGGGCATAGAGATACAGAGGATCGAGAGAGAGAGAGAGAGTGAGAGAGGGCGCAGTGATGCAGGAGAATGTGTGTGTGTGAGAGAGAGCACACCGATGCAGGGAACGAGAGAGAGGGAGACAGAGAGGGCACAGTGATACTGGGGAATGAGAGAGAGAGAGAGAGAGACAAAGAGGGCACAGCGATGCAGGAGAACGAGAGAGATAGAGAGACAGAGAGCGCACAGTTTTACAGGAGAACGAGAGAGAGAGAGACAGGGCACAGCAATGCAGGGGAACAAGAGAGATAGAGACAGAGAGGACACAGTGATGCAAGGGAACGAGAGAGACAGAGAGTGCAGAGGGATGCAGGGGAATGAGTGTGAGAGAGAGAGAGACAGAGAGGACAATGTGATGCAGGGGAACAAGAGAGACAGAGAGGGCACTAGCTTCGTCACACCTTATCAGCATTGTCCCACTATATCAGCATCATCCCACTCTATCAGTATCGTCCCACTCTGTCAGCAATGTCCCATTCTATCAGCATCGTCCCTCACTATCAGCATCGCCCCACTGTATCAGCATTGTCCCACTCTATCTCCGTCGTCCCACTCTATCAGTATTGATCCACTCTATCACAATGTCCCACTCTATCAGCATCGTCCCACTCTATCAGCGTCGTCCCACCCTGCCCCTGGTGTGGAAACAGGCCCTTCGGTCCAACAAGTCCACACTGACCCCCCCCCCCACAAGAGTAACACACCCAGACTCATTCCCCTCCTCGATATTTACCCCTGACTAATGCATCTAACCTGCACATGCGTGAACACTATCAGCAATTTAGCATAACCAATTCACCTAACCTGCACATCTTGGGATTGTGGGAGGAAACCGGACCAAACCCGCACAGACACAGGAAGTAAGTGCAAACCCCCACACAGACAGTCACCCAAGGCTGGAATCGAACCTGGGACCCTGGCGCTGTGAGGCAGCAGTGCTAAACACTGAGCCACCATGCTTGTCACTGTTCTTGAAAGGGAAGTTCCCAGCCTTGGTCACCCCTTATCAACGGCTTTGTCATTACAGTCACATAGTTCCTGATGAACATTTTGGCCACTTAGAAACAGAATTTTCCACATATTTATTGTTAGCATGAAATTTACATTTAAGAGCTAGACCAGCAGCATGTAACTTTCAAACATCTACCCAAATAAGAACAGAGGGAAGAATTACAAAAGATATGAAGGTCACAATGGCCATTGAACTGAAGTAATCAATTTATCTAATGCACCACTTTGATTTGAAAATTAAATAATTACTCTTAAATGGAATGATCAAGGTGGGCAAGAGAACAATGACCATCAGAACTAGCTGTCCCATGGTCACTGGACAAAAGGTTTCAGACAATTGACTGACACAGTGCACATCCCCTGTCCATGGAAATATGAGCTCACAACAAGCGCTGGATTCAGAGAGATGGAGTGAGAGGGCAGTCCTCATCAGAGTCGTCTGCATCAAGCTGACCTCACTAGACAGATGAAACTCAGACTTAAACAGGAGCGGAGGAAACCTGAGGGAATATTTTCTTGCCACCTCAGCGAGAGGGCAGGATGTTGCCCGCACCACTTTTGGGAGGTGGAAACATTTTGTGTTGACAATATGTTTGTCCGCTGGTATAAGTGAACCATCTCAAATGGTCATGGTCGTATATTCTCTTTATCAAACTAAGTAATGTATCATATGTAAACTGCTCCTTTGTAAACGCAAACTGTCAAGGAATTACTTACAAATCACTGACTACCTCTACTAAGTATTTGTAATCAGGAACTCCAAAAATCAATATATGTATGCACATTTAGTTTGTTAATTTTATTGCAAGTGCTCCGTCCATTATATGGCATCACACAGTCCTTACAATCTGGAAGCAGGCCACTCAGCCTATTGGGTCTACATCAACCCCCTGAAGAGCATCTCACCTGGACCCACCCTCCCACCCTGTTCCATGGGAACATGGTTAATCCACTTAACCTGCACATCCTTGGACTGGGAGGCAACCCACACAGGCATGGGGAGAATTTGCAAACTCCACAAAGACTGTTACCCAAGAGTGGAATCAATCCTGGGTCCATGGCGCTGTGAGGCAGCAATGCAATCCACTCAGCCACCGTGCCACTTTAGTTTTGATCTTTCTGACATTTTTTGCATACTTTGTTTGTACTCCTTTTCAATCCTTCATTTGCTTTTTTGTTTCACTTATTCTTGTCTCCCCTCCCAGGTTCCCATCATTGGCCTCTTCTAGTTTAAATCTTTCTGCTGACCACTTCCCAGACACCAGCATCATATCACCATCCTGAGGTAGGTCCTGGTCCTGCAGCAGTTAAGACCCAACACAACAGGCAGCACAATCTGTTTCCTGTCCCTGGGAAACAGATGTCCAGGGAACTTTCACAAGTCACTCTGGAGCCAATGACATCTCTTGGCATCAGGCCAAACACAGGCAAGGGAACCACCTTTTGATGATTATGTCCCATCCTTGCACCCCACACACCCTTCTGCTCAGCTCCCTCAAATTAATCACAGTAATTTTAATTGATTATCCCACAATTTCATTCTTGAAACTTGCAGTTTAAGAAACTCTGACTTAGATTAAAACTTGGAGCCATGATATGGCCAGCTGTTACTATCTGTCTTGGACATCCGACAGAAAAAGTATAGGAATCAGAGTAAACCCAGACTGTTTATGAAAAAGACTAAATTAGCACTGACAGTAATGTTAATGTGCGGCATTTATTGACATGATGCACATTGATGATGAGAAAGTGCCAGATTACTATATTATCTGCAGGATATCACCGTGCAGTACTGACCCCTGTCTTTGCAGTTTGCAGTCGGTATTCCTCAGATGCGCAGGCAGTTTCACTCCTGATCGTCCTCGTTTATTAGAAGCCAAGTCCAGATTAACCAGTGAGAGGGGAGGTGAGATCCTTGACACACGAATCTGAGGGAGTATTATTATCAAACCCAGAGATTGTCAAAAGTTTTATACCAACCCGAAACAAGGCTCAGGCGAATGATTTCTGTTGTCCAAAGTGATTTTTTTTTAACATTATTTGTTTACAAGGGAAGAGACCACTGATATACAACAGTTGCTATAGGTAAATGCATTTCTTGTGGTTGCAGGGGAAGGTGCCAGGAGTGGAGGTTGGATTCATGGAAGATATGGACCTGACGAGGGAGTCACGGAGGGAGTGGTCTTTTCGGAATGCTGATAGGGGAGGGGAGGGAAATATATCCCTTGTGGTGTGGTCCGTTTGGAGCTAGTGGAAATGAAGATGGATGATATGATGTATATGGAGGTTGGTGGGATGGTAGGTGAGGACCAGTGGGGTTCTGTTCTGGTGGCGATTGGAGGGGCGGGGCTCAAGAGCAGAGAAGCGGGAAGTGGAGGAGATGTGGTGGAGAGCATCGTCGATTACGTCTGGGGGGAAATTGCGGTCTTTGAAGAAGGTAATAATTCAACAAGTTGTTCGAAATACACAGTCCTTTAATAAAATAATCATGGAAAGTCTTTAGATAACTTATTTATTTTAGAAGCAAGCACAGATATGATAATGAGCCAGACTGATAGAGATTGAATGAAACTATAGTTTTACAGCTTGTTCAGTTCACAGAAGCTGTCTGCTCTTATCCAGGGATTCTGGGCCAAAAGGTCTATACTTGCCAGGACTCATGTATTATGACGAACAAGTTATCTTTTTCATCATAGTTACTATTTTATGCTTTGAAGTAAATCCATGAACAATTTATTCTTCCACATTTCCTCTTTTTGTCCTAAAAGGATAACCAAATTCTAAATCTGAATGGAGTCCACTTCTCTCAGGCAGACTGGTTCTTCTTCTGAGGGAGGCACTGAAGGGAAAACATGTTAGACCATCATGGAGGCTGTCATAGTTGGTTTGACAAAGGGAGGCACAACGAGTTTTATTAAAATATTGGGTCCAATTATCCTGTGCTGCAGACCAACCTCTACTCCCGAGTCTGGTGAGGCAAATAGAGTTTTCCAATTGTGGAGGGTGGGAGATATTAAATTGAGGTTAGTACCACATGTCACAGGAGCCCCTGACATTGACCCAATGTAACCCTTGCTCTATACAAGATGTGGTAACCATGCGAACTTCAGTCAGCAGGGACTTGTTTTGGTGAGTGACCCATTCTGCCATTTCAGAAGTTTTCAAGGGAATGGGTATGAGGGGGATTGCTCCACTCGAGTGCATTGGACCCAGCAGCTGGACTGATCTGACGGTAACTGAAGTGCAGAAACGTGTTGAGGTGTGGGCTAGTATAAGTCAATCGAAAACATAGTCCTACTGTCCATTTCCATTTGCTGATGAGGTTGTGGCCTCCCCACTGGCAGCTCTCTTGTAGTGTGAGGTGTGGATCCATGTCGGGTGCCCTTTTACCTTTACAGCAGTGTTGGTTGTCAGCAAGATCTGCAATGGCCCCTCGAACCTCAGCTGGAGGCTGTTCTTTCTCTTGAACACTTTCACGTCCATGAATTCTCCTAGTTCCAGCCAGGTCTTCATCTATGAATGGAAGCGAGAGATACATTGGGTTAGTGACATACAATGATTTAAAATACTTCTTCCATTTTATGAATGTCCATTTATTGCATAGTCATTAGGCCTAAAGGTAGAATTTTGATCCACTTCAGGCCAGTTTCCTCACACAGTTTTGCAAGCATATTTTCAACATCCCGTTACATCGTTCTACTAGTCCAGCCAACTGCGGATTGTAGCTGCAGTGAAAATTCTGACTGATCTGCAGAGTTGTACACATTTCTTTAACAATGGTTCCAAAACAGCATGACCCATCATCACTTGACAGCTGCACAGGTATACTGAGCCGTGGTACATATCCCTTTGACAAATGCTTAGCGACTGTATTTGCATCATTTCTCCAACAGTGAAAGGCTTTGATACATTTACAGAATACATCAATAATTACAAGTACACACTTCAATCCCGTACACGGCGTTAGTTCAATAAAACCTATTCTCAAACGTTCGAAACGCCCTGTAAGATTTGGGTGGGAGGCAGCCTGCACTTTTTCTGATTATTTTCTTGGATTCAGTGTTTGGCACGTAACGCACCATTCACCAATTTGTTTGTAATTGCTGGAATTTCCGGTGCATGCTATGATTTCAAAATGCAGTCTACCATCCCCCGTTTGCCATGGAAGCAGAGCTCTGGGCACCACCAGACAGCTGTCATGTTGAACCCAAACCCCCTCTAATATCTTATCGCTCTGATCTTGTACTCGGGCTAAGTGTCCTCAGCACTGGCCTGAGGCGGGAAGGCCAACGCATCAGTAATTGTGGGCAGTAAATCAGAACATCTCAAAACAAAGGCCAAGATCGGCAAATTACTATCAGACAAGGTGGTATTATGAACCACTCTATCATTCCTGCCATTGGCCAGCACAACCTCATCTTGCTTGCCCGTATATGTCTGACCTTTAATAATTGGACGTTGAAGAGCACGCGAGAGTTATAGAGATGTGCAGCATGGAAACAGACCCTTCGGTCCAACTCGCCCATGGTGTCCAGGTATCCTAACCTCATCTAGTCCCATTTGTCACAACTGGCCCATATCCCTTCTAACTCTTCCTATTCATTTACCCATCCACCTTTTAAATGCTGTCATTGTACCAGCCTCCACCACTTTCTCTGGCAGCTCATTCCATACACGTACCACCCTCTACGTGAAAAAGCTGCCCCTTAGGTCTCTTTTATTTCTTTCCCCTCTCACCCTAAATCTACGTCCTCTCGATCTGGACTCCCCGACCCCAGGGAAAAGACTTTGTCTATTTATCCTATCCATGCCCCTCATGATTTTATAAACCTCGATAAAGCCTCAGTCTCCGACACTCCAGGGAAAACAGCCTCAGCCTGTTCAGCCTCTCCCTATAGCTCAAATCCTCTAACCCTGGCAACATCCTTGTAAATGATGTTCTAACAGTTTCAAGGGTTTAAAATGTACTTTCATGGGGTTTCTCTATTCCTGGAGCCATGTTAAAATCTTTCACTTTAAACTCTGTCCTCACTCCTCTGACCAAAATGTATCACTTCAACCATCTTTGAAGATAAGCTGCACAAAGTAACCAAGCCCTACAAATCACACCAGCTGTATCTTTGCATATTTCACCTGTCTATGACCTATTGAGGTCTGTTACTATCTTGATCATTTTTATGATATTTCTGAGTTTTGCATAAGCTGCAAAGTTTGAGACTGTGTCTCATGTACCCAAGTCCAGGTCATTAATTTATCAAAAAAGGCAGTGATCCTAATCGTGACCCCAGATACCATCACAGTATAAAAGGGTGACTCCGTACTCGCAGGTCCAGTTTCCACGGTTTCAGTTATCCACGGTTTACCATGGCCCGAACATATTATAGGGAACATTCCGGAACCAGGGACCAGGAAGCTGCCGGGAAGGTATGTTTCCCATTTAAATGAATGTGTTCGCTCTGAACTGTGGTTCTGGGCTGGCACGGTGGGTCTTGGAACATATCCCCATGGGTGCAGAGGTCTGCTATGCTTCCCTCCAGCTGAAAAACAAATTGCTCACACTACCCTTCGCTTCTGTCCCTTAGCCAATTTTGTATCCCTGCTGTTGCCATTACTTTGTAGTTTGGGAGATTTATAACATGTTGTTTCTTAAGCATTAGCTTGAATAAAAAAAAACTTGGAGAGATGAACAATTCACACTTTCCTACGATGTACTAAGAGGTTGTCAACATGATCAGCATTTTTGATTGCTGAACCCGTAGAGATTAGATAACCACAGAGCTCCCAGATCTGTCCATAGTCATGAGCAATGCCAAATTGTCAGTGTAAGTTTTAACTATTTTGCCAATAGCCACTAGACATGCTCATCCTCCGGGATGTGGATCTCAATTCCATTTTCTTAGCAAATGATGACTGTGTTCATTTTCCACAGTGTCTCCAGCACAAGTTCAAAGGGGACTCATCAGCAGCAGGAACGGATGGTAATTATCCAACCTGTGAGTAGTCGCATGCAGAGGCTTGGAAAATGATATCATCTGTGGGGTGCCCGTAAGCTCTGAGACTGGAACATCGATGGTGGAGTTGGGACTATGTTGCTCTAGTGTCCACTAAACACTAGTTACCTGATGAAGGAGCAGCGCTCCAAAACCCAGTACTTTCAAATAAAGCTGTTAGATTATAACCTGATGTTGTGTGATTTTTAACTTGGCCCATGCCAGTCCAACACCGACACCTCCACATCACTATATCTATGTCACCGAAGTGGAGAAGGACCGTGGGCTCTTGTATCACACTGGTTGCCACAACAAGCAGCTGAGCGAGGGAGGCAACTGGGTGCAACTCTAATGGTCAGAACTGCTGGCCAGAGTGGCTGGGATTTTCATTTTGGTATCCCCCTATGGATTCTGGATGATGAAATTGGCCTGAGGCATGGTGTGAGCCTGGGCTTGCTGGGTATTAACACTATGCTAGGTTCATGGCACAGGACTGTGGTATATAATTCATTAATAGTTTTGAGTTCTTATCTCTCGGCCTTGGGAGTTTTCTATGCATCTTATTCATTTTTGTTCCAGAGTCACTGGCTGTCCTCCCTTGAATCTGTTTCAGATTGGCTTATTGCCGAAAGTAGCTTGAATTTGGTTATTTATTGCATTCCATTCACATATAGGCAGATACTTACCATAACAGAGGAATTAAGAAAAAAGAGAGTGAGAGTGCAGTGATCCTGTCACCCATTTTGCTTGTTTCAATACCATCCTACTCTTTTATTGCATGTTCTTAACTTTGCTGAGTGATTGAAAATTTCCTTGGTCTCTCAATTCCCTTTTTTCCTCCAAGCGATGGTCTCTCCTAGCCATTACATGGCCCACCAGGGCTTTTAATTCAGGCTCATTCTGCGGGCCTCAGAACTATGTTGGACACGACCAACTTGTTTTCTGAGTGACCGAGCTCTAAGGTCTTAACTCAACCAATTTAGTTTGTGCAGTGTCGCAACTTGCCCCAATTTAGTTTCCTCCTCCTCAAAAAAACTTGCAAAGACATCAAACATACCGTGAGATGATATTAACACAAATTTAATGGTCTAATCGATCCGATCATTTCTCAGGCTGCATTGTTCCCCCCGCATTGTCTTGTCTTCGTCCTTAACTTTATTCAATTTTTTTTAACATGAACAATCAATAAACAAACCAGAGAAACAATTAACAGTGGCTCAGTATTTGAATTCGCCACTGACCCAGTTGATTAACAATTATGACCATACCTGTTTTTTCCCCAAAGCCTGGACCAATATTCCAACAGTGGGACTGTGGGGGAGAGATAATAAATTGAGCATGGAAATGAACCTTGTGTTCACTGTGGGGAAGAACGTGGATGATGTAAAATGTGGGCAAATAGATGGTATCACCTTGAAAAAATGTCCATATTACAGAGGAGTTGGCGCTGGATATCTTAAAATTCGTAAAAGTGGATAAATTCCCAGGACCTAGAACTCTGTGGGAAGCTAAAGAAGTGATTTCTGGGCCTCTTGCTGAAATATTTGTATCATCGATAGTCACAGGTGAGGTGCTGGAAGACTGGAGGTTGGCTGACGTGGTGCCACTGTTTAAGAAAGGTGGTAAAGACAGGACAGGGAACTATAGACCAGTGAACCTGACGTCAGTGGTGGTCAAGTTGTTGGAGGGAATCCTAAGGGACAGGTTGTACACGTATTTGGAAAGACAAGAACTGATTAGGGATAGTCAACATGACTTTGTGCATTGGGAATCACGGACTTGATTGAGTTTTTTGAAGACGTAATGAAGAGGTTGATGGTGACAGATGTGATCTATATGGACTTTGCTAAGGCGTTTGATAAGGTTCCCATTGGAGACTGATTAGGAAGGTTAGATCTCATGGAATACAGGGAGAACTAGCCATTCAGATACAGAACTGGCTCAAAGGTAGAAGACAGGGTGGTGGGGGAGGGTTGTTTTTCAGACTGGAGGCCTGTGACCAGTGGTGTGCCACAAGGATCGGTACTGAGCCCTCTACTTTTTGTCATTTACATAAATGATTTGGATGTGAACATAGGTCGCAGATTTAGTAAATTTGCAGATGACACCAAAATTGGAGGTGTAGTGGGCAGTGAGGAGGGTTACCTCAGATTACAACAGGATCGTGATCAGTTAGGCCAATGGGCTCAGGAGTGGCAGATGGAGTTTAATTTAATAAATGTGAGGTGCTGCACTTTGGAAAGGCACATAGAAGTAGGACTTACACAGTTAATGGTAAGGCCTTGGGGAATGTTGCTGAACAAAGAGACCTTGGAGTGCAAGTTCACAGTTGCTTAAAAGCAGAGTTGCAGGTAGTGAAGGAGGAATTTGGTATGCTTTTCGTTATTAGTCAGAGTATTGAGTACAGGAGTTGGGAGGTCATGTTGTGGCCGTACACACCATTAGTTAGGCCACTGTTGGAATATTGTGTGAAATTCTGGTGTCTCTCCTCTTGGAAGGATGTTGTGAAACTTGAAAGGGTTCGGAAAAAAATGTACAAGAACATTGCCTGGGTTGGACGATTTAAGCTCCAGGGAGAGGCAGAATGGGCTGTGGTTGTTTTTCCTGGAACAGAGGCTGAGGAGTAACCTTATAGAAGTTTTATAAAATCATGAGGGGCATGGATCTGGTAAATAGACAAGGTCTTTTCCTGGCTGTGGGGGAGTCCAGAACTAGAGGGCACAGGTTTAGAATGAGAGGGGAAAAATCTAAAAGGGACCTAAGGGGCAACGTTTTCACGCAGAGGGTGGTACATGTATGGAATGAGCTGCCAGAGGAAGTGGTGGTGGCTAGTACAATTGCAACATTTAAGATGGGTATATGAATAAGAAGGGTTCATCGACATATGGGCCAAGTACTGGCAAATAGGACTAGATTAGGTTCGGATAACTGGGCAGCATGGACAAGTTGGATCAAAGGGACATCTCTATGACTCGGTAACCTATAACCCTTAAAGCAATCAGTGTCTTCAGTTGTCCCTTGATATCACAGGGAGTGAATTGAATTGTCTGAAGGATGGCACCTGTGATACTGGGAGCTCCGCAGCTGCAAAAAGATCATTCAACTTGACAGTTCTGGGTGACAATGGGTGACAGTTCTGGGTGATAATGGGCGACAGTTCTGGGTGACAATGGGTGACAGTTCTGGGTGACAATGGGTGACAGTTCTGGGTGACAATGGGTGGCAGCTCTGCGTGACAATGCTTCCAAATGCCTCAGCTCTCTCTTTTGGCCGTAGACTGGACACAGAATAAGCATCTCTGCATGGCTAACAAGTGATATGGATCTATTGTAATCAAATCTAACCACCAACAAATGTTGTTGCACCTGTTATGTGTCCCTTCTTCCATCCATTGTGTAACAATAATACAATTACTGCAATATTAATGAACAGTATCAGAACTAGTCATTATAAACAATTCTGAGTCTGGTACTTACTCCAGAGTATGCATTTTCCAGTTTGCATTCCTCAGAGTTGCATTAAGTAGTATCATACCCAAATCTCCAAGATTATTGTGACTCAGTCCAAACAGAGTCAGAAACTTGTTAAAATGGGTTGTATTTCACCATGAAGGTGAGAAACAGGAGCTAGTTGTACCTTGGGTCAGAAAAACATCACTGGTAAACTGACTGAAGTTATGATTTTCACATGCAGAATTCCTTAACTGGTATTATGGCTGTAACTGAAAAGAAATAGAAACTAAAATCCAAAACATTTAACAAAAATAAATTCCATTGAAACAATGATTATTACATGCAGTTCTGGTTTCCATAATTAAGGAGGGAGATAATTGCTTTCAAGATGGTGTAACAATGGTTCAAGTAAACTGACTCCTGAAATGAACCTCTGAGCAAGAGCAGACACGGGACTGCAGGGTAAATGAGGCTTTGTATTTGGGTGTCTGCTTTCCCCGGAACGCTACTCAGGCAGTGTCTCCCACCCATCCTCCTCCTCGAACCAAAAAAAAGGTTCAGTCGTCTCATTAGGAACTTTGAATAATGGGAATGGAGGTTAGGGCAGTTGAATGTTCCTTCTAGAGAATGGGGGAGGTAACAGCCATCATTGGTGCCCCTGCTGACTGCATCTGTGGGAAGTGCACCCTACTCCCTCTCCTCGAAAACCACATCAGGGAACTGGAGCTGGATGAACTTTGGATCATTCGGGAGGTGGAAGGGGTTATTGAGAGGAGTGACGGTGGGGGTGGGGGGGGGGTGTAGTCACACCTCAGGTAAAAGAAGAAGGTAGATGGGTTACAGACAGGGGACAGAAAGGAAACCGGCAGGCAGTGAGGGATCTCCTGTGGCCATTCCCTCAACAATAAGTATACCGTTTTGGATAAGTGTTGGGGGGACAACTTACCAGGGGTAAGTAGTGGGGCACAGGGCTCTGGCACAGAGTCTGACCCTGCTGCTCAGAAGGGAAGGGGGAAGAGGAACAGGGCAGTAGTCTTTGGGGACTCCATAGTTAAGGGGATAGATAGGAGGTTCTGTGGGGACGAGAGAGACTCACCGTTGGTGTGTTGCCTCCCAGGTGCCAGGGTTCATGATGTCTCTGATTATGTTTTGGGAATCCTTCGGGGGGAGGGGAGCAGCCCCAAGTCGTGGTTCACATTGGCACCAATGACATAGGTTGGAAGAGGTGGGGATTTAAGGCAGAAATTCAGGGAGCTAGGATGGAAGCTGAGAACTAGGACAAACAGAGTTGTTGTCTCTGGTTTGCTGTGCCACGTGCTAGTGAGATGAGGAATAGGGAGAGAGAGGAGTTGAACATGTGTCTACAGGGATGCTGCAGGAGGGAGAGTTTTGGATTCTTGGATAATTAGGACTTTTTCTGGGGAAGGTGGGACCTCTATAAACAGGATGGTCTTTACCTGAACCAAAAGGATACCAATATCGTGGGAGGGATATTTGCTAATGCTCTTTGGGTGGGTTTAAACTAATTTAGTCGGGGATGGGAACCTAAACTGTAGTTTAAGTATACAGGAGGTTGAGAGTAGTGAGGTCAGAAATAAAGTTTCAGGGTCTCAAGAAGGCACCAGCAAGCAGTAAGGTGGTTTGCAGTATGTCTACTTCAACGCCAGGAGCCTTTGGAATAAGGTGGGTGAGCTTGCAGCATGGGTTGGTACATAGGACTTCGATGTTGGGGTCATGTCAGAGAACAGAGAAAATGGTAAAGGCTGGGGAGGGTGTGGGGGGGGCGCATTGTACGTCAAGGACAATATGACGGTTGCAGCAAGTACTTTTGAGGACTTGTCTGAGATAGTATAGCCTGAGGTTAGAAACAGCAAAGGAGAAGTCACACTTTTGGGAGTTTTCTATCTGCCCCCGAATAGTTCGAGAGATGTAGAGGTTACGATAGTAAGGATGGTCCTCAATAAGAGCAAGAGTGATAGGATAGTTGTTATGGGGTCTTTAACTTTCCAAATATTGACTGGGAATACTTTAGGAGAAACTGAGGACTGCAGATGCTGGAAATCAGAGCTTAAAAATGTATTGCTGAAAAAGCGCAGCAGGTCAGGCAGATGCTGCCTGCTTGAGATGGGTGAGTTTTTATCCAATGTGTACAGGAGGGTTTATGATACAGTATATATACAGGCCAACCAGAGGCAAGGCCACATTAGATTTGGTACTGGGTTATGAACTTGGCCTGATGTTAGATTTGGAGGTAGGTGAGCACTTTGGTGATAGTGACCACAATTCGGTTATGTTTACTTTAGTGATGGAAAGGGATAGGTATATACCACAGAGCAAGAGTTACAGCTGGGGGGGAATTACAATACAGTTAGGTAGGATTTAGAATGCATAGGATGTGTAAGGAAATTGCAGGGGATGGGCACAGTTGGAATGTGGAGCTTATTGAAGGAGCAACTCCTGTGGATCCTGGATAAGTATGTATCTGTCAGGCAGGGAGGTTGTTGAGTATGGGAGTCTGGTTTACTAAGGAAGTTGAATCTCTTGTCAAGAGGAAGAAGGCGGCTTATGTTAGGGTGAGATGTGGTGACTCAGTTAGGGCGCTTGAGAGTTACAAGTTATCCAGGAAAGACCTAAAGAGAGAGCTCAGATGGGCTAGAAGATGACATGAAGAGTTGTTGGTGGATAGGATCAAGGAAAACCCTAAGGCTTTCTCTAGGTATATCAGGAATAAAAGAATGACAAGAGTAAGATTAGGACCAATCAAGGATAGTAGTGGGAATTTGTACGTGGAGTCACAGGAGATAGGAGAAGCACTAAATGAATTTTTTGTCAGTATTCACATGAGAAAACGATAATATTGTTGGGGAGATTATGAGATACAGGCTACTAGATGGGATTGAGTTTCACAAGGAGGAGATGTTAGCAATTCTGGAATGAGTAAAAATAGATAAGTCCCGTGGGCCAGATGGGATTTATCCTAGAATCCTTTGGGAAGCCAGGGAGGAGATTATTGAGACTTTGGCTTTGATCTTTATGTCGTCATTGTCTACAGGAATAGGGCCAGAAGGCTGGAGAACAGTAAATGTTGTTCCCTTGTTCAAGAAGGGGAGTAGAGACAACCCTGGGAATTATAGACCAGTGAGCCTTACTTCAGTTGTGGGTGAAGTGTTGGAAAAGGGTAACAAGAGACAGGATTTATAATCATCTAGAAAGGAGTAAGTTGATTAGGATAGTCAACATGGTTTTGTGAAGGCTGGTCGTGTGTTACAAATCTTATTGAGTTCTTGGAGAAGGTGACCAAACAGGTGGATGAGCATAAACCGGTTGATGAGGTGTTTATGGATTTCAGTGAGGCATTTGTTATGGTTCCCCATGGTAGGCTATTGCAGACAATACAGAGGTATGGGATTGAGGGTGCTTTAATGGTTTGGATAAGAAATTGGCTAGCTGAAAGAAGGCAGAGGGTGGTGGTTGATGGGAAATACTCACTATGGAGTTCAGTTACTAGTGGGATACCACAAGGATCTATCTTGTCATTTTTATAAATGACCTGGATGAGGGCATAGAAAGATGGGTTAGTACATTTGCAGATATCACTAAGGTCGGGAGAGTTGTGGATAGTGACAAAGGATGTTGCTGATTACAGAGGAACATAGATACGATGCAGAGCTTGGCTCAGAGGTGGCAAATGGAGTTTAATGCAGAAAAGTGTGAGGTGATTCACTTTGGAAGGAATAACAGGAATGCAGAGGGCTGGGCTAATGGTAAGATTCTTGGTCATGTGGATGAGCAGAAGGATCTCGGTGTCCATGTACACAGATCCTTGAAAGTTGCCACCCAGGTTGACAGGGTTGCTCAGAAGGCATACAGTGTTTTAGCTTTTATTAATAGAGGATAGAGTTTCGGAACATTGAGGTCATGCTGCAGCTATACAAATCTCTGGTGCGGCCGCACTTGGAGTATTCTGTACAGTTCTGGTCACCGCATTATAGGAAGGATGTGGAAAGGGTTCAGAGGACATTTACCAGGAGGGAAGGTATGGAGGGAAGGTCTTATGAGGAAAGGCTGGGGACTTGGAGCTGTTTTCATTAGAGAGAAGAAGGTTGAGAACTGACTTAATTGAAACATGTAAGATAATGAGAGGGTTGGATAGGGTGGACAGGGAGAGCCTTTTTCCTCGGATGGCGATGGCTAGAATGGGGGACATAGTTTTAAATTGTGGGGTGATAGATATAGAACAGATGTCAGAGGTAGTTTCTTTACTCAGAAAGTAGTAGGGGCATGGAACACACTGCCCTCAACAGTAGTAGACTCGCCAACTTTGAAACGGCATTTAAATGGTCATTAGATACATATATGGATGAGAACTGAAAGCAGAGGTTAGATGGACTTCAGATTGGTTACACAGGTTGGCACATCAGCGAGGGCCGAAGATCCTGTGTGTGCTGTAATTCTCTATGTTCTAAATGACCAGGTTTGTACTATGATAGCCATCCGAGTCAAGTTGTCTTGATGTCTACAGCTTAGAAAATGAGAGGAAATCTCATTGAAACATATAAAATTCCAAAGAGGTTTAGTAGGTTAGATGCTGCATTGTTTCCCCTGGTTATGGAATTTAAAACCCAGTGCGTTTACATCAGGATAAGGCACCAATCATCTAGGACTGAGATGATGAGAAATTACTTGTCTGAAAATGTTGTAAATATTTAGGGGTTTCAATCCAGTGGACTAATTATTGTTCGAAAACCTGTCCTTCTCGAAGTTATGCAACAAGGAAATCTTATTCTATCCTATTACAAAGTTGAAATATACAAGTTGTCCTGGTTTTGTGGAGGGTTGTTGCCCGCTTTATTGCCCATGAAACAGGTGGACATTTACAGCAAGTGCAGGTATTGTTAAATTTCAAGGGAATTTCCATGGTGGCCTAGTCCTGGTGGATCCTCATATGTGGAGGGATTATGGAAAAATCATGTGTCTGTCACTGACAGTTTTACAGTAGATTGTCCACTCCAGGAAAGAACACTGCGACAGCACAGATTCCTGGGATTGCTCCTTGTTATCCAGTGTGCACCTGTGTTTGGAATATAAAGTCACTACAGGGGAGCTTTAAAGTAACAGATGGTTTTTGAAATTCATGAACAGCACTGGGACCACTTTTAAGGAATGTGACCAGAGGACAATCTTTTTACATAATTACCAACATGTAAAAAAAATCATTCTCTTAGTTGGAAACCATTTGATTAATAATGATGGCATATATTTTACAAATGTTTCTCTCAGTTTACTAAGATTAAATAGTCCTGTTTTGCCAGATATTTTTACCTTCTCTTGTGTTTATGATGCTTTGCAAATGTCCATGATTTATATTCTCCTCGTAAAATGATAACACAAGCAATAATCTGCAACCAACTTATTCTCATCACTACAAACATGTCAACACATCAATTTGTACATCATGCTGATTTTCCAACTTTAACTTTTACACAACCTATTTGATGAACTTTTGTTTTCTGACTACCTCCCTTTTCTTGGGGTAGAAAGTACTTCTTCCTTTTATCATGAGGGTAAAAACCTTATCTGCTAAGCTTAAGGATAATCCAAAGAGATTCTGTATTAAGATCAAAAGAATAGGACTGTTTAAATGTCAACAAGGTCGTCAATACGAGGAGAAGGGAGAGATAAAGAATATTTTGCATCAGTTTTTTTATTGTGGAGAAAAAAATGGAGGCTGGGGATCTCTGGCAAATAAACATTGATACCTCGAAAACAATCTATATTACAGAGAGGAAAGCCGGATGTCTTAAAAAAATAAAAGATCAATAGATCTTTGGGACCTGATCAAGCATATCCCAGGATGTTGTGGAAAGTTAAGGGGTTGCACGGCCCCTTGCTGGGATATTTGCATCATCATCTACACACAAGGGTGAGGTGCTGGAGGACTGGAGGACGTTTAATGTCGTGCCCTTATTTAAGGAGAAGTCTGGAAACGAATCGACCTGTGAGTCTGACATCAGTGGTGAGTAAGTTGTTGAAAGGGACTCCGAGAAATACCATTTATATGCATTTGGAGGCACAAACACTCTTTAGGGATAGTCAGCATGGCTTTGGGCGTGAGAGATGGTATCTCACAAACATGATTGAGGGCAGAGTGGTAGGCATCGTCTGCATAGACTTCAGTAAAGCCTTTGACAATGTTTCACATGGTAAACTGATTAGGAAGGTCAGATCACATGGGATTCAGCGAGAGCTTGCCATTTGGACACAAAATTGGATTGACGGAAGGAGAGGTGGAGGGCTGCTTTTCAGACTGGAGGCCTGTGATGATTGGGGTTCCACAACGATTGATACTAGGTC
The DNA here is from genome assembly GCF_047496795.1 of Chiloscyllium punctatum. Classification (NCBI taxonomy): domain Eukaryota; kingdom Metazoa; phylum Chordata; class Chondrichthyes; order Orectolobiformes; family Hemiscylliidae; genus Chiloscyllium; species Chiloscyllium punctatum. Next base: position 27,669,945 of record NC_092778.1, read on the forward strand.
CACTTTTGTCTACCATTTATATAATGATTTGCATGAGAATTTAGGAGGCATGGTTAGTCGTGTTGAGGTTCTTGCTTAGACTGTGAACTGGAGACTTAGTGATGGTAAAATGACCTTCAGTCATCTTTATTCAGAGAACAGGTTTCTGAGCTGAACACACAACATTGAGCTGAAGTGACTTTGTTATAACAGATAGCTCGTTAATATGATCAACATTTTCAGGATACAGGTATCAATTCATTGAAAAGTACTTGAACCTGTCCCATTCAGACAGATACTTGAGAATTGTCTGTTTAATTAAGTGGTTTAGACTAAACGTAAACACTACAAAGTTAAAAACCACACAACACCAGGTTATAGTCCAACAGGTTTAATTGGAAGCACACTAGCTTTCGGAGCGACACTCCTTCATCAATTGATAGTGGAGGGCTCAATCCTAACACAGAATTTATAGCAAAAATTTACAGTGTGATGTAACTGAAATTATACATTGAAAAATTGATAGACAACGTTGGCTGTAGTGATATCTATGCCCATACTCTGAGACACACACTCTGACAGAGTGTGCACATAGATACCACTATTACGTGTGGGGACACCTCCCACCTTGTACATGCCAGGTAATCATGTGACTCAGCCAACGTTGTCTATCTTACATGTTGCAGGCAAGAATGCCCGGAGGCATGGTACATTGGGGAAACTGAGCAAAGGCAATGACAACAGATGAATGGGCACTGCACAACAATCAACAGACAGGAGGGTTCCATCCCAGTTGGAGAACACTTCAGTGGTCCAGGACATTCAGCCTCGGACCTTCGGGCGACCATCCTCCAAGGCGGACTTCGGGACAGGCAACAGAGAAAGGTGGCCAAGCAGAGGCTGATTGCTAAGTTCAGTACCCATAGGGAGGGCCTCAACCAGGACCTTGGGTTCATGTCACATTACAAGTGACCATCATTGCACTATACACACCACCCAGATATTCCTGCACACATGCTCTCTCTCTCACACACACAGGCACTCCTATACACACATACACATGGACATACAAACACACAGATGTGCACACACACACCCACACCCACCCTTACAAATGCACACATTCCCACACTCACACATGCACCGCCTCACAGACTTAAGACACTCTGCACTCACTACACACACACACATACATTTCCTCACGCTCATAACCCCAACCCAGACAGACACACACACACACACACAGACAAAGACCCACATGCACACATATATTTCGTGTGGTGAATTTGTACTTGCAGAGTTACATTGTACTTTGCTCAAAAACTGCATGCATTCATGTAAAACTCCGTTATCTCACCTTTTAGATTAGAATCAATCTAAGCATGGTGGCATAGACAGAGAACACAGGGGGCCAACACCTTCAACATATTGTCTAGCAATTACCTTGTTAACAGCTAACCCGAGAATGCAACTTTTTGAATAAAAGGTTTTGTGATTTACACGTGAAAGAAGTGAAACTCTTACTGTATTCTAACAGATGAAAGGCTCAACAGACAATCAATTTTTCAATGTATAATTTCAGTTACATCACACTGTAAATTTTTGCTATAAATTCTGTGTCAGGATTGAGCCCTCCACTATCACCTGATAAAGGAGCATCGCTCCGAAAGCTAGTGTGCTTCCAATTAATCCTGTTGGACTATAACCTGGTGTTGTGTGATTTTTAAATTTGTACACCCCAGTCCAACAACAGCATCTTCGAATTGTAAACACTACAGTTGCCTCCTGCAGTGGACTCAAGGACTTTTACTATGTTGAATCGTCAGACTTACCTGCTCTCTTTAGTTCCCTTTTTTTATCAGTATTACCACTGGAAACTTTGATCCTGATCTAATTAAGTTTCCTTGATTCAATTAATTGTCCCCTTTCATCCGTTCCTGCTCTGTGGATTTCTGCTGAACCTTAACTGCAGCAATGGTTTGTTTTAATTTGGTCTATTTTATGATAGTTAAATATACTACAGAACCGCAGTTTTATGAATGAATGAATGAATGCCACTCTGTTATAGTAGGGATTTATGAATGAGTAAATATAAAGTGTTTGAATGAGTTAATGAAAGGAACCCCTCAGCAGGTTAGTGGATGACACCAAAATTGGTGATACAGTTGACAGTGAAGAAGGTTAGCCATGATTACAAAAGGATCCTAATCAATTCGGCTGATAGGCTGAAGTGGGTCAAATGGGCCGAGTGGCCATATTTGTTTCATATTTTGAATTGTTTTCGCCTGTGAGAGACCTTCACCAGGAGAGTGAAGATTTTGTAGAGTGACCCTTTTGCCACGGTCCTCCCCAATGGTGGACGATTTAGCAAATGTCATATTTGTCGGGGCAGTCGACAGGGCTGTGCCTTGCCACCTTTGCTTTTCACATTGGGGATTGAACCACTGGCAGAGGCAATATGCAGCGATCCTAATATAACTGCTCCAGAAGTGGGGACGAAGTCACATAAGATCACACTATATGTGGATGACGTTCTCGTTTTCTTATCAAACCCAACAGTGGCAGTGCCACACCTGATACAATGCATCAATTTATTTGGTGGCTTCTTGCATTATAATTTTGCGAAGTCAGAGACGGTGCCCATAGGTGGTCTCCCGAGACTGCCTGATCCTGAGGCTGGATCTTGGTTCCCTTTTAGATGGTTGCAGGAGAGCTTTCTCTACTGAGGCATATTTATTACTCTCATTTATGTTCGGCCATTTCATGGCAGCTTTGTCCATTTATTCAATCGAATCAAATTGGACCTTTGTAGTTGGGAGGCGTTCCAATTTCTTTCAAATTAGAAACTCCATGCGGAAAGAGACCACATTTCAAACTGATCATTATAGGCCCAACATGGAGAAGAGGGTCTTGAGTGCTGAGGGCATATCATCTGCTAGCAACACTTATCATCTATTGGGAGAGGGTCCCTCAGACGAGACCGAATGGCGCTGTAAGGTATGGGAGAGGGAGTTGTACATTGAGATCTCTTCTGAATTATGGGAGGCTATCTGGAAAAATGCAAGATGGATCTCGATTTACCAATGACCCACGCTTGGTAACCGAAGATTCTCCACAGTGTCCATCTGGCCCCAGACCACCTCACTAAATTTAAAGCAGGAGCATCTGCAATGTGCCCTAAATGTAAAGAGAGCATGGGGGAGCTCACTCATTGCCTCTGGTCCTACCACAGGCTGCGGGCATTCTGGAGTGCTGTGGTAGGCGGCATAGAGAAGGCCTTGGGAAGGAGGTGGAAATGGACCCGTTTCAATTTTTCTTGGCTTTGTTAATTCACTTTTATTAGATGCATACATCAAAGGCTTTTCAGTATCCTCACTTTTTGTGCAAGAAAGAATATTCTGTTAGGGTCTGTGTCGGAAAATCCCCTGGGGCTGGCAGGCTGGTGTAAGCTCGTCATGGAGCACAACCCCTTGGAATTTCTGCTGAATATGGTGCACCATAAAACTGAGAATTTCTATAAGATGTGGCGGCCCTTTTTGGACTACCTGGGTACAGATTTGTCCTCCGTAGTAAGAAGAACTTTGATATAGCCATGGTAATTCTAAGTAATGTGTTTGGTATCCAGAGGGAATGAAGTATGAACATTGTTGTGGTTCTGTTCGATGAGCTGGGAATTTGTCTTGCCAACGTTGCTATAGCCACTATAAATGCTGGAGGAAACAGCACAGAAGCGCTTCACAGGAGGCTCCCAAGCACTGAGGATGTCACCTAGACAGGGGACGAAACGTTTGCAAGACAAATTCCCAGCTCGGCGAACAGAACCACAACAATGAGCACCCGAGCTACAAATCTTCTACCAAACTTTGAACTATGAACATATTAAAACGTATAAACCTGTGCGCTCGATGATCGAGGGCTGTTGCCTTGTTTTGTTGAGCAGTGTTACAATTGTTATCATTATTATTATTGGTAAGATTTTCCTGTTTTAAGCTTAGTTATTAGTTATTATTTATATATGTAATTGCGGTTTTGTTTTTTATATTGATTGGATTTATTTGCTTTCGGATCCATCATAATATTCAAAAGAAAAAACTTTTCTTTTTAATAAAAGCATATATTCTAAAAAGTGATACAGCTGCTATTCTTGTTACTTAAGAGATAGAATTATATTAACGTTGTTATGGATCAGGGCAGCCACCATTATCCAACCAATAACGTTTCAAGAAGGTAGCCCAGACCTTAACTTGACCAGTTCTTTGAAGTAGGTATACGGTGGATATTCCAGGAGTGATGCAGCTGGCCCAACAACTCAGTTATAAACAAAACAGAATTTACTTACAGACCACTTGAATGAAACACAAGCAAAAGAGAACCGAACTCAGAATAACAATCTGTCTGAAAATCCCACCAAATTCATCACCACTTAACGATGCTATTCCAAATACCTGCAAACAAATATCTCCTTTTCGAAAACATGTAGTATCAAACACATGTTCTGCCAGGGGACAACCCAGAGAGGGAGGATCAGCAAGGAACTACTCCTTTGGTTCCCCAGTAGCTTCTCTGGGTTCCGAGCTAAAACTTGACTAGCAGCTGCAAACACAGCAGGTTGCGAAAACCAAAATCCTGATCTGACCGAACGAATCACTTGCCTTTTGTTTTACAGTTGTTTTATTAAACTCTTAAAAGCTTTTTCACGCAGATATTTCAATAAATACCAGGACGTCTATCATTACAACCCCCTGATAAAAACAAACCAAGGAGACTACCTAACCTTGATAATGGAGCAGCAGAAACTTCCTCCCACCCACCCTGTCCTTTAAAAAAAGGAACACCAATATCCAAAGATGGCTTAATTTTAAAACCTCTTAATCTTACACTGTTAGAACACTCCAAGCCCCATATGCATTACTTTGACTATAATATGCAAACATGCACTATTACATTCTGTGTCAGTCTGCTTTATTGCTTTGCCACTTGAATGAGAACCGAATGCCTCTGTTTCTCATTCAATTTTTGACAATGTGTCAGCAATCATGTTTCTTGTCCTGCCACATGCACAAGTTTCAAACTAAATGCTTGTAATGGCAATCTCCATCTAAATAATCTGGAATTTTTGCCCGTAAGGTTCTCCACAAACTTCAGTCGGTTACGATCAGTGTATTTGATTGTCTCAGACACATTACTGGTAATATAAACATTGACATGTTGTAACGTTAACAGCAACCTCAAAGACTCCTTCTCAAATGTCAAATATTTCTCTTGGTAAATGTCCAGGTTCCTGGAGAAATACCCGATTGGTCTTCATATCTTCTTAGCATCTTCCTGATAGAGCATCACACTGACACCTACATCACATGCATCGATAGCCACATTGAATGACTTGGCAGAATTAGGCATGGTTAACACTGAGGCAGTTGTTAGCAGAAAATGCCTTCTGACAGTTTGTCATCCACTGATTTTTGTTTTGCTTTTTCTCTGTAACTCAGTGAGTATAGAAACCACACTGCTGACATTTGGTAAGAATTTCCGATAGGAAACCACTCAATCCCAGTAATCATAGTATTGTTCTTTCTATCAATGTCTATGTCCAATAACATGGCCCAGGAAGGTGACTTGGGCTTTGGCAAGTTCACCTTTAACCAAACTTATCATCAAGTCTGCTTCCCGAAGACGATCAAACAAATTTGAAAAAAGGTGAAAATGTTCCTTCCTCGTATGATTTAAATTCACTAGGTCATCAATATAAATGACACAATTTGGCATCTAGAAATAACCTTATTGGGTAGCCATTGAAATGTGCATGGTGCATTTTCGTAGCAAACAGCATGGCGTTAAACTGATACAGTCCCTTCGGCAGTACAAAAACTGAAATTATCTTCACTCTTTCTGACAAAAGTATCCTCTGAGAAAGTCTAAATTAGAACTTTAATTTGCTTGTCTCATTGTTTCCACACAGTCTTCCTAATGTGGAATCCGATAGGCTTAAATCTTTGTAACTGTGTGTTTTGTGATATTCCACACATTTCCCTTGGTTACCATCTGGTTTTGGTGAAATTAGTATGGGTGAGCTCCAGTCACTTTGATTATGTCATCTTCGAGCATGCGTTCAATCTCCTCTTGCACCTCGACCAACTTAGGAAGATTATGCCTAAAAGGATGTTGCTGAATCGGAACAGCATGTCCAATATCTGCATCATGCATAACTAGGTTAGTACTTCCATGATTATGTCTGCGTATCTCCCCATGTGATAGTAATAACTCTTTCAGGTCATTTGAATTTTCCTCTGGAAGTTAATTCAATAATTTAACCCAATGTTTGACAACGTCTTCATTGTCCAACTTAATTTGAGGAATGTCCAAATCAGGATCCTCTGAATTTGGTTCTTCAGTATTGCAAACGATAACTTAGTTTCATTTTGTTTTTTTTCCCTTATAAAAACATCTTCGTGCATATTCAGATGGTATGCTATATAAAATTTCTTTCTGTCTCAAGTCTTTTCAAATAGTTTACCTCACTCTCCTTTTTTTCAACTTGATAAGGTCCACTAAAACTTGATTTTAAAGATTCACCTGTCACTGGAAGTAACACTAACACCTTATCCACCTGAACCCCAAATTGAAAAGTTTTGATTTGGTGTCTATTTTCTGTTTCATTACATCCTATGATAAGTTTAAATGTTGTTTCGCCAACTCCCCCACTCTGTTTGATCATTCCCGAAAAGCTGACGCATCATCCAAGCATGTAGCCTCTGAACTCGAATTTAGTAATTTCTTCTTTATCATTTTTAGTGGTTCTCTCACTTCCTGCCGAAAACCTAACCCAAATGGAGTGCATTTGGTCAATTCATTTGGTGCATTTGTGATGGTAAAAATTGTAACTGGAATTCCGTTATCCTAATCATCTAGGGAATCTTGACTACATGCCTTTGACACGGTTTTTAAAATCAGATGCCACCTTTCTAGCGCTCCCTGTGATTCTGGACAGTATGCAGAAGGTTTGAATTGTTGTATTCCTTAGGTATCCATAACTTCCTTGAATAACTTGGATATAAACTTTCACCCTTGATCTGATTGTATCTCTGTGGGAAGTCATTATCCAGTGAAATATGTGAGTGACTCCTCGACAATCCTTTCAGTGGTGTTCCACAAGGATCTGTTTTGGGACCATTGCTGTTTGTCATTTTTATAAATGACCTGGAGGAGGGGCTAGAAGGTTGGGTGAGCAAGTTTGCAGATGATAAGAAAGTCGGTGGAGTTGTTGACAGTGTGGAAGGATGTGTCAGGTTACAGCGAGATATAGATAAGCTGCAGAACTGGGCAGAAAGGTGCCAAATGGAGTTCAATGTAGGTAAGTGTGAGGTGATTCACTTTGGTATGAGTAACAAAAAGATGGGGTACTGGGCTAATGGTTGGATACTTGGTAGTGTAGATGAGCAGAGGGATCTTGGTGTCCATGTACACAGATCTCTGAAAGTTGCCACTTAGGCAAATAGTGCAGTGAAGAAGGCATATGGCATACTGACTTTTATTGGTGGAGGAATTGAGTTCTGGAGTCCTGAGGTCATGTTGCAGTTGTATAAGACTCTGGTGCGGCCGCATCTGGAATATTGTGTGAAGTTTTGGTCACCATACTATAGGAAGGATGTGGAGGCACTGGAACGGGTGCAGAGGAGGTTTATCAGGATGTTGCCTGGTATGGTAGGAAGATCGTATGAGGAAAGGCTGAGGCACTTGGGGCTGTTCTCATTGGAGAAAAGAAGGTTTAGGGGAGATTTGATAGAGGTGTACAAGATGATTAGGGGTTTAGATCGGGTTGACCATGAGAACCTTTTTCCACGTTGGGAGTCAGCTATTACAAGGGGGCATAGCTTTAAATTAAGGGGTGGTAGGTATAGGACAGATGTTAGGGGTAGATTCTTTACTCAGCGAGTCATGAGTTCATGGAATGCCCTGCCAGTAGCAGTGGTGGACTCTCCCACTTTATGGGCATTTAAACGGGCATTGGATAGGCATATGGAGGTTATTGGGCTAGTGTAGATTAGGTGGGCTTGGATCAGCGCAACATCGAGGGCCGAAGGGTCTGTACTGCACTTATTTTTCTATGTTCTATATTGCATAATGGAATGATCTCCGGAAATGTAGTGGGCACATCCATTATTGCTAACAAATACTGATTTCAATTGTTTGTTTTCGGTAGAGGTTCTACACAATCAATTAAGACCCCTTTAAAATGTTCTTCAAAGACATCCTTGTGCAGTTAAGGCCAGTAAAAATGTATTTTAGTTTAATTTTTTCTCACTCTTAAATGACCTCCAGAGAGAGGGCCTCCCAACTCAAGTAACAGCACCTGGTCTCAAAGTGGCACACTGGTGAGTGGCAAGAGGTTGGAAGTGTGCCAACTCAGGTGGAGAATAAGTACTTGCTTCCTTTCCCTTTACCACCTGACACTTGTAGCCATTGTCTAAACAAATTGTTGTCACCGAATGTGAAATGCTGTCTTTGCAGAAGGAAGGGGATCAACTGATCGGAGGACCACTACTGTCTTGGGAATGAAGACTCCTCAAATGATTATGTGATCAATGACTGGACAGGGTGTGTGGACAGGGTGGATCAAGGCAGGTTGCAATTAATTGACAAAACTAGGGGACTGAGTATTAAGAGAAAGTTCTCTATAGGTTTCAGTCTGTAATCAGTCAGTGAGAAGGTTCCAGATCCTGCACGTTCTTAGAATTGTGGAGTTAGAAGAACATTTACTGTTACGATTTGAAAATCATTTGGTTTATTGTCTGAATCTTCACATCTGCAATGATCTTTGTTCAGTAACGAAATCTTGTTCTGTTTTTCTGCTGGTTAATGTTGACCTCCGTTTCCTTCACGCCCAGCGAATCAATCACAACATTCTTCCCCAGCTCATTATCGCATCGTATGATGGCTGAATAACTGCTATCCTGGAAGATCTTCAGAACATAAAGATTTACTTCTCTGGAGGTGAAGATGTGACCTTGTAATGAATCAAATGAAATGAAACCAAATCAAAACCAAGTCATCTGCTGATCACGCAATAGAGGAAGGGGAGAGGAGCGAAATAAGGCAGAGCCTGGGAAATGTGACTGATGCTGCAGAGTCGCCAACAATGGGAAAGATCAGAGCAAGTTCGAACCTGATGATATTCCTCTGGACATGGCCATTCAAAGTCTGAATGGTTACTTCATGAATTACATATTTCAGCGACCACGATAAAGGATAGTGAGCAGGATGGTTGGAGTTGATGTTAAACAATTTGAATATTCAGGACAGGTTGCGTGGAACACATAGACATTTAGTTCAGCTGAGTAGTTCACTGTGGAAAACCTTATGACATAGTCTTAGTTTCTCTAAGTTTAAAGCTGGAAAACCTGTCTTCCAATCCCACCTTCCCTGGAGGTGTATCACTGCCTGTTTAAACCAGTTAATTGCATTCGTTGGAATTGTGGAGTAGTCATAACATCTCTGGAGCATCAAGTTGAAGTTTCACCTCTCCCATAAGTGTCTTAGAACATTTTGAGTCATGTTGATTGAAGTATAATGTTAGAAGATTAATGGGGAGATTCCACCAAAAAATTACACCAGATGTTTGAATAATCTGGTGATGCTGGCATTGTGAAATCGATGACAAGATGACTAATGCACAGATCCAGATAATCGCCTCTGGGCCTGAGCTTTAATTTCACAACTGCAAATGGTGGAATTTGAACTCACTGTGTGTCTGGGATGAAATGCTTAATGCTGGCCATGAAACTATAGGCATAAAAAATGCTTTACATCTGACTTGGGCGAGCCCACCTCCAACATAAATTATCTCCATTTATTGGCACCATATTGGCTCCCGGCAACACTGACGTCTAATTAAAGCACTCAGACGCTATCTCCAAGATGCACTTCAGAAAATCACTATATTCATGAGAAATCACCTTCTGTTTCCACCATCACTAACAAGCACAGTGTAGCAGGGACATGAGAACACCTCCTTCTGCAATGTCCTCTCCGAGCCATTCCGCGCTCGATTGGAAATTTCTCAACGTTCCTTCGCTGGGTTAAAATTGTGGAATAAAAGTGTGAGTCCACACAGCACAAGGACGGCATCAATTCATGTCTTTTTGCCAGCACAATTACAGATGACCAATAAACGCTGCACTAGCCGGAAAATTGTCCATTGCCGGTTCATTTTTTAAGACAATGATAAGGCAAATAAAGACTAAATATTCTCTGAGTAGATGAACAGTTAATTTGTAAACATGCCATTGCCTATTTCACCAATGCAGTCAGTGCAGGCAGACTGAACACTGACCTACTGTTTTTCTGTAACAGGTATAATGGTTTCCTCAATATCTTTTAGTGACAAACAGATGGAGCAGGCTAGTGTTCTCCTGTTTCTACGGAACAGGTTTCAGGAACTGCTTAACATTCTTCCATTCCTTTGTGACAGGATCAAGTGTAAAGTGGTTGCTGTCAAGATTTATTTTGTCACTGTTAAGGAGTTTAACAGTTTCGTTTTGTCTCTGCGTTGCAGTACAAATAGAGTTCAGTGATATCAGCACTTCCCTGTTTCTCAAGATTGTGTGGATTAATGATCTCGTCTAATTGACAACAGATCAGAGGAACTGAACAATCTCCTTCCATTCCAATGGGACATGCTGAATGGTTTTACTTGTTCTGTCATTACCTTTTCTGACAAAAAAAATCAAGATGCTTTCTTGGACGACTCATGAAACGGTTCTTATATTTAAATCAGAAGTGTTCAGTGTTCAGCAGCACCCTGCCTGCATGTGTGCTGATATTATCAATTTCTTTTCAGGTAGGGGTCCTGTGCAAACAGTTAAGACCCTTGAAATGCAGGAATGGGTATTTACAATGCTGGTTTCAGTATTGCCTGAGGTTTGCCAATTACCTGACATGTATGACATTTCCAGCAAAATTTAACCACATCCTTATGCAGTAAAAAATGCTTTCGCATTTTAACCTGAGCTTTTCTCCGACTGGTCATTCATGTGCTACCTGCAACACCGCATTTTTATAACCCACTTGAATATATGATGGTCTCCATTTCCTCATCAAGACATCATTTTAAACGAGTAACATTTGGGAATACATGTAGATTCTTCTTCTGCATACGTTTTTTGATACAATTGTTTCACTTTTCTATCTTTCTGGTGTAGCACAGATAAATATATAAAAGATAAAATATCCACTTTCCCCTCTATCTGTTCATGATTTGGCTCAAATATTCAATCAAACATGACTTCTGAAATCTCTACTTTAACATTCTTCTCTTTCTTTATGGAATTCTTCTCTTTTTTTCAACAGGTAACTTTGTGATCTTGTTATCACACAGTCAAGAAAAAATCAAAGGTTAATACTTCCTTTAAGAGCTCAGTTGCCTGATTCTCCATTGGCTTTTCGACTACAGTAGGCAGCACTCCTACCTGTGATGCAGCTATATCGTTATAAAGCGCAAATTGCATTCCTGAAGCTGATTTTCTCCAGTATTCATGCCAACACTTCTTCACTTTTCTCTTGACACTCCAATCTCACTCCTCATAATGGATCACTTCTCGTCATACCATGAATTCCATGGACACACAAATTTCCCGGCAATATTCTTTCTATGTTACATATCTCTTCATCCATCAACATCAAAGACTGATGTGACCTGCTTCATGTAACTTCTTTACCTGCTGCCCCTAGTCTATGTGGCCTTAAAGTCATTGAAATATACAGCACGGAAACCGAACCTTTGGTTCAACATGTCCATGCCGATCAGATATCCCATCCCAATCTATTTACACCTGTCATCGCCCTGCCCATATCCCTCTAAACCCTTCCTATTTAAATACTTATCAAGATGACTTTTAAATTTTGCAATTGCAATGGCCAAGATCTTTGAATTCTCACTCTCCACGGGAGTCGTACCACAGGATTGGAAAGAAACGAATGTTGTTTCTCTTTTCAAGAAGGGTAATAAGGAAATCCCTGGCAAATACTGACCAGCCAGTCCTATGTTTGTGGCCACCAAGGGTTTGGAAACAATTCTGAGAGATAGGACTTATGGCTATTTGGAAAAGCATGGCGTGATTACCGCAATCAGCATGGCTTTGTGAGGGCAGGTCATGCCGCACAAAACTTATTGAGTTTTTTGAGGAGGTGACAAGACAGATCGACGAAGTTTGAGCAGTGGATGAGGCAAGGCATTTGATAAGGTTCGAGCTGAAAAATGTGTTGCTGGAAAAGCGCAGCAGGTCAGGTAGCATCCAATGAGCAGGAGAATCAACGTTTCGGGCCTGAGCCCTTCTTCAGGAATGAGGAAAATGTGCCAAGCAGGCTAAGATAAAAGGTAGGGAGGAGGGAGTTGGGGGAGGGGCATTGGAACTGTGATAGGTGGAAGGAGGTTAAGGTGAGCATGATAAGGTGAGGGTGATAGGCCAGAGTGGGGGTGGGGGCAGAGAGGTCAGGAAGAAGATTGTAGGTTAGGAAGGTGATGCTGAGTTCGAGGGTTGGAACTGAGACAAGATGGGGGGAGGGGAAAGGAGGAAACTGGAGAAGTCTGAGTTCATACCTCGTGGTTGGAGGGTTCCTAGGCAGAAGATGAGGCGCTCTTCCTCCAGCCATCGTGTTGCTATGGTCTGGCGATGGAGGATTCGAAGGACATGCATGTCCTTGGTGGAGTGGGAGGGGGAGTTGAGGTGTTGAGCCACGGGGTGGTTGGGTTGGTTGGTCTAGGTATCCCAGAGATATTCTCTGAAACATTCCGCAAGTAGATGGCCCATCTCCCCAATATAGAGGAGGCCACATCGGGTGCAGTGGATACAGTAAATGATGTGTGTGGAGGTGCAGGTGAATTTGTGGTGGATATTGAAAGATCCCTTGTGCCTTGGAGGAAAGTAAGGGGGGAGACGTGGGTGCACGTTTTGCATTTCTTGTGGTTGCAGGGGAGGGTGCCAGAAATGGAGGTTGGGTTGGTGGGGGTGTGGACCTGACGAGGGAGTCACGGAGGGAGTGGTGTTTTCGGAACGCTGATGGGAGAGGGTAGGGAAATATATCCTTGGTGGCGGGTTCCATTTGGTGGCGGAAATGACGACGGATGATACAATGTATATGGAGGTTGGTGGGGTTGTAAATGCGGACCAGTGTGGTTCTGTCCTGGTGGCGATTGGAGGGGTGGGGCTCAAGGGTGGAAGAGTGGGAAGTGGAGGAGATGTGGTGGAGAGCATCGTAGATCACATCTGGGGGAAATTGCGGTCTTTGAAGAAAAAGGTAATCTGGGTTGTTCAGTATTGGAACTGGTCCTCCTGGGAGCAGATGCGGCAGAGACGAAGGAATTGGGAACATGGGATGGCGTTTTTACAGGGGGCAGGGTGGGAGGGGGTGTAGTTTGGGTAGCTGTGGGAATCGGTTGGTTTTTAGTAAATGTCCATGTTGATTCGGTCGCCTGAGATAGAAATGGAGAGGTCTTGGAAGGGGAGGGAGGAGTCTGAGATGGTCCAGGTAAATTTGAGGTCAGGGTGTAAGGGCAGATCCAATACTGAACAACCCAGATGGCCTCTATCTTCAAAGACCACAATTTCCCCCCAGACGTGGTCGACGATGATCTCCACCACATCTCCTCCACTTCCCACTCCTCCGCCCTTCAGCCCCGCCCCTCCAAACGCCACCAGGGCAGAACCCCACTGGTCCTCACCTACCACCCTACCAACCTCCATATACATCGTATCATCCATCTCATTTCTGCCACCTCCAAATGGACGCCACCACCAGGGAAATATTTCCCTCCCCTCCCCTATCAGCATTCCGAAAACACCACTCCCTCCGTGACTCCCTCGTCAGTTCCACACCCCCCACCAACGCAACCTCCATTCCCGGCACCTTCCCCTGCAAACACAAGAAATGCAAAACTTGCACCCACATCTCCCCCCTTATTTCCCTCCAAGGCCGAAAGGGATCCTTCCATATCCACCGCAAATTCATCTGCACCTCCACACACATCATTTACTGCATCCGCTGCACCCGATGTGGCCTCCTCTATATTGGGGAGACAGGCCGACTACTTGCAGAACGTTTCAGAGAACACCTCTGAGACACCCGCACCAACCAACCCAACCACCCCGTGGCTCAACACTTCAACTCCCCTCCCACTCCACCAAGGACATGCAGGTCCTTGGACTCTTCCATCGCCAGACCATAGCAACATGACGGCTGGAGGAAGAGCACCTCATCTTCTGCCTAGGAACCCTCCAACCACAAGGGATGAACTTAGACTTCTCCAGTTTCCTTATTTCCCCTCCCCCACCTTGTCTCAGTTCAACCCTCGAACTTAGCACCACCTTCCTAACCTGCAATCTTCTTCCTGATGTCTCCACCCCCACACCCACCCCCACTCTGGCCTATCACCCTCACCTTATCATGCTCACCTTAACCTCCATCCGCCTATCACATTTCTAACGCCCCTCCCCCAACTCCCTCCTCCCTACCTTTTATTTTAGTCTGCTTGGCACACCTTCCTCATTACTGAAGAAGGGCTCATGCCCAAAACGTCGATTCGCCTGCTCCTTGCATGCTGCCTGACCTGTTGCGCTTTTCCAGCAACACATTTTCAACTCTGATCTCCAGCATCTGCAGTCCTCACTTTCTCCTAGTTGATAAGGTTCTCCCGGTAGGTTCATTCATTAAATCAGGAGGTATGGGATACAGGGAGATTTGGCTATCTGGATTCAGAATTGCCTTGCTGTCAAAACCAGAGAATGATTCAGTTGGAAAGTGGTCTGCCTGGAGGTCAGTGTTGAGAGGTGTTCAAAAGGGCTCTGATCATAGAACATAGAACATAGAAGAATACAGTGCAGTACAGGCCCTTCGGCCCTCGATGTTGCGCCGATGAAAGCCCACCTAACCTACACTAACCCACTATCCTCCATATACCTATCCAATGCCCGCTTAAATACCCATAAAGAGGGAGAGTCCACTACTGCTACTGGCAGGGCATTCCATGAACTTACGACTCGCTGAGTGAAGAACCTACCCCTAACATCAGTCCTATATCTACCCCCCCTTAATTTAAAGCTATGCCCCCTTGTAATAGCTGACTCCATACGTGGAAAAAGGTTCTCACTGTCAACCCTATCTAACCCCCTAATCATCTTGTACACCTCTATCAAATCACCCCTAAACCTTCTTTTCTCCAAAGAAAACAACCCCAAGTGCCTCAGCCTTTCCTCATAGGATCTTCCTACCATACCAGGCAACATCCTGGTAAACTTCCTCTACACCCGTTCCAGTGCCTCCACATCCTTCCTATAGTATGGCGACCAAAACTGCACACAATATTCCAGATGCGGCCGCACCAGAGTCTTATACAACTGCAGCATGACCTCAGGACTCTGTCCATTGTAGTTTTTATGAATAACTTGGATGAGGAGTTTGAGGGGTGAGTTAGTAAATTTGCTGATGACACAAAGGTTGGAGGTGCTGTTGATCGTATCGAGGGCTATTGCAGGCTGCAGGGCGACATCGACAGGATGCAGAGCTGGGCTGAGAAATGGTGGGTGGAGTTCAACCTGGATAAATGTGACGTGATGCATTTTGGAAGGTCGAACTTGAATGTTGAATATAGGATTAAAGACAGAATTCTTGGCAGTGTGTAGGAGCAGAGGGATTTGGGTGATCAAGGACATAGATCCCTCAAAGTTGCCACCCAAGTGGACAGGATTGTTAAGAAGGCATATGATTTTTTGGTTTTCATTAATGGGACATCGAGTTTAAGAGTTGCGAGGTTTGCTACAGCTCTACAAGTTCCTGGTGAGACCACACTTGGAATATTGTGTCCAGTTCTGGCGCCCTACCATAGGAAAGATGTGGAGGTTTTGGAGAGGGTGCAAGGAAGGTTTACCAGGATGCTGACTGGACTGGAGGGCTTGCCTTCTGAAGAGAGGATGAATAAGCTCAGACTTTTCTCTCTAGAGAGAAGGAGGAAGAGAGGAGACATGATCGAGGTGTACAAAATAATGAGAGGCATATATAGAGTCAATAGCCAGAGACCTTTCCCCAGGGCAGGATTGACTGGCACGATGGGTTATAGTTTTAAGAAATTAGTAGAAAGATGTACAGGGCTTGTCTGAGGAAGGCATTTTACATTAGAGGTGGTGGAAGCAGAGTCATTAGGGACATTTAAGTGACTGCTGGGCATGCACATGGATAGCAGTGAGTTGAGGGGTGCATAGGTTAGGTTATTTTATTTTACATTAGGATTAATCCATGGCACAACATCATGTGCCGAGGGGCCTGTTGTGTGCTGTAATTTTTTATGTTCTATGTTCTATGTACTAGTATCTACCACTTCCTGTAGCAGCCCATTCCACACACACACCACCCTCTGTGTGAAAACGTCGCCCCTTAGGTCTCTTTTATGTCTTTCTCCTCTCACCCTCAACTGAAGCCTTTTATTTCTGGACTCCTCCACCCCACAGAACTGGCCTTCTCTGTTTAGAGCGGTGCTGGAAAAGCACAGCAGTTCAGCCTGCATCTGAGCAGCAGGAAAATCGACGTTTGGGGCAAAAGCCCTTCATCAGGAATGAGGGTTCATTCCTGATGAAGCGCTTTTGCCTGGAACGTCGATTTTCCTGCTCCTCGGATGCTGCCTGAACTGCTGTGCTTTTCCAGCACCGCTCTAATCTTGATTCTAATCTCATTCATCAGCAGTACCCATTTTCACCCTGTCCATTCACACTATCAAAGCCCCACATGATTTTATAAACCTCAATAAGGTCACCTCTCAGCCTCTGACACTCCAGGGAAAACAGTCCCAACCTATTCAATCTCTCCCTAGAGCTTGAATCCTCCAACCTTGGCAACATCCTTGTAAATATTTTCCGAACCCTTTAAAGCTTCACAACATTTTCCCGATAGGAAGGAGACCAGAATTGCACACAACATTCCAAAAGTGGCCTAACCAATGTCCTGTACATCCTAAACATTTCCTCCCAACTCCTATAATCAATGTTTTGACCCATAAAGTAAGCATACCAAATGCCTTCTTCACTATTCTATCTACCAGCAACTCCCCTTTCAAGGAGCTATGAACCTGCACTTCAAGGTGTCTTTGTTCAGCAACACTCCCTAGGACCTTACCATTAAGTGTATAATCCTGCTAGAATCTTTACCTTTGCAGCAAATGGTTTATGAAGAACTGGCACTTCCTTCCCCACAAACCTCCAATGAGGTTGTACATTCTGCTACAGCTTTTTTCCCCAGCCAAGAATGCTTTCTTTTACCACTCCAACGAAATTCACTGACTCATCCTGTTTTCCTCCATTGGACTTCCCAGTGCTTTTTCTAAACCACCAACACCATGAATTCAGATGGCCTACTTTATTGTAGTGTACACACCCAGCCTTTTAACCTCTCTTTTCCCTTTCTGGATTTCCATTGTAAACTGTGGTAATCCATCTTTATTTTCTTCATTGAGGTCTAGTTTGCCCTTGTCACCTGAGGATTTCTCTTGAGCTTAAGTTCTATGCCTCATGAATTGAAATTGATGTCGGATGCCAAGGTTTGATTTATGAACCAATCCATAATTATCAACCATTTCAGCTGCTAATCTTGCTGTTTTAACTCTCTGATCTTCCACACGAGTCTGCATGACTTCAAGAAATGATCTTTTAATTTCCTCATAAATTATTGTCTCTAACAGTGATATAGGTTGGATCTATTTTTAACGCCAAACAAAATTACTTTGTTTCATCTTTTCAAACTCAATGTATGGCTGACCATGATCCAGCCTTATATTCCTGTAACATTGTCTGTAGGCTGTAGGCACAAGCTCATATACATTTCAGTATGGCTTTCTCACCCTCTCATACACCCATGATCCCTCTTCTGATAGTGATGCAAATATGTCACTTGCTATATCTACCAACTTTGTTTGGATCATTCAGATCAAATGGTGACTCACCACTTCACTTGTTTAGCCAGTTGCTGAAAAGAAATTAAAAAGGCATCTACATCCTTCTCATCAAATTTATGCAGTACATAGATAAATTTAAACAGATTCCCAATTCCTCCACCTTTCCCTCCACACTTTCAGGTTGACTTTCCCTTCTAAGTGCCAAGTTGTGAAGACCCAAGTCTATCTCTTTCTCCTTTTCCTCTCTCTCGTTCCCAATATTTTTTCTGTGAGGGCATTCCTCTCCTTTTCTTCCTTTACTGTGAGAGTGATTATTTCCTTTTTAATCTTTCTTCTGCATTAACCGTAATTAAAACTGTTTCAGTTATTTTTTTACGTTCGAACTGCTTCATATCCAATTGAATTCTAGTCAATTCCAAAATTTTGGATGGTGTTTGCTGAAAATGTAAATGTTGAGCGATTTCTGTAATTATTTCCCCTTTTCTCAGACGAAGGTAAACACGACTCCAACTATCTGGCAATTCCAGCCTGCCAAATCCAATGCATTTCCTCGGATGCTGCCTGACATGCTGTTTTATTTTTCCAGCACCACAGTCTGAACAGTCCATCTTCCGTAGCTACACTGACACCACCCCCCACCTTTTCCTCCACTACATCGATGACGGTATCGGCTCTGCCTCATGCTCCCACGAGGAGGTTGAACAGTTCATCCACTTTACCAACACCTTCCACCCCGACCTCAAATTTACCTGGACCATCTCAGACACCTCTCTTCCATTTCTAGACCTCTACATTTCTATTTCGGGTGACCGAATCAACACGGACATTTACTATAAACCGACCGACTCCCACCCTGCCCCCTGTAAAATCGCCATCCGATATTCCCAATTCCTTCGTCTCCGCTGCATCTGCTCCCAGGAGGACCAGTTCCAATACCGTACAACTCAGATGGCCTCCTTCTTCAAAGACCGCAATTACCCCGCAGACATGATCGACGATGCTCTCCATCCCATCTCCTCCACTTCCCGCTCCTCTGTCCTTGAGCTCCGCCCCTCCAATCGCCACCAGGACAGAACCCCACTGGTCCTCACCTACCACCCCACCAACCTCCACATACATCATATCATCCATCATCATTTCCACTAGCTCCAAACGGACCCCACCACAACGGATATATTTCCGTTCCCTCCCCTATCAGCATTCCGAAAAGACCACTCCCTCTGTGACTCCCTCGTCAGGTCCACACCCCCCATTAACCCAACCTTCACTCCTGGCACCTTCTTGCGCCCACACCTCCCCCCTTAATTCCCTCCAAGGCCCAAAGAGATCCTTCCATATCTGCCAAAAATTCACCTGCACCTCCACACACATCATTTACTGCATCCGCTGCATCCAATGTGGCCTCCTCTATATTGGGGACACAGGCCACCTACTTGTGGAACATTTCAGAGAACACCTCTGGGGCACCCGGACCAACCAACCCAACCATCCCGTGGCTCAACACTTCAACTCCCCCTTCCATGCCACCAAGGACATGCAGGTTCTTCGACTCCTCCATCGCCAGACTATAGCAACACGACGGCTCAAGGAAGAGTGCCTCATTTTCCACCTAGGAACCCTCCAACCACGAGGGATGAACTCAGATTTCTCCAGTTTCCTCATTTCCTCTCCCCCCACCTTGTCTCAGTTCCAACCCTCAAACTCAGCATCACCTTCCGAACCTGCAATCTTCTTCCTGACCTCTCCGCCCCCACCCCCACTCCGGCCTATCACCCTCACCTTATCATGCTCACCTATCGCATTTCCAACGCCTCTCCCCCAAGTTCCTCCTCCCTACCTTTTATTTTAGCCTGATGGACACATTTTCCCCATTCCTGAAGAAGGGCTCATGCCCGAAACGTCGATTCTCCTGCTCCTTGGATGCTGCCTGACCTGCTGCGCTTTTACAGCAACACATTTTCAGTTCCAATAGCTTTACCTTGCTCGCCTTTTGTAAAACCCCTATATCCCCGCCACCCCCCCAGAAATCTGTCAGTGACTGAAAGCCATTACTGACGCCATTAGAGACGCCCTCCAAATATTTTAAAAAGGTGGCCTGGCCACTTAGCTTTTCTAATTATAAAGGAAGTTGTGAAGTGGGTGTTCCTGATCTGATACAACTCGTCAAATCACTCAGCTTTAAGCAAAACAAAAATCATTTCAACACTACACTGGAAGCACAACCAAAAGAAAGCAGAATGTTAATTAACCTAACAGTGGAAACACTCCACCGATCCGACGCAGTAACAATGAATAATTAATTGTTCCAATACAGAAATAGCCGATAAATGGCAAAAAAAGATAAATTCAAACACGGATTCATACAGGCCGGAGGGAACAACATCCAAAGAGAGAGACTTCAATAGAAAGTTAGAAAACCGCTTTACTGAAGCTTGCAACTCGCCAGCACTCCAGCAGGACAGCTAAACAATCTCGAGGATTAAACTTGAACTGGAAGAACTGGCCACTGCTATTCTATTATTGAACCAGACGCTAAGGCACCTAGCCTTTAGGACCTCTCCAGGAACAAGGACGAAATGACCTTTATAAACTGACGGCATCGTCACGCACCCAGTGTGTTATTTTTATACCACTTCTCAAGTGATGGCTTTGATCGTTAATTCCACCCTCTATTCTTTATCATTAACAGCTCGCTTGAAGATATGTAATGCTTTCTGGAAGAAACACTGAAAAACATTTGGTGCTGTGTGTTCATTCCCAGGCATTCAGATGAACTAGAGTAAGTTTCGGACTTGTCAAGTACGTTTTACTGGCTGGGACGATGCAATTCAGTCCGGTAACTTCCACGTAAAATTAGGTAGGATGTGGAAACAAAATTCTCCAAAGTTGTTAATCTAGTCCCTTATCCATTATTTGCAAATGAGTATGCAATTTCAAAAACTGGACAATTGTTCGAATGTGATGAGCTACAACACACGTGTGGAGTCAACTGTTGGCAGTTGGGAAGACCAGACCACAGACCATAATGGGATTAATGACAAAAAAAAACAATTCACATGGCACTGTTATTTTTTTTACAAAGGACAATTGTTAAATGCATTAATAAAATACATGAAATTTGGGGTCCAACGCATAGAGAAGAGAATGAGAGTGAAGTCGAGAATGCCAGGATCAGATCTTATTTTATTTAGTGTATTATGCAAATAAAACTTTCTACATGATTGCAACTAATGTAAGTGATGAGTTGACATAATTGACTCTCTGGAGATGTGATGCGTGTATAAATACAGATGGCATCTGCCTTGTGTTGGTCATACTGCAGCCATAGAACTTCTATTCCGACAGAAGTCATTCATTTTCAGAAATGGAGAAGCCACCGATTTTATTATTGAAGGAGATTTATTATCCACTTCTTGCAGCTGTTTGTCTTCCTGGTAAGACATTCAACTTGTTTCTTTCGAGTTGATTTTAATTTATCCGTGTTAATGTTGCATACCATACATTACCCATTGTCAGTGTTCACATACCATTGCCAAAAACAGTGTTTGAACACTTCTACTTTTTCCCTTTATCTGGAAGCATAGCTGATGTAATAACAACCCTCACAAAAATGTCGCCTGCAAAGGCTTTTGTTGATCTTTCGACAGTCTGACAATACCATACAGATAGATGGCGACCGCACTAAATATGGGTACATTTCCTGTTTTGTAAATCACTCAGAATGTATTCACATCCTCTTAAAAAGTATCTTCTCCTCTATTTCAAACATGCATTGCAATATTACCGAAATGCTCTGTCTCTTTTTCAGCGAACACGATGACTGTTATAATTATCGTACGAGGAAACTGTGGTCTTTCTAAATGCATTTCTGCTTATCTGGTAGCCATGGCAACATCGGATCTCTTGGTCATTATCCATGATGTTATCGCATATCGCATTTTTCATTATCATTTTCCTCATTCCTTCTTCTCCTACACACCTGTTTGCAAGTTCATTATATACATAGGTGCTACCAGTCTTGATTTAACTGTTTGGTTCACCGTTTCCTTCACATTTGACAGATTTGTGGTGATCTGCTGCCAGAAGTTTAAAACACTATATTGTACAGAAAGAACCGCAACGGTGGTATTAATAACCATTTCGGTCCTGACCTTGTTAAAAAATATTCCACTTTTGTTTGCATATGAGTCACAGCAAATCCTTAATAAAATCCAATGGGGCTGCCAGTCAAGCGTAACTTTCTTTGCTTCATCTCCAGGGATAGCGTTTGTCTGGGTTTACAGCACCTGGGTTGCTTGGCTTCCATTTATCTTAATTGTCTCATTTAATTGTTTAACCATCCACCGTATTGTAATGGCGAATAGAACTCGGATTAAACTCCATGGACACAGAAAGGAGCATCAACGCAATACAGAGCTGGAGAACCGGAGGAAGTCGATCGTTTTATTGTTCTCGGTATCTGTCAGTTTCATATTGCTTTGGTTGACACGTTCCGCTACTTTGGTTATTACCAGACTGTCAAACCCTAACTATTACCGAGGTGAATTTAACGACCCTGAATATCTCGCAACTGAAACGGGAAATATTCTCAAGTTGTTGAGCTGTTTCCTGAACCCATGTATTTATGCAGCAACCCAGAACAAATTCAGAGAGGAGCTGAAGAATGTGGTGAAAGCGGTATTGAGACAAACTCTCAGATTTGTTTTTAAAAATGTGGACAAGGGAAATGTATTTTAGGAGAATCTTTTTGTAGCTAAGAATTAATTTCATCTTGTTTTCCAAAATGGAGTTCTCTTCATCCCCCGGCTGTTAAAAACAAAATACTTCACGCAGGAATTTCATGGATTATCGAACCGAAATTCGACATGTTCAGTCATTTCTGTTTCGTACGATTTTTGGTTGAATTGTACAAATTGCATGTCCTTTGAGGGATGATATCTTCAACTGAGGTATCAATGTTTCACAAAAAAGTCTTTAGCTGTGATATTTTACACAAATATATGAATCTAATTCTAATACCGTGATCAAATGCTGAAAAATGTGTTGCTGGAAAAGCGCAGAAGGTCAGGCAGCATCCAAGGAGCAGAAGAATCGACGTTTCGGGCATAAGCCTTTCTTCAGGATTCCTGAAGAAGGGCTTATGGCCGAAACGTCGCTTCTCCTGCTCCTTGGATGCTGCCTGACCTGCTGCGCTCTTCCAGCAACACATTTTTCCGCATGTAATCTCCAGCATCTGCAGTCTTCACTTTCCACTGTGATCAGAGGCGTCAGGTTGAAATTGTCTGGAAAAGGAAATAAAAGATATTTCTGCCTCAAAATGCGAAACTGGCTATTTTTGTGCAAATTTTGCAAGAAAGGCACTTGATTTTCCGACATGACTACACACTGAAGCGCCACCCTCAGCAACTTTCAACAGGCACAAATCAAACAAAAGAACGTCCATTCTTGCCATCCTGGTTATTGCACGATAAGAAAATAAAAATTCAACAGATGTAGCAAATAACCTCGGTCAATCAGCCCTCAGTGTACACAGGTATGATGCTGTTCTGTGCTGTACTTTACTATGTTGTATGTTCTCAACCCGCATCCATCACTTCCTTTGGATGTTCATTCCACAAGCGAACCTTTCTTTGTGTAAATTAAAATAAATGATCTCATGTCTTTTTAGAATCTTTCTCCTCCCACCTTGCAAATTTATATCCTTTTCTTGATCTCCTCCAAGCTTGGGAAAACGAATTTGTAATTCATCTCATCCATACGCATCA
Source organism: Chiloscyllium punctatum (assembly GCF_047496795.1). NCBI lineage: Eukaryota > Metazoa > Chordata > Chondrichthyes > Orectolobiformes > Hemiscylliidae > Chiloscyllium > Chiloscyllium punctatum. The sequence continues at coordinate 27,693,621 of NC_092778.1, forward strand.
TGATTTTAATGTCAGCTCTGAACCTCCCATGTTTCAGTGGAAAAGTTCCTGCATATCCAGTCTCCACTTATAATACAAACCCAGTTCCCAGTAACATCCTAGCAAACTTCTTCTAAGCACTCTCTAGCCTGATAAATCCTTCCTAAAAACGGGATAACAGAACCGTATGCAGTACTCCAGAAGAGACCTCCCCACATCCTGTGCAATCTCAAAATAACGTACCGACCCCACATCTGACCAATGATGGCAAGCTTGCTACACACTTCTTAACTACCCAATCTGTGTGTGATGGAGACTTCAAAGAATTATGTACAAGATCCTTAAGGTCTCTCTGTTAACAAGATTACTGAAAGACCAACTTTTAACTGGCTCTGGCTTGCCTTTTTTATGTTGTAAAATGCAATTCCTCGCATTTTCCAAACTAAACTCAATCTGCCACAATTCAGCCCATTGGCTCATAGAGTCATAGACTCATAGAGATGTACAGCATGGAAACAGACTCTTCAGTCCAATCCGTCCATGCCAACCAGATATCCCAACCCAATCTAGTCCCACCTGCCAGCACTCGACCCATATCCCTCCAAACTCTTTCTATTCATATACCCATCCAAATGCCTCTTAAATATTGCAATTGTACCAGCTCCACCACATACCCTGGCATCTCATTCCATACACGTACCACCCTCTGCATGAAAAAGTTGCCCCTTAGGTCTCTTTTATATCTTTCCCCTCTCACCCTAAACCTGTGCCCTCTAGTTCTGGACTCCCCAACCCAGGGAAAAGACGTTATCTATTTATCCTTTCCATGCCCCTCATCTATAAGGTCACCCCTCAGCCTCCGACGCTCCAGGGAAAACAGCTCCAGCCTGTTCAGCCTCTCACTGTAGCTCAGATTCTCCAACCCTGGCAACATCTTTGTTGGTCACAGGCCTCCAGTCTGAAAAACAGCCCTCCTCCACCACCCTCCGTCTTCTACCTTTGAGCCACTTCTGTATCCAAATGGCTAGTTCTCCCTTTACTCCATGAGATCTAATGTTGCTCATCAGTCTCCCATGGGGAACCTTGTCGAATGCCTTACTGAAGTCCATATAGATCACAGCTACTGCTCTGCCTGCATCAATCTTCTTTGTTACTTCATCAAAAAACTCAATCAAGCTTGTGAGACATGAATTCCCACAGACAAAACCATGTTGACTATCCTGAATCAGTCCTTGCCTTTCCAAATACATGTACGTCCTGCCCCTCAGGATTCCCTCCAACATCTTGCCCACCACCGAGATCAGGCTCACCGGTCTATAGTTCCCTGGTTGTCTTTACTGCCCTTCTTAAACAGTGGCATCACGTTTGCAACCTCCAGTCTTCTGGCACCTTACCTGTGACTATCGGTGATACAAATATCTCAGCAAGAGGCCCAGCAATCACTTCTCTAGCTTCCCACAGAGTATTCGGGTACACCTGATCAGGTCCTGGGGATTTATCCACCTTTAACCATTTGAAGACATCCAGCACTTCCTCCTCTGTAATCTGGACATTTTGAAAGATGTCACCATCTATTTCCCTACATTCTATATCTTCCATATCCTTTTCCACAGTAAATACTGATGCAAAATATTCATTTAGTATCTCCCCCATTTTCTGTTGCTCCACACAAAGGCCGCCTTGCTGACCTTTGAGGGACCCTATTCTCTCCCTAGTTACCCTTTTGTCCTTAATGCATTTGTAAAAACCCTTTGGATTCTCCTTAATTCTATTTGCCAAAGCTATCTCAGGTCCCCGTTTTTCCCTGCTGATTTCCCTCTTAAGTATACTCCTACTTTCTTTATACTCTTCTAAGGATTCACTCGATCTATCCTGTGTATACCTGATATATGCTTCCTTCTTTTTCTAACCAAACCCTCAATTTCCTTAGTCATCCAGCATTCCCTATACCTACAAGCCTTCCCTTTCACCCTGATAGGAGTATACTTTCTCTGGATTCTCGTTATCTCATTTCTGAAGGCTTCCCATTTTCCAACTGTCCCTTTACTGTGGGGAGTTTGCACGTTCTCCCCGTGTCTGCATGGGTTTCCTCCGGGTGCTCCGGTTTCCTCCCACAGTCCAATAATGTGCAGGTCAGGTGAATTGGCCATGATAAATTGCCTGTAGTGTTAGGTAAGGGGTAGATGTAGGGGTATGGGTGGGTTGCGCTTCGGCGGGGCGGTGTGGACTTGTTGGGCCAATGGGCCTGTTTCCACACTGTAAGTAATCTAATCTAATATAATCTAATCTTTACCTGCGAATATCTGCCTCCAATCAGCTTTGGAAAGTTCTTGCCTAACACCATCAAAATTGGCCTTTCTCCAATTTAGAACTTCAACTTTTAGATCTGGTCTATCCTTTTCGATCACGATTTAAACGAATAAAATTATGGTCAAAGTGCTCGCCTGCCCTGCCTTACTTCCCAAGAGTAGGTCAGGTTTTGCACCTTCTCTAGTCGGTATATCCACATACTGATTCAAAACATTGTCTTGTACCCATCTAAGAAATTCCTCTCCATCTAAACCTTTAACACTATGACGCAAGTGATCAACAGATCTGTTTGTCACTTAGATAACCCTCTTCACTGTCCATAGTACCAACAATATTCGTGTCATTTGTAATGTTATGCACCATGCTTTCGATATTATCATCGAAATCACTAGTATAAAAGACAAACAAAAGTGGATCCTGCACTGATCGCTGTGGGACATGGCTCGTCAAAGACCTTCAGTCCCACAAAAGAACTCTTCAGTATTCAGAAAAATTACATTATTTAGAGAACACAATTCATAACAAGTCGGGATTTGGGATAGTTCATATCGTGCTTCTACTAAGATGCCAGCTCACATCTTTCTTCCATTGTGAAGATGATCTTTCTTCTCATAGTCAAACGAGTCCAGTGGGAGTTTGGCTACACTGTAACTCACTGCTTCATTCAACTACGAACACAGTTTAAATAGAACGGGGAGGAAAAAAGTGAACGACATAATGAATGTTGGATATTGGTTCCCTTTGTGAAATGACAGGATTTTCGTCATAATAGTTGTGTATTTTGCAATCTCATTTATCAGCGATTACAGCAGCAATTTAATTGGTAAAATCTTAACTTGGGAAAACAAATCGAGAATCAGGTAAATCACAGTGCTCACGTTGCTCGTTGAACTGTCGTCAATAAGTTACTTGGTGCCGAATGTACACTGTCATAAGTGTGTTATTTTCAAAGTTAAAAAGGTTTTGTTCTCACAATGAGTGAAAATAGACTGCCCAATACAGGTGGCAAGGGAAACTTGGTAATCCAACCAACTGAGTCGCTGTTCCATGGCCACACACCAAAAGGATTAATAAAATTAATTAACAAAGTGAAAATTAAAACGTGACCTTAAAAGTATAATATAACAAAAATCCCTCATGCAAAAACGGATTATTACAGGAAGGAGTTCTCATCAAGAACACCTTGTACCAGCACCTGTAATTGATGATCCCTTCATCGAGCAGTCCTGATCAGGCAAATGGAAATCAGGACATCAGATGTGAAGGAAGACACAAATGACCTGTACAAGAGGGATGGATTGCATCTAAATGGGAAGGGGATTATTATGCTGGCAGGAAGATTTGTTAGAGGTACTCAGGAGGACTTAAACTAGTAAAGTGGTGGTGGTGGGAGGAGGGGGTGTTGTGGAGGTGGGGCGGTGGTGGGACGAGGGAGATAGTAAAGAAAGAGATCAATCTGAGACGGGTACAGTTGAGAACAGAATTGAGTCAAACAGTCAGGGCAGGCAGGGACAAGGTAGGACTAATAAGTTAAACTGCATTTATTTCAACGCAAGGGGCCTAACCAGGAAGGCAGACGAACTCAGGACATTGTTAGGAACATGGGACTGGGATATCAGAGCAATTACAGAAATATGGCTCAGGGATGGGCAGGACTGGCAGCTTTATGTTCCAAGTGCGACAGGAAGGATAGAAAGGGAGGCAAGAGAGGAGGGGCAGTAGCATTTTGGATAAGGGATAGCATTACAGCTGTGCTGAGGGGGGATATTCCCGGAAATACATCCAGGGAAATAATTTGGGTGGAAGTGAGAAATAAGAAAGGTATGATCACCTTATTGGGATTGCATTATAGACCCCCCAACAGTCAGAGGGAAATTGAGAAACAAACTTGTAAGGAGATCTCTGCTGTCTGTAAGAATAAAAGGGTGCTTTTGGTAGGGGATTTTAACTTGCCAAACATCGACTGGGACTGTCATAGTGTTAAGGGTTTAGATGGAGAGGAATTTGTTAAGTGTGTTCAAGAAATCTTTCTGATTCAGTGTGTGGTTGTACCTACTAGAGAAGGTGCAAAACTTGACTTACACCTTGGGAAATAAGGCAGGCAGGTGACGGAAGTGTCAGTGGGGGAGCACTTTCGGGCCAGTGACCATAATTTTATTAGACTTAAAATAGTGATAGAAAAGGACAGACCAGATCTAAAAGTTGAAGTTCTAAATTGGAGAAAGGCCAATTTTGACAGTATTAGGCAAGAACTTTCGAAAACTGATTGGAGGCAGATGCTTGCAGGTAAAGATGTTTGGAAGTGGGAAAGTCTTCAGAAATGAGATAACGAGAATCCAGAGAAAGTATATTCCTGTCAGGGTGAAAGGAAAGGCGGGTATGTATAGTGAACGCTGGAGGACCAAATTATTTGAGGGTTTAACTACAAAGAACAAAGAAAGTTTACAGCCCAGCAACAGGCCCTTCGCCCCTCCAAACCTGAGCCGATCCAGATGTAATGGCTAAACCTGTCGGCCAATTCCTAAGCATCTGTATCCCTCTGCTCCCCACCTCCTCATGCATCTGTCCAGACGCATCTTAAATGAATCTATCATGCCTTCCTCTACCACCTCTGCTGCCAACGCGGTCCAAACGCCCACCACCCTCTGTGTGAAGTATTTACTGCGTGTATCCCCCTTAAACCTTTCACCTCTCATCTTGAAAGTGTGCTCTCGTTATTGAACCCTTCATCCTGGGAAAAAGCTTGTCTCTATCCACCCTGTCTATACCCTTCATGATTTTGTAAATCTCAATCTCCCTTTTTCTAATGAAAATAAATCTAACCGACTCAATCTCTCTTCATAGTTAGTACCTTCCAGATCAGGCAACATCCTCGTAAACCTTCTCTGCACCCTCTCCAAGGCGTCCACATCCTTTTGTACAGTGGCGCCCAGAACTGTACATAGTATTCTAAATGCGGCCGAACCAACGTCTTGTAGAATTTTATTATGACTTGGTTAAAATAAAGAAGGAAACACATGTTAAGTATAGACAGAATAGATTGAGTGAATCCTTAGAAGAGTATAAAGGCAGCAGAAGTTGAATAGGGGGACATGAGATAGCTTTACCAAATAGAATTAAGGAATATCCGAAGAGTTTTTACAAATACATTAAGGACAAAAGTGCAACTAGGGAGAGAATAGGACGCTTCAAAGAACAGCAAAGCGGTCATTGTGTGGTGCCGCAGTAAATGGGGGAGTTACTGCACGAGCATTTTGCACCAGAATTTACTGCAGAAAAGGATATGGAAGATATACAATATAGGATAATAGATGGTGACATCTTGCAAAATGTTCAGATTACAGAGGAGGAAGTGCTGGATGTCTTGAAACGCATAAAGGTGGATAAATAAATTCGCAGGACCTGATCAGGTGTACCCGAGAACTCTGTGGGAAGCTAGAGAAGTTATTGCTGGGCCTCTTGCTGAGATATTTGTATCATCGATAGTGACAGGTGATGTGCTGGAAGACTAGAGCTTGGCTAAATGTGGTGCAACTGTTCAAGTAGGATGGTTAGGATAAGTCAGGGAACTATAGACCAGTGAGCTTGATGTCTGTGGAGGGCAAGTTGATAGAGGGAATCCTGAGGTCCAGGGTGTACATAGTGTCATCGAGTCATAGAGATGCACATTTGGAAAGGAAAGGACTGATTAGGTTTAGTCAACATAGCTTTATGCGTGGGAAATCATGTCTCACAAACTTGATTGAGAAGAAGTAACCAAGAGGATTGTTGAGGGCAAAGCTGTAGATGTGATCTATACCGACTTCAGTAAGGCATTCGACCAAGTTCCCCATGGGAGACTGGTTAGCAAATTTAGATCGCATGGAATACAGGGAGAACTAGCCATTTGGATACAGAACTGGCTCAAATGTAGAAGACAGAAGTTGGTGGAGGTTTGTTTTTCAGACTGGAGGCCTGTGACCAGTGGAGTGCCACAAGGATCGTTGCTGGGTCCACTACTTTTTGTGATTTACAAAAACGATTTGCATGTGAGAATGAGGTACCCTTAGTAAGTTTGCAGATGGCACAAAAAATGGAGGCGTAGTGGACAGCGAAGAAGATTACCTCAGATTCCAACAGCATGTTGACCAGATGGACCAATCGGCTGAGAAGTGGCAGATGGAGTATTATTCAGCTAAATGCGAGTTGCTGGCATTTTGCGAAAGCAAATCTTAACAGGACTTATACACTTAATGGTAAGGTCCGAGGGAATATTGCCAAACAAAGAGAACTTGGAGTGACGTTTCATAGCTCCTTGAAAGTGGAGTCACAAGTAGATAGGATAGTGAAGAAGGCGTTTGGTATGCTTTCCTTTATTGGTCAGAGTATTGAGTACAGGAGTTAGGAGGTCATGTTGCGGCTGTACAGGACATGGGTTAGGCCACTGTTGGAATATTGCGTACAATTCTGGTCTTTTTCCTATCAGAAAGATGTTGTGAATCTTGAAAGGATTCAGAAACGATTTACAGTGATGTTGCCAGGGTTGAGTGATTTTAACTATAGGGAGAGGCTGAACAGGATGTTCAGGGCTTTTTTCCCTGGAGTGTCAGAGGTTGAGGGGTGATCTTATAGATGTTTACAAAATTATGAGGGGCATGGAAAGGATAAATAGACAAAGTCGTTTTCCTGCGGTCGGGGAGTCCAGAACTAGAAGGCAGAGTTTTAGAGTGAAAGGGGAAAGATATAAAACAGACCGAAGGGGCAACCTTTTTACGCCACTTCCTCTAGCAGCTCATTCCATACATGTATATTTAAGTCCGCTCTTGAATGGTTACAGATGCCATACCAGGTAGTGATACATCCAGACAGAATGCTCCCGATGCCGCATCTATAAACGTTGGTAAGGGTATTCAGCGTCATGCCAAATTTTCTCATCTGCTTGAGGATGAAGAGACGTTGTTGGGCCTTTGTAACCAGTGCGTCCACATGAAGTGTCCAAGAAAGCTTGTTGTGGATGACAACTCCCAGGTGTTTGATACTCTCCACTCGATCCTCCTGTCTGCTGTTAATGTGTGGGGGGCATGAGTACCATTCTGCCAAAAGTCAATTCTGCCGGCATTGAGAGCTAGAATGTTTTCAGTCCACCATTTTTCCAATTCTTCCACCTCCCATCTGTTGTCTGATTCGTCGGCATCTGAGATTCGATCGACTGTGGTGTCGTCATCAGTGAACTTGCAAATGGCATTAGTCTGATATATGGCGACGCAGTCATGGGTATACAGTGAGTATAGTAAGCAGCAGTTCAGCTCTAGATGTTGAGTATGTACCAATTCTCCCATCTAGAGCCACGTGTCCGAAGTCTCCCTTATAGTTTGACACTGCCCCAATTCTCACATTTAGTGCTCCTCTGCTCAAACACTTTTCAAATGTTGTAGAACAGAAAATACATTTTACACGTTTGTCGGTACTGCATTTAGTTTAAATTCAAGTTGCATATAAAGCGTGTTATCCCAAGTGAATGCTAATGCAGGAAAATGGATTTCATGAGCGTGAAAGAGATGGTTGGGTTTAACAGTATGTGGAGAACTGCGCTAGACATCAGTCTGATGTGGATTTGGTGTTGGGTGATCAGAAGAACTGAAAATGTGTTGCTGGAAAAGCGCAGCAGGTCAGGAAGCATCCAAGGAGCAGGAGAATCGACGTTTCGGTCATGAGCCCTTCTTCAGGAAGGGTGAGCAGAAGAGCCAATTGAATACCTTTTTGATAACTAGAATTTAGTGCTACTGATCATAATATATTGAATTTTGGATGACACCTGAGTAAAAAAAGGTTTTTTGTCTTTTTGTTAAAATTACTCTTCTCTCCCCGCGTCAGCAATTCATGAATATATGAGGTGGAACATGGCTTCAGTGAATTTGAAATGTATGTGGAACGGTTTCAATCGAAGACAGGCAATGGCTGGCATTTACAGAAACACTGTAAGGAGTACAACAACAGTATATCATCCAAGGTACAATAGGCAAAGTAAGTAGTTCAGAAAATGCCCAGTACAGACATTTGGAATGAGCAAATTTAACGGCAATAAATTGAAAAGAAAATTAAATATCGGACAATAATGCAAGCTAAAAAGAACATGCAGCCTGCAAAAAAGCTTCCACTGCTTTTTAAAAAGAAAATAAAAGCAAGGTCAAATATGGAATAATCCTCTCCCATGCTGACAGGATGTGTGTGAAAATAATGATTTATTGTAGAGAAATTATGTGGAGAATTTATTGAAATAAAAGGAAACTAAACAGTTACTTTGTGTCAGTCTTCATGTAAGAGGATCCAGAACATTTCCCAGAAACAAGTGTCCATGGGACTTGTGTAACTAAAGGTTAAAATCAATCATATCAGTGACGACATAATATTTGGAAACATAGCTAAATTGAAAATTGATGAACCTGCCGAAGCAAATGTACTTCACACCAGAATTCTAGTGGAAGCAGCAACAGACATATTTATTACATCTTCCGAAACATTCTGCAAAGACAGGAAGCCAGTCTGGGAATCTGCAAAGTTATAAGGATCATTAGACCATTACGGATGGGAGTGAAGTAGTAGAAGATTGACTAACTACAGACCAATTAACTTGGTATTGCTAATGTAGAATCTGTTGGAATATGTCATAAAGAGCGTGATATTAGATACTTAGAAAGAAACAGCGAAACTGAAGAGAATAATAATGTATTTATCGGGAAGTGATGACCTCGTGGTATTATTGTTCGACTATTAATCCAGAAACCTGATTGAAACTATTCGTTCTTGACTGCACACTTGAGGCTGATGGTTTTTCATTACATTGTATGGACCGTTTAGTCCAATGATTCTTGTGCGTGGACATTCCATACCTGGACAGCCATTGCTCCCCAAACATTGAATTCCTCCCCATCAAATGCCACCCCTTCTATCTACCATGAAAATTTACTTCTGCTGTACTAAATGCTGTGTGCATACCGCCAGAAGCAAATGTTGAGGAAGACCCGGATGTGCTGTACTCCACCACTAACACCCTGGAGATGGAACAGCCCACGGCCCTGATAATTGTAACTGGCGACTTCAATCAAGGCAATCTAAGGAATGTGTTATCCAAGTACCACCAGAATTTTACCTGCCCCACCAGGGACCAGAACATTTTAGACCACTGCGACTCCACTGCGAAATTTGCATACCACTTCATCATCAGGCCTCAATTCAGGAACTCTGACCACAATGCCATGTTTCTTCTCGCGGGTTACAGGCAAAAGGTCAAGCAAGAGACCTACTCACGAATACAGGTCCGGTGCTGGTTGGAGGAGGCAGAGGGTCAACTGATGTGGCCATGTTCAAACAGCTCACATGTACCTTGGACGAGTACACCACCACTGTCACAGACTTTATCAGCAAGTGCGTGGAGGATTACATACCGAGGATGTCAATTCAGATGTTCTCCAACAAGAAACCCTGGATGAAAGCGAACTGAGAGAAAGTACTAAAAACCAAGCGTGGGGCCTTCAGATCAGGAGACCCATTCAAATGTAGGGAATCCACGTGTGACCTTAGCAGAGCCATTCAGACAGCCAATGACCAGTACTTATCCGAACTGGAGACCCAGGCAGACACCCGGCGACTATGGCAAGGACTGCATTACATCACAGGTTCGAAAAACAACCTGTGCAAGGTAGAAGAAGGTGACATACACCTCCCACACCGTCTCCCACAATGCTTTCTATACACGTTTTGAGCAGAATATTGACGGAGAGATAACGCCCATTCTGACAAGTCCCGACAAACTTATCCCAACATTCACTACATCAGAGGTCAGATCATTTTTCGTTCATGTGAATCCAAGGAAAGCGATCGAGTAACAATCCATGCAGTCAGGGCATGTGCAGATCAACTAGCAGAGGTCTTCTCGGACATCTTCAAACTCTCCCTTCAGTATGCTGCTGTCCATGCCAGTTTCTAGAGAACCATCATCATTCTTGTGCCTAAGAAGGCTCATGCAGCATGTCTCAATGACAACCTCCCAGTGGCACTAACTTTGGTGATTATGAAGAGCTTTGGTAAGCTAGTCAGGGCATCAATCAAGTCTCTGCAATTCTTGATCCAATTTGCCTTTCAGACCAACATATTCACGTCAGATGCCATGTCAATTGCCCATCACTCCTCCTGAGAACATCTTAACACCAAGCGTGGTCTTAAAATAAGCCTGCAGTAGTGAGTAAATTGGGTTCGTTCTTGAGTATATGTTTTATAGAGCTATGACACTTAATTAATCTTAAAATATAAGGTATAAGTATTAATTTAACCTTGAGCAGTGTTTTGTAGCGGAATCACACAGTGCTGTTTTTCGGGTCTGTAGATTGAAAAAAGCAAAAATGGCCTGAAAGTGCTATGCTCTTCTTGTCGGATGTGGGAATTTAGGGAGAGTTTAGGATTATATCTGCAATAAATTCCTTAGGTTGCAAATCCTATCATATATAATGGATCAGATGGAGAGACAGTTAGAGGCAATGAGGAATTTACAAGAGCAAGGGCGTGTGATGGATGGCAATCAGAGGAAGGGGGAAAGTTTCAGATACAGTCACATAGATGGGTTAACACCAGGAAAGGTAAGAGAGGTAGGCGGGTAGTGGTGATCCCCATTTCAAACAAATATGCTGTTTCGGAAAATATAGGGCGTCATGGATTCTCAGATGGACATATCACGATCAGCCAAGTTTATGGTATTGAGACTGGCTCTAACGTAATGAGAGGTACGTCGGGTTCCAAGTGATGAATTTTCTTAGGGACTCTCTAGTCCGAGGTGCAGACTGATGTTTCTGTGGTCAGCAGTGAAAAATCAGAATGCTGTGTTGCTTTCCCGTTGCCTGGATCAAGGATGTCTCAGACAGGGTGCATAATGTTCTCAAGGGGGAGAGGGGCCAACAGGAGGTCATTGACCACATTGGAATCAATGACATCGAAGGGAAAAGGTTGAGATTCTGAAGGGTGATTACAGGGAGGTCGGCAGGAAGTTAAAAAAGGAGATCCTTGAGAGTAGTAACATCTGGGTTAGCCCTGGTACTACGAGCTGTAAAGGACAGGAATAGCAGGCGAATGCATGGCTGAGGAGCTGGTGGATGGGAGAAGGATTCACATTTTTGGATAATTTCAAGCTGTTTTGAGGTAGACGTGACCTTAATAAGAAGGACGGATTGCACCTAAGTTGAAAGGGGACCAACATACTAGCAAGGAGATTTGCTGGAGCTGCTCGCCAGGATTTAACCTAGTAAGGCACGGTGCGAGGGGACCCAGGCGATAGTGAGGAAAGATTGAATTTGAGACTGGTACAGTTGAGAACAAAGGTGAGTAAAAACTGTCAGGACAGGCAGGGACAAAACAGAGAACAAGGTAGGACTGATAAATTAAACTACATTTATATCAATGCAAGAGGCCTAATAGAGAGGGCAGATGAACTCAGGTTATGGTTAGGAACATGAGACTGGGATATCATAACATTTACAGAAACATGGCTCAGGACGGACAGGACAGGCAGCGTAATGTTCCAGGATACAAATGCTGCAGGAAGGATATTCCTGGAAATACATCTCGGGAAGTTATTTGGATGGAACTGAGAAAGAAGAAAGGGATGAGCACCTTATTGGGATTGCATTGTAGACCCCCTTAAAGGTCAAAGGGAAATTGTGAAATAAATCTATAAGGAGATCTCAGTTATCTGTAACTATAATAGGATGGTTATGGTAGCGGAGTTTAGCTTGCAAGACATAGACTTGGACTCCCATAGCGTTAAGAGTTTAGATGGAGAGGAAATTCTTAAGTCTGTAAAAGAAAATTTGCTGATTCGGTATGTGGATGGACCTACTAGCGAAGGTGCAAAACCTGACCTAGTCTTGGGGAACAAGGCAGGGCAGGTGAATAAAGTGTCAGTGGGGGAGCACTTTAGCGCCAGCGACCATAATTCTATTAGTTTTAAAATAGTGATGGAAAAGGATAAACAAGATCTACAAGTTGAAATTCTAAACTAGAGGAAGGCTAATTTTGACGGAATTCGGCAAGAACTTTCAAAAACCGATTGGAAGCAGATGTTCGCAGGTAAAGGGACGGTGGGAAAATAGGAAGACTTCAGAAATGAGATAACGAGAGTCCAGCGAAAGTATATCCTGTTCGGGTGAAATGAAAGGCCACTAGTTGTAGGGAATTCTGTATAAATAAAGAAATTAAGGTTTTGGTTCAGACAAAGAAGGGAGCATTTGTCAGGTCCAGACAGGATAGATCGAGAGAATCCTTAGAAGAGTAAAAATGCACGAAGAGTATACTTAAGAAGGAAATCATGCGGGCAAAAAGGGGATATGCATAGCTTTGGCAAATCGAGTTAAGTAGAATCCAATTTACAAATACATTGAGATCAAAAGTGTAACATAGGGAGAGAGGAGATCCCCTCAAAGATCAGCAAAGTGACCTTTGTGTGGAGCCGCAGGAGATGGCAGAGATTGTTAACGAGTATTTTGAATCAGTATTTCGTGTGGCAAAGAACATGGAGAGCATAATATTTCGGGAAATAGATGGTAACATCTAGAAAAATGTCCGCATTACAGAGGAGGAAGTGCTGGATGTCTTGAAACACTACAGATGGATAGATCCCAGCAGCTTATCAGGTGTATCTATAGAATTCTGTGGGAAGCTAGGGAAGTGATTGTTGGGCCTCTGACTGAGATGTTGGTATAGATAGTCACAGATGAGGTACCGGAAGACTGGAGGTTGGCTAAATGGTGCCACTGTTTAATAAGGTGGTAAGGACAAGCCAGGGAATTATAGACTAGTGAGCCTGGCATCGATGGTGGGCAGGGTTTTGGACGGAATTCTGTGGAACAGTATGTACGTCTTTTTGCAAAAGCAACAACTGATTAGGGACAGTCAACATGGCTTTGTGCGTGGGAAATCATGTATTTTCCCTCCGGTGGGGGAGTCACGAACTAGAAGCATAGGTTTAGGGTGAGAGAGAAAGATATGAAAGAGACCTAAGCTGTAACTTTTTTCACGCAGTGGGTCATGCGCGTATGGTATGAACTGCCATCAGTAGTGCGTCAAAATCCTGGAATCACCTATCTATTTGCATTGTGGGTCAACCCACAGGAAGTGTGGTGAAGCAATTCAAGAAGGCAGCTCACCATCATTTTCTCCAGGGCAAATAGGGATACGCCATCAATGCTTCCCAGTTTCAAAAAATAAATAAATAGAAAGAAACAAAAGTCATAATTGAAAACACGCTGGAGAAACAATTGAACCGAATGTTATTTGGAGGAAAATACATAAATGAAAGGGGAGACGTTATGTTTACCTTCAAGAGAGAATATCGTGACCACAGAGGAAGTAAAATGGGCATTCTCTCGATAAATCCATCAGATGTCAAGATTGCCTGATGAGGACACTCCGCCTGTGTTCTTTGGAGTTTCAAAGATTGGGTGGTGATCGCAGTGAATATAAGACGGTTCAGAAAGAGAGAACTGAGTAGCACAGCGGCATGCAGAAGTCAGAGCAGACATGGATAGGCAGAATTCCAAGCAAGTTTGCACCAAGCGGAGGAGAATACCAGGAAATTATTTAGGCCCCATTAGGAACTAAGGGAGCAATCTGTATGTGAGGCTGAAGAACACTGATGGATTGTTACATGACTGCTTCACATCTGTTCTCCTTGTGAGAACGAAGATGTAATGCAGAATTTGAGAGGTTGGATTGTGAAACTCTTCAGCAGTTTGTAAAAGATGACAGCAGGGATTGGAGGCTTTTGCTGGTGTAAAATTGGGCAAATGCTCAGGTCTGTGTGAGTTCTATCACAGGCTGCTGCCGTCGACAAGTAGGGAAGGGCCTTCATCCAATAGTATTGCGGAAACTATTGGAGAAAATAGGAAAGGAGAAAATTGACCTCTATCAAGATGAACAATGTTTGATCAGGAATAGTCAACATGACGTTGTCGAGATTTCTTTCTCGAGGAAGCCGCTTACATGGTATTTCAGCAAGTCCTTTGACGAAACTCGACATGGGAAACTGATAAGAAAGCAAAATCTCATGGTATCTAGAGTAATTTGTCAAGTTATGTCTAATTTTGTTTTAGTGGAAGGGCATTGACCTCTGCTGAACCACGAGGATTGTGCTGTGTCCCGTATTATTATCATATTCTTTCGTGATGCGGATGTCAATGTGGAATGGGGTGGAGGGATTGTGATAAGTTTGAGCTTCACTCAAAAATTGCCGGGTGTTCGACAGTGATAAGACATTAAAGTGATAAGGAAGGTATATATATATATATATATATATATATATAGAATAGAACCACACAGAGTGGAAACAGGCCCTTCAGCCCAATAAGTCCACACCGAGCCTCCAAACAGTAACTCATCCATACTCATTCTCCTACCCAGTTAACCTAAACGTACCCCAACTACAGCACCTAAACAACACATCCCTGAATACTATCGGCAATTATGCATTGCCAATTTACCTAACCTATACATGTCTTGATTATGGGAGGAATCTGCAGCAACTAGTTGAAGTTCACGCAGCCATGGGGAGAACGTGCAGATGCCACACAGACATTCGCCCAAGGTTGCAAAAAAATGTGGGTCCCTGGTTCTGTGAGACAGGAGTGCTAACCATTGAGCCACCGTGCCACATCAAAGATGATACAATTTGCAAGAGGGAACCAGCCTGGGAGCTATTCAATGAATGGCAGCACACGAGGAAGCTCAGAGGGTGATTCTCCACGAATCCCTCAATGTGACATGATTGGATAATAAGTTAAGTAACAAGGCAAAGGAGATCATAAGCATAGCATTTATTCATTCAGGTATAGAATATAAGAGATATACATGGGATTGGTTAGGGCAAATGGATTTCTGTGTGCAGTTCTGTGCACTACATCACAGGAAAAATGTGATTGTACTGCAGGACGTACAGAGGAGATTCACCAGGACGTTCATGGCATCGAGCAGCTCAGCTATGGACAGAGGCAACATAAGTTGGGTTTCTTTGCTTTGTAACAAAGAAGGCTCGGGCGGGGACTTGATTCAGAAGTGCACGTTTATAAGGGGTATAGACAGGGTGAATAGACAGCAGCTGTTACTTTTAGTAGAGGGTCAAGTACAATGAACACAATTTTAAAATGAAGCGTTTGATGTTTAGAGAAAAATTGAAGACTTTTTATACGCAGAATACGCTGGGGTCTGGAAAGGACTTCCTGAGATGGATGGTGCAGTGGTAATCTCACACCATTAAAAAGTATTTGGATGAGCACTTGAAACGTCATAACATTCAGGGTTGCTGGTCTCGTGTAGGAAAGTGGAACTAATATAGATCCTGCAGTAGTTATGATGGTACAGAGACTGTGCTTCTGTAATTCTTTGGTTGCGTAAGATCCATTATAAATCAGCTTATGCCAGGAGTTGCTGGGTTTGTGAACGGTATATTAACAAAGGTTACGAGAGTGAAGGGTAATATCTTCTAAATGTATGTAAATGGGAAAGGAAACGGAAAACAAATGCAGCTTCCCTGCAGTCTAATATCAGAGAATGAAAAATAGTGATCAGAGCAATGACAGGACTGTGCAGCAACTGCTTCAATTACGTTTTCATAGAAGGAAACAAAACAGAACAATCTGCCCAGCAGCATCAGGAAACCCCGGTCTGCTGAGAAAAAATGAACAGAATGAAATTAGTAATGAAATGATGTTGCAGAAATCATTGGGACTGAAAGTAATAGGCACAGATAGTATCAACATAGACGTATGAAATGGGAATCAGATTTGAGAAACTGACTGCTGTACACGTAGTGGCGAAACAAGGAATATAATGCATTTGTGTTCAGAGTAAGATTGTTGACAAAGTCTCAAGTTGAGTGTGCAAAATCAACCTGTGAAATTGGGGCCAATATATCAATATGGCTTTAGAATGGAAGAACTGGCGTTAAACATTGAGTAGGAATTAAACATTGTTTGTTCAACTTGACGGCGCATGGAGCATAATAGGGATTGATGCTTTGGACACTACAATTAGCAATTCATATTTAAAAAGTGATGCAAAGAAGCTTACAAGGTGATTGAGACAACTGGAGTGAATGGTCAAAAACGTGTCAGATGAAGGGCAACACGGACAGATGCGACATCGTGCACCATGTGCGAGAAAACGAGACCACTTGAAAAAGGATTCATGGAGAAATGTTGATCGACAAAAGGGAATGATGGTGCTTTTTGTTGCTTTCTTCTGCGAAGACATCCAAGGTCCCTGCAGGGCAACGAATTCTGAAGCCAGAAGTCTACAGTGGGAATCGCGTTTGCACGCTGACCAGTGTACATAGACCCAAGAATTGGGTTGAGCTAACATTGAAAGGGATTTGGATCTCCTAGTACATTACGTATTGAAACTAATGTTGTAGGAGCAGAAAACAGTTGAGTCGAGAAATGGTATGTTGACCTTCATTTCAAGCGGATGTGAGTACATTGCCAAAGGTGTCTTACTGCAGCTGTACAGGGCCTTGATGAGAACCCATCTCGAGCATTGTGCTGAATTGTGTACAGGTTTCGTCTCATTACCTAATTAAGGAGATATCTTACTTTGAGAGAGTGCAGTGAAGTATGACCAGACTGACCTATGTGTCAACTGGCTTATTGTGGGATCAGAGCTTGTGTGGAGTGGAATTGTTTTCCATGAGGTTCCAGAAAATTAGTGGCGATCTCAGAGAAATATATAAAACTTTGACATGGTGAGACAGATTGGAAGCAGGGTTGATAGCTCCCCTGGCTGTGATGTTTAAAACAAGGGACCACAGTATGAGTTAAAGCAGGTCACTCTGAATTGAGATGAGAATAAACGTCTGTACTCAGAGACTGGTGAACCTTGGGAATTCTCTTCCACATAAAGCGACGGAAGCCAAGCCATTAATTGCAAATAAGGATTTCTCTACACCAACTGTTTGAGATATAACTGCATTATAGCATGGCGTTAGAGGATCAGACATAAATATATTAAGTGGAGGAGCACAATCGATGGACCAAAACGATTGCTATAGTGGCCAAATTATTCTTTACGAATTTTTGTTCCTATTAAGTTATATGTACTGTGCGTGGGAAAAGTGTGCTGAAGGAATTTTCTGTCACATACTGGAATGGGGAAGATTCAACATGCTGAACGCCCTGCTGGTTTCCCGATGTTTCTGTTCAGTCTTTTGATAATTCTGCAAATGTTGTCGTAAATTCTCAAAAGTTGGAAAAGAGGCCTCTGCTGGCTCGGAAGGACTGTTTTACCCACTCACTTTTTCAAGACCGAGGCGGGTGCCGAGTGTTCTGTCAATTTCGTCCTTTAAGAACTCGGAACACTTTAATACATTTGAATGTCTCGCTTGGCCATTTCAGAGACGATTAAAGAGTTCACCTGTGTGTCCGGGTTCAATTTTAGGCCAGACCAGGAAAGAATAGGAGATCTCTTCATAAAAGTACATTGGTGAAGCAAGTTGGTGTTTACAATCGACATTTTAACTTCCACCAGCTTTAGTCCGGTCTGGATTTATAATCCAGTGTTATATCCAAAGCAGCACCATCTCGACATGGAATCCTACAAGAAACAAAACTGATAAGGTTATTTCTGTGCTACTTGACAGAACTGTCAAAAAGAACTTCGACAATTTTGACTATATTAATGGGACTGAGGGGGGTGATAATGGACCAGATTGAAATTCTTCTCCTCTTAGGGCTCTGGACATAATTCAGTATTTTTCCACATTTCCAGGTAGATGTCAGAGTTGGAGATGGAATTAAGCATCTTCCCCACGGACACGGCCTGTTGTGACGCACAAGTCTTCAGTCCTGCCGCAACTTTCGACCCAGCACCACATGAATGCTGAGTTTGAGCAGCAATATCTGCAATTCAATTCTGCTGCCTCCACCCAATTCACAGCAAGATCCATTTAACCTTATGACATATTCTGGTTTTTAACTTGGTAACATTTTAATATTCTCAATCTTCTGAGGGTCTTTCTGTGATGCCAATTCTCCACTTTGTCACGTCCTCAAACTAGAATCATAGATTCTAATCATATTCATCTGAATATTTTCCCTTCTAGTACTGCGCCTTCTGTTTTCAGAATGAGCGCATTTAAATTTACTTCACTCACTGACCATGATGAAGAGCTCTGTAGTCGGTGATGTCAACCTTACATTGTTTCAGAACCAATGAATTTGTTCCCCTCGTGCTACCTTTCAGTGCCTGGAGTACAGTGTTCTGTGTTGGACAGGGATTTTGAGCAGCTTTGACACAGGTCTTTGGGACTTGTTCAAAAATAGGTATTGCATGAGATACTGAGTAGATCTGGCAACATGTGTGAAGTGAAAGCAGTGTCTATCATTCAGATCCAGTGAGACTTCTTCAACGTAACCAGTTTAAACATTGTTTATGCTACAGATTTCCCATATCAACATTTTTTAATCGAAAATCTGTACTGTGCCCGTTCGTTTCTAGACAAACCCAACAGGTAAGGCGGCATCTGCAGAGACAGAAAATCAAAGTCCACGTTGCAAGTCCAGTGTGACTTAGTCAGAACTGAAAAGGATTGGAAACTGGTCATTTTTGTATCCCTTTACGGAGGTAGAAGAGGGTTGACAGGAAACAAAGGATGTTGAGGCGAAATTCATAAAGCAAACTGGCTTTTAATTCTGGTCATAGAGAAACGGAAGTAAAATGTTTGTAAGTTGAGGTCTGAATGTGGTAAATAGGTTCTCTTAATTGAGTGCAAGGTAGACAAGACGCACAAGTCAAGGCCATAGGGAGACAAGGAGGAAGAATGTGTGAAAAATGGTGAACAGTCATAATGGGGGCAGGCTGTGAAGTTATGGTGTGGAATATTAAGATTTACATGCGGTAACGCACTAAAGTGAAAAGTGAGGTGTTCTTCGATCTTGGGTTATGCTTCATTGGATCATTGCAGCAGCCCAGAAAAGAAATGTGAGCATGAAATCAAGGCAGATTATTGAAATGGGAAGCAATGATAAGGACACGATTACTTGTACAGAGTGGAAGTGTTCTTCAAAGCAGTCACTGTTTTAAAATAAATAACATTGTGAGTAGCAATGAGAGGAGACTGGATTGAGTGTACAAGTGAAATCTGCTTCACCTGCAAGGTTTGCCTGGGGCCTTGGACAGAGAGTAGGGAAGAGGTGAGTGGCTAAGTGTTGTTTCTTCGAAAGTGAATTTCCTCACATTTTACAGTATTAATCTCATTTGCCACCTCTCAAAAGAGCTCTGCAGCTTATCTGTGTCTATCTGTAACCTGGAACATGCTCCCAAACTGTCAACAATTCACCGATTTGAGTCTCATAGGCAAATTTATAACCCATCCTTCTACACCCTCATCCAGGTCATTCAAAAAAATGCAATGAGCAATGGCTCCAAAACAGATCCTTGCGGTACACCACGAGTAACTGAAAGGCACGATAGACATTTCCCATCAATCACAATCCTCTGTCATCTTTCAAACAGCCAATGTATGATCCAAACCAATAAATCATCCTCAATCCCACACTTCTGTATTTTCTGAAAAATCTTACCACCGGGAACCTTAGCAAAACATTTGCTGAAATTCATATACACCACATGAACTGCTTTACCCTCATCCACCTATTTGCTAACCTTCTCAAAGAACTCAATAAGGTCTGTAAGGCACAACCTGCCCGAAACAAATTTTGGGGAAAAAAAGCGGGTACTAAGTTTGCATACGATACACAGATTGGTGGAGTTATGGGTAGTGTAGAAGCTTGTCAAAGATTATAGCAGTATATACTGCAGTTGCAGATATGGGCTGAAGGAGTTTAATCCGGGTAAGCATGAGGTGTGTAAATGACATGTAAAGGAAAAGTGTACAGTAAATGGCTGGGTCCTGATAACATTAATTAGAAAGGGATATTCTAGTTCAAGTCCATAACTCCCTGAAATTGGCAATGGAATAGGTAGGCTTGTAAAGAAGACACATGGCATGCCTGCCTTTGTTGTTCAATGGATTGAGGACAATATTCAGGATGTCCTTTTGCGTGTTTTTTAGATTTTGGTGAGAGTATTGCATTCAATTCTTTTCACCACGTTAGAAGAAGAACGTGGAGGCTTTGGGAGAGTGCAGATGAGGTTTATCAGGATGCTGTATGGACTAGATCGTGCGACCTATAAGGAAAGGCAGACATACTCGGGGTGTTTTCTCTCGAGTAATTGAGGGGAGTTTTGAGAGAACGCTGTAATATTTTTAGATGAATAGATGGTTTTGGCTGCCAGAATATTTTTCCCCCAGAGTTGTGATGTCTAATACTCGGAAGGATGAATTTAAAGGGAGAGGGAAAAGAACAGATGACAGGAAAATTGCGTAACTATGAAGGAACTTCTCCAGTTCTATCTCCACAGAAGCAAATATTTTAAAAAAACCCGTAAATGCCTGCCAAAACTGCGTCTAGAGAGCAAAAAGAATAGAAAATTAAATTAATTAATGAACAGTTTTGGAGACCTCATTTGGATTGAATTCTGATAAATCTCCAACGCCTGATTAGTCCACATCTTCGGTTAATAAAGGCGATGGGCATTGTAATAATGAAGGTTTTGCTTGTCATCATCCAAATTCGGGATGATGCTGGCACGGATTTGACAGCAGCAAATAGAACCCTCTGAGTTATAAGGGAGGCAAGGAGACAACGTAAATTTCAGTCTGGTTCACCACATATAAAGAGTCAGGAAAATGTGAGATTCTATTACAAAGGATGCAATGCCAGGGAACTTTGTGTATTAGTTTAACCGAAAATCAATTCACAGAGAAAAGTTTAATGTAGGTAGAAATGGGAATCCACGTTTGACAAGCCTAGTGGTAGATAAAGAAAATCTGTTCATGCAGTGCGCTTGGATTTTTCAAAACATTTTTGATGAAGTCACAAGTATCGAGTGCAAAATCAAAGCACACGAGATTGGGACAAATATCCTGGTATGGATGGAAAATGGGAGCCCTGACAGGGAACAGTAAGTTGGAATAAGAGAGAGGTAAAGAATCTGCAACTAAACTGAGACAACTGGAGTAAATAAGTGTCAGTGGCAGATGAGAAATAATGTGGATCGATGCCAATTCTGACTGAAGCATTATTTGAAAGCTTTGTCAGAGAGAACTTCTGCCAATTTGACACTCGCACTGAAACTGAGGCCATGCCAATTGGGTAAATTGTAATTATACACCTCTGAGCGGACTGAACACTGTTGAGCAATTTTCCACATTGCGAGAGATATGTCAGATATCATGAGCTGCACCGAAAGAGCTTCCCCATGGGCATGGTTTATTGTGCAGCACGAAGCCCTTAGTCCAATTGCAGAAATGATATCAGGGAGTTTTACACCTATTAGTTTGAATTTTTCCTTAATTTCATCTACAGAAAATCGAATCGTCTGAAGAGTGTCATTGGTGGTTCTGTGGGCATCATGACGAAGAAGAGTAAATCATCTACTTCTAGCTGAAGATAGTGCAGCTACATCTGCCTTGCATTTTTCAGTGATGAACAGGCTCTTCTAACATTTGCTGTGGGATATTTGCAGACCGTCCTCCTCTGTTTTTCATGTGTCCATCACCATTTATGACTGGATATGGCAGGTCTGCAGAGCTTGGAACAGACAAAGGGATCTATGGAAAGTTTTGCCATTGTGGGAAAAGATCTGCCACCCTGCCTACCCACAGTATGGCCACAAAGAATATAGATAATCAAGCCTGTCCAAACCATACAAGGAACACCCAGATTGTATCAGCATTGATTAATGCTGATCAGAACCCCCATCGTGCACGATCACACCTGAATTATGTTGGTTCAGCATTCTGTCACTCTGTTGCTAAATTTAGCAGTAACTAATTTTCCACTGCCACCCGGAGAACTGGCTATGAAGTCGATTTACTGTCCAAAGCTAACCTGTTTCAACAGTGTGCCTCTGCCGTAAACCCTGCCACCCTGCTCCTACTCATTCAGGACTCCTCTGTCTACGACCATGACTGTTTAGACGTTGTTAATCAGTTCATGACCCAACACCCTGAAGTATGAATCTATCAGGCCAACAGACCAGTGCACAAAATCAGGGTATGCCGTGTGCACCCCTTTCACAATCCTGGAATCACCTGAACTACCAGATGGTACATCCGCACAGGATATGATGCCGTTCACGCGCACTATCACTTGCATCATTGCAAAGGGTCACACAGCCAACATTTTCACTGACTCCAGCTGTGCCTTTGGAGTTGTTCAAGACTTTGGCACACTGTAGAGACACATCTCCAATTCATCACTTCAGCAGGGAGGCCACTGCACCAGGTTATGCTAATCTCCAAACTCCTGGAAGCTCTCCGGTTACCCTTCCCCAAAGCGATTATAAAATGTGCAACCCATACCTCTGCCACAGACCCTGTCACACTCGGGAATGCCTCAACGGACACAGCAGCCCGGGAAGCTGCACTGCATCCGACGACTTTCATCCTGCAGCCCCCCTGAATGGCGAAGCCCCAGTATTCCCTAACCCATGGAGGTAGTGAGACTGCCCGACGGGCTGCATGACCACGAGGAAAGGACAGTTAGAACTGCATTGGGGCCATGAGGTCACCTTCCCTACAGGTGTTTGACAATCCAGATGGCTGCATCATTTCCCCAAGAGCCCACCGACACACGCTGGCCTAGCAGTACACGGCGTCAGCCACACAGGCAAGAGGGAAATCATACGTGCTGCCACACAATCCTCGTATGCACCATGATTTGCTGCCATGACCCAAGCTCTGTTATCACAGTGCAGCATTTGCCTGTAAAACAATGCAGCAAAGATTCATGCCAGGTATGACCAATTACCAGTCCCTGAGATGTCTTTCAACAACTTGTAAATTTACTTTGCTCACATGCCCCCAAAAAACTGTTTTGCAAATAGATCCTGGTCAACATTGACATCTTCTCTGAATGGGTGGAAACATTCACTCCGAAAAAGGATGATGCAAGTAGAGTGATAAAATGCCTCCTCAGTGATGTCATCCCCAGATTCGGGTCCCCAGTAACATCGAGGCAGACAGGGGAACTCATTTCTCTCTGGATTAGTGGTGCTGGAAGAGCACAGCAGTTCAGGCAGCATCCAAGTAGCTTCGAAATCGACGCTTCGGGCAAAAGTCCTTCATCAGGAATAAAGGCAGTGAGCCTGAAGCGTGGAGAGATAAGCTAGAGGAGGGTGGGGGTGGGGAGAAAGTAGCATAGAGTACAATGGGTGAGTGGGATAGGGGATGAAAGTGATAGGTCAAGGAGGGGAGGGTGGAGTGGATAGGTGGAAAAGGAGATAGGCAGATAGGACAAGTCCGGACAAGTCATAGGGTACAGTTTTTAACTCATTTCACTGTTACGCTCACGACTGTTGCTGGTGAAGCATGAGGGATACTGTGACGACACCACATCCATTCCAACCGCACTCATCAGGCGTGGTCGAATGGATGAATGGCGCCCTTGAAACCACACTGACCAAGATCATCCAAGATACAGGACTGACTTGGCGAGACACTATGACACTAGTTCTATACGCTATACGTGACAAACCGGCAAACCGCATGACCGGACTCACCCCATTTGTATGGGGTGACGTATGCTCACGGTTACCAGGTCCCCAAATCTCTCCACGGACACATCCCTTCCCCTGATGCAACATGCTCTACTGAATTATGTACAAGCCCTTAGCAGAATCATTAATGTAAAGCACGACCAGGTCAGAGCCGTACTGCCCACACTCCTACCGATGCCACTTCATATGTTCCGACCCGGGGACTATACCATGATAAAATCACTGGAAAAGGACTCTCTCTCTCCTAGGTGGAAAGTCCCCTACCTGATCCTGCTGACATCCTGGACAACTGTAAAAGTGGAAGGATGGCCCGAATGGACAGATGCCACCTGCTGCAAAAGAACCCCACCTTCAACTAACAGGGACAAGACCGGAGAAGATTCCACTCAGAAAACAGAACACAGATCCAGCTTCTCGCCACAGCCATCACCATCACCGCCCTCTGGCTGACCTGCCTGACTACCACACTGTGGCTTGCCGGTAACCAGGGACAATGGATTGGCACTTAATAATCAGCCGTGACTTGCGGGCCAACACTTTCCTGAGAATAGCCCATGGGTATGCTCAGCGATTTATCAAGAAACGCTGCTGGGGTTGCACTCTGGTCCCCGTCCATTCTCACGGGGGTATTCCATCAGCTTCTATCCCTGTTATCATCTCAGACATGGCGGAGTAGTGGCTGGAACCAGACTGATCCCCTAAGGTTACAACATTCATTTTACCAACAGCAATCACCAAATACGTGGATAATAGCCCAACCCCTTGAAATCTGGAGGGTACCACCTGGACAAATTTAAAGAGTGGTTTTACTCACCTGCGACCTCTCACATGAACGCCAGCCCTGACCATTACTGACACCAAGAAGAAGCGGCCACCTGCAGGATCCGTCTGTTTAAGGAGCAGGCAGCAATCCAGATGGGAGGCTGGATGGAGCCGACGCACTGACTTCCTGCTCCTAACTCACGTAGCACGCCGATCCGCAGCAGAAAACAACATATTAAACCTACATGTCCTCAAGAAGACGATGTAGAATACAGCCAGGTTACAGTCCAACAGGTTTAATTGGAGGCACTAGGTTTCCGAGCTCTGCTTCTTCATCTGGGTTGATGAAAGAGCGGTGCTCTGAAAGCTCGTGCTTCCAATTAAACCTGTTGGACTCTAACTTGGTGCTGTGTGATTTGTAACTTTGTACACCCCATTCCAACACCGGCATCTCGAAATCAGGATACCACCTTCCTCCTCGTCTGGACAGGGACCCACACCCTCCATCTCAGGACTCACAACGGCACCTATTTTATGTGTGGCTAAAAAGCCTACCACTGGCTGCCATTGTCCTGGGTGGAAGCTGCTTTGTCGAGTATGCGGTACCATTCAACTATCACTTCCAGTCCTCTCCCTTTGAAAAGCCTATAACCCTCAGCAAATTAGCGCTCGTTGCCATTGATACAGCTCTCTACCTGTTGTACTCCATTGTCCAACCTTGTGGTTGCACGTAGATGTCCATCAACTGGCCACCACACTAGAAGAGGGGTTAAATTCCACAGCTGAGGCGTTCACCCAGCTGAATGCAGAAGTTGTTACCATTTGCAACGTGGCCCTGCAGAATAGGATGGCCTGAGACTGCATGAACGTTGCAAAAGGGGACACATGCGGCCTCATTGGTGCTGACTGCTCCACTGACAGTCCTGACCAGCGGAACCAGCATATCCAGCAGACGGCTTCTGTACTCCATCGTCAGAACTACCACTGATACTTATGGGACTGGGTAGCGTCCTGGCTGGGCTCATGGGGCACAGTCCTGCAACAAGAATTGATAGCTTTCATTGCTGCTACTGCCAGGAGTGTGACACTAAACATGGCCATCCGACTTGGCTGTTTATGGCTGCATGCAGTACTACCCCCCTTTACCCACCTCACCACTCAACTAGTGCAGATCCACTGGGGCAGCATCCCTGCCCCTGAGACAACTCCTGCTGAGTCGGACTCAGACACCGAGGGCTACCTGCCTGATGGCGAAACCCACACCCCAACACGACAAGACTCCTGGATCCAGCTAAATTTTCTCCGTCTCACCCCTCCCCTTAAAAAGTGGAATTGTGGGAAAAGACCTACCACCCTGCCGACTCACAGCATGGCCACACAGAGCACAGGATGTCAAGCCTATCCAAACCATACAATGACCACCCAGAATGCTTTAGCATTGACCCAAACACGTTAACGCGGGAAACCAGACATGACCACATTCACTCGCAGACCAGGTAATACATTTCCCAAGACAACCTGACAATAAGCTTCCTCGACCCGATTCACATAGTTATCCCAAAACCTGAAGGGCAATCTCATACCCCAGTGATAAGAAAGCCACACAAAGGACAGGTCAGATGGAGAGTAATCAAAATAACTCACTCACAGAAGAACAATAGTGGAAGCACTGTACTGCCAGGAAGGGGGCATTCTCACCTCCCCTCGAACAGAGCTAGAATCTCCTGATCTCATTAAGAACTGATTGATAGCGCCTAATAAGACCGTTGTATTTTCACTATTTTTAATTAGCATATTGAATATAATTATGTGTACCATAACTGAACGGCTTGGCCTAATGCCCCTTCCGAGCTTCCTGCTCTCAGACACCCCACGCCCTCACACGTTCATCAATTCGTTATAATTAAAAAAAAGATGAAAAAGGCTGTCCTTCGGCGGAACTTGCCTAACTCCATATTGTGCTGTCTCCCCCACTGACTGACTGCTTTTTATTTCAGGGATATAAACAATGCTGCGTGCCCCAGCGAGTACAAAACCCAATATCTACATTGATGGATATAATGGGAAGACATCAATACATTCCTGATGAAGGGCTTATACCAGAAACATCGACTGTCTTGCTCCTCGGATGTTTCCTGAACTGCTGTGCTTTTCCAGGGCCACAGTTTTACGACTCTAACTCTTCAGCATCTGCAGTCCTCACTTTCTCCATTACTGAGGGCTGTCCCATCGCCACACTGAGCAGGGAAATAATCTCCACAAAGGCAAGGCATCTGGAGTTGATTGCTCAGTTCTGGATAGTTTAACTGCATGAATACTTACTTTTGGAAATAAACTGCAATTCAATAAATATCCGTTCAGCCCCAGAGTTACAGATTGGGTTCATAGATTGGGCAGCCTAATAACAAACGATGAAGAACTGACGATCTCCGAGGTACAGAGTATTCCAGGTGAGATATTGCAGGCTGCATGCACTTTACCGAGCAGAATTATCAGACAGACAAATATGATAAGGGAATGAGTTGACATGTGGAGAAGTGATGTTTTTACCATATCACAGAGTTGAGTGAGGTCAGGACTGGTAACAAAGTATTCTGTGGTACAGGATTTATCGACTGGACAGCAGAGGGTCTAAAAGAGGAGGTGGTGTTGCATTACTAATTATTGTATGAGTTACTGCAGTAAGGAGCGACGACATCTTGGAAGGATTTTCAAATGAATCTTTGTGGGTAGAGCTCAGGATGAAAAGAAAAACAGCCACAATTTTGGGGATATATTATAGATCCGCAGAAAAATGAAAATACAGGAACAGACATATAATCAGTTCACTGTGGAATGCAAAAACTATAATAGGATAATTACATTCGGAAACTTCAATTCCCAACATGTATTGGGGTAGTGATAACTTTTGGAGAGGGGCCTGATGGTCTGAAAGCTATTCTACACAGCTTCTTATGTCAACGTGTAGCAGATACTACAAGAGACGGTGAAGTGCTGAGTTTTATTGTGGGAACGCAACCATTCAGGTGTTCGAGGCAAGATGGGGAGAGTAATTTAGGAGCACTGACCTTAACACCATACATTTCAAGTTTATTCAGGAAAAGACAAAAGTCAAAGGTTCAGACAAAAAAAAATGTTTTAGGATTGTGGCGGGAGATTTCATTAAAATAAGACAGGGTCTGACCAAAGTACAGTTACTTATGTGTAAACCTATGGCAGAACAGCGTAAGGCGGAAGGGGGGTGGTGGTCACATGCTCTAAACGGAATTGATGAGAACGTCAGCCCAACATGTTACACCATCGATGAAATTTAGCAAAGCAAGCCCAGTGAATCATGTGGGTCTGTAAATATTCAGAATGGAATGACGAAAATCAGCTTGAACTGAATTGAATTGAATGTATTGCCCCGTCTACCGAGGTGCAGTGAAAAGCTTTGCCTTGCGAGCAGGTATAAATTCAATAGGTCAGTGGAGACCCAGGAATAATATACCAAGTATAGGGAAGTAACAAGAGTAAAAATTGGCATGATAAAAGATTAGTGGGTAAGATAAACAAGAAGTTCAGGATATTATCTCAGTTTATTAAGGTGAAGACGATAAGGAAGGAAAGAATGGTGTGTATTGGGATCAAGGAAGCAAACTGTGCATGGAGCCACAGAATAGGTGGTACATGTCAGAAAGCGTGGGAAAGTGGAATGGAGGCTTATCAGAATAAATATATACGTATTGAAATGTAAATCAGATTAAGGGAGCAGATGTGCATACTGTTCTTCCTATGTCATATGTATTTTTTCAATCACTCCGTATGCACTGGAACATCAATTTCTCTCCCTCCCCCATTTTAGATTGCAATAGACGGATGCAAGGATTTTATAGAAACAGTACTAATACATGGAAAGCACGAGCAGTGGGCTACGATAAAATGGACGGGCTGTTGGCGTGAAAATTTACATCGTTGCAGTCACTGCTATCAGAAGGAAGATCTCCTCAAGTCACTCTCCAAAAACAAGCAGTGACCTGCAGTGAAGAGCAGGTATACATGGTCCTGGTGTCAATGTGTGAAGATGACCTGTGACAATATTAGTCTGAAAATCTCTGATCTCATCTGATCTCAAGAAACGAAACAGAGTCAGGCTTGGTTAGAATTTGGATGGTAGACCGTCACTCGCAGTGACTTGGGAATGTTACTTGCAGTAGGCTTAAGTGCCAAGTACTTCAGCACTGCAGCGTTTCCGTCTTTTACTAACCACGATTAAATCTGGAGGGATGGAGCGATGTGCTGTTGCAAAACTTATTGCAGCAGAATAACCGGTAAGGTTTTATTTCAAGAGTATTTAGAGAGAAACTGCTAAGCAAATTACAGATAAGCTCGGGTAAATTTATTTCAATCGTTTTCTTTTGTCAGTTCTTTTGGTTCAGATGGCAGTTAGGCAGGCTCTGGGAGCTAAGGGAGACTTCCAACATCCCTGATGACTGCGCCTGTTGGAAGTACAGCAAGCTGCAGCTCCTGGAAGACCGTATTCTGGAGCTGAGGTTGGCGCTGAATGTACTCAGCATCATCCGAGATGCTGAGCGCATTATAGGTAAGAGATTTTGTGACATGGTCACACCCAAGTGGCTCCATCAGCCATGTTCTTGTAATAAATATAATGTTCCAGTTCCACGTGGTTATCCACGCTCTGATTTTGTCGGCCTTATTTATCGAACGTCTTGCATTGAAATAAATATAATTTAACCCAACAGGCTTTCTGTTGTGTTCCAGGCAGAGTGCTGCGAGGTAACCACCAGGAAACTACCAAAGTATGAAGGCAGAGAGTGCAGGCGCCACGTGGCCATTCGCCTCGGAAACAAATGCACTATTGTGGATACTGTTCACTGGGGTGAATGGATTACGTGTAACCGTTCAGGGGAAAGCAGCAGTACCCAGGCTTTTGATACTGTGACCGACGCTGGGGCCCAGTGAGAAAAGTCAATGGAAACGGTACCTTTGAGATTGGAGGCTCGATAATAAGGGAGGCAGACAGGAGATTCTGTGGCCATAAACAGGAATCCAGAATGGTGCTTTAAATCCCAGGTGCCTGGATCCATGATTACCCAGAGTGGGCTGAAAAATGATCTCAAGGGGGAGGATGAGCAGCCATAAGTCATTGATTTGGATGTGAGCATATGAGCTATAATTAGTAAGTTTGCATATGACAGCAAAACTAGCGATGTAGTGGACAGGGAAGAAGGTTACTTCAGATTACAACAGGATCTTGATCAGATGGGTCAATAGGCTGAGAAGTGGCAGATGGAGTTTAATTCAGATAAATGCGAGGTGCTGCATTTTGGGAAAGCAAATCTTAGCAGGACTTATACACTTAATGATAAGATCCGAGGGAGTGCTTCTGAACAAAGAGACCCTGAAATGCAGGTTCATAGCTCCTTGAAAGTGGAGATGCAGGTTGATTGGATAGTGAAGAAGGCGTTTGATATGCTTTCCTATATCAGTTAGTGTATTGAGTAAAGGAGTTGGGAGGTCATGTTGTGGCTGTACAGGACATTGGTTAGACCACTGTTGGAAGATTGCGTGCAATTCTAGTTTCCTTCCTATCGGAAAGATATTGTGAAACTTGAAAGGGTTCAGGAAAGATTTACAAGGATGATGACGGAGTTGGAAGATTTGAGCGAGAGGAAGATGCTGAAAAGGCTGGAGCTGTTTTCCTTGGAACGTTGGAAGCTGAGGGGTGATCTTATAGAAGGTTACAAAATTATTAGTGGCATAGATCAGACAAATAGACAAAGTTCTTTTCTCTGGGCTGGAGCAGTTCAGAATGAGAGAGCATAATTTTAGTGTGAGACGGGAAAGATATAAAGGAGATAAAAGGGACAACTCTTTTACGCAGAGGGTGGTACATATATGGAATGAGCTACCAGAGGAAGTGGTGGAGGCTGGTACAATTGCAACATTTAAAAGGCATTTGGATGTGTATATGAATAGGAAGGGTTTGAGGGGTATGGGCCAGGTGCTGGCAGGTGGAACTAGATTGGATTGAGATATCTGGACGGCATGGATGGGTTGGATGGAAGAGTTTGTTTCCATATTGGACATCTCTATTGCTCTATGAGTCTATGTTGGGACTAACGACACGTAGAAATAGGGATAAGATCCTCTGGAGTGATTATAGAGAGCTCGAAGAAAAAAAAAATCTTTCAATATCAGGGCCTCGTTGGTGACAATCTATGGATTAATTCCAGTGTGACGTTCTATTCAGGTTACGAACAGGGGGTATGGCAAATTAATGGGTGGCTAAACGAAATGGTGCAGAAGTTTGGGATTCAGATTTTTAGAGCTTTGGGATGTTGTTTTGTGACAGAGGTGACCTGTTCACGAGGGATCGGTTCCACCTGAACTGTTTGGTGACTGATATCTTGGAGGCCAAGTTTGGCAGTGCTTCAAGGGAGAATTTAAACTAGACTGACAAGGGTGTGCGATTCTTAACACCAGTGAGGCAAGTGCGAGGTTGGAAGGAGGTACAGTTATCAGAAATAGTAAAGTGAAATGGCAGGTCAGGCTGGAACACAACAGGGAGCAAGGATGACTGTTAGATTAAATTGCGTCTATTTCAATACTAGATGGCTGACGACTAAGACCGAAAAACCGAGGGCTTGGATAGATATGTGGGATTGGGATGTTATAGCTAATACAGAATCATTGCTAAGAGAGTGACAGGATTGACAATTTAATGTGCTCGGGTCCAGGTGCTTTGGGTAGAACAGAGATGGTCAAAGGAAGGGAGGTGGCGTTGCATTTTTGATGAAGGTTGGTATTACAGCAGTAATTGGCAATGAAGTAACTGAAGAATCATTTAATAAATCTTTGTTAGTGTAGCTAAGAAGTACGTTAAGGATGGAGACGTTATTGGGTCGAAATATCGGTGCCCAAATGGTCTCCAGGAATTAGATGACCACAATGCGTGGCGATTGTGGAGACTTGCAGGAGCAGTACGGTTTTCATACTAGGAGTTTAATTTTCCCAATATAGCCTGGGAGTGCCAGAGCGTTAAGGGATTAGATGGGGTGGAATTTGTTAAGTTTGTCCAGAGAAGATTTCTCAAACATAACATAAAGGTTTCTCCTCGGGAACGGGCAAAACTCGACGAACTCTTGGTAAACACAGTAGGACAGGTGACGCAGGTGGCAGTAGGGGGACATTTTGGGACCAATGAGTAAAGTTCTATTCAATTTAAAACAATTTCTGAGAGGGACAAAACTGGTCGATCCGTTTAAGTTCGTAACAGGGCAAAACAAATCTGATATAATTAGACAGGACAGACAGTTCTTGTGTGGGGCAGTTTGTTTATAGATAAAGGGACCTCCAACAAGTGGGATGCCTTTGAAAGGGAAATAGCTAATGTTCATGGATATACCTTCCTGTGATGGTGAAGGGCATGTTTGGCAAGAATAAGGAACACTGGATGACATTGGATATTGAAGCTTTGACCAGAAGAAAGGAGGGATGGAAAGCGACAGGCAGCTCAAGCCAAGAGAATCCCTCCAGGTACATAAGGTATAAAATAGTTGCTAAAGAAGGAAATCAGAAGGGTGAAAAGAAGACAAAATATATCCTGAGAACATTAGGATGAATTTGAAGTGATAGTTAAAGTATATTAAACACGAAGTAATAACTAGAGAGAAAAGGGACCGCACAAGGACTAAAGTGCACATGTATGGGTAGAGCAGTGGCATTTGGGCAAGTTCCTTAATAGTGTGAGTTAGAGGGAGAGGTGGGGTAACCAAGGACGTTTTTGTTCAGAGTTCAAAGTTTGGGAGAAGATTTGTAGCTCGGGTGCTCGTTGTTGTGGTTCTGTTCGCCGAGCTGGGAATTTGTCTTGCAAACGTTTCGTCCCCTGTCTCGGTGACATCCTCAGTGCTTGGGAGCCTCCTGTGAAGCGCTTCTGTGCTGTTTCCTCCGGCATTCATAGTGGCCTGTCTCTGCAGCTTCCGGTTGTCAGTTCCAGCTGTCCGCTTTAGTGGCTGGTATATTGGGTCCAGGTCGATGTGTTTGTTGATAGAGTCTGTGGATGAGTGCCATGCCTCTAGGAATTCCCTGGCTGTTCTCTGTTTGGCTTGCCCAATAACGACAAGCAACATGAATTCGACTGGGACAACACTACCATTATAGGGCAAGCCAAACAGAGAACAGCCAGGGAATTCCTAGAGGCATGGCACTCATCCACAGACTCTATCAACAAACACATCGACCTGGACCCAATATACCAGCCACTAAAGTGGACAGCTGGAACTGACAACCGGAAGCTGCAGAGACAGGCCACGATAAATGCCGGAGGAAACAGCGCAGAAGCGCTTCACAGGAGGCTCCCAAGCACTGAGGATGTCACCTAGACAGGGGACGAAACGTTTGCTAGACAAATTCCCAGCTTCGTTCAGAGTGCACGAGACTGAAGCCAGCATTGATAAAAGTGTATAAGTTGATGAGTGGCATGGATAGGATGAATGCACTCACTCTTTCTCACAGGGTTGGGATCGATGACTAGAGCGCACCAATTTAAATTGAGACAAAAAAAGACGAAAAGGGCACATGAGGGGCATTTTCTTTCTACACGGAGGGTAATATGCATATGGAATAAGCTTCCAGCGGAAGTGGATCATGTAATTACTGATGTCATTACTGAAGTGAACGACGACTTCTGGCTGCTCCCTCTCCCCCTTCAGAGTCCTGTGGACTCGATCTGAGACATCACAACAAACCATCTGGGAGTCTCGATCGCGACCACAGAATCCCCTGTCTGGTCCTCAAACATTGAATCTCCTATCATTACTGGTCTGCTATTTTACCCTCTTCCCTCTGAGCCACAGAACTACGCTCAGTTCAAAAGACCGGTCCGCTTTGGCTTTCCCTTGGTAGATCATTCCCCCTCCTCTGGGAACATTACTCAAAGCAGTATACTTATTATTGAGTGAAACGGCCATAGGGGTTCCCTCCACTGTCTGCTTATCCACATTTGCTCTCTTGACGATAATTTGTCCTATTCCGTAGTTGTGACTGTCTCCACATCACCCCTCCTATCATTCCCTCAGCCTCCTGAATGATCCAAAGCTCATCCAACTCCAGCTCCAGCTCCCTAACACGATCTGTGAGGAGCTGGAGTTGGATACACGTCTTGCAGGCGAAGTCAGCAGAGAGACTCGTTGTGATCCTCCTCTTCCACATGCGACAAAGGAGCATGAACTGCCCTAGCTTCCATCCCTGTTCTCTAAATTGCCCAAATATGTTTTCTTTTTAAAGAATTCTAATGTTACCAATCATGTTACAGTAATTTGTTTTGGTTAGAGGAGGAGGATGTCGGGTAGGAAATGCTACTCGTGCAGTCCTTCGGCTTTAACGAGTATATAAGTTAACTTACCCGTCAATACCCGTGTCCCATCCGCTCCTGTTCAGCCTTCGCTCCACTGATTCTCAAACTAAGTACTTTCGCATGCCGAGATTCACAGGCTGGAGGAGGTATTAGCGATAAAGAAGAGTTGTTGTGTTGCCATAGTGTTACCAGACCATTCAGGCTGCTCTTTCATTGGAAAGAGGAACGATTGGTAGTGATTTATCCTCAGGGCCACCAGACCTGTAAGGTGCTGGTAGAGAATACAAAGACAGCGAGTAGTGCAGAAAGGAGAGTACATGGATAACAATGATATCGATGCTGGAGAATTTTACGGTAATAGGGATGGACATATTCTGGAAGTGATGATAGAGGTTGTGAGGAGCGCCAGTGTGAGAGAAGGATGCAGAAGTTCGAAGGTGTGTAACGACTGAGAATATGACAGAAATATGGAGCCGTGTCGAAGCTGGCTGAAATTGCAGCGACAAGTGTGAAGGTATGTACTGAGATAAAGAGGGACGTAGTGTCTTGAGAAGTTAATAGCAACAGGGCGGAGTGAAGGTGCTAGAATAGATTCCAGACATATGGGGGTGGGTGGACTTAAGCACTGGCTGTGGCCAGAATGAAAGTATGAGAGAAAATGCTGGAGGAGTCTGCAGAGATAAGAGGGATGTAGGTGCCGTAGGAGGTGCAACTTATAAGGAGAAGTGGGTTAAGGAGCTGGTGGATATTAGAGAGATATGGAAGGGGGTTGGCGAAGGAGGGGGTTTGAGAGACAGGAAAAATTTATTTACTCTTGGAGGTTACAACAATTAGAAGGGCATTTTAATAGGCATTTTAGAGATAAAGAGGGGTGAAGGTACTAGAGGATGTTTCAGAAATAGAGGAGTACCATTGGAGAAGGTTACACAGAATGGGAGGGGTGATTCATTCTTACAGAGATAAGGAGGAATCTCGCAGCTGGATGAGATTACTGAGATGTAGAGCGACACATTTGAAGGAAATTACAGCGATAGGGAGGACTGGAATAGCTGGTGAAGGTTCCAGTGAGAAGAAAGGTTGTCGTGGTAGGAGTAAGTTCCAGCGATAGGGAGGGATGCCAGGACTGGAGGAGGTTACAGAAACATGAAGGAGTGTAAAAATGGTATTATCTTTGGAGTCTGGAGTAACTTATAGCAATGTGAGATGATGTTCCGGTTTTAGGAGATTACAGAATGGGAAGCTTGTAGGGGGCTGCAGGAGGTCACAGAGATGAGGAGGTTTGTAGGAGATTGGTGGATATAATAGAGATACGGAGAGTGTAGGGGTTGGAGGTTACAGAGATCATGTGGTATGTATGCAGGTGGTGATAACAGTGAAAGAAAGGGCTCAAAGAGGTGATGCGGTTACAGTGCTAGGGAAAGGTTAGGGATTGGAGACGTTACACAATTAGGGACGTGTGCATTGGCTGAAGGATGCTGCAAAATTAGGGAACGGTGTAGGACCTCGAAGTGGTTTCAGTAATAGGGCGGATTGCAAGTGCTCGAGGCGATTACAGAGATGAGGAAGGAATAGTGTCTGCAGTTGACTGCTGAGCAAAGGAAGTGTGCAGTTGATGGAGGAGGAGACAGATATGGGAAGAAGTATTCTCTGGAGGTGGTTACAAAGAT
The DNA here is from genome assembly GCF_047496795.1 of Chiloscyllium punctatum. Taxonomy (NCBI): domain Eukaryota; kingdom Metazoa; phylum Chordata; class Chondrichthyes; order Orectolobiformes; family Hemiscylliidae; genus Chiloscyllium; species Chiloscyllium punctatum. The sequence continues at coordinate 27,729,333 of NC_092778.1, forward strand.
TGGGAGGAGTGTGTTTTTTGGAGACGTTCACAGCGATTAAGATGGCTGCAATAATTCGTGCAGGTTACAGAGATAGGAAGGGGTGTGGTAGCTGGAGAAGGATACAGAAATAGGGAGATGAAGCTGTCCAGGAAGGGGAGGGTGGTGTTAGAGATGGTCCAAATGAATTTAAGGTCGGGGTGGAACACACACAGAACACACCAGAAGTATCTGCTCCCAGGAGGACCAGTTGCACCACAGAACACACCAGACCTCCCTCCTCTTCCTGGACCTCTCCATCTCCATTAATGTCGACTGACTTGACACTGGCACTTTTTGCAAACCATCCGACTCCCACAGCTACCTGGATAACATCTCTTCCCACCCTACCTCCTGCAAAATTGACATCCCGTATTCCCAATTCCACCTCCTCTGCCGTATCTGCTCCCAGGAGGACCATTTCCATGACAGAACACACCAGATGGCCTCCTTCCTGAGAGATCACGCTTTCCCTTCTCACGTGGTTGAAGATGCCCTTCAACGCACCTCATCCACATCCCGCATCTCTGCCATCAAACCCCACCCCTGCAACCATAAGCCCCCTAGTCATCACTTTCCACCCTACCAACCTTCACATTAACCGTATCATCCACCCACATCCCTAAACGGACCCCACCACCAGAGATATATTTCCCTAACCACCCCTTTGCGCTTTCTGCAAAGATAGGTCCCTCCGTGTCTACCTGGTCAGGGCCCCCCCCGCTCACAAAAAAACACTGTATCATCCTGGCACCCTCCCCTGTCGCTGCAGGAATTGCAAAACCTGGGCCCACACCTCCTCCGTCACTATCATCCAAGGCCCCAAAGGACCCATCCACATCCATCAAACTTTCATCTGCACATCCACCAATGTCATTTATTGTATGCGTTGCTCCCGGTACTGTCTCGTCTACATTGGAGAGACTGGACAACTCCTCGCAGAGTGCTACAGGGAACATTTCTGGGACCCCTGCACCAATCGTCCCCACCGCCCTGTGGCCCAACATTTCCACTCCCCCTGCCACTCTGCCGAGGACATGCAGGTCCTGGGCCTCCTGTACCACCGCTCCCTCATCAACCAACGCCTAGAGGAAGAACGCTTCATCCTCTGCCTTGGAACACTTCTACCCCAGGACATCAATGTGGACTTCACCAGTTATCTCATTCCCCCCCACCTTACCCCAGTTCCAACCTACCAGCTCAACACTGTCCTCATGACCTGTCCTACCTGCCAATATCTCTTCCCACCTATCCGCTCCACCCACTCCTCTGACCTATCACCTCCATCCCCACCCCCATTCACCTATTGTACTCTTTGCTACCTTCTCCCCAACGCCAACACCCCTCCCCACCATTTATCTCCCCACCCTGGAGGCTTCCTGCCTCTATTCCTGATAAAGGGCTTTTGCCCGAAACGTCGATTTTCCTGCTCCTCGGCTGCTGCCTGACCTGCTGTGCTTTTTCAGCACCACTCTGATCTAAACACTTGATACAGAGGGAACTATTAAGAGGGAAAAACATAATTGAACACATCCTCACCAATCTACCAGCTGCGGACGCATTCACCGATGACCATATTGTAACACTGACTATCGCATACAGTATTTCTGGAGGCAAAGTAGCACTTTGTGAACACCCTCTGTGTGTGTGTGACACCATCACTATGTGAAAAGGGACAGTTGTCATATCGATCTAATAACTCAACACTGCGCTGTCTGACGTGATTTCGGTCATTACCCACAGCAGAGGAATTGTAATGCAGCGCAATTTTCACACTGACTGTCTGGTATATGCTCGAATTTACCCTGATGCAATTCAGGGGATTAACCCTTTTTCAATGAAGAATGCAAGATGGCTTCCCAAGAGTAGCACCAATTGCCAAGCACAGGTGAAGTTACCAAACGTCCTACCATTTAGCATAAGCAGCAAGTGATAGCCAGATGTAACCAACAAATTAGACCTAAACTGTGGAATCCTGTCACATGTGGTATGGATAAATTGTGGTGGACAATTGAACAACTCATTGGAGGAGGAAGCTCCACAATGTCGCCTTCCTCATGATGGAAGAGCCCAGCAGAATAGAAGAAGTAAGGATGAAACGTTCGTAACAATGTTCAGACAGACGTGTCGCTGGGATGATGTACATTAGTCTCCTCCAGTTGGCCGACATCAGCTAATTCGATTCATTTCGTGTAGTGTCGACACACAGCTGAAGGGATTGGAGAATGGGAATACTCTGTTCCCTGGCACGATTCATTTCAATATGTTTTTGCTTGGCTACAACACTGGCAACTACCTGAAAATGTGGAAAACCATCTGGATGCGTCCTGTACACATACAGACCAGACAACAGGCGATCAATGGCTGCCCCATTGGCATAATCCCTATAATTGATAAAGTGATGATAGATGTCATCTACAGTGGTATCAAACAGCACTTCCGCAGCACCAGCATGCTCTTGAAGCTCAATTTGGGATCTGCCAGGGCCACTCATCCCGTGACTTCTTTGAAGCCTTGGTGTACAGCTGGAAAACAAGAAAGTAGACAGCTGAAGTCGACACGTGAGGCAACAGTAACTTTGTTTTACTGTGTGTGGCATCCAGGATTAATAGCACAACTGCACCAAATGGGGATTTGGGAAACGTCTGCACTGTTTGAAGTCGCACCTGATTACAAAGGAAGATGGTTGAGAGCAGCCGTCTCAGCGACAGGACAGCTCTGCAGTCGTGCCCCAATCGAGGTGTTTCTGGTTACACCTGCTGATAAGAAATGTAATGGTAAGCCACAGTATTCCTACGGGATGGTAGTGTTGCTCTCTCGTTAGACAGAGACAACTGGTGGCAATTTAACTGGACAGTGATCATGCCTCAAGTGAGAGAGAAGTTGAGTAGGACAGTCCTTGACAGGAATTGATCCCACACTCTTGGAATTAATCCGCATTACAAATTAGCCATCCAAATGATTGAGCTAACCAAGTTCGCACTCAACTCCTTAGTGCAGGTACTTTAATATTGTTCTGTCCCAATAAGTTACCAATATCGATGGAACAATTGGAATTTGAAGCAAACGTCCTAGTTGAGAGGGAGCGGCAATATCAGTGAGACATAAGAGTGTTCGCTGTCCTTGTCTCAACAATTTTCAGCTGCATAAATTGCCATCAATCCACCATAAATATTACAAGTGACGTGATGCCAATGATTGGATAATGTTTAAAACTATTCACAGATTAGTCAGATACTGAATTAGGCAAAATATGCAGACGCGATCTTAAAACTGACAAATAACACTTGCACTACTCACATGCCAGACAACGAACACCTCTTAAAAATCAAGAACTGAAACATATTCTGTAACATTCAATGCCATCACCATCACCATCACTGAGCTCCCAAATGCTAATTTTCCAAGGATTTTCATAAATGAGAACTGGAGACCTGTGACTAATGGAGTGCCATAAGGATTGATGTTGGGTCCACTATTTTTCATCATTTATATAAATGATTTGGATGGGAGCATAAAAGGTACAGTAAGTAAGTTTGAAGATGACATCAAAATTGGAGTTGTAGTGGACAGCGATGAAGGTTACCTCAGATTACAACGGGATCTTGATCAGATGGGCCAATGGGCTGAGAAGTGGCAGATGGGTTTTATTTAGATAAATGTGAGGTGCTGTACTTTGGGAAAGCAAATCTTTGCAGGACTTATTCTTTTAATGGTAAGCTCCTAGGGAGTGTTACTGAACAAAGAGACCTTGGTGTGCAAGTTCATAGCTCCAAGGAAGTTGGAGAGAAGAATGTTGAGAGGTGACTTAATAGAGACGTATAAGATAAATCAGAGTGTTAGATAGGGTGGACAGATAGAGTCTTTTTCCAAGTATGGTGACGGTGAGCACGAGGTATAGCTTTAAATTGAGGGGTGATAGATATAGGACAGATGTCAGAGGTAATTTCTTTACTCAGAGAGTAGTAAGAGTATGGAATGTTTTGCATGCAACGGTAGTAGATTCGTTAACTTTAAGTACATTTAAGTCGTCATTGGACAAGCATATGGACGTACATGGAATAGTGTAGTTTAGGTGGGCTTCAGATTGGGATGACAGGTCGGCACAACCTGTACTGCGCTGTAATGTTCTATGTTCTATGTAAAGTGGAGTCGCAGGTAGATAGGAGAGTGCAGAAGGTTTTTGTTATGGTTTCCTATGTTGATCAGTGTATTGAGTACAGGTGTTGGGAGGTCATGCTGCAACTGTACAGGACATTGGTTAGGTCACTGTTGAGTATTGCATGCAATTGTGTTCTCCTTCCTATTGGAAAGATGTTGTGAAACTTGAAAGGGTTCAGAAAAGATTAACAAGGATGTTGCCAGTAATGGAGGATTTGAGCAATAGGGAGAGGATAAATAGGCTGGGGCTTTTTTCCCTGGAGCGTCGGAGGCTGAGGCGTGACCTTATCATGGTTTATAAAACCATGAGGGGCATCGATGCGATAAATAGACAAAACCTTTTCCCTGGGGTGGGGGAGTCCAGAACTACAGGATATAGGTTTATGGTGACTGGGGAAATATATAAAAGAGACCGAAGAGGCAACTTTTTCACTCAGAGAGTGGTACGTGTATGGAATGAGCTGCCAGAGGAAGTGATGGAGGCTGGTACAGTTGCAGCATTTAAAAGGCACTTGGATGGGAATATGAACAGGAACCGTTTGGAGGGATATGGGCCAGGAGCTGGCAGGTGGGACGACATTGGGTTGGGATATCTGGTCGGCATGGACGGGTTGGACCGAAGGGTCTGGTTCCATGTTATACATCTCTATTACTCTATGACTCTAAGACTCATATAAATTCATTCACCAATCTTGTGAATGGTTTCTGCTAAAACGTCGACTCTCCTGCGCCTCACATGCTGCCTGACCTGTTGTGCTTTTCAGTGCCAAAAGATTTGAACTATATACATTCATTTTCTCCAAAGATGTCGGAGAAAGTGATGACTACAGATGTTGAAAATCAGAGTTGAAGAGTGTGTGGTGCTGGAAAAGCACAGCCGGTCAGGCAGCATACAAGGAGAATCGCTGTTTTGAGCAAAAGGGGCCAGTATTCCAGCTGAGATAACTTTCCTCACAATTTCTGAAAACGTGTCCACAGTCTATCAGACAAAAATTGGATGTGTGTATGCTTAACAACCATATCACCACCACCATTTGCCTGGCTGAGTCCATCTTCACCACTGAGACACTGACGCCGAGGAGCAGCCATGCCTGACATCTGTGCAATGCTCTGCAGAAATTTAGCAAGACTCCTTAAAAAAATGTCTCTGAAACCACGACCATCAAGAAGGACAACAGCAGCAGGTAAATATTCCAGTTCAGTTCCAAACCATCCGTCATACTGATTTGGGAAAACATTCCTGTTTCTTCAGTGTCACTATTTCAAGTTCCCTCCCTACTAGTATTGTAAGTTGACCTGCAGTGCATGGACTGCAGCGGTTAACATTGCCGTTCACCACTACCTTCAATGACAAAAAGGGATGGACAGTAAATACCGACCCAATCACATTCCATGAACAAATTCGAATGCAAAATATTGTCCAAACATGCCCAGTACTGAACATTGCGTTTTAGGATTTGTGAGTGCAGGCTCGTTGGTTTCAGTCAGCATCTTGTTTATTGTGAACTGCTTAAGGGATATGCTGTTTAAAACAATCTGTCTTTCTGTCAGAGTTTTGGCCTACACACCGATCGTCAAACAGATCGTGACACTCACACATTACATTAGTGAGGTGTTAGATCAACAGATTCAACTGAAATATACTCATATTTGACTGTAGAACGCATAGACACATGATAGTGTTGTCAGGAAAATGATTATGTGTGAATATGAGCACAGGAGAGAAAATAGTTGCCTATTTTTAACATCCGTGTACGAAAACATAATTTGTTCTTGAGTAGAGTAGTGAGACTCGTCATTTCAAATCCCTTTACTGTGATTTGTGCATTGCTTTTACCTTTTGTTGTCATAAAAGTGACCTGAATAAATGGGTACATTTTGTGTTTACTGTACAATAGAAAGTTTGGTATTATCAAAGGATGTCAGCCCTTCGGAAGTACACTTTGCTGTTCATGATTAGCACAATGCTGAAAACATTTACACAGAACATTTCAGCTCAAGTCATGCACAGGAAGTTTGGGCTGGGATCATACTGGCCATCAATCTCATTGCACAATTCTGTTTGGATACTGACATTGTGAAGCTGGCATGCAATGAATATAATTAATGAGGCATTGCACGTGGAACACCATGTGCTGCAGAAGTCCATCCCTTTGTATAATCCTTCATCCAAGGTGCAGAATTACAGAGGTAAAGTGGCAAACCAGAAGAGATGAACTAGCAGGTCACACCTGGAGGCCAGTTTTACAGAATTTGAACTATTTTTCAATCAGCAATGAACCATGTGACACCTATTGGCCAGTTTGCCCCACATATTTCCCTGTTGATCAGGTATGTTTGTAACTGGTCTGCGGTGAGGGATTGTGTGAATAATTGTCGAGCTCCACTTTGGAAGGTCTCTGGACAGCTGTAAGAGATAGCCAATGCTTCAGAGATTGTAGTGAAGTGCAGTAACACTCCGTCCGACTTCAGGTTCTTTCTTAAGTTATTTTCAACAGCTTTTCAGACAGCAAGATGGCGTGTTCACTGATCTGAATAGGAATCAACTGTGTATTCAAGTCATTGAATTGTGTCACACTTAGGTGTGTACTCTGGTAATTTATTTATTATTCACTTAAATTGTTTTGAACTGAGAAAGAAAAGCAACGTTTGATTTTTTAAAAATGTGTCAGAAATAAAGTGATCGTCACCCTTCACTGTACAAAATGTAAAAGTGACCTAGAGTATATTTCTGACAGACTCATCCAGCAACAGTCAGACGTTGTGAACAGGACAATGTGCCAGACAAGCTCACCATGCTCTCTGGTCGGTTCCGTCCCACTGACAAATCAGAATCAGGCAGAGGGGTCAGCTGCTTCGTATAAAGTCAATCTAATGCCCAGCATTGATGCTGGATCTGGTGGCTGCTAAATTTCTCTGTGGCAAGTTATGCAGGAATAAATAAAAGAGAATCGTATAGCTGACTACACAGTCACCAATTCGCCTGCTGCAGATACAGCTCTCCATTTTATATATCGCTAAGAACGTACATTGCACAGACCTAGTGGGGCGGTAGGGCTACCTTCACATTTTGTAGACAATTCACCATGTTAAGTAGCAACCTGTGTGGTGAATGGAACACACTTCAAGTAGATCGAGCAACTAACCATGAGGCATCCATGAGACGCAGTGGGCCATTAGCAGCAGCAGAACCTTGCGCTACACCACTCATAAATCTTTAACCCCACGGCTTGGCACATCTCACACTCTATAGTAACTATGAAGCGAGGGGTCAACCCTGGTTAAATGAAGAGTGCAGGACATGTCTGGAGCAGCACGAGCCACACCTAGATATGAAAGGACAACCTGGAGAGGCTTTTATTGTCTTCAGTTACAAAACAGGCCGATTTGCATGCTAAACAGCATCAGGTGCAAGTGATGGACAGAACTTAGTTACCACATAATCAATTATTTAGTTCTATCTTTGTGCCTGCAACCTGTAGTCATAACAGATAGTCGAAAAAGAAACAGACCATTGCAGGAGAAGGCTGCTCTCCAAAAAAATGACTGGAGTTCACACATAGTAATGATGCCAAAACTGTGTAGTAGTTAATGATTGTGTGCAAACTATCACGAAGTAATGTCATCACAAAGACAGATGCATATCCGATTCCATGTTTGGATGATTGTATTGAAAAAGGTGTGACAACTAACTTCATTATAGATGCTGGATTTGCTCAGAGGATACTGCTAGGTACCGTTGACTGGAAGATTGAAGACTACTTCGCCTTTCACAACACCGAATGGAGTGGATCATTTGAAAAATGCAACAGATACATTTCAGAAACGAACATATGAGGCCATATTCGGATTATGTTGAGTTTATAGGTTACGTAGCTGACTTGGTAATTATTAGTCACTCAAAGGAAGCACATTACCAACATTTGTCAGAAATGTTGGATTGACTTTGGGATGCAAGCTTGGTGATATAACTCGCTAGAAGTTAATTTGTCAAATCCTTAGTCATCTTCCTTGGCAATAGTTTTGGAAATGGACAATTGGTCCCACATACACATCCAGATTACTACACTTTGTATGCTTTTCGATGCAGCTATTTTAGCTTTTTATTTCAGCATTATGGACGAGGCAAGAATACTCAAAGCAATCTTAATCAGGCAGCCAGATCATAACCTTCGTAATTTGTGTTGGTGAATATACAGGAAACATTACCCACAGTAAGTTAGCGAAGTTGACTTTTAAAACAGAAAAAAATCACAAAACTACACGATGAAACACAAATAATTGAATAAAGAACCTATACAGAACTCAGTCTATCGAAACTAGACTTAATTATGCTGTTCCGAATTTTCACAACAGTTCCAAAAAGCAAACCTCCTAAAAAAACCCAATAAAAATGGATAATTGCTTACAAGTTCAAGTTATAGATTCAGAAGGAGAGAAATTCTAGCAAACTGTTTTCGCACAGCTCACTGTTGACTTCCTAACTAGTTTTGGATTAAACTAGTCACCTTTGAGCTGGGAGAGTTTTATGACTCCTCTGGAAAAACAAATCAAGCACACGGTATCCTTGAGGGGAAAGTGAGGACTGCAGATGCTGGAGATCAGAGCTGAAAATGTGTTGCTGGAAAAGCGCAGCAAGTCAGGCAGCATCCAAGGAACAGGAGAATCGACGTTTTGGTCCTGAAGAAGGGCTGATGCCCGAAACGTCGATTCTCCTGTTCCTTGGATGCTGCCTGACCTGCTGCGCTTTTCCAGCAACACATTTTCAGCATGGTATCCTTGAATAAAGGAGCAGATTTTACAAAAAAAAGGACCAGCTTTGTGACACTCTCATTAAAAAAATTAACCATCATTAGCAAAAATAGGTTTCATTTTTAAAACCCTTCGAAAACAAACTGGTTGGTTGTCTAAAACACATGTATACACTCTACTAATTATGCATATGCAAACATGCAAAACTACATGCGAATTCAGGCTGCTGCATACCAGCCACAGAATGCCCACATATCCCATTCAAGTCTCGACAATGTATCAGATATCACATTTTCGCGACCTGCCACATGCACAATTGTCAAATTGAATAGCCGCAATAACAAGCTCTACCTAAGCAGTCTGGCATTTTTGTCCTTAAATTTTCCACAAGTGTCAACAGGTTATGGTCAGTGTGTACGATTGTCTCAGTTGCACTGCTGGTAGTATAAACACCGAAATGTCGTAACATCAACACCAAGCTTGAAATCTATTTCTCCATTGTTGAATATTTCTGTTGATGAACTTCTAAATCATGTAAAAATACACGATGGGCCTTTGAATCCTCTTCTCATCCCCCTGCAGGAGCACTGCACTGACACCCACATCATTGGTATCGATAGCCAGCTTGAAAGGCTTCCTGTCATCAAGTTTCGCTAATAATGGGGCAGTGGTTAACACAGTCTTTATACTATCAAATGACTTTTGACAGTCCGTTGTCTACTGAAACTTATTGCCCTTTTTTAAAAACAATTCAATGAGCGGAGCAGTCACATTGCTAAACATCGGCACAAACCTTCGGTAAAATGCACTCAATCCCAGGAACCATAGTACTGCTTTTTCATTGATGATGTGGGAAGTTTACCAATTACTTTCGCTGCACATCCCATAGGGCCATTGGACCCATCCAATAAAATGGTCCAGGAAAGAGTTAGGATTTGGAAAATTCACATTTCGCTCGGTTTATCACTAAGCTTGCCTTCCGAAGTCCGATTAATGCTGAAAATGTTCCTTCCATGAGTGACTAAAAATCACCAGGTCATCAATATCAACAGCACAATCCGTAACTCGGAAATGAAGCTATGAGTCAGTCTCTGAAAAGGGGCTGGAGCGTTTTTCATACCGAATGGCATGACTTTGAACTGATATAGTCCATTTGGCGTTACAAAAGCAGAGATCGCCTTTGCTCAGTCTCACGGATGCACTTGTCAGTCGCCTCAGATGAAGTCCAACTTAGAAATGTAAGATGTTTGTCCCATTCTTTCGAAACAGTCATCCAAACGTGCAATTGGATATGCATCAGTCTTTGTAATGGCGTTGACTTCGCGATAGTCCACACATCACTGGTGGGTACCTCTGGCTTTGGCAGTATGACTATGCTTGAGCCCCGGTCCTTGTAACTCACTTTCATTATGCCATCTCAAAGCATACATTCTGACTCCTTCTGAACCTGTGCTGACTTTAGAGGGTTATGTCTATCAGGTTGTTGCTCAATCGGAACGGCATCTCCTATATCTACATCGTGCACAATTCGGTTAGTGCTTCCCATTGTATTTCCGCATGTCTCCCCAGTTGATAGTGATAACTCTGTCAGGTCATTTTGATTTTCTTGTGGAAGGTAACTCAATAATTTATCCCAATTTTTGACAATTTCCTCATTGTCCAATTGGATTTGAGGAATGTGCAATTCAGAATCCTCTGAACTTGGTTCTTCCTTATGTGCTGTAATGATTAACACTTTCTCCTCTTGCTTCCTCCACTATCAAAATATCTTTTGAGCATATTCACACATGTGTCAGACATGACACACTCCGTGAGATTTCTTCCTGTCTGGTGTGCTGTCAAGTAGTTCTTTGATCTGACAAGATCTCTGATGGTAGTCCACATCCAGTAAAAAAAGTAATTCTTCTGCAACCATTTTAGCTGTAATGTTGCACAATGGGATTGCCTCTGGAAATCTCGTCGATACATCCACTATTGTTAATAAATGCTTATCCCCACATTCCTACACAATCAATCAAGTATCTTGGTAAAGGTTCCTCAAATGTTGGACTAGGTATTAAAAGTGCAGATTTTATTACTGCCTGTGGATTTCCGATTAGCTGACATGCATGACAGGTCAATTACATCATTGTTTTGTCAAGTCCAGGAAAAATGTTATTGTATTTTAGCCTGTGTTTCCCTCAACCTGAATAACCTTCAAGTGGTAACTCACGCATCACTAGCACTTTCTCTTTCCAATGCCCTACTGGCAAAACAATTTAATAATCTCTCCCCATTTCTCATCTGCTAGAATTTATGATGGTCTCCATTTCCTCATTAAGACATAATTTGTTAAGTAATAACATGCAGGGACGCATTCACTCTCCTCTATATATGCCTTTGATATAACTGATTTAAGTTTTCATCCGTCTGCTGTAACTCAATCAACTTCGCAGAGCTAATGATAGTTGCATGCTCCTGCTCTATCCCACTTTCGTGATCAAAATAATTCTGGGATACAACTATGCCAGGTTCCTTATCTGTCCCTTTTGAATGGTCCTGCTTCATTTTGTGCCTCTGTCAGCTTATGACCACACAACCTGGGAATATTCCTGGAATAATGTCCTTCGTTTGGGCGGCACGGTGGCACAGTGGTTAGCACTGCTGCCTCACTGTACCAGAGACCCGGGTTCAATCCCTGCCTCGGGCGACAGACTGTGTGAAGTTTGCACATTCTCCCCGTGTCTGTGTGGGTTTCCTCCCACAGTCCAAAGATGTGCAGATTCGGTGAATTGGCCATGCTAAATTGTCTGTAGTGTTCGGTAAGGGGTACGTGGGTGGGTTGTGCTTTGGCTACAATAGCAGCACGCCTACGGGTGATTCAGTAAAATCATTTGCAAGGACAAATTGTATTCCTGGAGCTGATAATTTGTCCCGTGCGCCTATCATAAGTTTTCCACCATTTTTAAACACACTTTACGTAATTGAGCGCTTTTTTTCACCATGCATTCCTGCTCCTGTACCTTTTCTAGCAACAGTCCCTTGGGAGTACATGTGTCGTCATCCTTCAGCATTACAGACTGAGAGGATCCTGCGTCCGTTGATATTGAAACCTTATTACCTGCTTTTCCTTGCCTATGTGAAAAAACTTTTCATGTGTATTTTTAAGCAGATCTGGAAGTTCCTCCTTAATCATCCTCTGACCGTCTTGATCATTTTAAGACAGTTATATAACCTCCTTTGTGCTTTCTGTTTCTAGTCCAACAAATCTCAAACGCTTGCTCGGTTTTCCTACATCTGGCTTTCTCCGAACCCATAAACTCTGGGATTTTGGGTGGCCCACGTTATTAGAATGGAAACACCGGATCTATTTAACATTTTCCCCCCTCAAGTCGTTCTTTTTTACCCTGTGGTAAGGTATACTTATGATATTCACTGAGAGCTACATTTCGCTTTCCACTTGAGAATTTTCCTTTGCCCCTATTTCTATCCCTCATGAACTGAAATTGATTCTTTATGACAAACCGAGTTTTAAGGACCAGATCATAATCATTAGCCACTTCAGCTGTTAACCTTATAGTTTTAACTGTGTTCTTCCACACGGGTAGTCACTACATCAGGCAGTGAATGTTTCATTTCCTCCAAAATATTTACCACTCTGAGTGCATCATAGGTTTGTTCGAGTCTTAAAGCACTTATCCATGTATCGAAATTTCTTTGTTTGATCCTTTCAAACTCAATGTTGTTTTGATGTGGGTCCCTCCTTTGATTCTTGACCTTGTCTATAGGCTTCTCGTATAAACTCACATGCACTCAAAATGGCTTTTTATCGCCTCCTGACACTCCCCAGACAGCTCCGTTAATAGTGATGCGAATGCCTCACTAGCCATACCTACAACTTCGTTTGGATAAACCAAAACAAAATTGCCAATATTTGCTGCAGTTGTTTAGTCACCTTTTCAAATGAGATGAAAAAGGCTTCCACATCTTTCTCATCAAATTTAGGCAATGCTTTAACATATTTAAACAGCTGTTCACCAGACATCTGACTAACAAAGGTTTGCTCATCGTCACTCTCTTCCTCATTTAGCCGACCTTCAGACTTTGTCTCAAGCATTTTAAGCTGACTTGCCTTTTGAAGCCTCAGTTGTGAAGTTCAAACGCTCTCTCTTTTTCTCTCTGTTCTGTCTCTCTCTCTTTTTTCTTTATGTTCTGCTGCTTTTTCTTTTTCACACTCTTCTGCCTTTGTTCATAACTGAAACTGTTTCATTTCTGCCGAGCTTTCCTTACCTCTCACCTCTAACTCAAGCTGCCTCATTTGAAACTGAACTCTAGCGATCTCTACAGATTCTGATCGTTTTTCCGGCAAGTTTAAGTGCTGACCTGCTGCTGCAATAATCTCTCCCTTTGTCACAGAAGCAGGCAGGTCCAATCTCAGCTATCTGCTAATTCCTACAGCTTGTTCTTATTCACCTTTTGGAAAACTTCCAAAGTTAGCGCATCAACTTCCTCAAATGTTTTGGCTACTGAAAAAACCATTACTATCCCAAGCTTTGTCTACCCAGCCAAACCAACAGACGAAATAAAGACAGTATCACCCACCGCTCGCTGTTTAAAATCTGACAAAGAGTCTACAATCTGAATTGGACAAGGTCAGCCCACTCAAAACATTCTTAAACAGGAGCACAGAACATAACTTTGCAATTTATTTCAGAAATAATGTTTTGTTGATTTTTTTTTGTTTCAAAAGGATCATGAAGCTCTCCCCGTTCCGAGGTGACGAGTTGGTACAGATGACAAAGGATATTGATAGACCTTTGGTTTACATGTAAACAATTCAGACTACAGGCCAAAGTGGTCATGCTTTAGCAGTGACCTGTATAATGTAAGGGTCAACTCTCCAACTTTAGTGGGCGGCACGGTGGCACAGTGGTTAGCACTGCTGCCTCACAGCGCCGGAGACCCGGGTTCAATTCCCGCCTCAGGCGACTGACTGTGTGGAGTTTGCACGTTCTCCCCGTGTCTGCGTGGGTTTCCTCCGGGTGCTCCGGTTTCCTCCCACAGTCCAAAAGATGTGCAGGTCAGGTGAATTGGCTATGCTAAATTGCCCGTAGTGTTAGGTAAGGGGTAGATGTAGGTGTAGATGTAGGGGTATGGGTGGGTTACGCTTCGGCGGGGCGGTGTGGACTTGTTGGGCCGAAGGGCCTGTTTCCACACTGTAAGTAATCTAATCTAAAAAAAATGCGCAGTGAAACTTAGCCATAGTAAGTTAACTTGGTTGACTACCAGGTTTTAAAACAGATCAGAAATAATTTCAAAATTACACGTTGAAAAACAACCAACTGAACAGGTAACTCCTACAGAACGCAGTCTGGAGAAACTAGACTTAATTATGCTGCTAAGATATACACAATGTTTCCAATAAGCAAAATCCCTTTAAAAACCAGTAAAAGTGGACAAATGCTTATAAATTGAAGTTAAAGGGGCGGAAGGAGAGAGAGTGTAGCAAACTGTTTCCACACAGCTCACTGTTGAACTTCAAACTAGTTCTGGACTGAACTACTGAGCTGGAGAGTTGACCCTTACATTATTCAGGTCACTGCTAAAGCATGACCACTTTGGCCTGTAGTCTGAATTGTTTACATGTAAACCAAAGGTCTATCAATATCCTTTGTCATCTCTGTACCAAACTAGTCACCTCGGAACGGGGAGAGCTTCATGATCCTTTTGAAACAAAAAAAAAATCAACGAAACATTATCCTTGAGAAAAGGAACAACTTCCAGAAAGAAAAGTGACCAGGTTTGTGGCAGTCAATTCATTTCTCTGAAATTGGTTGTTCAGATTTCTGAGTTATTTTGGATTTCAGAAGGCCGGACGAGCACAGTAGTAATCCCAGTATTGCTAAAGGTGCCACTGGATGGGGAGACAAGGAAGAGAGAACAAGTGCAGGTGATCACGTTGGTTGCAGGTCGAAGAGAGAGCTCTTCAGATATGTGGATTGTTGGGATACCTTATGGGGAGGTAGGACACGTACAAGAAGAATTGGTTGCACCTGAACAGCAGGGGTACAAATACCCTTGGCGGAATGCATAGTCGAGCTCTTCGGAAGCATTTAAACTATTTTAGCAGGAGGATAGGAACCGGATGGAGAATGTCGTGACCAGCCAGATACAACATGCAAAGTGTGTGTGAGGAGGGCTAGAGAGTTGATAGGGCAAAAGTTCAGAAGGTGCGATTGGTGAAGTGTGTCCAGTTTAGTGAAACATGTATCAGGATTAGAACTTCGAGCATAGTGTGGCGATTACAAACTTCGACGAATGATGTGTGGCGATTACAAACAACTTGGAATCAGTGCAGCTGGAGTGGCTTTTGGATTTGGCAGAATTGAGATGTTTCAAAATAAATATGAATATGATAAACGTGTTGGAGGAGAGACATTGCTAATCAATGATATCATCACAACTACAAAACTTAAGGTCGTGGAGAAGAGTTTGTCGACTTCTCATGACGGGTGAAAATTAGACAAAAACAGCAGTCGCTTTAGAGTTTTCCATTGATCCACACACTCGCCCCGGCTTCAGTAGCAACAGAGACACCGAAGAGCAGATTGAGAGTCAGGTCTCTGAAAGGTGCAGAAGGAACAGAGTTTTTGTCATGTGTAACTTAACTTCCCTAATATTGATTTGGAATATCCTTCGTTCAAATAGATTGGCTGGAGCAGTTTTTGTCTGGTGTGTCCAGGACGCGTTCCTGACACAATATGCAGATAAGACAACAATGGGGAACGTGATATTGTGTTTTGAGTCTCGGTAATGAACCGTGCCAGGTGTCAGATTTCACTGTCGGACAGCATTTCAGTGATAGTGATCACAACTCCCTTGCCTTTACTATATTCATGGAGACAATATGAGAAGACGTTATGGGAAACATTTTAATTTGTGCAGGGGCAAATACGATGCTGTCAAGCAGGAAATCAGTGCTTAAATTGGGTTCGGGTGTTCTCACGATGGCACAGTGGCTCAGTCTTTAGCACTGTTACCTTACAACGCTAGGGTTCTGGGTTCGATTCTGGCCTAGTGTGACTGTCTGTGTGGAGTTTGTACATTCTTCACATGTCTCTCTGCGTTTCCACCGAATGCTCCGATTTCCCCCCCCCCTTTCCAAAGATCTGGAGGAATTGGCTATACTAAATTGCTCACGGTGTTCAGGCATGTGTAACGTTGGTGGTTTAGTTAGCGAAAGTATAGAGTAATGGTTTGAGGAATGGGTTTGGGTGGAATGTGATTCGAAGGGTCGTTGTGGGTGTGTTGGGACAAATGGCCTGTAACGACGAAGTATAGAATGTAGGATGACAGATATGTGGGGTCTGTTAAGGAACAATTTTGTTAGAGCTGGACTGGTTTATCCCACTGAAGCAAAGCATGGATCGTAGTTTGAATGAAGCTTGGACGACAACGTATGAATGAATGAAGCTTGGAACGTATTATCAACAGAAAGAAGGAAGCTTAGCTAAGGTTGGCAGAAGGGCATGTAGACGGTTAGAAGTTAGCCAGCAAGGAACTAAAGAATGTAATTAGGAGAACTAGAAGGGGATATGTAAAAGCTTTGGTGCATAGAAGTAAGGAAAACTCTCAGGCATTCAACACTTACATGAGGATCAAGAGGATGGCCAGACTGAGAATAGGCCCGATCACTGATACTGGAGGGAACTTGCGCCTGGTGAAGGGTAAGATAAGGGAGGTTCTTAATTAATAGTTTTCTCCGGTGTTCACTACTAAGAGGGATGTTGCTGTTTCCGATTACAGCGTGAAACAGAATGATATGTTCAAACTTGCTGATGTTAAGAACCAGCATGTGCTTTAAACTTTGAAGAACAGAAGATAATGCTACATCATTCCTCTGGTCCATGAGAGACATGCCCTAGTTTGCTGCATGGAGAGAACGAAGAAATGTCTGCGCCTTCGGAGATGATCCTTGCATCCTCTCTGACCACCAGAGTGGTACCAGATGATTCGAGGATCGCACTTGTTATTCCCTTGTTCATGAAAGAGAACACGATTCATCCTGGGAAATACAGACCAGTACGTTTATCGTCAATGGTTGGCAAACTATTGGAGAGGATTCCAAGAGACAGAATTGATGATTTAATGGAAAAACATAATTTGGTTGCAATTAGTCAGCATGGCTTTATGAAGAGAAGGTCATGACTTAGAAATGTTATTAAGTTCTTCGAGGATATGACAAAACACATTGATGAAGGCAGGAGAGTGGAAGTGATAAACATGGATTTTAGCAAGCCGATTTTTAAGCTCCCGCGTGGTTGACTCATTCAGATAAAAAGGGCCATGAGATATAGGGAAATCCCGCTTTTTGGTAACAGAATTGGCTGGGGCACAGAAGACAGAGTGTGGTGGTAGACTTAAAGTATTCAGCCTGGAGTTAAGTGATGACTGGTGGTCCGCACTTATGAGTTCTTGGACCTCGGCCATTAGGGATTTTTATAAATGGCTTGGTTGAGGATGTGGAAGGGTGCTTTAGTATGTTTTCCGATAACAGAGCTGTTGGTGCAGTAGGCGCTGTGGTGGAGAGCTGCTGTAAGTCGCAACAGGACATTGACAGGATGACGAACAGGGCTGATAAGTGCCAGATGGTTTTCAACCAGAAACAGGGTGAAGTCATTCACATTAGAAAGTCGGATTTGATTTTAAAATACCACATTAACGGCAGGATTTTATGCAGCGTGGAGAAACAGAGTCATCTTGCTGGCCATGTCCATATGTCCCTCAAAGTTGCCAAATAAGTTGATAGGTTTATAAAGAAGGCGTGTTGTATATTACCTTTCATTAAGAGGGTGATTGAAATGAAGAGCCGCGAGGTTATGTAACACGTCTTTCGAGCCCTGGTTAGATCACACTGCGAATATTTCGTTTATATCTGATCACCACTTTAAGATTCGGATGTAGAAGCTTCAGAGATAGTGCAGAGGAGATTTACCAGGATGATGCCTGGACTAAAGGGCATGGCTCCTGTTGAGGAAGTTAGTGCTTTTCACCTTGGAACAAAGAATGAGAGGTGATTTGATCCAGATGTACATGAAGATGACAGACGCAGATAATGTTAAAACAACCATCACGAGGCAGCATAATTTTAATTTGATTTGACGAAGGTTTGGTGAAAATATCAGAGGTCGGTTCCTTCCAAAGAGTTGCAGATAGTAGAATGCAATGCCATCTATGGCAGTAGAGTTAGATACAATGGCGACATTTAAGCCACCCTTGGATTGACATATTTAAAGCAGTAAAATGAAGGGTATGTAGGTTAGTCTGAATTAATAGTAGGTTAAAATATCGGTACACCATCGAGGGCCTGTACTGTTGTGCATTCTATGTTAACTCGGGGTCTTTCACCTGTTCTATTATCGGGGTTTATCTCAGATTGGTGCTCAGAATGATGAAGGGCTTTTGCCAGAAACGTCGATTTTCCTGCTCCTCGGATGCTGCCTGACCTGCTGTGTTTTTCCAGCTACACTCTGATCTAAACTCTGGTTTCCAGATCTGCAGTCCTCACTTTCGCCTATTGTTTCGAGTAAGTTTGCTTTCACGAATCATTATATTAAAATATAAGAGTGGATTTTATTTCTGATCCATTTATGGGACGTGGGTGTCCCTGGCTGGCTAACATCGATAGTTCATCCCTGTTTGCCCTGAGAGGAAGGTGGTGAACTGCTATCTTGAATTGCTACAGCCCACTTGCTGCAGCGTGACTTCAATGCCAATAGGGGGGATATTCCAAGAAATTGACCAATGGCGATATATTTCCAATTCTTGAAGGTGAGTGGCTTGGAGGGGAACTTGCAGGTGGTGGTATTCCCAAGAGCTTGATGCCTTTGTCCTTCCATCTGGTAGTCATGAATTTGTATGTGCTATATAGGGATGTTTGGTGAATGTTGGCATTTTGTAGATAGTGCACACTGCTATGACAGAGCCCTGGTGGTAGAGGAATTGAATATTTTTTGGTGTGGTGCCAATCAAGAGGGTTGCTTTTTCCTGGATGCTGTCAACGTTCTGGATTGTTGTTGGAGCTACAGCGAGCTATACACGAGTGGAGTATTTTGCCAACTCCTGCTTTGTGCCGTTAAAGGTGGATACACTTTGGAGTGTCAGGAGGTGAGTTACTCGCAGAATCCCTCATTTCTGACCTGATTTTGTAGCCAGTGTATATATGTGGTGAGTCCACTTGAGTTTCTGGTCAGTGGTAACCCCAAGGATGTTGAAAGTGGGGAACGCAGTTATAGCAACACCGTTGAATGCCATCTGGTTCGTGTCTCTTGTTCGTGATGGTCATTGTGCGGGATTTCAGTGGTGAAAATATTACTTGCCATTTATCGAAATATTGTCTAGACCCGGTTGGACTTGATCACAGACTACTGCATTTTCTGAGGAATTGCGAATTGTGCTGAACACTGTGCAATCATCGGCAAATATCCCAAAATCAGACCTCGTAGTGTAGGGAAGGTCGTTGATGAAGCAGCTGAAGATTGTTGGGCCTAGGACACTACCCTAAGGCACTCCTGCACTGATGTACTGGACCTGAGATGACTAGCCCTCCAGAACCACAACCATCTTCCTTTGTTAAAGGTATGACTCTAACCGGTGGAGTATTTGCCCCCAATACCCATTGATTCCCGTTTTCCCAAGGCTCCTTGATGCCATGAACGGTCAAATACAGCCTTGATGTCAGCGCTGTTACTCGCACCTCACCTCTGGAATTCATCTCTTCTGCATATATTTTAACCGAGGCTGTATTGAGATCAGGAGCTAAGTGACCCACCCTGGGCGTCACTGAGCAAGTTGTTGCTGAGCAGGGGCTGCTTGATAGCACTGTTGATGACAACTTCCATCACTTAATCGATGATGGAGAGTTGGGTGAAACTTGGTCGTGTTGTATTTGTCCTGCTTTTTGTGTACTGTACATACCTCGGCAATTTCCCAAGTTGTCGGGTAGATGCTAGTGTGCAACTGTACAGGAAGGGATTGGCTGGGGGAACAGCAGGTTCGGGATCACACAACTTCAGTAGTATTTCCGCAATTTTATCAGGGCCTGTTCCTTTGTAGTATGCAGAGCCTCCAGCCATTTCCTGAGATCAGATGGAGTAAATGGAATTGGCTGGAGACAGTTAACTGTGATGCTGGGAACACTATAGCATCCCGAGATGGATCATCCACTTGGTACTTCTGACTAAAGATTGTTGGGAATGCACCATCCTTATCTTTTGCACTGATGGGCTGGGCTCCTCGATCATCGAGGATGGGGAAATCTATGGAGCCTCCTTTTACTGTGAGTTATTTCATTGTTCACCACTATTCACGAATGGATGTGGCAGAACTGCAGAGATAATATCTGATCCATTGGTTGTGGAATCGCTTACTCCGTCTATCATTTGCTGTATATTCTTTTTGCCATGCAAGTGATCCTTTTTATATTTTCACCAGGTTGACAACTTATTTTTAGGTATGCCTGATGATGTTCCTGACATGCCCTCCTGCACTGTCCATTGAACCAACGTTGATCCCCTGGCTTGATGGTAATACTTGAGTATGAGATATGTCAGCCCACGGGGTTCCAAATTTTGCTGCAGTACAATTCTGCTGATGTTGTTGGGCCACAGCGCCTCATGGATGCCCAGCATTGAGCTGCTAGTTCGTTTAGATGTCTGTCCCATTTTGCAAGGCCAAAGTGCTACACAACACGATGGAGCTTGTTCACAACGTGAAGGCGGGAACTATTCCACAAGGACAGTGTAGTGATCACCTTTATTTAGACTGTCATGGATTGATGCTTTGCTGCTGACAGATTAGTAAGAATGAAGTCAAGCATGTTTTTTTGTAGTACAGAAACAATGACCCCAACATCCAGAAACGGAGCTGCAACAGAACATTATTCCAATGAGCCACCACATACTGCAGCATAGTGGAACTGACAGAGCAGATGAATATGCTTCCACAGTGTATTCAAAAAGAATGGGTACAAAATGAACACAGTCCGTAGATTTCTGAACAAAAAAAAAACCGAACAGGCGACGTAATATGCTCAGAAACCTTCGCCACTCTCCCCTGCTTCAAAGACATATCGGAAATGACTGCCAGACTACTCAGACTTCTTAATATCATGGGAGCCCAGAAAGTCACCAACACACTAAAGCAGCAGCTAAGGGAACTTGAAAGACGGTATGCAGACAACAAGCAAAATGATTGTCAGCTACAAAATACATTGCAAGAACTGGAACAGACACTACCTTGGACAAATATGCAGAAAATTAGCTACCAGTATACACGAACATCAATTAGCCACAAAAAAAGGTACGACTCAATATCATTGGTGTGCTTACATATAGATGAGGAAGGACACCACTTCGAATAGGATGGCACATTCTTCAGAGGGCAAGTCAAACAGAGACTTGCACGACAATAGCTAGAATAATGGCATGAGCATCGGACCTCTCTCGACAAATACATCGACTTGGACACTATTTACCATTTTCTGAGAAAAAAAGAACTGTAAATGACGTCATCAACACAGGAAATGATATCACCACAGGAAAATACATAAATTACGAAGGAAACTTAAATACATAAATAGAGAGTGGGACATGATACCAGTGCTTCACCGAAGGTTCACTGATGATGATTACTGGTATGGTGACAAAACGCCTGAAAATGTGCATTCCAGCTAAGTGACCAAACTTACATCCAGAACCTCAACCTGAGCGACAAATCTTCTGAAAACTCATGAACGAGGATATTACAATGA
This sequence comes from Chiloscyllium punctatum, assembly GCF_047496795.1. Taxonomy (NCBI): domain Eukaryota; kingdom Metazoa; phylum Chordata; class Chondrichthyes; order Orectolobiformes; family Hemiscylliidae; genus Chiloscyllium; species Chiloscyllium punctatum. The sequence goes on from NC_092778.1 coordinate 27,751,054, forward strand.
AAGTGTCTTCTTCTCAACCATTCCCCTTGCCTATGGCTGAGGAGACACTCAGATTAAAACGCTGCCAGCTATCTTTGCATATATTGCTGCAATGTTACCTTTCCTAGATTTGACTCCCTACAGCGTGGAAGCAGTCCCTTCGACGCAACAAGTCCACACCAACCCTCCGAAGAATAACCCACCCAGACCCATTTCCCTTGGACTAATGTACCTAACACTATGTGCAATTTAAAATGGCCAATTCACCTGACCTGCACATCTTTGGACAGTGGGAGTAAACTGGAGCACCCACAGGAAACCCACGCAGACACGGGGAGAATGTATAAGCTCCACATAAACAGTCGCACAAGAGGCAGATTATGTAAGAATGTTTTGTGAGTGTCTGACCTCGTTCATAACATAACTTTTTCGAAGTGACATATCTGTTCTCTTTAATGACCCTTATTCGCAAAAAGAGAAAATATATACAAACTATAAGTAATCTTTTGCATTTCCTTTGGCTGATGAGATCTAAGCAGTTGTGCAAAAGGGAAATTAATACTGGGCCTCAATCGTTTACAATTTATATGTAATATTTCGCATGTAGATAGCTTGTTAATGACGTAATGACAGTTAGAAAACTAACTTCTGAAGAAAACATGAGGCCGAGCAAAATAGTTTCAGTTAAGTGAGAAAGATATGAGCAATGAGTCATTATATGTAGAAATGTGCAATTGTCCGCAGACATTTCGTAGACAAAATAAAGAGGAAACATATGATGACAGATTGCAGGGTTCTCATATGCAGAGGGATGGGGGCCTCTATTGCATGAATTACAAGGGATCAGAGCAACGTACTTCAGTTATTAATAAATCTCGTCGACATCTGTCACTTACTGCGAGGAAATTTGAGTATAAATGTAGGGAGTTATAGCTGCAGTTAAACTGTATACTGGTGGCACCACGTCGCCAATATGATGCACAGTTTCATAGTATAACCATTTAACCAGAAAAAGAAGTGTGTTAGGAGTAGTTCAGCGAAAGATTGCAAGACTAATCGTGAAATTGGCAGGCTGTCTTGTGAGAAAATTTGTAAAGGCATGTACTGTATTTCGAGGAAATTAGAAGAATGAGAGGTGTCTTGCTAAACGCACATGAGATTCTGACATATTTGACCCGCTAGATGTAGAAAACCCAATCCTCGAGTGGGGGAATGTTGAACTGGGATTCACTGTTGTAATATTAGTGCCTATTTTAGAGTGAGATGAAGTGCCTCAAAACACTACAGCAGCAATCACTTTGACTTGTTTCAAGGTAGAGGTTTTTACGCCATGGTGGAAGTGAAATGTTGTCAGGTAGACAGCAATGTAGATGTGAGGTTAGATTCATATTAGCCACAATCTAATTAAATGACAGAGAGCACTCAAGAGGCAAAACAGCCTACTATGCTTTTAACTAGATAGGTCCTATGTTCTGATATATTCCTACAATGGCAGTAGTCATCTTGCTGACATTACAAATCATAATGATAGCAATGTGACTTAACCTCTTTGTTCAGCAACGGGTAACTAAAGTGCATGTCACAACTTAATTGCGCTTCTGGATACATTCAAACTTCGATTCTTTCCTCTCTGGACTTGAATGAGGTTTAGTAATATTCAGCACTGGTTCGATGTAAGTGGTTTCAGCTGAGTTCCAGATTATATCAGTTAAGTGGCTGGGTCAATGATAGAACATTACTTGCACTTTCATTCTGATACATTAAGAGATATTATTCAACATATTAGGCTTTATGAAAGGAAACATTTTCGTTGATTGCTTGAATATGAGTTATTTAGCATATCTTGTGTGGAAGCTTTGTGATTTATTTTCTCATTGATTAAAACACAATCTAACTTAGATAATATGGAATAATAGTGTACATTTTCTTCCAACAATCATCTCATTTCAGAGTTGGAAACACTACACTGTTAACATTATATTTGAAGTATCATGAAGTATCGTGAAATGCAAACAATTCCAGTGGTCACATGAGGTGATTGAAGTTTCATACCGAATAATATAAGGAGATACGAGGACATACTAGGGCATAGAAATGATTTAGATTATCAGAAAAATGCTCAACAAGTAGAGGACGTGGAACCATTGAGGCAGGAAATCCAGGTGCACACCACTGTCAGCTAAAGACGTCACCACTACTGGTCAAATGATGAATTAAACAGTTGTATAACGGGGCTAATTTGGAGGTACTCAACAATTGATGATATTACTCTGATACAGGATTAGACGTAGTAAGATTGTGGATAGATTGGTAACTTGAATAATGATATAATTAATACCGATATTTTGATGGACAGGGAGAAATTGTAGATCGCTGAAACAAAAGAAGAACAGAGGAAACGAAAATGTCATTTAGCCCTTGAAACATGTTATGCCATTCAATTACATCATCCATGTATCTGACGTTTGCCCTCATCCCTGAATGTATTGGCAAAATGCAAACTTCTAAACGTATATTTATTACTGGCCGTTTGTGACAGAGCGATTAAAACATCTGATGCATTTTAATGTGTAGATCTACTTTCTCACTTTTCTCCTTCATGGTCTGGGTCTCGTTCTCAGATTATGGCTTCTAGTTCTAGAATCCCCAAAGAATGAAAATAATTACATATTTTCTAATTTTCTGTTAACATCAGGATGACTATTGACAAATGGAGTGGATTTGAAAAATAAGATGACAGGAGCAGGTTTTGCACATAACCTTAATAGGAATTAGCTGGACAAGGCAAAATGACTCAGCCATTCGACAACACAAATTATAGTAAGGAATGATTGAGATGTCTTCTACATTTCCACAAATGTGATCCATAATTGGATGCTTAACAATTATCAATACTTTGTTTTACGGCACTGCGGTGAATCCATCTGTTAATTAAACCAAACACCCAGAAGAGCTCAACTCGCCTCGAAATATGTTAATATATGAGTTACAGAGAACTCCAAAATTCCACTGTTAATATAAAATGATGTCCATTTCTCCTTTAATTCTTAAAGTGAACATTAAAATACAAGTATCACGATTCTAAATCCCGTTTCCCTTTACTTCTTATAATCTGCCTCCATTTCAATGACCATATAATGTTCCAAGTAAGTCCAATAGCCTTTTAGGTCTAAAATATTCTGCCTGACCGTCTGCCTGTTCAGCTTGCTCTTGCAGCATTATATCAAACAGGGTGTCTGTTAGGTTAACCTCAACTACTTCGTCTTTCTATGTAATTTTTGGTTCGTGATGTGACTTGTGGTAAATGTATTTTTTCACTATAGAGTGTGGAACATTTCCAGGGTATTTCTCCATTAACTTCTCAGTTCCCTGTGCTTTTTTGGCTTCTCTACAAGGGTTGTTATTCCCACCTTGGATACTGCTAATTCCTTCCTTCGAGCAAATTGTATTCTGGAGCTAACCATTTGTGAATCACTCCCATCGTTAATTCCCCAGTGTTGAGTTGGAACTCCAACCTGATTTTATATCGGGGAATGCTACATTTCTGTCCAACTATCCACAAATTACCACTCTCTCGGAGAACAGATAAGAACGAGTGCAAACACGTTCATCTCTTCCTTTCGAGACTGAATTGATTCTGTAACTCTCAAAATGATAACTTCTTTCACTTTTCTCCCTGTTCTTTCTGTGTCAACTTTACCAACAAGCATAAAGTCTTTTTCAATATCAAGCACTAACTCCATATCCAGTCCATGCCTAGACTGTGCACTGTCATGTAGCTCCTCGACTTTTCTTGGAATTTACTTTCATGTTTTCACTAAGGCCACTGGCTTCGTTTCATTGACAATTTTTTTTCCGCAGTGCCTTTCTTTCACTAGCAACACTGTGACTTTACGTGTCCCACTTTATAAGAGTGGAAACACCTGAGGTCTTTAACCTACTTTTCATGCTCTTCGGCTTCTTTTTCTAACCATTGATTAACTATTACCAGTGTGCACTACAATTTGATTTGTTCAGTAGGGTCTACCAATTTCTATCCCTGACAGGGTGAAGTTCTTGCTGGAAGCTAAACCTTGCCTTATGCACCAATTTATATTCATCTGCCATCTCTGTCGCTCTTCTCGCTTATTGAAATTCCTGGTCATCCACATGAATTCTTATCATCTCTGAAAGTGTGCTTTTAAAGTCTTCTAGCAAAATAATCTGTCTTCGTGCCTCTTAGACATTACTTATTTTTAAGGCCTGCATTCTATTATCAAAATTATTGTATTTATTCTTTGGGACTCAACATACGTCTGATCTGGTTCCTACTTTATGTTACTGAGCCATTGTTTCTACCCTTCTGGTGCCAATTCATAAGTACTCAAAATAGTATGTTTGACAACTTCATAATCTCTTGACGCCTCTTCAGAGAGCGCTGCAAATACTTCACTAGCTCTGTCTGCCGGCTTACTCTGAACTACCATTACCCCTTGTTCACTGACCACTCCATCTGCCGAGACAACATTTCAAATTAAATAAAGAAAGTTTAGATATCTTTCTCATCAAAATGTGGTATGTTTTAACATATTCTCCTTTCATATGCATCCTTTAAACTTCACGTTTCTTACTAATTCGCAAGTTTTGGAATTCATATTCTCTCTCCTTTCCTTGTTCTTTTCTCTCCCTTTCTCTCGACCTTTCTTCTCTCTTTTAGTTCAGCTGGGAAACTTCTCTCCATTTCTTTTTTCCTCTCTTTATTTTCTTTTTCCTGTCTCTCTCTTTCTTTATCATCTAACTCCATTTTATCTCCATTGTAATTCAAGCTTTTCTAACTCTGTTGTTCTTGTCTATTTCTCTGACACACATAAATGATTGACTAAACCCCTTACAGTCTCAATTTTCCTTTTGGCCCTGTTTCCACCTAACTCTAACCTACTTGCTAATTATGCTAACACAATCACCTGATGAAGGAGCTTCTCTCCGAAAGCTAGTGTGCTTCCAATTAAACCTGTTGGACTATAACCTGGTGTTGTGAAATTTTTTAGCTAATTATGCAAATATTCTTTTTTTTCTGTCCTTCTAATCTTTCTTGGCAAATTTACCAATGATCTTCAAACCCGAGAACCTCTTTAGCAATTTTAAGAGCCATGTGTCTCACTTTTAATTTAAACAAACACATGTAACCGAAATTAAAAACACTGCCTCATCAGCGTTTTATTTATCGATCTAGGTTACTGAGTGGCAAAAGTTTAAACCTGCTGGGATTTTTCGTAGCCTAAATCTGCTCAAGTCCATCCCAAATCACAAAGTGGATCAATGAAAACAGTCCAAAATACAGATCCGAGCCACCAGACTGTTCGGAACTGGCGCTGAACTCTTATGCCAGTTAAACTAAACTCGACGAAAATCTCATTTCGCTTCATAATCTGTTAAAGTATGAGTGACAGTGAACTCTCAAAGGGAACAATTCAAAGAAAACATTATTAAATTATAATTTATCTCTAAATATGAGCTTTAAATAACAACTATTCACAAGTATAGGCACCCTTTCTCATAACTGCTTCATTATTTGCCTCATGTCTGTCTTCCTCTGGCTCAGCATCTCCCTGTGTCATTTTCTCTTTTCTTCCTGTGAAGATGAGCATATCGAAAGGTGGCTATGATAGAGAACGTTTTTGAATGTCACTATTTCTTGAATGCATTTACTCTCTCGATGGCAGTTTACTCTGCTTAATCACAAAATGTCTGTTTCCTTCTACCCCAAACTTCGGATCACCTCATTAGTTTGAGATTGGCAAAAGCAATAAATTCAAACCTAATTGCGTTTTCGTATACTTTGGCATAATTTAAACTGTTTGGTTCGATTCGAGTTTTCATCAACTCAAGTATCATTTCAGAGCCAAATCTGACATACTTTTAATTTTCCCGTACACTTTGACATTGCTATTTATTCATATGACAGGTGCTTGAAAGCTCTCAGTACAGAACAGCATTGTTACTTTCTTAAATGTACAGTAATCGCCTCAACTTCAAATCGTTTAGAGCAGTCAGTGTCGGAAAATAGCAAATGAAAAGATACAGAATACACCTTAAGTGACGCATATGCCGCTATTTCCATCTCTCCTGCACTCTTATAATTAAAATGCTCGTGGCAGACATTTTGTTACAAGCTTGGACTCTCCCGATGCTGTTGAGTTCCCTCACTAGATAACAGCATCAACAGCTTGTGCCTGATTTGTCACACGTGAAGTCAGACTTCTTGGTCCTCCATTCTTTTGTTACATTTTCACAATGTTTTACATTTTGTTTATTTTTGCACTTGGAACTCAGAAGTGGTTTCTCCATTATAATTTTGATTATTCAATCAAGAGAACAACACAAAACGAGCTTAAGAAATCCCCATGCCTGTGTAGATATCGTCTCTTTTTGTACCAGTACCTGCAATGGCTGAGAATATAACCAATCTGCAGTGGAAATAGAGGCATTTATTTATACAGAAATTGAAAAGGAGTATGTACTTGCTAAACATAATATTTGTGCTTCTATGCTTATTTGCATGCCTATGTCTTTATCTACGTGCATCTCTCTTTGTCTCTCATTCTCTCTGTGTGTGCGTGTGTGTATGTGTGTGCGTGTGTGTGTTTGTGTGTATGTGTGTCTGTCTGTGTGAGTGTGAGAGAGAGAATGAAAGGGGTTCAAGAGAGGTTGAAGCTGATTGGTTGAATGAAAGAACAAAAGATTTTGAAGTCCATAGGCTATCGTCTGATGTCTTTGCCGTCAATGAACCAATGAGTTGCGATCCGGAAATTACTCAACCTCTGCATAACTCTTGATGACAACAATTCCAGCTTAGTCGAGATCTGCTCAAATTCACTGTGACGTCTCTGCAAGCATGTCACCTGTTGTCTTATGATCAATCCTCATAGTGACTGCTCTTCGAGCTAATTGACTTATTATTTGTGGAAAACAATGGTTGAACTCTTTGCCAGGATTTGCAGTACCTCTATCAGTTCGATTAACGCAGATGCACCAATGTATTCTTCCCAATTGAGAATGATTATCTAGATCCAACTTGTCCCAACACTGCGCATTGTTTGTGAGAAAATAGACAACTTCCCCGAATGAATAGCGGTGGAAGAGTTGGATTGGGAATCTGGAAACGACTGAGGTCATTGAAATTATTCTACCGAAGAATGTTTTTTAAGTCCACCTTTCAGTTCTGCATTTTAATTGTGGGTGATGAAATGGCAAATAACCTCGTTGGAAGATGTGGCCTTTCTCTCTTATGTAATCTCTTTAAGCCCTTTCACATTTCATTCACCGAGTTGAAGGAAGAGGATTTCTGCTCAGTTTCTTTGCCTTGTTTCTCACTTTAGTTTCAAAGGTGATGGATCAACTCTGTGATGGATCAACTCATTAGAATGGCGAAGTGTTTTCTTTTACTTTCTATCACTCCTGGCTCTTAAAAGTCTTTGTTGTGGATATTGCTTCTTCAAAGTCAGCGAATGCAGGAGCGAATATCCTGTTGTTTTGTAACTATACTACAACAAGGCGCAATCTTTGTCAAGTTTGGTATCGCCAAACTCCAACTGGCACCTTGGAGGATCTGCGACAGGAAAAGCAACATATCAGGATCAAAGAGAAATTTCCAGCCGATCGATTTTCCTCGGAATTTGACTATTTGGCCAGTACTATCCAGCTGAAAGTGTTGTGAACAGAACTGACCGAGTCCGTGGCGCAATACTGCACCCTAAGACGCACAATTACTCATAGTTGAATTGACCTTCTACAAAAACTGACAAAGTGTTGCTAAAAATGACGTTGAATCAGACAAACATTCAGATCAGAATTTCAAGTGAATCTGAAATGATGTCCAAAGTCATATGCGTATCCGATAATTTCATTGGAAAAAATAGTTCTGTGTCTTTTTCAGTTATCACTGAGGGGAAAAAAAATTCTAAAAGACCAATTAGTGAATGAAAAGGAAATAAATTATTTCGTACTTCTTCAGCTTTCCCAATATGATTGATTGTTATGGTGACTACGGAGAACAAAAAATGCAACAATCAGTTACGTTCAGCAAACTCCTCCTGCGAAACAGAGAACTGGAGCACTGAGTTTGAGAGACAATGTCAACTGGATGTACGTTTGCACGCTGAGCTGGAAGGTTCATTGTCAGACATATCATCATCAGTGCACCTCCCGTGCCCTTCCTGCTTTCTATTTAGGGATATTGCTTTCTTATGGTGGCTAATGTCATTTCTGGTTCTTTTACTCAGAGGATGATAGATGGTTTCCAAATCGATGTTTTATAGATGTGGTTCTGGTTAGAATGGCAGACCTCGAAAAATTCTTGTGCACGTCTCTGTTTAGCTTGTCCTAAAATGGAAGTTATGTCCCAGTCAAAGTGATGTCGTTCTTCGTATGTATGAGAGCACAGTAGGTGATGTCTATTGGTGGCTACTTGGTGTTCATGAATCCTCATGACAAGTTTTCAGCCTGTTTGTCCATTGTTGTGCTTTTGCAGTCCTTGCATGGTATTTTATGAATCACGTTCGTTTTGTTGGTTGTTTCTACCGAATTCTTTGGGTTCATCAGCTGCTCTTTAGGTGCGTTGGCAAGTTTGTGTGCTACCATGATGCCAACGGTCTGAGTAGTCTGGAAATCGTTTCAGAGACGTCTGTGATGTAAGGTAATATAGATAGTTTCTGGGCGCGTTGTTTAGATTTGTTGCTGAGGATTCAGCAGACTCTGTTTATTGGCTACTCGTTCTTATTGAACATGCTGTATGGTGAACTTTCTTCTGCTGTTCGTATTTCTTGGATGGAGCAGTGAGTTGTTGCTCTATGGAATAATTTCCAACCAGCGTCGACAGGAAAACTTCACACACAGACCACTACGTAACTGCAGGAATAGCCATCACAACACCCACAAATGAGCTCATCAAGGCAATATTCCCACCAGCCACAACAAACCGCAGAAGCCCAAACGGAGCCAAAAATCTTATCAAAAATCAGTATGACAACGTCCTGTCATGTGAATCTTATAACAAAACATTCGAACGAAGTGAATAACGTTAAATAAATTACGGGTCATTGAGTAAAGCCCCTGTACCTCCAGGTTAGCAGCGAAAGAATGTTGAGTGACAGATTCAGGTACTCAAGGTATTTCAGCCTTGATTTAAAATTTCAGCAGATAAGGGGAAGTCAAACCCCTCCAACAAACAAGAATCAACTTGGACAATTTAGTGCCAGCTGGTTACTGAGTCACATTCGGAAGTGCAACTTCTGTTCCAAGACCTTATGAAATTTGAAATTCCGTGCAACTAATTTTGTTGTTTCCTTGTCAGATGTTCATATCAAGATTCACAGAACCTAGAAGTGCAGCTCGAGGCCATTCGGTCTCATCGACCCTCCAATGGACATCCCACCCTAGCCCTGCATTCATCTCTTAACCTGCATGTATTTGGATTGGAAACATCGAACATGGAGCCGCACACGCCCTTCCGCCCTCGATGTTGCAGTGACCTTTTATCTGACTCTAAGGTCAAATTAACCTATATAACTTTCATTTTATTATCATCTACATGCTCATTCAACAGTCGCTTAAATCTTCCTCATGGATCCGATTCTCCTGTCAAGGCTGGCAGAGCATTCCACGCACCCACCACTGTCAGAACGGACGTCTAACGTCTCTTCTAAAGCTTCCATCAATTACCTTCAAATTATGCCACTTTGTGTTACCCATTTTTGCCCTGCGAGAAAGACTGGCGATTTTCTCTATCTATGCCTCTCATCATCTTGTACACCTTCGATAAAGTCACCTTTTCATCCTTCTTCACTCCAATGAAGAAGAGTTTTTGCTAGTTCAAGCTTTCTTAATAAGACACACATCCCAGTCCGGGCAGCAGCCTGATAAATCTCCTGTGCATTCTCTCTAAATCTTCCACATCTTTCTTCGAATGAAGTGGACACAACTGAACATAATATTGCAAGTGTGGTGGAAACAGGGCTCTTCAGAGCGACAGCAGAACCTCACAGCTCTTAAACGCACTTGCCCTGCTCATTAAAGCCAACAAACCATACGCCTCTTAACAACACGATCAACTTGGCAGGCGGCTTTGAGCGATCTGTGAACATGGACCTCAAGTTCCTACTGTTCCTTTGCACCCCGAAGAACCTTGCCTTTAAAACTGCAGCAGTTATGCTGAATTCACATTCGATCTTCGAAGGTGAATCACTTCAAATTTATGCACGTACCACTGCACCGTCCACTTATCAGTCCAGTTCTGCTTCCTGTCATTGTCGAATTTCAAACTACAACTGCCTCCTCACTTTCCACAATTCCACCGATATTTACTAAATTACACTTCGATATCCTCATCTCAGCCGTTTCCAAAAATCACAAAGAGTAGAGGTCCCAGTCCTGATCTCCTCAGAACTCCAGTGATCACCAAGCATCAGGGTGAATACTTTTCATCTACTACCACACTCTGTCTTCTATTGGCCAGACAATTCTGCAGTCAGACAGCCAAATATCCCTGTATTGCGTGTGTACTTAATTTTTGAATGAGCCGACCATGAGGAACATGATCTATCGATTTGCTAAAGTCCACGTGCATCACATCTGTTCTTCGACCTTCTCCAGTGCGCCTTGGAGCATCGTCAAATTATTCAGGAAGTTTTATGAGGCATGACCTGCCTCTCAGAAAGCAATTCGGACTATCTCTAATCGAAGCATGGTTTTCCAAATAAACGAAAACCCTCTCTCTCAGAATCCTCTGCATTCATTTGCCCATGACAGATGTAAGACTAACTGGTTTGTGATTTCCAACGTTATTCGCATTGCCTTTCTTGAACAATCGAAACGTAACAAATTTAAACCGTCCAATCATCAGGCACTAATCGAATTGAAATTGAGGATGCAAACATCAACGCCAAGGCGCAGCAGCCTCTTCCGCAATGCCGGTAGTAATCAAGAGTATATCCTGTCTGGCCCTGGGGATATATTATCCTTATATATCTTTCAATGTTTTTCAGCATATCCTCCTGCTTAATGTTAACCTGTTCGAAGATTGCAGTCTACTTCATGCCGTCTTCACGAACGTCAATGTTCTTCTGTATAGTAAATACTGAAGCAAAGTACTAATCAAGCTTAACTCCTCCAATTCCAAGGTCAAGTTCCGTCCAATTTGCAACTCTCCCTCCCTAAATTAAGTATTGTCCAAGACCGTGATCACTGTCACCGAAATAGTCTGAGCCCAAGAGACCTGCCAGTTTGTATGTTTCATTATGAAGCACCAAATGAAACATGACCTCCTCTCTAGACGGTGTACCTACATATTGAGTCAGAATCTTCTGAGCATACCTGTCAAAAACTGTCCAATCCAAACTCTTTGCACTAAGCAGGTTCTAATCAACATTAAGGAAGTTAGTTTCGCCAATGGCAGCAACCCTGTTATTTCTGCACCTTTCCAATATCTGCCTCCCAGTCTTCCCCTCTGTGAAACTTTTACTCGTTGTGGGGTCTGTCGAAAAAGCCCAATGAAGTGCCTGTGCCTGTATTGTTTCTGACTTTGCCTATCAGTCATGGCATGGTGGCTCAGTGGTTTGTACTGCTGCTTCACAGCCCCAGGGACCGAAGTTCAATTCCCACCTCAGGCGACCTTCTGTGTGGAGTTTACACTTTCTCTTCATTTCAGCGTGTGTTTCCTCTCGTTGCACTGCTTTCTTCTCGCAATCCGAAGATGGTCAGGTTAATGGGCTGTGCTAAAGTGCCTGTTGTTAGTGGCATTAATCAGGGGTAAATATAGGGTCTGCGTAGGTCGCTGTGGACTTATTGTGATGAAGGGGCTGTTTCCAAACTGTAAGGCATCTAATCTGAACTCTGTAGTCAAAACCTCCTTGACGCTCTGACTTTAAGCAGTTTGTGCAATATCCCTGATTCTCAATGCCACTCTCCAACCTGTTTTACAACCTTTCCCCAATTCGTTTTGAAACATGTCAACCCTGAACATCCAACAAGCATCAAGTCTGTGCAATATCTGCAACATTATTTTTCCAAGTAGCGATTCATGCTCTCAGTTCATCACCCTTATTCCTGATACTTCTTCAGTTAAAATAGACACACTTTGACCCATCACACTGGCTGTACCTTGGTCCTATCAATGGCGTATCCTCCTCACAGTCTCTCTGCATGCTGCATTTGGCTGTTCACTAGCTACACAGTCCTCTCTGTTCCTCCCCATGCCAAACTAATTTAAAATCTCCCGAAGACCTTATGCAATCCTCCCGCCCACAATATTAATGCCCCTCCAGTTCCTGTGCAACACATCCCACCTTCTCAAGAAGGTATTGAGATGATTCACATATTGGAAGTCCTCCTTCCTCCGCCAGCCCTGCAGCCACGTGTTCATGTGCACTCACTCTAAGTGCTTTGCCTCTCTTGTCCATGACAATAGTAACAACGCTGAGATTACTTCTCTGCTCTACATGCAAGCTCCACACATATACTCATCTGAGGCTATTATCAAAACCAGCTCATTGACACTCTGGTGTCACAGTGCTATCAAACCTGCCAACGCATCTGACTGGAGGCTACAAAATGTATAAATTGTTTCTTGAAACATGGACATTGCTCGCTGCCACAGTATTTGTCTCCCATTCCTAATTAGCTCGCACTTGCTGATGAAGTCCTGCTTTCTTTACCCCTGAACTCCTTGGGACGTAGAATGTGATGCTCTTCGAGCGTGTGTTCCAATATTTACACACAGCAGCAGTGATGGAAAAGGGATGCACTTCCAACTCAGAATTTGAGTGGGCTGTCGGGGAGTTTATGGATGGTACTGCATCTGCCACCATTGTCTCGCTATATTGGAGGAAACTATCACTGGACTGATCCTGGAATTCCAGATGAGTTTTCTGTTTTGAATGGATAATTTGTTTTACTTTAGACAGATTCTTCAAAAGAAATAATTCGAAATTCCATGACTGATAATCGTATTGAGTGCAAGATGTTCCAAGCGTTGAATCCTAACTATTCCAGCGCCATTGATTCTGGCAGTAAACCTCGTGATCGGACTTCGACATGTCATTTCATTTCAAAACGATCTTGACCAAACAAGTTCCTTCCACAAATGGCAGATTTCGGTTGAACACAAGCGAATTTAACAGCCAATTACCATTAATGTCATGAGCTGGGATATGAAATATACAGTGAGGTGAAATGATTTCACAAGCTGCTCATATGTAGCTTTCAATTTCACAAATACACTGACCGAATCACTGCTCTTGGAAATCTGACAAGACCGCTTTCAATAGTCTTTTCTGATGAAAGCAACTGCCATATTTCAAACTGTAACCACTTTCACATCTCTAATTGTACAGAAGGCTTCCCCAGCGTTCAATGTGAAACCAGCGAAGCTGTGGCATTCTGATGTTCCTCTGGAGATGTTCTGAAGGACGATACAGAAGAGGCTGATGCGAACAGGGTCGAAAAGCATGGTGTTGGGAAAGCACAACCAGTCATGGAGCATTCGAGTAGCACGAGCATCGACATTTTGAGCATATGCTTTTCATAAGCAATGTGGCCTCATTCCTGATGAAGGGCTTACGTCTGAAACATCGATTCTCCTTATCCACGGATGCTGCCTGATTGGCTGCGCTTTTCCAGCACCACGCACCTCGACTCTGACCTCCAGCTGCTGCAGTCATCAATTTCTCCTGGTTGATGCTAACAGGAGCCTGTTTGGCAGCACTGAGCTACAGGGCAGGGTGGCACCAAGTAAGGAGTTGTTCAACTCATCTGATTTCAGACCCCGGGCTGAAAATTACCACAATCTTTTCCCTGTATTTGTTTAGTGTCTTTGTGTCAAAAGATCATGACACATTGCACGGAAATGTTTTTCTACTGCACCTTTCTCCACAGATGCAGTCAGACCGACTGAGTTTCTCCGAAATTTTCTGGGCCTGTTTCAGATTTCCAAAATCCGCACTTTAGTGCCTTTTATATGTTGAGAAGTATGTGACATGGGAATGGGTGATGAAGTGGCAGAATAACTGTAAATACGATCATCGTGAGGCTGGCATTATAAGATAATTCTAAAAGCTTCAACTCACACAAAGACAATACAGAATCATAACTCTGAGGGTGCGAGTTGCATTCCAGTAAAATTCATTGATTGAGCAGGGACTGATTCTCATTTGGTCCGAACTTTCGCGTCACGATTACCACGTGTTTTTCTCCATGTGAGGTTTCATTGTCACTTGTTATTTCGACATTTCTGCATCACAGATAAAATTTAATGATTTTTGCACTTGAGCTTGCTCTCTGTTAATACTTCACCAGGCATTACTGTCATCACACAGCAGTGTGCCCTTCTATTAATTCAAGCAAGCACGCAAGGAAGCTCACCTCGTATCCTGAAATAGGAATGACAGAGAAATCCCAAATTCCAATATTTAGAAAACAATTATCAATTTATTTTTAAATCTAAATGTGAACATTAAACAACAACTATTTGCAACTCTACACCCTTTCCGCCTAAATGTTTGTTACCTATCTCAACTTTATAATAATATACTGTCACCATAAATACCCATATTGAAATTGAATGAAATTACTTTCAAAACACAATGCAGCTATTGACATTGGTATCTCTCTTCCTTTGGCTGAGGATTTCCTTGGGACGTCTTCTGCCTTTTAATGCAAAAATGGATCATGATTAACATGGTTAAGAGGTGCCGATGTTGGACTGCTGTGGACAAATGCAAAAGTCACCCACACCGGCTTACAGATAAACACATTTGTTTCGAAGTACTCGCTTGGAAAACTACTGATTTCAGGAAATCTTTAAGATGATAACCTGGTGTTGCATGGTTTTAACTTCATATTAAAAAGGTACCTTTGAGAGAAATTGTTTTGAATTGCAGTCTCTTTCTTAATGGGAGTTTATTCTCTGTCTAACTTTCAAAATACTTGCTTTTGTATTCCCGTGGGATCGAAGCTTTTCATTGGTTCGAGTTTGGCCAATGCAGTAGTTGAATCTAGATGAGGTGCTCGTATCCTCTGGCATAATTTAAAATGATTGGCTAAATTCGAATGGTTGTCGAAACAGCAACAAAAACTCAGATATTTGTTTCACATCCAAATGTTTCATATTTTCAATTTTCCATTCACTCTGAGATTGCAAGCTCGTCATACGGAAGGTATTCGTATGATCTCAGTGCAAAGTCTCATCCACGCTCTCTTCATGGTACAGTACACACATTCAACTTCATAACAACGCCCCACTAAAAAAAGGAATCACCATATCGAAACAATGGCTTCTTTTGATTCTAATTCTTAAAGAACATTACAAAGAACTACATGGCACATTAATC
Source organism: Chiloscyllium punctatum (assembly GCF_047496795.1). Classification (NCBI taxonomy): domain Eukaryota; kingdom Metazoa; phylum Chordata; class Chondrichthyes; order Orectolobiformes; family Hemiscylliidae; genus Chiloscyllium; species Chiloscyllium punctatum. The sequence goes on from NC_092778.1 coordinate 27,766,395, forward strand.
TAAGTTCATAATAATTTCTGCATTTATATGATATACATGTGCATGTGTGTGTGTGTATGTGTGTGCGTGTATGTGTATATGTGTACTTGTACGTGTGTGCATGAATATATGTATGTATATAAAATTGGTACCTGTTCAATCTTATCTATGCTTGATCTGTTATATACCTATGGCTGGCAACATTTACAATTCGTAAATCAAAAGTGTGTAATTAATTCTTGCTTTTAATTCGTTCCAAGAATATAAGAGGACTGTGATCAGTGTACACAACTGTCTCCAACACATTGTTAGTTCCATGAACATTGAAATGTAAAGCCAGGACTAAACTCAATAATCCCTTTTAGATTGTAGCTTATTTTTTCAGGTATATATTGAGTTTCTTTGTAAAATAAACAATCGGCCGTTAAATTCCATCAAAATTTTCCTGTGGCAGTACTGTTCCAAATTCTCCATTACTAGCTTCGATTTCAACTTTGAACCGGTTCAATAAAATTGGTTTAGCTAAAACTGGTGTGGTGGTTCGTCCTGACTTTAAATTCTCAAATGCCTCCTGACATTTCTCTGTGCACCGAAGTTTTGTGTTCGTCTTTCAATAAATCTGTTAGTGGTGCCACTATGCTGTTGAAACTTGGAACAAACTGCCAGAAGAATTCACTAAGTACCAAAATTTGAAACACCTCTTCCTTCGAGGTTGGTCGAAATAATTCCTCGATGGACTTTGACTTTGCGTTCAGTGGGGTCAAGCTTCCATGGTTGAAATCATGTCCCAAGAACGTTACCTCTGCCTTAATGAAATCTGCTTTTCTTTAATATTGCTACCAGTTTTGCTTCTGTTGATCGTTCAAAGAACTCAGTCAACTGTACCATGTGATCGTTCCATGACTGACTAATATTGACTACATCATCCAGATAGACAGCATAGTTTTTTAACCCAGCATCAACTTTGGAACGAAGATGACTGGCGAGCTCCACCCACACTGGCTCGGTTGATGACTTCGTTGAAAATCGCATTCAGTTCCTGATGCATCTTTGTGGCTTTGAAAGGATAATGCCTGCAAGGGGGTTGTTTTATTGGAACAGTATTTCCCACGTCTACGTCATGCACAAAAGCTCTAATCCCACCCCATTTTTTTTCCTGCCTGTGCTTTCAGAGTGCTGCAAAGTAAAACTTGCAGCTGGGGTCTTTGCTCCTGATGCAAAGCGTTCATGAACTTATTACACTCCTCAACGAATTCTACACTGTATAATGCGTATTGAGGCTCATGAAGTTCCAAGACATCTAGATTTGATAGCTTACTCTATTTCTTCATTTCTGTCTCTCTCTTATAATACGGTTTCACCATATTAACATGACATACCCCTACAGTTTTTTTTTCCAAATGGCATCGTTCCCAGATAGTTCATCTGACTCAGCATTTTCTCAGTTTGACATGGACCACTAAACGTGGTTCGAAAGGGATCCCATACCACTTGTTCCAATGCTATCTCGTCACCCCATGTGTACACGTCCGATTTTGAGAGCTTTTTCTTTAGCTTCCCACTGCTTCATTGTATGTTGAGACCTTTTCAGGTGCTGTTTAACGAACTCATCTACTTGATTGAATCTCTCCCTCACCTTTGGTACATAATCCAAGTGTGAGATCTCTGATTTTGGTCCTGTCGATTTATCTTTAGTTAATCTCTCGGAATCTTAACTCAAAGTGAGTAAATTAAGTAGTTTTGTTTGGAGTATCTCTAATGCCAAACAACCCAAAAGAGATACATTTATCCCAATTTTCGTTGTGTTGCCCTGTTGGTCCTCTCTGAACATGATCTTCTGGGTCTGATGCCAACTTCGCAAACCTCCCTGGGATTCAGGATGATACGCAGTTGATTTAAAGTGCTGTGTACGCCTTAGCAATCCATAACTTCCTTAATCAACTTCGCTTCAAAATTAGACCCTTCGGTTGATTGAATTTATCTGGATAGATGAAGGTGCCTGTCGAAAGCCACTAACTCCGCTGTCACCCTTGTCTTCATATCCTGTAATAGAATTGTCTTTGGAAATCTGACACACATATCCATTATGTTTTGCAAGTATTCGTTCCACTTTCAGTTGTGAGGAGGAAACCTTTACAGTGAATCATTAGCGAGTGTGTATTGCTTCCAAAGCAAGGCAGGTCAAGCAGCATCTGAGCAGCCAGAGAACCGACGTTTTGAGCAAAAGCACTGCATCAGAAGTGAGTCTTGTGAGCAGGGTCTGCCAAATAAATGGCAGGGGTTGGGGTTGGGGGACGGGCACTGAGAAAGCAATAGGTGGATGAAGGTGAGGGAGAAGATGATATGCCAAGGTGGAGTGATGGACATGTTCAGAGGGATGTGCCAAGTTGGAGACTTGGGACTGGGATAACATGAGGGGTGGTGAAATGAGGAAGCTGTTGAAATCCACATTTATCCCGTTTGGTTGTTGGGTCCCAAGGCGAAACGTGAGGCATTCTTCCTCCAGGTATTGGGTGGTCACTGTTTGGCTGTGGAGAAGGCCCTGGACATGCATGTTCGTGACGGAGTGGGAGCGGGGGTTGACTTGTTCACGGGATGTTGGATGCGGGAGTAACAGAAATGTTCTCTGACACATATGCAAGATGTCTCCACGATGCAGAGGAGCCCACAGCGGGTGCAGCGGATGCAGTAAATGACTTTTATGGAGGTGCAGGTAAAATTCTGATGACTGTGTAGGACCCTGATGGAAGGATGTGAGGATGGTGACGTGGGCTCAGGTTTTGCACTTCCTGCCTTGGCAGGGAAAGGTGCCAGGAGTGGCATATGGGCTGGTGTAGGTGCGGCCCTGACGAGAGAATCATGGAGGAAATGGTCTCGCTGGAATGCTCAAACATGCAGGGAGGGACATATATCTTTGGTGATGTGGTCAGTTTGGTGGTGGCGGAAGTGGCAGAGGATGATGCAATGTATGCGGAGGTTGGTGGGGTGCAAGGTGAGGAACAGGTTGTACTGTCCTTGTTGCGGCGGGAGGGTTGGGGTTCAAGCGTGGTGGTGCATGAAATGAAGGAGATGTGTTGTAGGGTATCATCAACCACATGGGAAGAGAAGTCACAATCATGCAAAAAAGGAGGCTATCCAGGCGTCATGTGGCCAGGGTCTGGCGATGGAGGAGGCCAAGGTTCTGCATGTACTTGGCGGAGTGGGAGGGGGAGTTAAAGTGTTCAGCCACGGGATGGTTGGATTGGTTGGTGCAGGTGCCCCAGAGGTAATCCCTGAAATGTTCTGCAAGCAGGCAGCCTGTCTCACCAATGTAGAGGAGACCACATCGGGTGCAGCAGATACATCTTCTGCCTCGGAACGCTCCAACCACACGGGATGAATGTAGATTTCTCCAGCTTCCTCATTCCCCCCCCACCTTATCTCAATCCAATCCCGGATTCAGCACCACCCTCTTCACCTGCAATCTTCTTCCCGACCTCTCCGCCCCCACCCCTCTCCGGTCTATCACCCTCACCCTCATCTCCTTCCACCTATCTTATTCCCAGTGCCCGTCCCCCAAATTCACCCCTTTTTTTATCTCAGCCCACTTGGCACACCTGCCTCATTCCTGAAGAAGAGCTTATGCCAGAAATGTCGATTCTCCTGCTCCTCGGATGCTGCCTGACCTACTGTGCTTTTCCAGCACCACACCTTTCGAACCAGGAAGAAGGGATGGCATTTTGACGGGAGGTAGGGTGGAAGGGTGTATTATCGAGGTAGCTGTGGGAGTCAGTGGGATTCTCGTAGATGTCTCTGGTTCGTCGTTCACCCGAGACGGTGATGGAGACGTCCAGGAAGAGGGGGTGGGGAATGATGTCTGAGATGGCCCAGGTGAATTTTTGAGGTCGGGGTGCAAAGTGTTGGTCAAGTTGATGAACTGTTCAATCTCCTAATGCTCGCATGAGGCGATGCCAATGCAGTCTGTGAATGTAGCAGAGGAGCAGGTTGGGGGTGGTGACATTGTAATTGTGGAAGATGGACTGTTCCACGTATCTGACACATAAGTAGGCATAGCTGGGTCCCGTATGGATGCCCCTTTGGTTTGGAGAAAGTGGGAAGATTGGAAGGAGAGGTTGTTGAGGGTCAGGTCCAGTTCAGCCAGTTGGATGAAGGTTTCAGGGAAGAGTACTGGTTGGGACGGCGAAAGAGGAAGAAATGGCGGGCTTGGAGACCTTACTTTTTCCAGATCAACGCGAACAGACTGGATGTCCATAGTGAAGAAGAGGCCTTGGGTGCCAGGGAAATGAAAATTTTAGAAGAGGTGAAGGTGATGTCACTAATGTAGGTGAAGTATTACCTTCTACCTCACCTTCGTCCAACTATCGCTTTCTCAGCTATGCTACCCCAACACCAAACACTCCCATTTAACACCAATCTATCACATTCTCCCTCACCTTCACCAAATGCTGCTTTCTCAACTATCTTCCAGCCCACCCCACCCTCCCACATTTATCCCTCTCTAACCTATCACCTTCTCCCTCATCTTACTCTACCTATTGCTTTCTGAGCTAACTCCACCCCCAACTCAAACCTTCCCATTTATCCTGCCCTCGAGACCTGCCCATCACTTCCCCTTGACCTATCACGTTCTCCCTCACCTTCACCCATCTATCGCCTTGTCAGCTAACTTCCCCCAACTCCACCCACCCATTTATCCCGCCCTCCGGACCTGACAATCACACTCCTCTCTGACCAATCAAGTTCTCCATCACCATCATCTACTTATCGCTCTCTCAGCGATTTTCCACCCCCCCACCCTCCCACATTTATCCGTCTCGAACCTATCACCTTCTCCATCACCTTCCTCCGCCTATTTCGTTCTAATCTAACTCACCCAACCACACCCCACCCCCATTTATCCTGCACTCCAGGCCTTTCCATCACTCCCTCCTTGATCTATCACCTTCCTGTCACGTTTACCTACCTATCACCTTGTCAGCTACCTTCCCCCAAACCCCCCCCCCATTTATCCCGCACTCCGGATCTGATAATTACACCGCCATCTGACCTATCGCATTCTTCCTCACCTTCATGTACCTATCGCTTTCACAGCTACCTTCCCCAACCCCACCCCCTTTCATTTATCCCACCCTCTGGTCCTGTCCTTCATTAATCCTTTAACCTGTCAACTTCTTCCTCACCTTCATCCACCTACATCTTTCTCAGCTACTTTCCACCTAACCCCAAGCCCTTCTTATGTTTCTCTCAGCCCCGGCCCAAAGTCTCATTCATGTTGAAGGGTTTGTGCTAGAAACATCGTTTCTCCTGCTCCTTTGATGCTCCCTGACCTGTTCTGCTTCCCCAGTAACACTGATCCCCAGCATCTGCAGTCCACACATTCTCCTACTGAATCGTATTGCTCTTTGCCAAGGTACTTGTTTTATTACTGCCTGTGGCTTATCTATCATTTGGCATGTGTATGCATTCCAGGCCAATGGAAATCCTTTAGTACCTTTGCCTGTGTATTCTGTACACCTGGGTGACTTCCTCCTAGTAGTTTATGTGGGCCCCGTAACACTTCCAATTTGTATGCTTCGTGCAACCTAATCTGATGCACTTCTGCCCTTTTATCCTCTTTACGTACCTGCCATATCAATTCTCATCTTCCGACATTATCTTTAACATAGGAATGATATTCTTCAGGAATATCATTTGCTTATTTTCTGAGTCTGCATCACACACACACACAGAAACAGATACAGACACATACGTACACACACACACAGACACACACACACAGGCACATACATACACACACACACACACACACACACACAGAATTGTATCTTCTACCTCTTTTAAGTACATTAGCCTATACAGAATAATGCACTCCCTATTCAGGATTGTCCTTCCATATGCATCATACAAGGTGTCTGCGAACTGAACTACAACTCCTTCGTCTTTCTCTTTAGTGTTTTTTCGTGTTGTGACTTATGATAGAGGAATCTTGTTACTAAACACTCTGGGAAATTCTGCAGTATTTTCTTTTAACTCCTCAGTTCATTGGTCTTACTTTGGCTTTTCCACAACAACGTGTGGCACTCCCACCATGGATCCTTCTAAAAGATTCACGTGAAAAAAAATCTTCGTTTCTGGAATTGTCACTCTTGTCAATCACTCTCTCGGTCACCTCCCCAATCTTGAGTTAGCACTCAAACGTGATCTTGCATAGGGGAATGCTACGTGTCTGTCCATGTATTCCACAAATATGCAATATGTTAGAAACAGTTCAGAAAGCGTGTAAATACATTCAACCCTTACTATGAGAGACTTATTGGATCCTGTATCTCTCAAAATTATATTTTTTTCCTGTTTCCACTGTTCCTTCTGAGCAAAAGTTACCTACAAACGCAATGTCTTTATAGAGACAAGGAAATAGCTCCAAACCTAGCCTATGCATAGGCGGTGCACTGTCTTGCATCTCCTTGACTTCTCTTGCGATTTCCTTTCCTAATTTCACTAACGCCTCTGGCTTAGCTTCTTTTACCACATCTTTTCAAACAGTGTATTTAGCCAACGACCAACACTGTAGCTTTACATGTCCCACTTTCTGGCAGTGAAAACACCATTTCTCAAACCCTTTCTGAAACCACTGGCACTGTAAATTTCTATGTCCCATTCATTGACAGTGAAAACGCCCGTGACCTTTCACCTCCCTTTTATCGTCTTGTGTTTCTCTTTTGAACCAGTGGTACACTATTACCATTGTGTGCTAATATTTGCTTTGTAGTGTACGACCTCCTATTCTCCCAATTTCTAGCCCTTACAGGATGAAATTCTTGCCAGAACCTAAATTTTGCTTTATGTGTCAACGCATATTCATCTACCATCTCTTCCACTCTTCTCAATTCTTCAAGTTTCTGCTCATTCGCATGAAGTCTTACCATCTCTGCAAGTGAGTTTTTAAAGTCTTCCAGCAGAATAGTATATCTTACAGCCGCTTAGCTATAATAAACTTTTAAGGCCCTCACCCATCTATCAAAATGACTCTGTTTAATTTTCCGAACTCAACATAACTTTGACCTGGTTCATTCTTTAAGTTTCTCAACTGGTGTCTATACGCTCTGGTACCAGTTCATGAAAACCGAAAATATCCTTTTTGACATTTTCCTCGGATGGTAATGGCTCGCATGACGGGACAAAGCTATAAATCAAGATGTGACAGACATATAGGACAGATGTCAGAGGCAGTTTATTGCTCAGAGCGTACTGGAGCGGGAAATGCCCTGCCTGCAACAGTAGTAGACTCGCCACATAAAGGGCATTTCAATGGTCATTGCACATAAACTTGGATAGAAATTGAATAATGTTGGTTAGATGGGCTTCACAATCATTCTACGGGTCAGTGCAACATCGAGGGCTGAAGAGTCTGCACTGCATTGTAATGTTCTGTGTTCGATATTCAGCTTTAGCAGCTTGAGAACGGTCAACTATCCTTCCAAGATATCATGTCTCAATCTCCTTCCTCTGTGTATTTGCCAAAGTTCTCCTATTTAATGATATTCACAGTTATTTTCACATCCGCAACATCACTTGTCATAACACAAAGAAGAAATTAAGCTGTTAATGTAAACGAGTCGTAAACCTTGTCACTTCCAGCACGGGCAGCATCCTGGTAAACCTGCGTTGCACCCTCTCCAAAGCCTCTGTATCTTTCCTACAGTAGGGCGACCAGAACTGGACACAATATTCCAAGTGTAGTCTCAACAGGCACTTGCCGAGTTGTAGCAAAACCTCGCGGTTCTTAAACTCGATCCCCCTGTTAACGAAAGCCAAAACACCACATGCTTTCTCAACAACCCTGTCCACTTGGGTGGCAACTTTGAGGGATCTGTGTACTTGCACACTCAGATCCCTCTGTTCCTCCACACGACCAGGAATCATGTCTTTAATCCTATATTCAGCATTCGTGTTAGACTGTCCAAAACGCATCACTGCACATGTATTCAGGTGGAACTCCTTCTGCCATTTCTCAGCCCATCTCTGCATCCTGTCTGTGTCACGCTGCAGCATGCAATAACCCTCGATACTTTCGCTGACACCTCCAACCTTTGCGCCTTCTGCAAATTTACTAACCCACCCCTCAACTTCCTCGTCCAAGTCATTTATAAAAACTACAAAAAGCAGAGGCCCAAGAACAGAGACCTGCAAAACCCCACTCAACAAAGACTTCCAGGCAGAATATTTTCCATCTACAACCACTCACTGCCTTCTGTCAGCCAACCAGTTCTGAATCCAGTTAGCCAAATCTCCCTGTATCCCATACTTCCTGACTAAATGAATGAGCCGACCATGGGAAACCTTAACAAGTGCCTTTCTGAAATCCATATAGACCAAATTCACTGCTTGACCTTCGCCGAACTGACTCGTAACCTCCTCGAAGAACTCAATTAAATTTATGAGGCATGACCTGTCCCTCACAAAGCCATGCTGAGTGCCTTTCATGACACTATGCTTTGCCAAATCGTCATAGATCATATCCTATCCCTCAGAATTCTTTCCAAACGTTTGCTGATCTCAGACGTAAGACTGAATGGTCAGTAAATGCCAGGGATTTCCCTATTACCCCTCCATTTATTCCAATTGCTATTCCATTTCAATTCTATTCCATTTCTTCCAATGCATAAATTATTTGTCACCCTTTTTGTTCATTGCCTTAACTCGTTGAGACATTATTTGAATTTCCAATCTGACTACTCAGTTTATTATGATTTTTCATTGTATCCAACTTACTTGTTAACGTCAAACGATAATTGAAATCATCAATCAGTTATAATACAATAGCGAAGCTATTAACTGTAGAAACTTTGTAAAGGACTGCAGCACCTATCAAACGTTTGAGCTCTGGCATTTTTTTCACCTACGGATTTGAAAATCTCTAGACTGAACAACATCTTGACCAATTTATTGTAAACGTTAGGGAAAGGTTCTCGACACGATATTTGTAACAGAATACTCAAGAGTTTCTGAACAACCTATATCGATTCGAGGTGAAAGTTTGTATATATGCATTAAGCATGCTTCTCATAATTAACGTTTCTTTGGTTCCTTCCATTCCCACAGATTAGCCTACATGGCTTTAAATCTCTTCAATGCAAATGGGAGTGTGATCCAAAATTCTTTGCAATTTTCAGTGAAAACAGACTTCACTTCCGTTTTGCAAGTACAATTAAAGAATGAAGCTGTGGGTGCAGGTGTCTCTGAACACTTTTTGTTTGTGCACATCAGCACTTGGTTGTTTGTAGAATTATACATAATTGTTATATTAACCAGTGTACAAATTCCAATTCGCCCTGCTGAATGATGATTTAATACAGACTTCTGTGTTATTCAACAAGTATGAGAGACTGGCGTCCGACCTCGTATTGTGACCCTCACAGAACTATGAAGAGGCTTCTCGTTACATTGCACACATCATCATCTTTTCTTTTCCCATTTTTTCACATATGGTTATCATTAGTATGTGAACTTGTGGATGTAATGCTACCATGTTTCGCTGTTGGCTTCAGCAATATGTGCAACAGTGGAAATGGGAATCAGTTGTGTTAATACATGTTGATTTTTAAACTAGAACGTAGTGTTTTCGCAGAGTAATACTTTATTGTCCTTATTGGCATATTTATTAGTCGAGCAAGTTTATGACTTTGAACATAATTATCATTTTTGTCAAGAGTCATAGAGATATACAGCACAGAAACACGCTTTGGTCCACCCTGTCCATGCCCACCAGACATCCTAACCTAATCTAGTCCCATTTGCCAGCATTCGCTCATATCCCTCCAAACCCTTCCTATTCATATACCTATCCAGATGCCTGTTAAATGCTGCAATTGCACTAGCCTCCAACACTTGCACTGGCAGCTCATTCTATAGATGCAACACCTTCTGCATTAAAAAGTTGACCTTAGGTCCCTTTTATATCTTTCCCCTCACCCTAAACCTATGCTGTCTAGTTTTGGACTCCACTACCACAGGGAAAAGATTTTCTCTATTTATCCTATCCGTGGCCATCATGATTTTATAAACCTCTCTGAGGTCACTTCTCAGCCTCCAACACTCCAAAGAAAGCAGCCCCAACCTCTAAAGTCTCTCCCTTTAGTGCAAATCCTCCAGCACTGACAACATCCTGGTAAGTGTTTTCTGTACCCTCTCAAGTTTAACAAAATCCTTCTGCTAGGAAGGTGACCAGAACCGAACGCAACTTTCCAAAAGTGACCAAACCAATGTTCTTTGCAACCGCAATATGACTTCCCAACTCCTGTCCTCAATACACTGAAAAATAAAAAGGAAAACATACCAAACTCCTTCACTATGCTGTCCAGCTGTGACTTTACCTTCTAGGAACAATGAAACTACACTTGAAGGTCTCATTGTTCAACAATGACCTTACCATTAAGTGTACAAACCCTGCTTTGATTTGCTTTTTCCAAAGTGCAGCACCTGACATTAATCTAATTTAAGACTCCATCTCCCATTCTTCAGCCCATTGGTCCACCTGATAAGATTCCGTTATATTCTGACATAACCTTTTCCATCATCCACTACATCTTCATTTTTAGTGTAATCTGCAAACTTACTAATTATACCTCCTATATTCACATCCAAACCATTTACATAAATGATGAAAAGTAGAGGACGAACACGAATCGTTGTGGCACTCCACTGGTCACAGGCCGCCACTCTGAAAATCAAACCTCCACGATCACACTCTGTCTTCTACCTTTGTGCCAGTTTTGTATATAAATTGCTGGTTCTGCCAGTATCCCATGAGATCTAACCTTGCTAAGTAGCCTCTCATGGGGGACCATGTAAAGCACCTTACTGAAGTCCACATGGATCACGTCCATGGCTCTGCCCTCAACAATCCTGTTACCTCTTCAAAATTTCAGTCAAGATCATGAAACATGATTTCCCACGCACAAAGACATGCAGACTATCCCTGATAAGTCCTCACCACTATAAATGCATGTGAATCTATCCCTCAGGAATGCCTCCATCATCTTGCCCACCACCGACGTCAGGCTCACCAGTCTATCGTTCCTTGGCTTTTCTTAACCACTTTTCTTAAATAGTGGCACCACTTTAGCCAACCTCGTCTTGTAGAACCTCACCTGTGACTGTCGATGATACAAATCTCAGAAAGTGGCCCAACATTCTTTTCCCTAGCTTCTCCTCGCTTTGCAGCAGCAGTGTAGCTCAGTGGTTAGCATTGCTCCCTCACAGTGCCAGGGATCTGGGCTTGATTCCACCCTCGGGCGACTATCTGTGGTGAGTTTGCACATTCTCCCTGTCTCTGCGTGGTTCTCCTCCAGCTGCTATGGTTTCCTCCCACAGCCCAAGAATGTGCAGGTTGGGTGAATTACCTATAGTGCTCAGGGATGTGCAGGTGAGGTGCATTAGTTAAGCATAAATATAACGGAATGGGTTTTGGAGTGTGACCTTCGGAGGGTCAGTGTGTACTTGTTAGGCTGAACGGCCTATTTTCACATAGTAGGGATTATAAGGATTCCCACAAAGCTCTCGGGTGCACATGATCAGGTCCTGGGGATTTATCCATTTCTATGCATTTCAAGACATCCAGCACATCCTCCTCTGTAGTATGGCCATTTTTCAAAACCTCATCATCTATTTTGCAACATTCTATACCTTACAGTAAACACTGCTGTAAATTACTCATTTAGTATCTCCCACTTGCTGATCATTTGTCTTTCCCTCATTGATTCATTATTGCTTGTGCATATCTGTAACACATAAAGAAATATTGCATATTGAAAACGTACGTAGTGCATCAACACAGCTTGGATATGAACCAAAATGGTGACAAATGACCAGTTATACTGGGATCTATTCACCATATTTAAAATAGCGAATGTCATGGAGGAAATGTAACACTGTAAACTTCGTTATTTAAAAAAAAACTGTTCATGGACTGAAAAATTATCTGGAATAACACGCAAAGAAACAAAGGTAAGACTATGCACAGGGGATCAAGATTAATTATTATGCCCATCAAAATAAGAATTCGAAGACATGTGAACCGAAATGCCTCAATATTTGCTTTGTAACTGGCACATAACTATGATAAATGATTGTCATGCAGAAGAATTTAACAAGTTATTTGGAGAAAGTAGTTACTTCAAACAGCCAGTCCAACGTCGAATGTGAGGTGAAGGGAGTGAAAGCCATTGACATCAAGTCTGCATTCGATCGAGTGTGGCATCTGAAGACGGTTATTACAGGTTAGTCGACTCAGCTCCAGAACATCTCTGCAGGATTTTCTCAGGGCATTGACATCTGTCCAAGATAATGGCCTCAAGGTATTATCAGTGGGCTTTTAATCCAGACACCCAGGTAACCTTTTGGGGACCTGGGTACAAACTCCACCACGGCAGAGGGTGAAAAATGAATTCAATAAATATCTGGAATTCAGAATCTAACGATAACTATGAATGTCTCACCAGTTTTCAGAAAAAAAACCCTCTGCTTCAACAATGTCCTTTCGGGAAGGAAACTGCCATCATTACCTGGTCTGGCCGATATGTGACACAATGTGTTTGAGTCTTTACTGCCCCATGGGCAATTGGGGAATGGCAATAAGTGCTGCTAAACCAGCAACGTCTTCATTCCATGATTGAATAGAGAAAAAAAAAAACACTTCAGCTCTTTCTTCATTGGCCTTCAGTCCATCATAAGCTTAGACATGGGGACGTTCTCCAATTATTTCACAATGTTGAGCACCAGTCATGACTTCTTGGATACTGACGCGATCCATGTGCAAGTGCCAACATGATTTGAGAAATATTCAGGCTTAGGCTGACAAGTGGCAAGTAACATTTACGCCACAGAAATGGTAGGCTATGTCTATCACCAATTAGAGAAAATGTAACAACCGCCTCCTTGACATTCAGAGGTGTTCCGATCACTAAATGCCACACTATCAACAACCTGGTGGTTGCCATTGGACAGAAACTGATTTAAACTAGACAAAAAAACATGATGGCGACAAGAGGCAGTCAGAGGCTAGGCATACTGCGGCAAATAATTCACCTCCTGGCTCCTGCCTGTCCATCATGTGCACCTTCTTCCACCTTATGAGATGGCTGCAGCACCAACAATACTCAAGAAGCTTGGCGCTGTCCAGAATAAAGTCGAGAGTCCGTGGCGCTGGAAAAGCACAGCAGGTCTTGCACCATCTGTGGAGCAAAGTAATTAACATTTCTGGCAGAAGCCCGTCATCCTGATGAAAGGGTCCTGCCCGAAAAGTCGATTCTCCAGGTCCTCGGATGCTGCGTGACCTGCTGAGCTTTTCCCACGCCACGCAGTCTCGACTATGATCTCCAGAATCTGCAGTCCTCACATTCTCCGCTGTCCAGACCAAAGCAGATTACTTTACTTGCACTGCATCCATATGCACCCAACTCCTCGTCCACAAACGCTCAGCAGCAGCAGATCCAAAACGCACTTTAGACATTCACTGAAGATGCTCAGATATTCCAAACACAAAAGTATTTCCAGCCAGGAGGACAAGGGCAGCAGATATGTGTGAATGCCACCACTTTCAAGATCCCCTCCAATCCACAGATCATCCTGAATTGGAATTACATGACTCTTCATTCACGGTTGATGGGTCAAAATTCTGGACTTGTCGTCAACCCGCAGCCGGTGAACATTTTGAGTCAAGAGGCAGCTCACAACCTTCTCAAGGCAATTCAGGATAGTCAATAAATGCTGGTCAAACAATTGAATTAAGAAGCAGGAACTTTACTTCTGTTAAGGAAGGACTCTGAAAGTGGATTTAATTGTTCGGTTGAAAGAATCTCAATGAAAGATGCTGTTCCTTCTCGAATGATGGTTTGCCAAGATTTCCTGGCTCGGCATTGGTTTCCCAATTGTTGATGTCGATGTTGCATTTCTTCATGTTAGCTTTTAAAACGTCTTTGAATCTCTTCTGTTGTCCACCTCTTTTACATTTGGCTTCTTTAAATTTGGAGTAGTTGATTTGCTTTGGCGAACATTCATCTTTCATCTGAACAACATGGCCGCTCCATCTTTGTTGGTTCTTCATGACATAGGCGTCAATGATTGTTGGTTTTATCATGCAGCACGCTGACGTTGGTTCTTTTAACATCGCAGCTGGTATTCAAACTGTTTTGAAGGCAGCGTTAATGGTACATTTCAAGTGCCTTCGGAAGTCATCAGTTGGTTGTCCAAGTTTTTCATGCATATAGGGCCGTTGGGATCACCACTGCTAACATTGTGGTGTCTGTCTGGTCATCACGATCAAGAAAGACTCTTGTTTGGAGACCACCAAAAGTTGTTCCAGCTCAATTAATGCGATGTTCAAACATGTCATTAAGTCGACATTGGAGGAGAGGTGAGTTCCAAGATACATAGAACATAGGATATAGAAATGTACAGCACAGTACAGGCCTTTCAGTCTTCGATGTTGTCCCGAGAATTAATCTTAATTTAAAACAGAATACCGTAACCTAAACACCCCAAAATTCACTGCTATCCATGTGCATGTCCACCAGTCGCTTAAATGTCCCCAATGACTCTGCTTCCACAACCACCGCTGACAACACATTCCATGCATTCACAACTCTCTGCATAAAGAACCTACCTCAGGCGTCACCTCTATACATTCCTCCTCATAGCTTAAAACTATGAGCCCTCGTGCCAGTCAATCTTGTCCTGGGGAAAGGTCGCTGGCTAGTGACTCTATCCATGCCTCTCATTACCTTGTATACCTCAATCAGGTAATCTCTCTTCCTCCTTCTCTTCAGAGAGAAACGTCCGAGCTTATTCAAACTCTCTTCATAAGGCAATCCCTCCAGTCCAGGCGACATTCTGGTAACATTCTTTGCACCCTCTCCAAAGCCTCTGTACCTTTCCTATAGTAGGGCCACCAGAACTGGACACAATATCCCAAGTGTGGTCTCACCAGGGACTTGTAGAGCTGCAGCAAAACGTCACGACTCTTCAACTCGATTCCCCATTAATTAAAGCCAAAACACCATAGACTTTATTAACAAGACTATCCACTCGGATGGCAACTTTGAGGGATCTGTGCACTGAAATATAAAGATCCTTCTGTTCCTCCACACTGCCAAAAATCCTGTCTTTAATCCTGTATTCAGCATTCAAGTTCGACCTTCCAAAATGCATCACTTCACATTTATCCAGGTTGAACTCCATCTGCCATTTCTCAGCTCAGCTCTGCATCCTGTCTGTGTCGCGCTGCAGCCTGTAATAGCCCTCGATACTATCAACGGCAGCTGTAATATTTGTGTCATTGGTAAACTTACTAACCCACCCCTCAACCTCCTCTTCAAACACATTTATAAAAGCTACAAAGGGCAGAGTCACAAGATCAGACACCACGCACTACTGACCTCCAGGCAAAATACTTTCCATCTACAAGCACTCTCTGCCTTCTGTCAGCCAACCAATTCTGAATCCAGATAGCCAAATCTCCCTGTATACCAGACCTCCCGAATTTATGATGAGCCTACAATGCCTTGCTTATTAAATGCCTTGCTGAAGTCCTTCGTCGACCTGTCTCATCACCGCCTCAAAGAGCTCAATTAAATTTTGAGGCATGATTCGTTCCTCACAAAGCCATGGTGGACTGCCTTTTATCATAGTATGCTTTTCCGAATAGTCATAAATCCTATCCCTCAGAATTCATTAAAAATACTTGCTTCCCACAGACGTAAGACTGCCTGGTCTGTAATTGCCAGAGATTTCAGCAATCACCTTCTTAAAAAGAAGAACAATATTCGCCTCTGTCTAATCCTCTGATACGACTTCTGTGGAGAGTGAGGAATAAAGATTTTTGCCAGTGGCTTAGCAACCCCATTTCTCGCTTCCCAGAGCAACCTGGAATAAATCTGGTCTGGTCCTGGGGACTTATCAATCTTGATGTTTGCCAAATATCCTGCACATCAATTTTTTCAATCTCGATCCGTTCAATTCTGCTTCCCACTTCTCAAAGTTCTCATTCTCCACAAGGTGCCTTTCCTTAGTGAAAACAGAAGCAAAAACTCATTTAAGGCTTCCCCTTGCTGCTCAGACGCCACGCACAAGTTCACTACGCTATTCCTGACTGGCCCTAGCTTCGCATTGATCATTCTTTTGTTCCTCACATATGAGTAAAATGCCTTTGGACTCTCTTTAATTCTTCCTGCCAAAACTTTTTCATGTCCCCTCCTTCAGGAAAAATTGTACGACTCGCCAAGTTGAAAGGAGAAGCGTACATTAGGTCGAGGCAGCTAAGAACAGAACGGGCCTTGGAGGAATATTGGGAGAGTCGGACCAATCTTAAACGAAGTCTCAAACGCACTAAAAGGGGTCATGAAATAACTTTAACTCGCAGAATTAATGAGAATACCAGGTCATTTTATTCATATGTAAGTATCATAGAACATAGAACATAGAACATAGAAGAATACAGCGCAGTACAGGCCCTTCAGCCCTCGATGTTGCGCCGATCAAAGCCCACCTAACCTACACTAACCCACTATCCTCCATATACCTATCCAATGCCCGCTTAAATACCCATAAAGAGGGAGAGTACACTACTGCTACTGGCAGGGCATTCCATGAACTTACGACTCGCTGAGTGAAGAACCTACCCGTAACATCAGTCCTATATCTACCCCCCCTTAATTTAAAGCTATGCCCCCTTGTAATAGCTGACTCCATACGTGGAAAAAGGTTCTCACTGTCAACCCTATCTAACCCCCTAATCATCTTGTACACCTCTATCAAATCACCCCTAAACCTTCTTTTCTCCAATGAAAACAACCCCAAGTGCCTCAGCCTTTCCTCATAGGATCTTCCTACCATACCAGGCAACATCCTGGTAAACTTCCTCTGCACCCGTTCCAGTGCCTCCACATCCTTCCTATAGTATGGCGACCAAAACTGCACACAATATTCCAGATGCGGCCGCACCAGAGTCTTATACAACTGCAGCATGACCTCAGGACTCCGGAACTCAATTCCTCTACCAATAAAAGCCAGTACGCCATATGCCTTCTTCACTGCACTATTTACCTGGGTGGCAACTTTCAGAGATCTGTGTACATGGACACCAAGATCCCTCTGCTCTTCCACACTACCAAGTAGTCTACCATTAGCACAGTAATCCATCTTTTTATTACTCTTACCAAAGTGAATCACTTCACACTTAGCTACATTGAACTCCATTTGCCACCTTTCTGCCCAGCTCTGCAGCTTCTCTATATCCCGCTGTAACCTGCCATATCCTTCCTCACTGTCTACAACTCCTCCGACTTTCGTATCATCCGCAAACTTGCTCACCCAACCTTCTAACCCTTCCTCCAGGTCATTTATAAAAATGACAAACAGCAATGGTCCCAAAACAGATCCTTGCGGAACACCGCTAGTGACGGCACTCCAAGATGAACCTTTGCCATCAACTACTACCCTCTGTCTTCTTCCAGAGAGACAATTCCTAATCCAAACCTCCAACTCACCCTCAATGCCATATCTCTGTATTTTCTGCAGTAGCCTACCATGGGGGACCTTATCAAACGCCTTACTAAAATCCATATATACCACATCTACCGCTTTCCCCTCATCTACCTCCTTAGTCACCTTCTCAAAGAATTCAATAAGGTTTGTGAGGCACGACCTGCCCTTCACAAAACCATGCTGACTATCCTTGATCACATCATTCTTATCCAGATGTGCATAAATCCTATCCCTTACAATTCTCTCTAAGACTTTGCCCACAACAGAAGTGAGACTCACTGGCCTATAGTTACTAGGATTATCCCTACTCCCCTTCTTGAACAAGGGAACCACGTTTGCTAGCCTCCAGTCCTCTGGCACTACTCCTGTCGACAAAGAGGACACAAAAATCAAGGCCAATGGCTCTGCAATCTCCTCCCTTGCTTCCCAGAGAATCCTGGGATAAATGCCATCAGGCCCAGGGGACTTATCTATTTTCACCCTTGCCAGAATTTCCAACACCTCTTCTCTACATATCTCAAAGCCATCCATTCTACTTATTCGTGCCTCAGTATTCATATCGACAACAATGTCCTGTTCCTGAGTGAATACTGACGAAAAGTATTCATTCAGCGCCTCCCCAATCTCTTCAGCCTCCACACGCAACTTCCCATTACTATCCTTGATTGGACCTATTCCTTCCCTAGTCATTCTTTTATTCCTAACATACCTATAGAAAGCCTTAGGGTTTTCCCTAATCCTACCAACTAAGCACCTTTCATGTCCCCTCCTTGCTGCTCTTAGCTCTCTCTTCAGGTCCTTCCGGGCTACCTTATAACTCTCAATTGCCCCTATTGAACCTTCACGCCTCATCTTTACAAAGGCCGCCCTCTTCCATTTAACAAGGGATTCCAACTCCTTATTAAACCACGGCTCCCTCACACGACCCTTTCCTCCCTGCCTGATAGGTACGTACTTATCAACGACACTCAATAGTTGCTCCTTGAACAAGTTCCACATATCAATTACGCTCTTGCCTTGGAATCTACTTTTCCAATCCACACATCCTAAGTCATGCCTCAACGCATCATAATTTCCCTGCCCCCAGCTATAACTCTTGCCCTGTAGTACACACTTATCCCTCTCCATCACTAGAGTAAAAATCACCGAATTGTGGTCACTGTCCCCAAAGTGCTCACCTACTCCTAGTTCTAATACCTGGCCTGGTTCGTTACCCAGAACCAAATCCAGTATGGCCTCACCTCTTGTTGGCTTATCTACATATTGTGTCAGGAAACTCTCCTGCACACATTGCACAAACACTGACCCATCTAACGAACTTGAGCTATAGCTTTCCCAATCAATATCAGGAAAGTTAAAGTCTCCCATAACAATCACCCTATTACTCAACCAGTTGGTATCAAGTTGGTACTCGAGGAAGAGTTCGTCTACTAAAGTATAAGGAAGGAAGGTTGTGTGTCACACGTGAGAAAATGGTTGAGATTGTCGATGAATAGTTTGCATCAGTGTTCATTGAGGAAAGGGACATGATGACTGTTGAGATTAGAGAGAGAAGTCTGTTTACTGTGGAACACGCTGACATAAGGAGGGAAGATATGTTGGGTAGGCTAAAGGATATTAAGGTGGTCAAATGTCCAGGACCAGATGGGATCTGTCCAAGGATGCTGAAGTAGGTGAGAGAGGAAATAGCTGGGGTTCCGACAGATATCTTTGGAGCATTCTTAAACACAGGTGAGGTGTCAGAGGACTGGAGGGTTACTAATATTATTCCCCCTGACAAGAATGGTAGTCGGGCTATTCCAGGTAATTACAGACCAGTGAGCCTGACATCAGTGGTGGGAAAGTTGCTGGAGAAGGTATTGAGGGTTAAAATCTGTGTTTATTTCGAAACGTATGGGCTTATCAGTATAGCCAACATGGTTTTGTGCGGGGGAGATCGTGCCTTTCCAACTTCCTAGAGTTCTTTGAGGAAGTGGCCAAGTGACAGATGAAGGAAAAGGTATAGATGCCATACACATGGACTTTAGTCAGGCATTTGATAAGGTTCCCATTGATAAACTAAGAACGTGAAGTCACGTGGTGTGCAGTGTGTTCTAGCTAGGTGGATAAAGAACTGGTTGAGCAATAGGAAACAGAGAGTAATAGTTGAAGGGAGTTTCTTGAAATGGAGTAAGGTGACCAGTGGTGTTCCAAAGGGATCAGTCATGGGGTCATTGTTGTTTGCAATATACATAAATGATCTGAAAGTGGGTATCGATGGTCAGATCAGTAAGTTTGCAGATGACCTGAAGATTGGTGGAGTAGTAGAAAGCATAGTGGACGGTTAAATAATACAGGCGAATATAGATAGACTGGAGAGTTGAGTGGAAAAGTGGCACGTGGAGATCAATCCAGGCAAATGTGAGGTGATGCATTTTGAGAAGTCTAATTCTAGAGCCAACTATACTGTAAACAGAAGAGCCTTGGTAAAGTTGATGAGCAGAGAGTTCTGGGAGTTCAGGTCCTTTGCACCCTGAAAGTGGCTGCACAGGTGGATAGCATCGTCAAGAAGGCATATGCTATGCTTGCCTTCATCGAACGGGGAATTGAGTATAAGAGCTGGCAGGTCATGTTAACATTGTACAAGACTTTCGTTGGGCCGCATTTAGAAGATTGTGTTCAGTTCTGGTCGCCACATTACCAAAAAGATGTGGACGCATTGGAGACGGTACAAAGGTTTATGAGGATGTTGCCTGGTATAGAAGGTGCTAGCTATGAAGAGAGGTTGATTAGATAAGGATTATTTTCATTAGAAAAAGGGAGATCGAGGGGGAACCTGATTGAGATCCACAAAATCATGAAGGGTATAGCCAGGAGATAAGTTCGTTCCCAGGGTGAGGGATTCAATAACGAGAGGACATGTGTTTAAAGTAAGAGGTGAAAAGTTTAAGGGAATACACGTGGCAAGTACTTTACAGGGAGGGTGGTAGGTGCCCGGAGTGCGTTGCCTGCAGAGGTAGTAGAGGCAGGCACGGTCGATACACTTAAGATGTGTCTGCACAGATGCATGAGTAGGTGAGTACAGCTGCTTAAGAATTGGGCAATAGGTTTACACAGTGGATTTGGATCGGCTCAGGTTTGGGAGAAGTAAATTTTCTTTGTTATTTGTTCTTTGTTCCTGGCTCTCCTCAGTCCATTTCCGAGCTCCTTTCTAGCAAACCTGTAATCCTGTAACGCTGTGCTAGGCCCTTGCTTCCTTCACCTTACGTCAGCTGCCTTCTTCCTTTTGACAAGAAGTTCCTCTGTTTTCGTAATCCAAAACTCCTTAATCTTTCCTCTTCTTGCCTGTTTCAGAAGAACAAATTTATGCATCACTCGCAACAACTGCTACTCGAACAGTCTCCACATGTTTGTTGCGCCCTTTCTGTGGAACCACTGCTCCCTGTCTGTATTTCCCATCTCCTGTCTGATGGCATCATAATTTCCTTTTCTCCAATGAATTACTTCCTCATGGTAACTGCGCCTTCCCCTCTCCATGGCAATGGTAAATGTGAGGCCGTTGTGGTCACAGTCACCAAAATGTTCTCCCACCACAAAGAGTTGTCCTCGCTTTCCAGGGTTTTTTCACCATGTTGAATTGTTTTTTTCTATACACGTTGTGTCAGTTGATGACTGTTGATAGATGACCTGAGTGAGTTTTAAGAAGATTTGTAGCTCAGGTTGATGTTCTATATGTAGGTTTGTTCACTGAGCTGGAAGGTTCATTTTCAGACATATCATTACCATACCAGGTAACATCTTCAGTGAGCCTCCGGACGAAGCACTGCTAATGTCTCCTGCAATTAATTTATTTGTTTTAGTTATTTTGCGTTGGCGATGTCATTTCCTGTGGTGATAGCATTTCCTGTGCTGATGTCATTTCTTGTGTTTTCTCAGAAGTGATAAATGTTGTCAAAGTCAACGTGTTTGTTGACAGAGTTGTTAGAACTATATCAACAAACACATTGACTTGGATCCCATTTACCACCTCCTGAAAAAAAGAACAGGAAATGATATCACTGCAGGAAATGACATCACCCCAGGAAATGTCGCCACCAACTTAACGGAACCCAAACATATAAATTGAAAGCAAGAAACATCAGCAGAACTTCGTCCGGAGTCTCACTGAAGATGCTACCTAGTATGGTGGCAATACGTCCGAAAATGCACCTTTCAGCTCAGCGAGCAAACCTATATAGAGATATTCTGAGTCTTCTTGGAATTGATGATGGGTCCAACTTCTGTGTATGCATAGTTCAAGGGAGTCAGAATCTGTTGTCGGTGGTTTTCTGAGAGACCCACAATACTGTTGTGGACTGCATACTGGAACACGAGGAGAAACTCACAGATGTCTTTTTTTCACTTGAGATATGTAAGATTGTTCTGTAGAGAAATTCGATTTTGAGGATCATCCTTGATGATGTGAATGGTTGTCGCAGGAAAGATGGTGAACAAAATTGGGTAATTACACATCCCTGTTTTACTCCTGATCTGACTTGAAAAGGCTCACAGTTCCTGTTGCTGACCATAATTGTGGTAAGCATGCCATCTGGAAGAGTCTCAGGATTCGAATATACATTTCAATGCATCCGTAAGTTTCAGGACTTTGCATAGTAGTTCCCTTGACACCAAATCAACGACTTTGGTGGGGTCAACGAATGCCATCGACAAAGGTTGAATTTGTTCACAACATTTTTCTCGTTGTTGTCACATAGGGAAGATCATGTCGATTAGTCCACGTCATGAACTAAAACCAGTTTGATTCTCTGGAAGGATTCTCTTGGCTAAAACCTTGAACCGATTGGTCATGATGCAAGTGAAGTTGCTAACAGGGAAATTATACGTTAGTTTCCATATTCAGATCCATCACCATTGATTTTGTAGATGGTAATGATTGCTGAGTCTCTAAAGTCTGCTGGTACTTTTTCATTTAGCCAGATCTTGATGAGAAGTTGACGAAGTCGGTAGTGAAGCAGCATACCTTCAATTTTGTAGCCCTCGGATGGTATACCATTGAATCCAGCGGCATACTGTTTTTCAAGGATTTGATGGCATCCTTGACTTCTTCAGGTGTTGGTATTTTGCTGAGGGCGTCGTCAACGGAAGGGTTGGGAACGTTGTTGATCACATTCCTGTCAAATGGAATGGTTTGATTTAGTAGATCTTCAAAGTGCTCCCTGCACCTAGAATTGAAGTTAGCATTGCTCTTCAAGATAGTGAAACCATCTTGGCTTTTGAGAAGGTCTTGACCATGAGTGGATGTGTCATAGATAGCTTTAGTTGCGTTGAAGAAGCCTTGAGTGTCGTTGGCGTCTGCTAGTTGTTGGATTTCCTGAGTTTTCTTCCTCCACGATTGGTTTTTCGGGTTTCGGGTACTCTTCTGAATTGCTGCTTTACATTCCTGACAGCATTTCCTTTTGGTAGCTGATACTTGGACATTTTGTAATGTGATGAAAGCTTTTGCCTTTTCATCGATAAGTTATTGGAGAAGTTTGTCGTTACCATCAAACCAATCCTGATGGCTTTTTTCGTCCTGAAGTCAATTGTTTCTTTGCAGAAGGTAATAATAGCATTCTTCAACTGATTCCAGTATTCTTCTAGGGATGGTGGGATTTGTTAAGACAGTTGTTCTTGAAGATTTTGCTGGAACTTCTGTGCATGGTTGATGTCTTGGAGAATGTCAACACTGAATTTCTGGATAGTGTTCTGATTTTGATATTTCCTTGTTGGCTGAGTCTTCATTCTCAAGGTGGACGAGATGTTTCAATGGTCTGCCCAGCACTCGTCAGCTCCAGTCACAGCTCTTGTTTACATTACATCTTGTTGGCCCTGAGATCGTACAATGATGTAGTCAATGAAGTACCAGTGTTTAGAGCGTGGATGCTGCCGGGATACGTTATGCTTGTTTTCCTGGGAAATAGGGTGTTTGTAATCACATGATTGTGGTGAGCACATTTGATGAGTAAAAGTGTCCCATTGGCATTGAATTTGCCAAATCCTTCTTTGCCTATTATCCCAGTTCAGTGCCTATGATTTTCCAGACTCTGTCACTGAGGCCTCATAAGAGAATGATCTTATCCTTGTTGGGAACAGACAAAAGGATGTTGTCAAGTTGGGTGCAGAAGTTCTCCTTTACTTTGTCTTTAGCATTGGGAGTTCGATCATTGGCACTGATGATGTGGTGTGATGGTTCTTGACGAGCTGGATTCACAGAGTCTGGCACGTTCATTGATTCCCAATGGTTGTGCTGTCAGCTTCTGAAGGAGGCTGTTTTGGATGGCGAAACCTACTCCATGGATCCTAGGTTTTTCAGGATCAAGAGCTTTCCAGAAAAAAAAGGTGTATTGACCTTGCTCTTCCTTTATTAGCCCATCTCCAGCTCTGGGGATCTCACTCAGAGCAATAATGTCAAAGTTGAATTTTTGGAGTTCCCGGCCAACAAAGCTTGTTCTGCTCTCTGGACGGTCTGAGTTTGGGTTATCCATCAGGGTTCGTATATTCCAGGTTCCAAATGTCATAGTTTCACTTCTCAATGTTCTTCAAACACATAATGGTCCTGGCTTTCCAGAGAGGATGTGATGAAGCAGACTATTTTGATGGCTCCTACTCCCGCCCCCTCTCAGTTTAGGGTGAGCAGAGTGGATGCTGAAAAGGCTGCTCAGCACCACCGAACAACTTTCCTGCTTCTGTCCAAACGTTGAGTGATTGAATCAAGTATTCATCGCTTTTGTACCGGTTCTTGATGAGGAGCGTCCAGTCTGCTCCAATCACCCTCCTCCAATTGTTAAAAGACTTGAAGAAACGGTCCACAAAGCGAACACACCAGCGCATGGATTTGTTTAACGTGGGCGGAATGTTGCACTCTAAGAAGCACATGATACCTCACAGATCAACCAACTGATTCTAATGGCATGGAGACCACGATGATTGCAGCTGATGGATTTGTTGCAGCCTTCATCTGCCTTCATGGCCATTGAGTTTTAAGTAACTTTGCCTGTCCCACCGTTGAGATCTTGGTTGGATTGTTCTTTGTCAGGGACCTCACACTCGACCTCACCACCATAGGTGACCCTCAAAGGAGAGTAGCTCCAGATCTCAGGACCACACAATTCGATCATCAGCCATCCAGAGGCAGGCACTGTTGCTTGGAATCATAGCTAAAATCCATCATTATTGGGATGATAGCAAAATTGCATTATTTGCTTGCTCGAAGGGGTCGCATTTCGGTTTCTATATGCAATAATGTTGAAGTAATTGTTTCAATATTTGATTGTGACATTTCATAGTAAGTCGCTGACTATAAGGCACTGTGCGATTAATTGCAAGAAGCAACTGTTTTTGAAATAAACTGTTAATGAACAAGGGCTGACCTTGTTCATAAGGAATACAAGGTAACCAGGTATGACCTTTGCAGAGACATTAAGAGAGCCAAGGACCAATACCAATTCAAACTAGAGACCCAGACAGATACCCAGCAATTAAGGCAAGGACTGAATGACATTACAGGTTGTAAAAAGAGATAATGCAAGATAGGAGACGATGACATATCATTCCCATATTGTCTCAACGCTTTCTATGCTCACTTTGAACACAGTTCCGGTGGAGAGGTAACACCTATTCTGACAAGTCCTGAGGAAACGATCTCAACAGTCACTGCATCAGAGGTTGGATCAGTTTTCCTTCGTGTGAATCCAATGAAAGCGATAGGACCAGACAGAGTGCCAGGCTGAGCACTCAGAGCATGCGCAGATCAACTGGCAGAGATCTTCTCGGTCATCTTCAACCTCTCCCTGCAGCAGGCCACTGTCCCTGCCTGTTTCAAAAGGATCAACATCATTCCTGTGCCTGAGAAGGTTCATGCAGCTTTCCCTCAAGACTAGTTACTACACTTAGTGATCTTAGTTAAGCTCCACTGTCTGCAACTGGATCCTCAGTTTCATGACCCACAGGCCACAATCACAATAAACAATAGACAATAGGTGCAGGAGTAGGTTATTCTGCTCTTCGAGCCAGCACCACCATTCATTATGATCATGGCTGATCATCCTCAATCAGTATCCTGTTCCTGCTTATCCCCATAACCCTTGATTCCACGATCCTAAAGAGCTCTATCCAACTCTTTCTTGAAAGTATCCAGAGACTTGGTCTCCACAGCCTTCTGGGGCAGAGCATTCCATACACTCACCACTCTCTGGGTGAAGTAGTTTCTCCCCAACTCTGTTCTAAGTGGCTTAGCCTTTATTTTTAAACTGTGTCCTCTGGTTCGGGACTCACCCATCAGCATCAACATGCTTCCTGCCTCCAGAGTGTCCAATCTTTTAATAATATACGTCTCAATCAGATCCTCTCTCAGCCTTCTAAACTCAAGCGTATATAAGCCAAGTCGCTCCAATCTTTCAGCGTAATATAGTCCCAACATTCTGGGAATTGACCTCGTGAACCTACGCTGCACTCCCTCAACACCCAGAATGCCTTTCTTCAAATTTGGAGACCACAACTGCGCAAAATATTCGTGGTGCAGTCTCACCACGGTCCTGTACATCTGCAGAAGGACCTCTTTGCTTCTATACTCAATTCCTCTCGTTATGAAGGCCAGCATGTTACTAGCTTTCTTCACTGC
This sequence comes from Chiloscyllium punctatum, assembly GCF_047496795.1. Classification (NCBI taxonomy): domain Eukaryota; kingdom Metazoa; phylum Chordata; class Chondrichthyes; order Orectolobiformes; family Hemiscylliidae; genus Chiloscyllium; species Chiloscyllium punctatum. The sequence goes on from NC_092778.1 coordinate 27,792,553, forward strand.
CTGCTGTACCTGCATGCTTGTTTTCATTGACTGACGTACAAGAACACCTAGATCTCATTGTACTGCTCCTTTACCTAAGTTTACCTTTTAGAGGGATGGCAGCGAAGGCAGTGCAATGTTCCTCTTGCAAGATGTTTGAGGTGAGGGAAGCCATTAGCGTCCCTGCTGATTACACTTGTGGGAAGTGCACCCATCTCCAGCTCCTCCAATACCGCGTTAGGGAACTGGAGCTGGAGTTGGATAAACCACGGATCATTCGGGAGGCAGAGGTGGTCATAGATCAGAGGTTTAGGGAAGTAGTTACTCCGAAAGTTATAGACAGATGGGTGACAATGAGGGTGACTGGGAGGAAGCAGCCAGTGCAGGGACCCCCTGCGGCCGTTCCCCTCAATAACAAGTATACCATTTTGGATACTTGTGGGGGGGACAACTTACTAGGGGTAAGCAACGAGGTTCAGGCCTCTGGCACGGAGCCTGTCCCCGTTGCTCAGAAGGGAAGGGCGGAGGAAGGTTGAGCGATAGATATTGGGGACTCAATAGTGAGGGGTACAGATAGGTGGTTTTGCAGGGGCGACAGAGACTCACGTTTGGTATGTTGCCTCCCAGGTGCAAGGGTACGTGATGTCTCTGATCGTGTTTTCCGGGTCCTTAAGGGGGAAGGGAAGCAGCCCCAGTTCGTGGTCCACGTTGGCACCAACAACTTAGGTATGAAGAGGGGTGAGGATGTTAGGCAGGCTTTCAGGGAGCTAGGTTGGAAGCTCAGAGCTAAAACGAACAGAGTTGTTGTCTCTGGTCTGTTACCCGTGCCACGTAATAGAGAGTCGAGGAATAGGGAGAGAGAACAGTCAAATGCGTGGCTACAGGGATGGTGCAGGTGGGAGGAATTTCGGTTTCTGGACAACTGGGGTTCTTTTTGGGAAGGTGGGACCTCTATAAACAGGATGGTCTCCACCTGAACGTGAGGGGCACCAGCATCCTTGGGAGGAGATTTGCTAGTGCTCTTTGGGAGGGTTTAAACTAACTCTGCAGGCGCATAGGAACCTGGACTGTAGCTTTAGGGTACAGGACCTTGAGTGTAGGGAGGTTAGGAACAAGGCATCGATCTCGAAGGAGGGTGCCGGTAAACAGGAAGGTGGCTTGAAGTGTATACTTCAATGCCAGAAGTATAAGAAATAAGGTAGGTGAACTTGCAGCGTGGGTTGGTACCTGGAATTTCGATGTTGTGGCCATTACAGAGACGTGGGTAGAACAGGGACAGGAATGGCTATTGCAGGTTCAGGGTTTAAATGTTTTAGTAGGGTCAGAGGTGGGGGTAAAAGAGGGGGAGGTGTGGCATTGCTTGTCAAGGATAGTATTACAGCGGTGGAAAGGACGATGGAGGACAGTGACCACAAGTCGGTGACTTTTACTCTCGTGATGGAGAGGGATAAGTGTGCACTGCAGGGCAGGAGTTATAGCTGGGGGCAGGGAAATTATGATGCGGTGAGGCATGACTTAGGATGTGTGGATTGGAAAAATAGGCTTCAAGGGAAGGACACAAATGATATGTGGAGCTTGTTCAAGGATCAGCTATTGGGTGTCCCTGATTAGTATGTACCAGTCAGGCAGGGAGTAAAGGGTCTTGTGAGGGAGCCGTGGTTTAATAAGGAATTGGAATCCCTTGTAAAAGGGAAGAGGGCGGCCTATGTACAGGTGAGGCGTGAAGGTTCAGTTTGGGCAATTGAGAGTTATAAGGTAGCCAGGAAGGACCTAAAGAGAGAGCTAAGAGCAGCGAGAAGGGGACATGAAAAGTCCTTGGTTGGTAGGATTAGGGAAAACCCTAAGGCTTTCTATAGGTATGTCAGGAATAAAAGGATGACGAGGGTAGGTATCGGTCCAGTCAAGGATAGTAGTGGGAAGTTGTGCGTGGAGGCAGAGGAGGTTGGAGAGACACTAAATCAATACTTTTCATCAGTATTCACTCAGGAACAGGACATTGTTGCTGATGTGAATATCGAGTCACAAGTGATTAGAATGGATGGCTTTGAGGGATGTAGGGAAGAGGTCCGGGGAATACTGAAAAGGGTGAAAATAGATAATTCCCCTGGGCCTGATGGAATTTATCCTAGGATCCTCTGGGAAGCTAGGGAGGAGATAGCGGAGCCATTGGCCTTGATTTTTATGTCTTCGTTGTCTCCAGGAATAGTGCCAGAAGACTGGAGGATAGCGAATGTGGTGCCCTTGTTCAAGAAGGGGAGTAGGGATAACCCTAGTAAGTATAGGCCGGTGAGTCTCACTTCTGTTGTGGGCAAAGTCTTAGAGAGAATTGTAAGGGATAGGATTTATGAACATCTGGATAGGAATAATGTGATCAAGGATAGTCAGCATGGTTTTGTGAAGGGCAGGTCGTGCCTCACAAACCTTATTGAGTTCTCTGAGAAGGTGACCAAGGAAGTGGACGAGGGTAAAGCAGTAGATGTGGTGTATATGGATTTTAGCAAGGCGTTCGATAAGGTACCCCATGGTAGGCGACTGCACAAATTACGGAGGTATGGCATTGAGGGTGCATTTGAGTTTTGGATTAGTAATTGGCTGGCTGGAAGGTGACAGAGGGTAGTAGTTGATAGTAAAGGTTCATCTTGGAGTGCAGTTACTAGCGGTGTTCCACAAGGATCTGTTTTGGGACCATTGCTGTTTGTCATTTTTATAAATGACCTGGAGGAGGGGCTTGAAGGCTGGGTGAGCAACTTTGCGGATGATACGAAAGTCGGTGGACAGCGAAGAAGGATGTGTCAGGTTACAGCGGGATATAGATATGTTGCAGAGCTGGGCAGAAAGGTGGCAAATGGAGTTCAATGTAGCTAAGTGTGAAGTCATTCACTTTGGTCGGAGTAACAAGAAGATGGATTACTGGGCTAATGGTAGGCTAATTGGTAGTGTGGATGAGCAGAGGGATCTTGGTGTCCATGTACACAGATCTCTGAAAGTTGCCACCCAGGTAAATAATGCTGTGAAGAAGGCATATTTCGTACTGGCTTTTATTGGTAGAGGAATTGAGTTCCGGAGTCCTGAGGTCATGTTGCAGTTGTAGAAGACTCTGGTGCGGCCTTATCTGGAGTATTGTGTGCAGTTTTGGTCGCCATACTATAGGAAGGATGTGGAGGCACTGGAACGGGTGCCGAGGAGGTTTATCAGGACGTTGCCTGGCAAGGTAGGAAGATCGTATGAGGAAAGGCTGAGGCACTTGGGGCTGTTCTCATTGGAGAAAAGAAGGCTTAGGGGAGATTTGATAGAGGTGTACAAGATGATTAGGGGTTTAGATAGGGTTGACAGTGAGAACCTTTTTCCGCGTATGGAGTCAGCTGTTACTCGGGGACACAGCTTTAAATTAAGGCGAGATTGGTTTCGGACAGATGTTAGGGGTAGATTCTTTACTCAGCGGGTTGTGAGTTCATGGAATGCCCTGCCAGTATCAGTGGTGGACTCTCCCTCTTTATGGTCATTCAAGCGTGAATTGGATAAGCATATGGAGGTTATTGGGCTAGTGTAGGTTAGGTAGGCTACGGTCGGCGCAACATCGAGGGCCGAAGGGCCTGTACTGCGCTGTATTTTTCTCTGTTTTATGTTCTATGTTGCCTCCATTTAGATAGTTATCTGACTTTCTGCTTTTGCTACCAAGGTGGATAACCACACATTTATCCACATTAAACTGCATCTGCCATGCATCTGACCTCTCACCTAGCCTTTCTAGGTCACCCTACATTCTCCTAACATCCTCCTCACATTTCACCCTGCCATCCAGTTTTGTATCATCAGCAAATTTGCTAATATTACTTTTAATACTTTCATCTATATCATTAATGTATAGTGTAAAAAGCTGCGGTCCTAGCACTGATCCCTGCGGTACCCCACTGGTCACCATCTGCCATTCCGCAAGGGAACCGTTTATCACTACTCTTTGTTTCCTGTCGGCCAACCAATTTTGAATCCATGTCAGTATTTTGACTCAATACCATGTTCTCTAACTTTGCTCAGTCACCTCCTATGTGGGACTTCATCAAAGACTTTCTGAAAGTCCAGGTACACTACATCTACTGGATCTCCCTTGTCCAGTTTCAGAGTTACATCCTCAAAACATTCCAGAAGATTAGTCAAATATGGTTTCCCCTTCATAAATCCATGCTGCCTCTGACCTATCCTGTTACTGCTATTCAGATGTGTCGTAATTTCGTCCTTTTTAATTGACTACAGCACTTTTCCCACCACTGAGGTCTGCCTAACTGGTCTATAATTCTCTGTTTTCTCTCTCCCTCCTTTCTTAAAAAGTGGAACAACATTAGCCACCCTCCAATCCGCAGGAAATGATCCTGAATCTATCGAACTCGAAAATAATCACCAATGTATCCACGATTTCTAGACCCACTTCCTTCAGTACCCTGGGATGTAGACCATCAGGTCCCGGGGACTTACTGGCCTTCCGACATAACAGTCTCTCCAACACCATTTCCTGCCTAATATAAATTCCCTTCAGGTCAGTTCCTTCAGCCACGATTACATCTGGGAGATTGTTCATGTCGTCCCCAGTGAAGAGAGATCTAAACTACCAATTCAATTCTTCTGCCATTTCTTTGTTCCCCGTAATAAATTCACCCATTTCTGTCTTCAAGGACCCAATTTTAGTCTTAACCATTTTTTTCACATATTTAAAAAAGCCTTTCATATTCTCCTTTATATTTTTAGCCAGTTTACCTTCGTAACCTTATTTTTTCTTGGCGTATTTCCTTTTTAGTTATCCTCTGTTGTTCTTTAAAAGCTTCCATGTCCTCCGATTTCCCACTCATCTTTGCTATGTTATACTTTTTCCCTTTTGTCTTTACATGGTCCTTAACTTCCCTCGCCACCCCTGCCTCTCCTTAGGATCTTTCTTCCTTTTTGGAATGAGCTGATCCTGCATCTTCTGCTTTATACCCAGAAATCCCTGCTATTGTTGCTCCACTGCCATTCCTGCTAGGGTATTGCACCATTGAATATTGGCCAGCTCCTCCCTCATAGCTCCATCGTTTCCCTTATTCAACTGAAATATTGTCACTTCCGATTCTATCCTCTCCCTTTCAAATTGCAGATTAAAGCTTATTGTATTGTGATCACGACTTCCTCCTGACTCCATTTCTTCGGGGTCTCTGATCAAATCCGGCTCATTGCACAACACCAGATCCAGAATTGCTTCCTCCCTGGTAGGCTCCAGCACAAGCTGTTCTAAGAATCCATCTTAGAGGCACTTCACAAGCTCACTTTCTTGGGGTCCAGTACCATCCTGATTCTCCCAGTTTACCTGCATGTTGAAATCCCCCATAACAACTGTAGTAATATCTTTGCAACTGGCGAATTTCAGCTCCTTATTCAACTTACACACTACAGCCAGGCTACTGTTTGGGGGCCTGTAGATAACTCTCATTAGGGTCTTTCTACCCTTAGAATTTCTCAGCTCTATCCATACTGACTCTACATCCCCTGATTCTAGGTCCCCCGCACTGTGTTGCGGTAGCAAACCTACCTGCCAGAATGCTGGTCCCCCACCCATTAAGGTGCAACCCGTCCCTCTTGTATAATTTAACCTGATCGCAAAACATACCCCAGTAGTCCAATAATTTAAATCCTTGCTTCCTGCACCAGTTCCCCAACCACACCTTCAATTCCATTACCTCCCCGTTCCTGTCCTCTGAAGGTTAGGGACAATATTTCATCGTCACTAACACCAATCTCCAGCCAATTTCAGACACGTAGGAAGATACCGCCCAGTATCTCGAACCCATCATGGAGTAACACAAGGAGACCCTTTAGCTCCCCAAGCTGTTACATATCAACAGGGAGATTCCATCAGTACTCAACCGTCTTACACGTCAACAGTACGAAGGAAAGCAAAATATGTTACTCAGGGACACGAGCAGGATATTCTGGCCATCGAGATTATAATTTAGGAATGTCAGGACGACATTAAGTCCATCAAGTGTATATAGCAGAAACAGAATGCTTCAGTTATGCCACGCACGAATCGAACACAGCAGTCGGAGCAGATCTTCAAAAGCCTGGTTTCATGGAGAATAAATCATTTTTGAATCACTTGTTTGAGTTCTTTAAAGATGGGATTTACAATGTGGATAACGGGGATCCCGGGGATTCAATATATCTGGACTTCTAGGAAGCATTGAATGGAGTGCTGCACAAATGAGTAATCCATAAAATAAGAGCACATGCGTTCAGGAGGAATTAGTTAGCTTGGATAGATGATTGTGGAGTCACACAACGATGCAGAGAGATAGAATAGCGATGTGGATATTTTTGGTTGGCATCTTTTGGTTTGCCATCAATTTCAGAATTCAGATCCAAAGTATATTGCAATCTATTGTATTACATGGATGAGAGTTTAGAATATATGAAAGCACTAGAGTAAACGGGAACGTATGTTGCAATGAAAATGCAGGAAATTTCCTAATGGATTTGAATAAGTTTGGTGAATGGGGCAACTTTTGGCAATGAACTGTAACATGGATAAATATGAAGATATCCATTTTTGCCAGAGGATTAGGAAGGCAACTTCCCATGTAAAATGAGAGAAACGTCCGTCTAGTTACATGTAGAGGGGCGTTCGGTGTCCTCATAAACATCACAGAAAACTTGCATGCAGGTACAGCAGGTAATCGGACTGACAATTGTATTTTCACCGTTCATTTCCAAAATAATAGTTTATAAAACAAGCGAATTGTTGCTATAATTACCCCAGGTATTACTAAGATCACAACCAGTATTCACTGCAGTTTTGTTGCCCTGACTGCAGGACAGAGGTAGTTACACTGGAGAAGTTTCAGAAGATTTTCACTCGATTGATTCCAGAGATGAGGAGTTTCCCTGATGTGAAGGCCTATGCTCGCTAAGGTTTGGCAGAATGAGAGGAGATCTCATTGATGTCTGTAAGTTGCCAAAGGTGATTGACAATGTAGATGTGCAGTGAATATTTCCTCATGTTGTCCAATACAACGAGATATCATATATCAGGATAAAGCAGTACACAAGTAAAACAGGGTAAGGAGAACCCACTTCTCAAAAAAAGTTGTGAAGCTTTGTACATTACTCTCCTAGAGTTCAGTGGATGCTGAGATATTGACTAAGGATGATGGAAAGCGAGAATGAAAGTGAAACTGCGTCCGATATGACATTAGACATGATTGAAATCAATGGCGGACCAGGCACGTGGGGCTTAATTACTGAGTGATGCTCCTCGTTATTTTTCAGCCATTCGAATGTGCTACACGGCAGCGGAGGAGGACTGGTTATCAAACAGGATCCAGATGCTTTCGATAAATCAGTCTTAAACAATTTGACAGAATGCAATCAGTGGAGTCATACAGTGACAAGTGGTGGGTCCTCAAAAATTTACAATATGTATAAATGATCTGGAGGAGTGCAATGGATGTACGAGTGGAATTCAGTACGACGATGACACGAAGATAGGCAGGACGTCAAATAATCAGAAGGTGGAGAGTCTCCAAGTGCATATAGACAGGTAAAGACCATGTACCACAGCATCGCATTTGGAAAGTATATTTCAGTCATTCCTTTTAGGAAGATTGGAACAAAATATGTTCCTGAAATGAAGAGAGATGACAGGACTTAGTGATATAGTGTGAATTGGAGGGTTTACTCTGACCCATTCAGATATCGGATGTGCTGCTCCATCTCCATGCAGGCTCACTCCATGATAGTCCCAGTAGTCCCATTACTTTCAGTACACAAGGGATATTCGAAAGTAGTTTTTCATAGTGGGGAGTCGCTAGAAGGGAGTGTGCTTTGAGCCGTGTCTGCAGAGGATAGTCTTTTTCTAAAATGCCATCATTTAGAACACAGAACATAGAACATTACAGTGCAGTTCAGGCCATTCGCCCTCGGTTTGTGACGACGTGTAAAACGAAACTGAAGCCCATCTAAAATACACACTTCCAGTTTCGTCCATATGTCTATCCAATGACCATGCAAATATCCTTGAAGTTGGTGAATCTACGATTTTGGCAGGCAGTGCGTTCCACACCCCTACTACTCTCTGAGTAAAGAAACTTCCTCTGACATCTGTCCTATATCTATCACCTCTCAACTTAAAGCTATGCTCCCTCGTGCTAGCGAGCACCATTCAAGGAAAAATCCTGTCACTACCCACCCTATCTAACCCTCAGATTATTGTATATGTCTTAATTAATTCACCTCTGAACAGTTTTCTCTCCAACGCTCCAACAAAATCAGCCTCAATCCCTCAGCATTTGCTCATAAGGCCTTCCCTCCATAGGAGGGAACATCCAATAAATCTTCAAAGCTTCCACAAACGTCCTTAAATGCAGTGACCGGGAGTACGCACAATAATCAATATGTAGCGCAACAGAGATGTTAACTGCTTCGGCATGACGTCATGGTTCTGAAAATCAACCCCTCTGGCTAATAACAGCTGATAAACCGTATACATTATCACCAGCCCTATTAATCTGGGTGACAACGTTCAGGGATCTATGGACATGGACACCAAGATCTCAGTGCTCATCTACACTAACAAGAATTTTACCATTAGCCTTGTACTCTTCATTCTTGTTATATCGTTCAAAGTGAATCACCTCGCACTTTTCTGCATTAAACTCCATTTGACAACTCTCAGCCCTGGTCTGCAACTTATTGATGTTCCTCTGTAACCTACAAGATCCTTCTGCGTTGTCATCCGCAAGTTTGCTCGTGTATTCCTCTCCGCCTTCATCCAGGTCATTTATAAAAATGGCAACCAACAGTGAATCCAAAATACATCCTTGCGGTACACCACTAGTACCTGAACTCCAGGATGAACATTTCCCATCAACCACCATCCTCTGGCATCTTTCAGCTAGCAAATTTCTGATCCAAACCACTAAATCACCCTCAGTCCCATGCCTCCATAGATTTTGCAATGAGAAATCTTATCAAACGCCTTTCTGAAATCCATATACACCACATTAACCACTTTACCCTCATCCACCTGTTTGGTCACCTTCTCAAAGAACTCAATAAGGTTTGTAAGGCACGAACTATTCTTCACAAAACCGTGTTGACAATCCATAAACAACTTATTTATTTCTAAATGATTATTAATCCTGTCTCTTACAACACTTTCTAACACTTTACCCACAACCAAAGTAAAGCTCACTTGTCTATAATTATCACGGTTGTGTGTAATTCCCTGCTTGAACAAGGGAACAACATTTGACATCCTCTCGTCTTCTGGCACTATTACTGTGGGCAATTACGGTACAAAGATCAAAGCCAATGGCGCAGCATCTCCTCGTTGGCTTCCCAGAGAATCATAGGATAATTCCCATCCAGCCCAGTGGATTTATCTATTTTCACAGTTTCCAGAATTTCTAACACATCCTGCATGTGATCCTCAATTCCACCTAGTCCAGTACCCTATATCTCAGTATTATCCTCGATAACATTGCCTTTTCCTGTGTGAATACTGACGAAATATATACATTTAGCGCTTCCCCTATCTCCGCTGACTCCACGCACAGCGTCCCCGCTATTTCCTAGCTTTGTCAAAATCTGAAAAAAATGATTTCTTTATTCCTGGTATACCTACCAAAAGTCTTAGGACTTTCCTTGATTCTACCTATCGCCGACTTCCCGTGGCCCCTCCTCGCTCCCCTGATCTCCCTCTTTCGGTCTTTCCTAGTAAACATAGAACATAGAACATAGAACATTACAGCGCAGTACAGGCCCTTCGGCCCTCGATGTTGCGCCGATCAAAGCACACCTAACCTACACTAACCCAATATCCTCCATATACCTATCCAATGCCCGCTTAAATACCCATAAAGAGGGAGAGTCCACTACTGCTACTGGCAGGGCATTCCATGAACTTACGACTCGCTGAGTGAAGAACCTACCCCTAACATCAGTCCTATATCTACCCCCCCTTAATTTAAAGCTATGCCCCCTTGTAATAGCTGACTCCATACGTTTAACTCTTAAGTGCCCTCACTGAGCATTCACATCTCATCCTAACATAAGCCTTCTTCTTCCTTTTATCAAGATCTTCAGCTTCTTAAGTAAACCACGGCTTCTGCGCTCGACTTCCTCCCTGCCTGACACGTACTGACTTATCAAGGAGACGCAGTAGCTGTGCCTTCAATAAACCCCACTTTTCAATATGCTCATCCCCTGCAGTTTCCTGCCCAATTCCTACGCATGCTAAATCTTGATTAATTACATCGTAACTGCCTTTCCCGAAGCTGTAAATCTTACCCCGTGGTATAGTCCTATCACTTTTTATTGCTGAATTAAACATAACTGGACGATGATCATTATCACCAACGTTCTCACCCACTCCAAATCTAAACCTTGACCATGTTTATTATCCAAAAATAAATGCAATATGGCCTCACCCTTTTGTGTCCTGTCTACTTACTGTCCCAGAAAACCCTCCTGTACACATTGAAAAAAACCTGAACGACCTATGATATTTGATCTATAGTATTTCCCTCAGTTCCCCAGTTAATATTAGGAAAGACAATGGCCGCATAAAAAATACATTGTCACTCACGCTCCTATCCTGAATAATCTTTGCTATCCTTTCTTCTACATCTCTGGAACAATTCGGAGGCCTATAGTAAATACATGGTAACCTCTCCTTTCCTATTTCTAACCTCAGCCCATACGACCTCCGTACACGTGGAGAGCCGAATATGATGGGAATGACTGATTTCTTCTGAATGAAGGGGTGGTGGCTGTTGTGAGGGCAGTGGGTATTTACCAATACGATGTACTGTGCATGATCGCACTGCAATATTAATGGGTTGAGATTTCCTACAGTTCTTCTATCACTTTGCATTGACATGAGGACCCTGCACACCGTTGTGTATCACGCTGAACTGTGAAAACAAGGGTACATTAGTTAGCTCCCTGATGAGGGAAAAAAGATTGTCTTCACGTTCCACTCAGCTCCACCTCCTGCCATTTATCTCTCAGCCCCTTTGGCCCACACGCCTCATTCCTAATCAAAGGCTGACGTCAAAAACGTCGAATCCTCCTACATATTGGATGCTGCCTGACAGCCTGTGCTTTTCATGCGGCACACTTTTCGACTCATCTCCAGCATCTGCATTTCTCACTCTATGCAAGTTAGATGGCTGGTCCGAAACCAAATTAAGCGAGGGGTTTCCTCTTGTTACTGACTAAACTGTCAGCTGAGAGGGAGAAAGACAAGCTTGATTTGGACAGGCACAGACCAAGACTTTAAGACGTGATTCAGAACTGATGAAACCCCCGCTCCAACATGGAGCACAACACGGGACTGTTGTGAACAACAGGGAACATACACCATTTCACTGTTTCTGAGCATCATAATTCCCTCGTGCATTAACAAAAAACACGGAAGTCAGGACGGCAGATGCTGGAAATTCGAGTCGAGATTGTGATGCTGGAAAAGAACGGCAAGTCAAGCAGCATTTGCGGAACGGACAAGATGATATTTCGGCCACAAGTCCTTCATCGGGAATGAGGCTGTGAGCTTCGTGGTTGGGCAGTTAAATGGGAGACGCTGGGGCTGAGGGGAATGTAGCTGAAATTGCGATAAGTAGATGAAGGTAGGACTAACGATGATGTTCAGTCGGGAGGGTCGAGCGGATAGTGGGAACGAAGATGGTCAGGTAGATCGGGTATGAGTGCGGTGTCGAGTTTCAGGTTAGTTCGGGGATAGGGTGCAGGAAGGAGAAATGAGGACACCGGAGAAATCCACATTGATGCCAAGGGATTGTAGCATCCCAGAGCAAAAGATGAGGCATTCTCCCTCCAGGAGTCTGGTGGTTACGGAGTGGTGATTGAAGAAGCCCTGGAAGTGGAAAGTGGAGTCGAACTGTTCGGCCTCAGGGCGGTAGGATTGGTTGATGTGCGTGCCCCAGAAATATTTTCTGAAACACGCTGCAAATAGGCGTCTTGTCTCCACAATGAAGATGAGACCACATTGGGAGCATTGAGTACAGTAAATTACACGTGTGGAAGTGCAGCTTAAACTTTGATGGATGTAAAAGGCTCTTTCAGGGCCTTGGACGGAAGTGATGGTGGAGGTGTGAGTGCAGGATTTGCAATTCCTGTGGTGGTAGGGAAAGGTGCCGGGAAGGTACGATTGGTTATTGGAGGGTGAGGATCTGATGAGGGAGTAGTGGAGGAAACAGTCGATGCAAAATGTAGATGGTGTGGGAGGGAAATATATCACTGATGGTAGGGTCCGTTGTTAGGTGACGAAAATGGTGGAGGATGCTGGGTTGTACACAGAGGTTGGTCGGTTGGAAAGTGAGAACTAGATGGGTTCTGTCCTTGCTGCCGTTCGAGGGATGGGTTTCGAAGGCAAATGTGTGGGAAGTGGCTGAAATGTGCTGGAGGGCAACATCCAACACTTGGGAGGGAAAACTGCGTTATTTAAAGAAGGAGGCCATCTGGTGTGTTCAGTTGTGGAACTGGTCCTCTTGGGAGCACATGCAGCAGAGGCGGAGGAATTGGGAATAAGGACAAAAAAAGGCGAGCAAAAGGTACAGAGGAACACAAAGATTCAGATTAGCGATAGAAACAGCATAATTACCGACAACACGTAGAAACGTGGTGGAAGTGATATGGGAGTGGGACCAACGGGATAAGGAAGACTTTGGTGGGTCTAATCACAAGAATACGAGCATTGAATAAAGGCATTGCCAGGTCTGCTCAAATTCTGCATCAAATTCACAGAAGCGACCCACACACTGTACTTTGGGGCAAGGTTGCAGCCCAGCATGGCTAAATTTGCAGCCAAAGCTGAGAGTGACCGCAAGTAGCGCTCACACATCTTGTGTCTGTATATGTCTACCATAACAGAACAACGCAAACAGTTTTGTGTTCTTTGGTGTTTATAGTGATGTGGTAGATGTGAAAACCATTACTTGTGGGATAACATGCATGGAGGAAATCACTTGAAACCCAAACAACTGCTAGGAGATTTGGAGAGACGTTTAATGGTCAGATGTGTTATGACAGGGCGGTGAACCCCTCCGTTAAGTAAACTAAGCACGCCGAAAAACTCACTTTGCCTCATAATCTGTTAAAATATGAGTGACAGAAAATTCCTAAAATAAAAACCATAAAGAAAATAATTTCCAATTTATACTTTAACACTAAAATTGAACATTGAAGAACAACTCTTCAGATATCTAAGCACCCTTTCTTTTAACTGCTTATCACCTGCCTCGAACGCCGTTACAATAAACTGTTCGAGTAAAACACTCATTAAAATTATGTCAACTTATTATCAAAACCACACAACGGCTGTTGTTTTCAGAGATATTTTTCATCCAGATGCAGAGCTCTCCGGGTCATTTTCTTTTTTTGTATTTGAAGATATTTTACATGAAAAGGCAACTTTATGTTTCAATGTCTTGTGTCTTTCACTCGATGGCAGTCGTTATCTCAGATTTTCGGAATGTCTGCTTTTTTACAACCGAAACTTCGATCAAGTCATTGGCTCGATGGTGGCAAAAACAAAATAAATTCAAATTCAATTATTTTCCATGTGGTGGAGTATGATTTAAACGGATTGTTTAAAATCAAATTGTTTTCAAAACAGAAATCAACTCAGTTATGTATTTCGCAGCCAAATATTACCTATTTTGAATTTTCCAGTACACTCTGAGAGTGTTGTTGTCAGTTCTCAGTGCAGAACAGCACTCTCTCTCTCTTAAAGGTACAGTGCACACCTTCAAATTCATAACAGATTGTGATGACCTGCTTGAAGATATTTCTAAAAAGGCAAAGCTAGACCTAAGAACAATATAGATCAATACGTACAGGAATGACAAAGAGAGGGATTTTTGCTCTCAATTCGGATATGAGCTGTGGAACATTGACTCAGACCTGTGTCTTTGGGTTGAAACCTGGTAGTGTCTGCAGCAGATTGTTGACATAATCAAGATTATATTTCATAGCTCATTGTTCAATCAGCCGATGAGATAAGCCAGTGAAATATATTTGGTAAATGCCACGAATTACAGTTAGTAAAGGTTGTGATATAGTGTTAGGAATCTGCTCATGGCCAAGCGGATTACCACTGTTGCGATTCGTCTGTTTCATCAAAGGTTTATGCAAGACATCAGAAGGAGTGAGAGGAAAGAAATGAAGGTTCTGACAAGAAACGGGCACAGTGAACTTTCTGCTCCAAATGTTTACATAACAAGGGCAGTATTACAATGAATTGTTGTTCTAAAATGAAACTTAATAGATCCACAAAGGGAATCACGAGGGTCACTGTCAGAATCATAGCAGGAAAGCACGAATGAACCAGTTGACTGATGCTGATACTCGTGGTTTGTAGAATGAATATCTGAATTCAGATTTTCAACAGGAACAATAAGAGCAGGAATGAGTGTAGATTAAATGAAAAAAAAACAGTAATGCATGTTTTAAAGAAATAATAATTGGACAATCAGTCCTACCAGGGACACCAAAGATAGCCAGCATAGAATACTAAAAAAAAGGTATATTGCAAAATGCACAATAGTTCTGCAATGTTAATGACTACCAATGGTATATATAAAACATCCAAACAAAAAGAATAAACACCTGTCCATTATTGTAACATTCCAATCTAATGTTCTCAGATTCTTATCAATTGTTTGAACATTCCAGTCTGATGTTCCCAGATTCCAGTCCATTGTAACAACATTTCAATCCATTGTTTTAAGACTCTCATCCAATGTTGGAACTGTCCAGTGTCACATGCACAGATTCTGATGTCTCTTCCCCCTCTCTCTGGATTACTGATCTGTGTTCGTGTTGTTAAAGGTATTCACACTAGTCTTGAAAGGAGCCAACTTCTCATTAAAGAATTGAACCTTCTACAGGGATAATCTCAATCCATGGAGACTTATATTAATCACAGTTACCAAAAAAAAAAGTTTCTGTTAACCTTTTCCTCACATCACGGTTCATATCACAATAAAAGGGAAATTTTTCTCAGTCTAGATGGAATTTAAGGGGGTTGTTAAGGGTATGGAGCAAATATGGTTCAATCTTTTCATTTTTCTGCCTTGTGTACTGGAGTAGTGATGGAACACTGCAGCGTTGTATATGGTGCATTCGACTAATAAAATGAAGCAGGGATGAAATAAGAGAAAAATGCAGGAAATGAGTAATGTAGAAATTTTGAGACATCATAAACAAGGTAAAGAAATGTCATGTGTGTAATTTTGCTCTGAAGTTGAGTGTCCTGTTACATCATCCTTGAGACAGAGTATTGAGACTGCTGCTCAAGAACAGGAGGAAGCATTCTGTACCAATGTGCCTGGTACAGAGGGAGAGTATCACAAAGCTTGTTCATTTTTATAAACTGAAACCTGTTCCTGGCTCAAGAATACGCTGTCCTTGATTTTTTTCAGAGGGGTAATAAACCAGGCCGGACTTTGAACAGTCTGGTTTTAATACAGAGATGAAAGTGACTTTGCTTATTAGTAAACAGATGAGACATCAGGCCAATGTGGTCATTTCTTTCCCGATTGAGCTGTATAATGAAAGGCCAGTGGTCAGCTCTCTATCTGAGCTGAGCAGCTTAGTTGAGATATGAACTGGGAGGAAGTTCAAAAGTGAGCTGTGTGGAAACTCTCTCTCTCTCTCTCTCCCCTCCGCCCCCCCCCCCCCCCCCCCACCCTTCAACTTCATCCTGAAAGCATGTATTTTATTTATACTGAGTGTTAAAGGGAGTTTAATTATTGGGACTGTTGTGCATGTTTGGAACACTGTAATGAAGTCAAGTTTGGATGGGCCAAGTTCTGTATAGGTTCTTAATTCTCTTTTTGTGTTTCATTGAGTAATTTTGTGAATGCATTTTTGTCAGTATTGAAATCTGGTAGTCAACGTAGCTAACTTACTCTGGGTAATTTACACTGTACACATACCAAGACAAATTGCAAAGTTATGGCCTGGGGTTGCATGCTTAAGAATGGTTTGAGTGGTCTGGCCTAGTCCATAACAGACTGTGGATACGTAGTCCTCCAATTTGTCACGTGTTCCTCTGAAGATTTTCCCTTCCAGTATTGAGCAGTCCTGTTTTGAAGTGAATCTGTTCCTCTCTGTTTGTCTCACCAGTCAGTATGTGGGAATCTGTACAGTTGTTATTAACAACCTAACATAGTTCAGTAACAATGATAAGCTCCAGCTTGTATCGCAATTTATGTTATGCAGTGTCTTGCACTGTGCTCCATGTTGAATAGGGCTTTTGATTAGCTTTAACACACGACTTTGAAACATATTCAAAAAGAGAATTTACTGGAGAAACTAAGCAAGTCTGGAAGCATCTGTGGGAAAAAAAATGCAAAGTTATTGTTTCGGATCCAGTCACCCTTCTTCAGAACTCTGCATTTTTTCCAGAGTGATTTGTTTTTGTTTCACATTTCTACCAATCTCAACTCTTACTTTTATTCAAAATGCATTCTGTACCTGTGCTTTTCTGATTGACTCAGCTGGTGTGCGAGCACCTGCAAAGAAAGATTAAAAAAAACAGTCTTTACGTTTACAGTCCAGAGTGACATCTGCTCAGAACTGAAGATGATTGGAAAGTGGTCTTCTTTATACTTTCGTGCAGGTGGAGGAGGGTGAATGTAACAGATGGCTTGAGGCCCAGTGCAAATTACAAAATAATTTTTACTTGTGGTGAAGGAGAGAAAAAAAGTGGGAATTTGCTTGTGTTAGGTTGTGAAAGAGGGAAATGCGTCCACTCTAGTGAGTACAATGCTAACAAGACGTAAACAAGACAACTGCATAGAAATACCAGTTGAAAGATATTGAGAAAGTGAAGAACAGGTAGAATGCGTTAAAGGTCTGAAGTAATAGAAATCAACATTCAATCTTTCAGACTGTAAAGTCGCAAAGCAGCACATGATGTGCTACCCGAGCTTGTGTTGTACTTTATTGGAACATTGTAGCAGGCCCAGGACCAAAAATATAGCATGAGGCCAAGGTGGTTTATCGAACTAGCCTACATATGGGAACGTCAGGGCTATTCCCACAGAGTGTAAGTGTTCCTCGAAGTAATCATACAGTCTCTGATTGGTCTCACCGATATAAAGGGGACTGCATTGTGAGAAATGTCAACGAATGGGATTGAAAGAATACAAATAAAATACGCCTTTATCTGGAAGGGTGTGTTTGCGGCCTTGTATTGGTAGGACAGAAGAGGTGAATGGCTAAGTTTGCAGCTTCTGCAATTGAATGCGAATATGGCATGAGGAAGTGGTGAAATGTTAAGGATGATGGAGCGTGTGACATAGAGAGAATGGTCCCTGTGAAACTTTGAAAATGGATGGCAGGTGACGTTGTGTTTGATGGTAATGTCCAATTGGAGATGGTGGAACTGGCAGAGGTTGACTCCTTGAAAATGGGGACGACTACAGTGAAATGTTAGCACAAAGGGATCTTAATCGTTCTTTTGGAAAGGCGTGGAAGCATTAAGAGTAAATTCCCAGGTGATGAATGAGTGCCCACAAAATTTCAGGAGCCTGGATTTTTCAATAAAGCATAAAGCAGTTCTGGTCTGAGGCTTCTTACTGGAATGTAGCATAATTGGACACGAGGTGAAAGAGAGGGAGAAACAGGGCGGAATGAGTTATTCTCAGCTGATCATGCGTTTAGGCATATGCAGAAGAACACAGCGAATAATGGGAAAGAAGAAAGCATCGAATATACAGCTTCCTAGCTCACATCTTGTCAAATACAGGGCATGAGAAATGGTCCAGGGAAAGTTCATTGTATAGAAGCAGACACTTCAGGAGAACTTTCATTATGCTCAAATATTATTATATTTTTCAAAAGGAGGGACTCAATAAGATGATGGATCAGAAAAGCTTTCGAAGATACTGTTCCATCACCAACTAAAAAATAAATCAAAAGGGCGAGAACTGGTGGAGGTCCAATTTGGGATTTGCATTTTCACAAGCATAAGCTCAAGATGTGAAGTGTAAAGAAGGTACAATAAGAATCTTGCAAGTAAATTGGAAAGAAATGTATTAGCATTCTGTAAGACCTTTTCCATATGTACTAAAAAAGGAAGTTGGAAATGTATGTGTCACCCTTGGAAGAAAGTCATGCACGTACATGTGGGATACTTGGAGGATCCAAAGGGGAATTAGTTAAGAGGAACTGCGAACTGGCAGCTAATTTTTAAAAATATTTCAAATTGCTCCTCAGTGAAGGAGGCAGTACGAGGTTTCCAAAGATTTAAACAAGGTGTAGTTGGAGGAAGTTTCTTGAACTCCCTCTAGCAAAAGGGACAATGCTTCTCACTGGCAAATAAGACGAAGAGTGAACAAGTTAGTCGCAACTGATGCTCGGCTTAAAAAAACTGTTTCATAGTGACTGGTGGCATTTTTTAAAGCAAATATTACAGATGTCTCTGAAGTCCAGGGTAAGTTCAGAAAAACTGCCAAAATCTGAGAAGCTGGTTTTCAAGAAAAGAGGGAGATTGAAAGCTGGAACTTTTAGGTCAGTTAGATGACTATACACTGCTGGAAGAAGCTCAGCAGATCTGGGAGCATTTAGAAAATAGAACATAGAACATAGAAAAATACAGCGCACTACAGGCCCTTTGGCCCTCAATATTGTGCCGATCCAAGCCCACCTAACCTATACTAGCCCACTATCCGCCATATGCCTATCCAATGCCCGTTTAAATGCCCGTAAAGAGGGAGAGTCCACCACTGCTACTGGCAGGGCATTCCATGAACTCACGACTCGCTGAGTAAAGAATCTACCCCTAACATCTGTCCTATACCTACCACCCCTTAATTTAAAGCTATGCCCCCTCGTAATAGCTGACTCCATACGTGGAAAAAGGTTCTCATGGTCAACCCTATCTAAACCCCTAATCATCTTGTACACGTCTATCAAGTCATCCCTAAACCATCTTTTCTCCAATGAAAACAGCCCCAAGTGCCTCAGCCTTTCCTCATACGATCTTCCTACCATACCAGGCAACATCCTGGTAAACCTCCTCTGCACCCGTTCCAGTGCCTCCACATCCTTCCTATAGTATGGCGACATAATACTCCAGATGCGGCCGCACCAGAGTCTTATTATTTGTAGAGAGGTATTTGAGTTAGAATCCCGGGTACAGTGACCCTTCCCAGAACCCAACGTACTCGAAAGGTCAACTCTGATTTCTCTCCGTGGATGTTCGCTGATCTGTTGCCTCAATCTAATTTCTAATTCTTGTCATCTGTTTGTACGGCAAATAGGGACAATAGCCGTACACCCATTATATGTAAGACTAACGTACATTACAAGATTCCATGCAAAGACTGCACAAAACATTATACAGGATAAACAGGTAGACAACTAGCAATCCATATCCATGAACAAGAACTAGCCACTGAACGCCTCGATCAGCTGTCCCTCGGTAAGTAACAGCATGCTGGTGCAGCAAGTGGCTAGATTGATTCATTGGGCTGCTGCTGGGATGAAAGTGCGGACTTATGAAGACCATCTAAAATGGTTCGAAATGTGCCCATTGAAATGAATGAGGGGTGATATTACTGGAGCGTACATGACGCAGATGGGCTTGAAAAAATAAATGTTGAGGAGGATTTTCCACTCCTGGATGATGGGTTAAACACGAAACATACAAGCAGAATAAAAGTCAACCATTTAAAAATAAGGTGCAGTTAACTTTCTTCCCACAGAAGGTAGTGGGTGTTTTGAATTCCCCAACCCAGTGAGCTGTAGGGACTAGATCACTGAAAACATGTGCAGGTGCGTTGGATGGATTTTTGGTATATTAGCAAGTTGGGAGAAACAGGGAGTTGGTATGAAAGTCGAGTTGAGACCTGGAGCAAATCAGCCATGCAGTATTTGCATTATGGGTAGGCTTGAGGAGCAGAATAACCAACTCCTGTTTCTTATTTTTATTCCTTTTGACATGCATTAGATGAAAAAATATTCCACGTTGAAGGGAGTGATGCTGGCAAAGCACAGCCGGTCAGGCAGCATCCAAGGATCAGGAGAATTGATGTTTCAAGCGTAGGATCTTCGTGTGGAATGAGACTAGTGGACTAAGGGGCTAAGAGATTCAGTAGACAGTTGAGACTGTAAAGTTTTCTTTTTTTCAAAGGTAAATGCACCGTCTTGTGTTGTCGGTGAAATTCGATAGGTCAAACTGCCGAATTTAAGGAAATCACTCTTTATTTATATACTACAAAAATATGCAACAAAAGAAATAATGAATCGGAATGACTTAACTTTGGTGAAAATCTCAACAGAAAAATAGTTCCAAATAACTATTATGAATTAACTGTTCAAACACAGCCAAACCCCATGTATAGTCCACTCGTAAAAGACAAATTTAGAAAGCAATTTGTCTCATATGCCACTCCCGTAGCAGGCAGAGAATGCACAGCTTTTGGCTATAGCAGCGAGTGGAAGCAAATAGCTTTAAATTCTTCAAGACCCCAAAAGCTACTGAAAGTCAAAACTAAAATTACTGTATCTGTAGGAGCTGGATCACACTTATTCAGTCTGTTTCTCTTGTTCCAATTTCCACAAAAAAAACCTCAAAATCTCCCAGGCTGGATCTCTCCTGGCAGTGGCACTTTACGCACCGCCTCTGCTTTGAAACCTCTTATCAAAAACAAAGGACAAAATACACAGTGACAATGCTCCTCCTACGACACGTATATATTGTCCTTGCTTTTTTTCCAAGAAGGTTCTTAAAGGTGGAAGTTCCTGAAGAAGGAAATTTTCTTGAAATGTCGAGTTTCTTGTTTCTCGGATGCTGCGTGATCTGCTGTGCTTTTCCAGCACCACACTGTCGACTCTAATCTCCAGCATCTGCAGTCCTCACCTTAACCGAGAAATTACAATAAGTCTGGACGTCGTGACTTTAAATAATGGCAGAGGCTCGGCCAATTCTTTCATTTCAGATTTTTATTCTGGTTTGGTTTGTATTAGCAGGCAGTCTGAAACAGTTGCTAGCAGATGATTTGCTACGATGGAAAAAGACCCCATGTTTCAACAGATGCTTGTTGCCTGATTCCTCTCTGCAATCTCTCCTGCCTATAGGAACTTGATTTTGAAATTAGCACTTGCCAAGGTTGTTTATGAGATATTGTGGCCATTGGGGAAACTCCTTCTTTATGTTGCAATATCGATTTGGTTCGGTTTTCAGATAGTAAATTATTCTAACTTCTATTTTCTTTTGTTTTAATTGTATTGCATAAATACATTTTATTTTGTTTAAAACCAAGTGATTCAACCAGCTGCGTCATTCCTGGACTATCACTGTAAAATCAGAAAAGAAATTGAATGCATAGGTTACCGTCTTGAAATATTTTAAGGGATTCTGGCCTGATCAATAAAACATCTTGTAAAGCTACAGCTCTTATGTTCTGTTATTTTCCTGGAAGTCATGTGACCAATTTTGCATTAAGTGATAACAGAAGGTATGGTTGAGCCGTTTCTGGGTGACGTTTTGGGGTTTGACCTCACAGTGAATCTGAGTTTGCAACACATCAAATACCTGTAATCCAAGGAGTGTTGTGGGGAAGGATGTAAAGACGGAGGAAAGGGCTCTGCCTGACCAGGCTAGCTTTTCCCAGTACATTTACCAAATTCAGCCTGACCACTGAAGTCGCCTCTTTCTGTACCTGTGTATTGCGTTCGAATGGATGACTGCAACATCACAACATCAGACTGAATAACACATGGACTTTTGGCCCGTTGGCACTACTCCACCAGTAAGTTCTGGCTCATCTCATTGTGAGATCAGCTGCACGTTTCTCTCGATGTATCATTATTCCTGACTCACCGGTCCATCAGAAATCAAATACAGTCAGCCTGACCTATAATGTTTACCATTACCATTGAATACAAAGGCCTATATCATCCTGTCCATTGTTTACCACTGTACCCAAAGACCAACACTTCCCCTTTCATCCTTCACTCTTGTACCCAACGATCTACACTGGCATCTCATACAACATAGAACGGTACAGCGCAGTACAGGTCCTTCAGCCCTCGATGTTAAGCCGACTTGTGAAATTAAATCGATGCCCTTCTAATCATTCCATTATTATCCTTGTGTATGGCCAATTCCCATTTAAATGCCCTGAACGTCGGCAAGACCACTACCATTACAAGCAGGCCATTCCATGCCCCTACTACTCTCTGAGTAGAGAAACTGCCCCTGATATCTTTCCTAAATCTACGACCCGACAATTTGAAGCCATGTCCCCTCTTGTTAGTCTTCACCATCTGAGGAAAAGGCTCTCACTGTCCATTCTATATATTCCCTGATTATATTATACGTCTCGATTAAGTCACCTCACAACAATCTTCTCTTCAATGAAAACAGCCTCAGTTCCCTCAAACATTTTCGTAATACCTTCTTTTTATACCAGGTAACATCCTCGTAAATATCCTTGGAACCCTTTGCAAATCTTCCACATCATTCCTATACTGCGGTGATCAGAACTTCACCGTACAAAATTGTCTGCTGTGAGAGTACCTACATTTTAATTTTCTGTCCTATGGGCTGTTGTATCGCTTCTCACTTCAATTTTGTTTCGTTTTCGCCCGAGACATTCTGCACAGTTCTCTGATTTACGTAAAATCTTAGAATCCCAACAGTGTGGAAACAGGCCATTCAGCCCAACAAGTTCAAACGACCCAACACAGAGTCAAGTACCCAAACCGATTCCCTTACCTTAACTTAATATCCTATACTTACCCCTGACTAATCCATCTAACTTACTCATGCCTGAACACTTGAGTAATTTGGCATGTCCAGTCCACCTAACATGCACAGCTTTGGATCGTGGGAGGAAGTCAAATCACCCGGAGGGAACCCACACAGACATTGGGAGAATGTGGAATCTCTATGCAGGCGGTTTCCCGAAGGTGGAATAGATGCTGGGTTCCTGGCGCTGTGAGGCAGCAGTGCTAAACACGGGTGACTGTGCCACCCACAAAAATCCTGTTATATGCTTATCATAAACATGGTACTCTGTGCATCTAGACTCTCTGTAGTCTGCACGCCAGCAGTAACTTGTTTAGAATCAATGAAGTAAAGGCAGATTAGATTACAATTCACTTCACCAAGTATCCTGTATGGTGTTCAGGAAGGTAAAGTGTTCTAACAGGTTTGACCAGTGTCATCGAAAGTTGTTATGCCTATCCAGTGAATGTCTGTGGTAAATTGCTGTCAACTGATGACCTGTTGAGAAAGCTGCTTCAAGCTTTGAACATTATCGGCCATCTCACTAGCAGCTCGGGGGTTTTGGTTGTCTTTTTAATTAAAGCAGGATACACATATATATAGGGGAAAATCAGTGTCTGAATGTTGACGTTTAACTGACATTTCATCACTCTTAAAAAAATGTATTATTCTTCTCAAACTAAAAGACTCACTTCGAAGCTGATTCATCTGGGATTAATAAAGCTAATCAACGAAAAGTTCAAATGAAAGAAAATGAGGAAAAAAATTGATGAGAAATGGAAATTGGCAAGAAATAGCGAAACTGAATTTAAAAGATGCGAGAGTAGATCAAGTAATTGTGGTACCCATAGTGGATGAGACTTGAGAATTGATAATGGGAATACGAAAATATCAGGTAATTATTTGGCCAGAAGGTTACTGGCGAAAATAAATATTCCAAAGACTGATGAGCAATATGCTAATGTGAGGAGATGTCTTGTAAAATTATCATTTGAATACAGCAACGGGAGTGAAAGCACAACTGATTCATGGAACTTTATGGCTTGTACTCATGTGTTTTAAGTGAAGTGACATCAGATATATATTGGAGGCCTTGTTTGAAATATTCTGGAGCTCACTGGATTTAAGGAATATTACATCAAATTGTGTTATGACGAAGAGTGCGAACCTGTAACATTAGATTTCATCAAACCCCTCTCAAATTTTAAAATTTTACTAAAAGGTGTGTGAGTTGTGCTCAGCATATACAACTGTCTCTTGTATATTGCTTGTAAAATAACGCATGAGATGCTGTAAGGCGAGTACTACATTCAATAACTCATATTCAACACTGAAATAGTCTATGTGATGAATTAGCATTCCTTTGAAAAGTGACCAGTTTGCCATTCAATTACATCATCATCTTCCTGCATCAATGAAGCTCCAGTCTCGAGATCGCTGGCATCGATAGCGAGTTTGAAGGTTTATAGACGTTTGGTGCAGCTAGAACTGGTGTGGTGGTTAGTATGGATATTACATTTCCAAATTCCTCCTGGCAGTATTCTGTCCATCGAAAAAAATGTGTTCTTCTGCAGCAAATCCGTTAGTGGTGCCACCACGCTGCTGACGTTTCATACAAACTTCGAGTAGAATTCACTCGTATCAAAACTGACAGCAAGTCTTTCTTCGAGGATGGCCGTTGAAATTCCATGATGGCCTTTCTCTTCATGGGCCTCAGGGCCATCCTCCAATATCCAATGTTATATCCCACGAAAATCACTTCTGTCTTTCTTGAATTCAGTCTTTGTAAGATTTATAACCAGCTTTGCTGTGCATAATCTTTCAAAGAGCACTGCCAATTGCACCATGTGATCACTCCATGTATCTTTGAAAATCACGATATCATAGAGACAGATGAAGCTATTATTTAATGCTGCCACAACTCTCTTCACACGTCTTTCCAGTGTATCTGCTGCATTACGCACTCCATAGGGCATTTATCCATTTAGCTCATTTCGATTTTCAAATGCAGAAACTTCTTTCATGTTCTCCAAGATTGATACTGCCAAAAACCAAAACACGCAGTATGTCCTACTTCATAATTTAAACGGTTTGTCCAAATGCAGTCACCAACCTTAACATTGGGTATGAGTCCAACTTAGTTACGGCGTTGACCTCCCGATAGTTTTACATCAAATCAATGCATCAGGTCTGGGCACTAACACAATACACGAACTTCAGTCAGGCTGTCTCTGTTCGATGATATCTTCTTTGAGCATTGTATTCACTCCCGTCTGTACCTGTGCGGCTTTGAGGTGATTGGGGCGATAGGGGTGTTAAATATCGGAACAGTATTCCTTACTTCCACCTCATACACATTAGTAAAAGTCCTCTCCATTCTATTTCGACATATGTCCTTACACGGGTACAGCAAACATTTCAACTTGGTTCTTTGATGTTGAGACAAATAGTTCATTGGTTATCCCATTCTTCACAGACTTTCTCGTTATGTAAAGTATTTCGTGGCAGATCAAAATCCATATCATCTGGATTCGAATCCTCACTCTGCAGCTATGACTCTGAAATATGTTTCGTGGGTGGTTTTTCCTATCGTCTGCAACGGAGAATCTGTCTGGCAGTCTTCAAACACACCCTTATGCTGTCCAGGCCAATGAATATGCTTTTGTATCTTTTCCTGTATCTTCCTCACGCGTAGATTACCTCCTGTAGGTAATTTATTATCTATTCCGAAATGCTTCCAGTCTATATTACTAACAGCAACACAATCTGGTGCAGTTCTGCCAACTTTTTCTCTGCATTAACCTGGAGTAGTCTTCATTCTTTGTATTCTATACTTAAAATAACAAAGTTCGAGAGTACGTTCTGATTCTTTTTCTAACTCTGTAGGATATTTTGGATCACTATCATCTCATCGTTCCGTTATACATTAGCCAATCAAGACTTAGCACGTCTGCCTGTTCCATCCTTTTCTGTACCATTTAGTCAAACAGGGCTTCACTTAACTGAACCACATGACTTTCGATTTATTTTCAGGTTTTCCTTCTTTTCGAACCTTACGACAGTGGAATCTTGTTACTTCACAGGCTGGAAAACGTCTTTTTTTTTTGTTTGCTTTTAACTGATCAGTTCCATGGATTTACAGAGATTCTTTACCACAATATGTGCCATTCCCATTTAAAAGCTATCAAATCAGTTCCATGAATAAATGATATTAATTGACCTGACAATCTATCAATCACTCCCATGACAACTTCCCTGGTCAGAGTTTGGCTCTTCAAAGAGATTTACACATGGGAACGCTACATTTATGTCTATCTGAACCACAAATAATAACCCTCCCTGGTAACATGTCACAAAGAGTGCAAAAACTTTAATCTCTTACTATTACAGACTGACCAGATACCGCATCTCTCAAAACTATAATTTATTATTCTGTTCTCCCTTGTTCTTCCTGAGCAACGTTTACCCAGTGAGGTGCTGAGTTTGTAGAGATCGGGCACCAGCTCACTACCCAGACCCTGGCTAAGCTGCACATTCTCCTTCAGCTCCTCGACCTATCGTGCCGTTTACCTCTGCTGATAAAGTTCAACACACCAACAAAAAGTTGTCTCAACTCACAATCTGACAATAGCCTCGACGACAGATACAAAACCCCTGATTTCTATTGTTTAGCGATAAAAATAACAAGTTATTTGCTTAACTCTAACACTGAACATGAAATAAAAAGAAAGAAAAAATTGAGTGTTTTTTTTTTCTTATCTAATCACTATCTGATCCCAACTGTATCAAAGTGCTGATTCGGAGATGCTGGTGTTGGACTGGGGTGCACAAAGTTAAAAATCACACAACACCAGGTTATAATCCAACAGGTTTAATTGGAATCACATTAGCTTTCGGAGCAATCGCCTGATGAAGGAGCGTCGCTCCAAAAGTTAGTACGCTTCCAATTAAACCTGTTGGACTATAACCTGGTGTTGTGTGATTTTTAACTTAAGTATTAAAGTGCGGCTTTAATAACATAATCTTTAAACATTAGATTAGATTAATCTCTCAAATTACATTCACTCTAATATGCTTTATTGCTTGCAGTCTTCAGACTCTGCTATCTTCTCCCTCGGCTATCTTCTATGATTTTCAGAGGGCAAGTGTCATGGTCTAAAATCCGTTGGTACCTTTAATAGAGGGTTTCTCCTGAGAGTTTTGTTTGGGAAAGATGAGAGCCGCTTCAGGTGACATGAGCTCCCATGTTTATTGGGCAGTTGGCTCTGACGAATATTCAAAATGTGCATTCACTTTTGTACTCTTCATGACTCTCACTCTCTCAATGGCCTGATGGCAATACAATCAAATATAATTTTATTCTTTTTTTGATATATTTGGAATTATTTGGTCAATTTCAAAACCGGTTCTCTTCACATCAAAACACAATCCCAAATCGACTGTTACATATGATCAATTTTCAAGAAATTCTCCGCATGTCAGCTAGTCATAGGCACATATGTGCTGTCATAATCTCCCGGCTCAGGAAAATCCCGTCTGTCTTAAATGACCTCTTTCGACTCCATAACAATTGCCAAACCGCTAAAATGATGACCTGTGCCAGAAGAGAGGGAGACAGGAAGCAGAAAACTATACACCCGTTAGCTTGACATCTGTTGTTTGGAAAATGTTTGACTCCGTTAATAACGGTGAAACAACAAGACGTATGATAAAACCTCAGCGTTATAAAGCAGTTTCAAAAAGCTGTTATGAAAAGAGAATCATTTTTGATAAATTTGCTTGGTTTGTCCAAGGTAGAAAAACATTACATTGGAAAAAACACAGCAAGCTGGGCGCATCGGGAGGTGGAGAAGTCAATGTTTCATGGGTAATTCTTCTATTGGACTCCGGATCGGTGTAAACGTAGCTGCATAAAACTGTGGGGACCGGATGATGATGTGGGGATATTTGAAGACAGGCTGAGACTATGACCTCGTTGGTCAATGGGAGAAACAAATCTGGCAGGTGGCTGGGAGGAGTGAACATAGAATATAAAACATAGAACATTACAGCACAGTACAGGCCCTTCGGTCCTCGATATTGTGCCGCCCTGTCAAACTAATCTGAAGCCCATCCCACTTACACTATTCCATGTAGTTCCATTTGACCATCCAATGACGACTTAAATGCACTTAAACTTGGTGACTATTACCGATGCAGGCAAAAACATTCCATACCCTTACAACTTGCTGAGTAAAGAAACTACTTCTGACACCTGTCTTATATCTACCTCCCCTCACTTTAAAGGGGACTGGGAGGGACTGGAGGGGAGTCAGGGAAAGGGAATGGAGATTATTTGAAATTGGAGGACTCAATGCTGAGTCCTCCGGGCCGTCGGCAGCCCAGTCAGAAGATTAGGTGTTGTTCATCCAATTTTCATTTTGGTTCGTTGTGACATGGATGAGACCAAGGATGTCCATGACGGAAAAGGAGTGGGCAGGGGAATTAAAAGTGGCTAGCGACTGGATGGCCGGTTAGCACCTGTGTGCCCAGCTGAGATGCTGGGTGAACCATTCCCAAATTTTTCACTCAGTCTCCCTGGTGTAGAGAAGACGACATCAGGAGCACCTGATGTTATAGACTGGGTCGGAAGAGAGGCAAGTGAACCTCTGTCTCACCTGGAAGAGCTTTTTGATGGCCCGGGATGGAGTTGAGATGCTGGTGTACTTGCAGGTTTCGTATCTTACTCGGTTTCAGGGGAGTTTATCTGGGGGTTCAAGTAGTTTGGTGTGCAGAATATCGCAAACCAAGGACTGTTGAAGTGACTGGTCTTAGTGGAAGGCAGAGAGGGGAGGGAGGGAGAATATATTATTGGTAGTGGTGTCTATTTGGAGTTGGTAGAAGTGTCTAAGATTGATACATTGGATGTGGAGATTGGTAGCATGGTAGGTGAGGACAAGCAGGTCTCTGTTTTTATTGTGATTGGAGGGGGAGTTTGGAGCAGTGGAACAGAGAATGGAGCTGGTACATGGCGGGACGGAAAACAGAGGGCAAAAGAGCACGTTGTTCACAACAGGTTGGCAACTACAATGCTTGGGAGTGCAATTTTTCCTCATTCGCGCAGATGTGGAGGAGGCCGGTTAATTGGGGAACGGTTGGAAATCTTGCAGGGTACTGGGTGGGAGGTGGTGCAGACTAGGTAGTTATGAGAGTCTGTGGGTTTGTACCAATCGTCCGTCTGGAGACTGCAGCTGGAGATAGAAATGGAGAGGTCAACGAAGGGGAGGAAGGTCCGAGATAGACAAAGTGAATTTGAGGGTGGCATGGAACTTTTGGGTGATGTTGAGGAACTGCTCCAATTCATCCTGAGTGCAGGAGGCTGCATCGATGCAGTCATTGATATAACTATGGAAGAGTTGTGGCATAGTGCTTGAAGAGGACAGTTTGACATAGCTGACAAACAGGCATGTGTACCTGAGGCCCATTGGGTACACGCTGCCACCTTCTCGATTTGATGAAAATTGTAGGAATTAATGGGAAAATTATTCAGGTTGAGGACCAGTGCAGTCAGGCAAATGAGTATATTGGGAGAGGGAGACTGGATAGGTCTGTTGGACAGGAAGAAACTGAGGGCCTAGAGGCCGACCTTGTGGGATAGCAACATTGGTCAGAACGGCATGTCCATAGTGAGGACAAAGTGCTGGGGGTTGGTGAACTGGAAGACCTTTGGAAGGGTGTGGTTGGTGTCGTGGTTCCTTTTGGGGAGGATCAGACAAGTGGAGTCGATAAAGGTGAGCAATGAATTTTGTGTATTTGGTTTCCAGGACATATTTGAGAAAATGTCGAATAAAAGACTATTACATCAGATGGGAGCTGTCAGTTTAAAGCGAGTAAAACATATGCTAATGTTTAAGGAACAGCAGAGAAAATTGGGATGTATAGGTCTTTTACACGTCAAAGCCGGCGTACCAAAGTCGGACCCTCGATGTTTTGTGATATATATGAATACCCTGCGGAGGGCAGCATGCAATATAGACATGTGAGTTAATTACCAAATACAATGTGTTACTTACGTTGTAATAAGATCTGAAATAATCTCTAATGAGATATGCATGGATTGCAGAAGGGAGCACATACATGGGCAATGGAGTCCATCGTCAATAAAAAATGACATCATTTTGTGAAAGAAATCAAAATTCTTCTTCGATAATTCAATAAAGTAAGACTCAAAACTCAATGGAGCACAAGGAAACGTAGATATTGTTTTGCATGAAACACTCAAAAACGTTTCTTCTCTCGCCTTGAACTCCTGACCCCCCAGGAATTGAGTCCCTAACTCTGGAAAACCTTCTGCCTATCCATACAGTCTGTTCCTCTCAGGACTTTGTAGAGTTCAATCAAGTCCCTCCTGAACCTTTATCTGTCTAATGAAAGTAATGCTAACCTATTGATCCTCTTAAATTCGGAGTACAAGTGGCAATGTAATTCAGACAGGAAATGGGACTGTACCTTGTGAGTGAGCTGGACTTTTAAAATTTATTGATTTAAAAGGCTTTATTTTTACTTAAGTACTGTAATGGTGGTATTGCTTTATTCCAAACTGAAGAAAGGATATGCCAGAAATGGAGCCAGTTTGGTGGAGATTCATGAGGCTGTTTCAGGTCAGATGTTTAGGCATTGAAGATGGAAAAAGTAATTGGTGGTCTTATTCAAAGTGATGATTCAGAGGCGGCGGGAAATGTATGTTTTAATAAGATGTTTCCACTAGAGTTAGGATCTAGAATCAAGAGACTTAGTTAAAGAATTACGAATCACTGACTGAAAATTAGCATGCAAAAATGTTTCTTCTCTCAGATGTTAATACATGTCTGGAATTCTCTGCCTCAGAGAGTTGTTGAGGTTAGATCACTGGAGTGAGTTAATGAGAAGATGGAGAGCGTTTGGAAATATTAAGGAATTGTTGACAAAGAAGTGTGAACACAAAGGAGACATTATGGTCTGTGTTAGGTTGGCGTCGATATTATTGAATAGTGGTTCAGCTTTGAGGGTCTCTGCATCGATTCATGAAAGACAGGTCATGCTTATTTAATCGACTGGAATTATGTGAAGACATTTGGACCAGAAGAACCCAGTAGATATGGTGTATCCAGATTTACAAAAGGCAATCAACACAGTGCCGCTCAAAACGCTTCTGCATAAGGTAAAATGCATGGTGTTACGGACAATGTATTAACATGGACAGATCATGTGTTAACTAACAGGAAGCAAAGAGTGGGAATAAATGAGTGGTTTTCGGGATAGTGATCAGCAATGACTAATGGCGTGCGTCAGGGATCAATTTTGGGTCCGCAATTTTCACAATTTACGTAGATGATTCGGAGATAGGGACCAGGTGCACTGTGCAAACGTTTGCGGATGACACTAAGATGAGTGGTAGAGCAAAGTGTTCAGAGTAATGTGAAACTTTGAAAGAGTGCACAGTTAGTCCAAGTGAGTGAGCAAAGGTCTCGCAGGTGCAGTACAGATTTATAAGTGTGTAATCATCCATTTTGTTAAGAACAGCAGTAAAAGGGACATTTATGTGAATGGGAAAAATGCAGAAATGCAGCATGGTGTTATGAAGAGGGACATGGCAGTCCTTGTGCATGAATCAAAGAAGGTTGGTCTGCAGGTGCAATAGGTAATTAAAAAGGCAAATGGAAGTTTGACCTTCATTGTTGAAGGGATTGAGGTTGAAAGCAGATGTATTATGTTGTAGCTGTATAGGGTGCTGAAGAGGCCACACCTTCAATATGTGAAATTTTTGGTCTCCATACTTGAGAAAGGAAATACTGGCACAAGACCAGAAGCAGAAGAGTTCAACATGTTGATTCCAGAGTTGAGGCGGTTAGGGTATGAGGAGTGACTATGTCGATTGGGGTTATATTCATTGGAATTTCGAAGATTAAGGGGGATCATATGGAAACATACATAATTATAAGTGAATAGATAAGACGGAAGCAGAGAGCATATTTCCACTGGGAAGTAAAACGAGGACAAATGAGCATAAACACGAAATTAGGGGGAGCAAATGTAGAACTAAACTGAGAAGGAACATCTTGACCAAGAAGAGTGTGAATCTGTGGAATTCTATGCCCAGTAAAGAAGTTGTGGTTTTGTCGTTAAAATTTTTGAAGCTCAGCGATGTTTTTGAAAAGTAAAGGAATTAAGTGTCATGGTTGGAGGGCGGGTATGTGGAGTTCACGCCATGAAAAGAGCAGCCATCATCTTATTGAATAGTGTAGCGGGCTCGAAGGGCCAGGTGGCATTCTCCTTTTCCTTGTTCTTATGGCATTATTTAATGGGTCAACATGTCGACAACTGAACATGAAATGGGAATCATATTTGAGAAAATGACTGGTTGATATTTACAGAGAAGCCATGGATGCAATGCATTTTGATTTTCAGAAAGATTTTTGAGAAAAAGACTCTGGCCTGCTGTGAAAAATCGAATGTTATGGGATTGGGGCGAAAATATGGGCATGATTTTAGAATAGGAGAGCTGACACAAAACAGAGAACAGGAATAAAACAATACATTTTGATGCAGAAAGATCATAGGGTGTAGCAAGGATCAGTGCTTGGGACCCCGCTATTACCAATACATCTTAAACATTTGGTCGCAGGAACGAAATGGAAGATATTCCAGTCTGCTCGTGGCACTAATGAATATCGGATTGTGAGTGGGTGAGGACGATGTAAAAATGCTCCAAGGTGATTAAGACATTTGGAATGAATGCGTAAATATGTGGCAAGTGAATAGCAATCTGGGTAGATGTGACGTTGTATATTTTGGTTGGAACTGAAAATATGTTGCTGGAAAAGCGCAGCAGGTCAGGCAGCATCCAAGGAGCAGGAGAATCGACGCTTTGGTCACGAGCCCTTCTTCAGGAATGAGGAAAGTGTGTCCAGCAGGTTAAGATAAAAGGTAGGGAGGAGGGACTTGGGGGAGGGGCATTGGAAATGCGATAGGTGGAAGGAGGTTAAGGTGAGGGTGATAAGCCGGAGTGGGGATGGGGGCGGAGAGGTCAGGAAGAATATAAAAGGTAGGGAGGAGGGGCTTGGGGAAGGGGCGTTGGAAATGCGATTATAAAAGGTAGGGAGGAGGGACTTGGGGGAGGGGCGTTGGAAATGCGATTATAAAAGGTAGGGAGGAGGGACTTGGGGGAGGGGCGTTGGAAATGCGATTATAAAAGGTAGGGAGGAGGGACTTGAGGGAGAGGCGTTGTAAATGCGATTATAAAGGTAGAGAGGAGGGACTTGGAAGTGGGGCGTTTGAAATGCGATTATAAAAGGTAGGGAGGAGGGACTTGGTATAAAAGGTAGGAAGGAGGGCCGTGGTATATTGGTATTTTGGTTGGAAAAATAGAACAGCAGCTTACCAATTGAAAAGTGGTAGGTTAAAAAATATTTATCTTTAAATGGATTTATTCTTCTTTGTTATTTCTTCTGCGCAGACCTCCGAGGTCCATGCAGGGTAGTGAGTTCTGAAGCCAAACGTCTGTACCGGAAATGACATTGACACGCTGACCAGTGTACACAGACCCACCAAGTCAGTAGCTGTAACATTGAAAAGGATCGTGATTTCACTGCACACCAGACACTGAAAGCAATATTGTAAAAGCAGAAAGCATTTAGGAAGATAAATGGTGTGTTGACCCTCATTTCAGGCGGATTTGAGTACAGGAGTAAGGGTGTCCTGCTGCAGCTGTACAGGATCTTGGTGTAGTACTGCTTTCGTCTCCTTACCTCATAAAGGGCAAACCTGACATGAAGGGAGCGCAGTGAAGGATGACCAGACTGATCTATGCGATCACAGACTTGTTGTGGGAGTAGAGTTTGGTTCGACTGGGCCTGTGTTCCACGGGTTTCAGGTAAATGCGTGGAGATCTCAGTGAAATATATAGAGATCTGACAGGACGAGACAGATTGGAAACAGAGATGATAATCCCTGGCTGGCTGTCTGAAGCAAGGGGCCACAGTATTAGATATAGGCAGACCACTCTGCATTCAGATGACAGTAAATGACTGCAATCAGAGACTTGTGAACCTGGCGAATACACTGCAACATAAGGCTGTGGAAGCCATGCACTGAAATTAAATAAGGATTTCTAGATAGTAAAGGGATTAGGAGAGAGCAAGTGTACAGTGTAGAGATAGGGGATCAGAAATCATTATATTGAATGGAACAGTCAAATTGATGGACAGAAAGGACTGCTGTAATTCCTATTCTATAGTTTCTGATGGTAATCACAATAAGGGATGTGGAGAGTGTGTGGGAAAGGTGCATTAAGGAGATGTTCGGGCATGAACTGGAATGGGAGAGTCTCAAAGTTTTGAGTTACCTACTCCTTTCCTGATGTTTCTCTGCAGTCTGTGGGAAAGTTCTGTAAATGTTGTCACAAGCTCTCAGATGTTTGGAAGGCGGTCTCTGCAGCTTTGCCAGGACTGTGTTTCACGTTTCCCGGTTCCGTCCGGTTTTATCCTATAAGACCTTGATGCAGTATTATGAAATTGAGTGTCTTGCTTCATTGATTCAAACACCGTTGAAGAGGTTATCATATATCGGTGTGTCTGGACTCTCCTTTAGGCCAGACCAGGAAAGCACGGAAGATTTGCTTCCCGAAAGCACATTGGTGAACCAGGTTGTCATTTATAATTGTTATTGGCTTCAAGGTCACTACTATAGACACCAGATTTCAGATCTCGATATCTTATTAATTGATTTCAGCTTTCACCAGCTGCCAGAACATTGCCCAGGCCTTGATTCGTAATCCAATGATATTTCAGCAACAGCATAATATCCACATGTAGACCCAACGGAAACCACACTGAGCAGATTATTTCTGTGTTATTTGATAGCTCTGTCAAAAAGAGCTCCCATGACTTTGATTATCGTAATACGACTGAGGGTGCGGCAGTTGGTCGGTTTGTAATTATTCTCTTCTTATGGGTTTGAGCACAGTTGAGTAATTTTCCAATTGCCAGGTAGATGTCAGAGTTAGAGCAGGAATGAACCAGCTTCCCCAGGGACATGGCTTATTGTGCAGCACAATTCTTCAGTCTTCTAGCAGGAATGGTGTCAGGGTCCATTGTCTTTATCTACTATGTTCATCTGATTCTTCACGTCACTTGCAGAAAATTGAATTGGTTGTAAACTGGCAGCTGTGACTCTGTGAGCATCATGCTGAGGGTGATGTGGGTCAACGATTCAACACTTTTGGCTGAGGATGGTGCTGATAAGGCATCCTTGTCTTTTACACTGATGTATATGGCTGTTCCATTCTTTAGGATGACAGTATATATGGAGTCCTTTCCTTCAGTGAATTGTTCAACGTCTATCATGATTTATGACTGGATGTGGAAGGACAGCAGAACTTGGATCTGGTCTTTTGATCTTGCATTAATTTCTCCCTCTCTATGATCTGATTTGTAATGAGTTTTTTTGTCACGTATGTTGAAGTACAGTGAAATGTTTTGCTTTAGAGCAGTACTGCCATACCATGAGTGCTTGAGCAGCCTGATTTTAAGAAATATAAAATTGTCAGAATTTAAAATAGATTGCTTCAGCATAAGTGTCGAAAAAGGGCCTTTGAGAAAGGAATTATTCCAAAGCAAAAGAAATTATCTGATTTGCAAGTTGACAAAAAATGCAAGCACAGCCATAATGACAATTTAAAACGATTGGATAATTTGTAAGAAAACATAGACTAAGTAACAAAATTGCAACTCAACACCTTTAAAAAACTACTGGAGAAAATAACTTTTCCTAATCTCATTAAGTGTGTGTTCATCCATAAAAAACAGTAGCTCAAATTATAGAGCAGAAATTAGCTGTGTTTGAAAATATTTACAATAGTAATTAACATTGTTAAAGATTTTTGTAATTATAAAACGTTAAAGAGATGCCGGTCAGATCTAGTTTTTCTTTTAGCTCCAAGAAGGTCCTGAAGAAGGGTTACACTCGAGACTTTGAATTCTCCGCCTCCTGATGCTACCTGGCTTGTTGTGAAATTTCAGCCTCTTGCATGTCTCCTTTGTATTCCATCAACTGCAGATTTTTTTGACTCTAAATAAAAACGCTAGCAATCGAAATAATAATTAAAATTATAATGAAATAATAATTATAATAGAAGTTATTATTATTATTAATATAATAAGCTTTTATTACAGAATCAACTTTTTTTGTATGTTAGAAGTGATAATGGAATTTGATGAGAGATAGTCAGTACAACAGAGAATAAAATTGATGTAGTTTTTCGAGATAAAAAGTGAGGGACATGAGCGAAAAGAGTACACCACAAATAACTGGGATCCAAGAACACTCCATGTAAGTGTCCATTGATAGTCAGATGTTTCACGAGATTGATCCCACAGAAGGGATGTTGACGGTGTAGAAACCACGTTGTGTACAATCATTGCAGCACAAAATGTTTAAAAATGCTGTCTTTTTACTGTAAAATAGGAGTATATCACTGATCTCTCTTCTGATCTGAGATGAACATTAAGAAAATGATTGCGATTTCACGTCAAAGCCAGATTCGAAGAAGATTCTTTGTTCCTCTCCGTATTAACTGGTTTTGCTTGAATAAAAGTCCAGTCTGTGCCTGTACTCTGTCTGCCACGAGAGTCTTTGTCCCTGGTCGGGAAATCTCGCTCCTACAGTAAGCAAAGTCATGCAAATCAGTGGGTAAAAGATAAACTCAGATAGAGGCATACAGGCGACGTAACGTATCGCATGCACTAGGATAAAGCAAGATCAGCAAGATCCACATTATTTGAAGCTAGGGTATAGAGATTCTAAACATTAGTCTAATAACGACAGGGAAAAATCTGTTCCTGTACTTACTAGTGAGTATGTTCACGTTTCTGTACCTTCTGCCTAACAGAAGAGCTGGAGGGCATCATTAACCATGTGGGAGGGGCTTATGTTGATACTGGCAGCCCTTCCATTGCTACGAGCTGTGTAAATGGTATCATGGAATGGAAGGTTCAGTGGTGGTCTGGGCTGTGGACACAACGTTCTGTAGTTTCTTACGGTTCTAGGCAGAGCAATTGCCATACAAGGCCGTTGTGCACCTGAACAATATGCTTTCTGTGGTGCATCTGCACAAGTTGCTGACGGTCATTATGGACATGCTGAATTTCCTGAGGCACATGAGAGCGAAGAGGCGTTGTTGTGCCTTGCTGAACGTCGCATCCACATCTAATTTCCAGGTGAGATTGTTGACTATTCTCAATCCGAGAAACTTGATGCTCTCCATCCTCTCCACCTCAGTTCCATTGATGTAGTTAGGGGTGTGTTGCCCACTTTTCTTTTAAAGTCAATGATCAGTTTTGAATTTTGCTAACGTTGCTACAGAGATTGTTTACATTGAGCCACACCATCAAGGCCTCTACTTCCTTTCTGTATTTTGACTTGTCGTTGTTTGATATCCAAGGTAGTGTCATGAGCAAACATGTGGATGGCAGTTCAGAATTTGACAGTATAGCCATGGGTGAACAGGAAGCAGAGTCGGGCGTTGAGGGCACGCCCTTCAGGAGCTCCAGTGTTGGATGCCATTGTGGAGAAGGTGCAGTTGCCTATTTTCATTGATTGCAGTCTGTGGGTAAGAAAGCTGAGGAACCAGTTGCAGAGGATGGGGTAGGTAGCAAGGTGACTCAGTTTTGAGATCAGTTTTAGGAGGATACTAGTGTTGAAGGTAGAGCTGCAGGCAATGATCAAGAGTCTGGTGTATGTGTCCTTGTTGTCCCGATTTTTAAGAAATGACTGCAGTGAAACCATTATGTAGTGTGGCAAATTGTAAAGGATCAAGAGAATTAAGTTGATATGGGCTTTAACAAGCCTCTCGAAGGAATTCATTATTACTGACTTCATTAAGGGGTTGAACATTAAGGAACTTTGCATGAGCTTTCTCAATAACAGGGATTATAGTGGTCTTCTTGAAGCAGGTTGGGACTACTGCTTGGATGAGGGTGTGGCTGAGGACGTTGGTGAATATCTTCACCAGCTAGTCCACACTGAATATGAGTGCTCAGCCAAAGACACAGTCCGGGCCCATTGCTTACACCCAGGGAGATGGATGTAACATTTGCCAGGCGAGGGGTCTTGAAAAAATATT
This sequence comes from Chiloscyllium punctatum, assembly GCF_047496795.1. NCBI lineage: Eukaryota > Metazoa > Chordata > Chondrichthyes > Orectolobiformes > Hemiscylliidae > Chiloscyllium > Chiloscyllium punctatum. The sequence goes on from NC_092778.1 coordinate 27,830,457, forward strand.
GCTTCAGTCTAACTTCCACACCAAAGCATTTCCCCATGTCTTTGTCATTTTTCTACAAGCGGATGTCCAGAGTAGCCTATGATGCAATCCTACAGCTTCAGGAGGTGAGTGAGTCATGTCTTACAGGCTAAGCTTTACCCATCACGAGTGACCATGAGGTCAGAGTTCAAGCCTGGGATGGTTTTTGAGATTGTGTCCTGTTGCTATCTGCCTTCTCTAAGTTGTCTATTTGTGCGTCCAGGCCTTGTCAGGGCTTTTTCTTTGTCTGTCTGGGACATGTCAGAATACTGTCTCTCTGCGTCCAACCATCCACAAGATTGAGTAGCTGTGCTTTCGGGTCTTCTCAGGGTTGTCTCCATGTCGGTCCAGGCTTTCGCAAGGTTATGTCCCAGCTGGTCCGGGCTGTCTCAAGGTTGTGTTTCCATGGGTCTGGATCTGCTCAGCATTCTGCCACTGTGGATACTCACCATCTCAGGGTTGAGTCTCTGCATTTTCGGGCATTCTCAGGCTTGTGTCTCTGTGACTCAAAGGCCTTCTCATGAGTGCGTGTCTGTGGTCTTGGCCTTTGCAGGTTGTGTCTCTGTCGGTCCGGCCTTCACAGAATTGTGTCTCTGTGCGTCCACTAAAGTCGATGGAGTTGTGGACAGTACTGAAGGATGTTGCAGGTTACAGAAGGACATGGAAAAGCCGAAGAGCTGGCTGAACGGTGGCAAATTGAGTTGAAAGCGGAAAAGTGTGAGGTGATTCAATTTGGTAGGAGTGTCAAAGAGCTGGTCCCTTTTTTTCTAAAAGTTATTTCTTTTCTCACGGATACTGTGTCCTTTTTTATTTCAGAGGGGTCGGAAAAGCTCCCGCTGCTGATTATACTGGTTTGCTACAGTGGTAAAGGGTATTGAGAGGCGATTTTGTTTATTTACTGTGAAATCTGAAATCCATTTACTGTGAAATTTGTAAGAAGAGAAATGCTTTCTAAATTTGATAGTGTGCTCAAGTTCACAGAGTGCTCTTGTTGAATTCTGCAGTTAAGAAGACAGCTGGGTTCTGTTTCTGCTGAACTTAGTAAACATTCAAGATAGCCTTGTGAGTGGTCAAAATTCAGCAAAGGCTATGGGATACGTAGGACAGTGAGTCCAAATAACAAAAGGAATGAAAGTGGAATAGCAACTTAAATGTGCATAGTCTTTATCCTTGATAATGTAAAAGAAACATTATAAGTCAAGCATTTCAATTATGCTCCGGGCCTTTGCTAGCTTTATTTTGCGAGCTGCGTCGTACCCCTCTGTAATTCACAGGTTAGACTAATATAATAAAACTATTTTTCTTCACTATTGCTAGTAGTTGAGTCGAGTCCATTTAATGTCCACGACACTAAACTTGGGGGCTTGTTCCGGGACCCTGTGACTGGGTGAGATTCTGAGGATTCCCAAGAGGTGCAGGCCCCAGCACCTTGAAGGTCTTTCACTTCATCTCGAATGCTGAATTGGCCCCTCTGTGTGAGAGGACTGGGAAATCTGTAGATCACCACAGCACCGGGGGTTCGAATCAATTAATGTCGGGGTAAGAGTCGTGGCTTAAGTAATCATACATAGAGACTCGTTCTAAGACAGTAAATAAAGCAGGGAGAGGGGTCAGTAAACTCTTGCTTTGTATTTGAGCAAAACCCAAGGAAAGGGGATTGCTGTCTCTAGAGTGTTTATGAAACAGCAAGTTTAAGGGTGGTTTTACACTTGGAACCAACACTGACTGAGATGGACTCGCCAAAGACGTACTGGCTATGTGGTTTCTTGGTTTATGAAAACCAAGGCATTCAGGCTGTCACGCCCAATGCTAGAGGAGACCTCCGGAGGTAAAGGCAAGAAAATGCAAAAAGATAATGGTACCACGAGAGAGTGAGAAAGAGAGAAAGAGAGAGAGCTGAACACTTTTCCAGTTACACTTTTAAAAAGGGGTTCCAGCAAGAGCACACAAAAAGAGGGTCCACAAAGGACTTGGAATGGTCAAGAAAAATACAATACATGCTAAATAAGCATGGTTCAGAGTCTGTAAAGCAGTTAGAATTGTGGATTAGGGAATCTGGTTTTCTGGAGTGAGGAATTTTAGCAAAAGGCAGTTGGAAGTATTGAGGTTGAGGTTGGAGGAGAGAGAGAAGGAGAAAAGGAAGAGGAAAATAGAAGCTGTTAATTGGTTTGTTTCAAACATATGGAATGCTGATATCAGGGAAAGGAAATCTCAAATAAAAGATAGATCAAGTACGCATAGAAACAACAGCGCACATGCAGATGCGTGCGGGAAAACAACCTAATGACACTGTACAGTGTCTTAAGTCTGTTTCAGATCCTGACGTTGATGACTCCACTCTGAGATCCACAGCCTCCCTCCGAGATCTGCCTGGCGAAGGTTCCACGTCAGCGTCCGTCGCCTCAGGGTCTGCTGAATCACCGATAGCATCTCGTACCCACAACAGATTGAAGCAAGAATGCCAAGGAAAGTATAACTGGCCAGCCATAAATGTTCATGCTATAGCAGCCAACCCGCAAGGAGAAGAGAAAAGAGAGTTTAATGCTTTTTGCTGCAGCGCAGGCACCCACCTGTAGGGAGGCATTCCAGTGCGAATGGACATTACCAAAATAGCAATGTGTAAACAATCAGAAGAGGACATCGTGTCCCAGTACCTTATGCACCTCAATGAAGTCCATAAGGCTCATCATGGCCTGAGACCAGCTGAAGTTATAATGGCAGCAGAAATGACACTGTATGAAACATACATGAGAAACAGCTTCATGAATGGAATGAAGAATGAAATAGTGAAAAAGATGGTCGCCCAGCGATTGGAGGAAGGTGCTGCAGAAAAAGAGGTTGCAGAAGAGATGCGAGCAGAGGTAGTTCTGGCAAGTGCTTTTTTTTGCAGAGCAATGGACCACTGGGCAAGGCATTTATTTTTTAAGGTAGCATTTTCACTTTCCACTGCCCCACCGCTGGCTGGGTGGTTGGCACAGTGTTGGCTCATGTTTATTCCTAAATAATCACTGGCCTGCTGTAGGGCATTATTTGACAAATGGTGTCTCATTATCATAACTTAGCCTTTCAGGGATACCCCTGTATCTACGCACAGACAGTCCCATTGTCCCTGGAGGCTGGATAGCAGAGTGACTGACAGGGGAAGGCTGACGTGGAGGTGTGCAGCCCACAAGGTACAGGTAAGCCTCTTTCCTTTATGCTTGGCAATGAAAACTCGCTAATGCTAATCCCTTCTACTAACCTTACAGGAACTGAAACAAGTCCCACCCCGATATTGAGCACTGAGATTGCAGAGCGTGGATCATATGTTCAGTACAATGATGATGCGTATAAGTCAATGCCTAAATCTATGTTATAATGGGAAAGTACACCAGTTACCTTTTTAGCGTAGATACAGGGGTATCCCTGAAAGGCTAAGTTATGATAATGAGACACCATTTGTCAAATAATGCCCTACAGCAGGCCAGTGATTATTTGGGAATAAACATGAGCCAACACTGTGCCAACCACCCAGCCAGCGGTGGGGCAGTGGAAAGAGAAAATGCTACCTTAAAAAATAAATTGACAAAATGTTGTGAGGAACTAGGGGTGACATAAACAAAGGCATTTCCGATTGTGCTAATATATATGAGACCAAGGAGGAGAGGAAAAGCTAATCTTAGCCCGATTGAGATTTTGTTTGATAGGTTTCCAAATACAGGAATTAGCGCAAGACCTAAGGTAAGACAGATAACAGGCCACTGTGAGGATGAGATGTTGTGTTACTATATAAAACTGTCTACACTTCTGTCTGAAATACAGAATCAAGTGAAAGCAGCACAACCAGCAGAAGGGAAGCTGCACGATCTAGAACCTGGTGACTTTCCAGTGGTGAAAGACTTCAGGAGGAAACATTGGAATGCGAAGAAGTGTCTGTGACCGTTTCAATGCTCCTTACAACACAGACAGCTGTTAAGATCGCTGATTTTTAGTTACTTGGCTCTTTAGATCTTTTTAAATCTGGCTCTATCATTTGTCGTCCTTGTTATCATAATTTGACAAAAAGGGGGACAATGTAATGGAAATTTCACATTTATGGTGAAATCTGAAATCCATTTACTGTGAAATTTGTAAAAAGAGAAATGATTTCTAAATTTGATACTGTGCTCAAGCTCGCAGAGTGCTTTTGCTGAGTTCTGCAGTTAAGAACGCAGCGTGTTTCTGTTTCCACAGAATTTAGTAGAGATTCAACCTAGCCTTGTGAGCGGTCAAAATTCAGCAAAGGCTAAGAGATACGAAGGACAGTGCGTCCAAATAACGAAAGAAATGAAAACGGATAACCACTCAAATGTACATAGTTTTTGTCCTTGATAATGTGATAAGAAACACTATAAGTCAAGAATTTGAATTATGCTTCGGAGCTTTCTAGCTACATTTTGCCAGCTGCATTGTGCCCCTCTGTAATAAACAGGTTAAATTGATATAATAGAATTCTTTTTCTTCGCCCTTGCTAATAGATGAGTCGAGTCCATTTACTTTTCACGACAGGCATATATACAACACTCCAGTTTTTTTTTGTTTGGGAGCTCTGCACTGAGTATTGCTGTTTTGCATATTTTGTGTTCCTGTGTGTTCGCATTCTTTTTAGGTACTTCCGTGTTCATTATTTGCAATGTTGTGTTTTGCAGTGTTTGGTTTTGTTCTGTTTCATCGGCTAGGTTAGTAGTAATAGACAGTAGTCGCATCGTAATTCGTGTTTTTATTTATTATACTGGTATTTGTCATATTTTCCATAACGTCACATTTTTGTAAAGTTAGAAAGCTTTTTTTGGCCAATAAATATATTTACAAAATCATTACAGCAGAGGAACGTGACCTTTATCCCTTCAAGCCGACGCTGATCCAGATCTTCTATCTAAACCTGTTGCTTCCTTTGTAAGGTACTGCCTGCATTTGCTCCATCCCCATTCATGTATCTGTCTAGATAGATATTAAATGATGCTATCGTGCCCGTCTCTACCACCTCTGCTGGCAACATATTCCAGGTACCCACCATCCTCTGCATAAAGGTCTTTCCACACATAACTCCCTTCAACTATTCCCCTCTCACTTTGAACTGGTGATCCCCCCGTAAGTGGGTCCCCGCCTCTGGGAAAAAGCTTCTTACTTTCCACCCTGTCTACATCTCTCATAATATTGTAGACCTAAATCAGGTCCTCGCTCAATGTCTATCTTTCGAATGAACATAATCCTAATTTTCTCAAAGACTCTTCATAGTTAGCAACCCCCCCCATCCTTGGTAACATCCTGGTGAACCTCCTTTGCATCGTCTCCAGAGCATTCACATCCTTCTCCTAGTATGGCAACCAGAACTGTATGCAGTATTCAAAATGCTGCTGCTATCAATGTACCATACAACTCTAAGATGACCTGTCAACTCTTGTAATCAATACCCCATCCAATAAAGGAAAGCACGCTGTATGCCTTCTTGACCACTCTATTGACCTGCATTTTCACCTTCAGGGAACAATGGACTTGAATACACAGATCTCTCTGTAATCAATTTTCCACAGGAATTTTCCATGTATTGCATAGTGCGCTCTTGAATTGCGTCTTCCAAAATGCATCACCTTGCATTTGCCTGATTGAACACTATCTGCCAATACACTGCCCAAATAGCTAGTCTACCTATATTCTGCTGCATTCTTGTCAGTTCCCTTCACTATCTGCTACTCCATGAATCTTAGTGTTATCTGCAAACTTGCTAATCTGGCAACTAAATCCTTCCTCCAAATCATTTATATACATCACAAGCAGCAGTGCTCCCAGCCATGGTCACAGGTCTCCATTTTGAGAAATTCCCTTCAATATTTCGATATCCGCTCGCCCTTGGTGACACAGTTGCGCAGTGTGTTAGCACCGCTGCCTCGCCGCGCCATGGGTCCCTGGTTTGCTTCTAGCCTTGGGCGAATGGCTGTGTGGAGTTTGCACATTCTCCTGGTTTCATCCAGGTGCTCTGGCTTTCTCCCACAACCCAAAGATGTGCAAGTCAGGTGAATTGACAATGTTAAATTGCCCATAGTGTTAGGTGCATTAGTCAGAGGGGGAGTGGGTTACTTTTTAGTAGTAGACTGGTTGGGCCGAAGGGCCTGTCCCCACACTGTAGGGAATCTAATCATGTTTGTACATCTATCTCACGCTCGCTATTGGGAGACCTGTAGTATAGCCCAGCATTGTAACTGCACCCGTCCTATTTCTGAGCTCTGTCCAAATTGCCACACTGCTCGTGCCCTCCTTCAGCACAGCTGTAATACCTTCTTTGACCAGTAATGCAAAATTTCCACTCCTTTTGTCTTCCAATCTATCCTGCTTGAAGCATCGATGGCTTCATTATCTAGTTCCTTAGAGTCTTTAGTTATTGCGTCCTTACTGTCCTCCAACCTCATTTGGTTCCCATCCCCCTGCCACATTATTTTAAACCCTCACCAACACCCTAAGCAAAAACACCCAAAGAACGTTGGTTCCAGTCCGTCCCAGTTGGAGAACATCCAATTTGTAATCGTCCCACCTCCCCCAGAACTGCTTGTAATGTCCCAAAAGTCTGAAATCCTACCTCCTGCACCATCTCTCAAGTTACACATTCATCCTGCGTATTCTATCATTCCGACTCTGACTAGCATTTCGCAAAGGTAGCAATCCTCACAATACCACCACTGAGGTCTAACATTTTAACTTTAACGTCCTAACTCCCTAAATACTGCTTGTAGGACATCATACAGTTGATTTCCTATATCATTGGTGCCTACATGCACCACGACAACTGACTGTTCACCCTCCCCCTTGAGAATTTTCTGCAGTTGATCTGAGACATCCATGACCTATGTACCTGGGAAGCAACGTACCATTCGGGAGTCTCGTTTCTGACCACAGAACAACCTATCTACTCCCCTTAGAATTGAATCCCCTAGGAATGTCGCCCATGCACTCACTTTTCCGCTCTTCTGAACAGCAGAATTAACCATGGACTGAGCAATTGCTGCCGTTCCCTGTTGAGCCACCTCCACCAACAGTTTCGAAAACGCTATTGCTCTTTTGGAGGGAGATGACCGCAGGGGTCACCTGCACTGCCTTCCTGCTCTTTCTTTGCCTTTTGGTCACCCATTCCATTTTCCCCCCAGCCTTTTTAATCTGTGGTGTGACCAATTCACTAAACCTGCTATCCACGACCCCATCAGCATCCCATATGCTCCAAAGTGAGTCTATCCCCAACTCCAGAGCTGTCATGCGGACTAACAAGAGCTGCAACTGGACACACTTCCTGCACTTGAACAACATGAACTGCTTCCCTGAGCTCGCACATTGATCAAGAGGAGCATAACATGGATCTGAGATCGCCTGGCATTTTTAACCTTAAATTTAACTTTAGTCTTAGCTTAGGTAAACGAAAAAGGCAAGCTTTTAACCAATCAATCGATATAACAATAAAGAAGGGAAATACAAAACCCTGTCTGACCGACTCATCACAGAGTCCTTTTTTTTATCGAATACAGAATGAGGGCAGGTGAGAGACACTAAAAATGTAGTGTCTCGGATTCAGCCACTACACAAATAAAATGGTTTCACTCACCTTCCCGGCAGCCCTCTGAGCCTCGCTCTCACCTGACGACAAATGAAGGACTCGATGCCCGAGATAATTTTTAACCAGTTTCAGTCACCTTCCAAGCAGCCCCCTGGTTCTCGCTCGCGCCTCTTGACAAATTAGAGATGCCCCAAACGAATTTTTCAGTTGCCTATCTTGGAGTTGAAATTTGTGCATGAAATGAGAGGCCATTTGAAATTAAGTAAAGAAAAAATTGCAGGACCAAATTCGGCAATCTCACTCCTAGATTGTGCATCAGAGGTGAGACAGAAAGATTAAATTGATTAGGTGAGTGAGCTAAACAGAATCTAAAAAGGGCACTGCTTATAATGAAGCAGTTAGCTAATAAAATATCTGAGACTCGGATATTTTCCTGAGGGGATGACGTGTTAGTACTGTCACCAGTGATGGGAGATCCCTTCAAAGCCACGTTTAGTGGTCCCTATCAAATTAAGAAAATGTCGAGTCAGGTCAAATAAATAGTAAAGATAACAGACCATAAAAAACGGTATTGCTTATGACATGTGAACATGTTGAAACATTACTATAATAGAACTGGAGAATCAGATGCAAGTCACTACCCCACATAGTGAGGAATCAAATCCAGATGATTTAGATTCTAATTGCCTCAAAATAGATTTTAAAATGAAGACGACCTTGAGGACTGGTATAGGTTGGTAAACTATCTGCCACATAAGCAAAGAACACAGTTGAAAGGTTTGTTACTGTAATGTGAGGACATATGTATGAATCAGATGGGGAGGACTAATGTTATTGTCCACAATGTAGATGTAGGGAATATGCTCAGAAAGAAAAACACCCCTATCGACTTCATCCTTTCAAAGCCACAAAGGTCCAGATGGAGGTAGAGTCCATTCTCGATCACGATATCATTGAACCAAGCCAGAGCGAGTGGAGTTCGAAAATCATCACGGTTCCAAATTGGACACATATCCAATTCCAGAATTGTAGGACAGTATCGAGAAAATTGGACAAGCCGGTTGCATCACCACGTTGGACTTACTGCATGGTTACTGGCAGGTACCTTTATCAGAGATGGCGAAACAAATTTCGGCGTTTTTAACCCCAAATGGGCTATATCAATTCAAAGTGATGCCTTTGGAATGAAGAATGCACCTACCATATTCCAAAGACTCATGAACAGAGTTGTGGCTCTGTTACAAACTGTGCAGTTTATTTGGACGATGTCGTGACCTTCAGCAAGACCAGGAAAAATGACATGGTATAGTTGGCAGAGCTCTTTGAATGACTACGAGAAGCAAACCTGCTACTTAACTTAAACAAAATTGAATGCACGAAAGCAGTGGTGATGTTTTTGGGACATAACTTCGGCCATGGAAGGTTAATACCACGGAATGCCAAAGCGAAGGCCATCGAGGAATTTCCACGACTAAAGTCGAAGAAAAGGGTACTTCGATTATTGGGAAGAAACATATTTTATTGGAAGGTTGTTCCAAAATACAGCAGTGTAGTGGCACCGCTAACCAATTTGCTGAAAAGGAACACAAAGTTTCAGTGGACAGAACAATGTCTCATCTCTCCACGCTTCAGGCTCTCTGCCTTTATTCCTGATGAATGGCTTTTGCCCAAAAAGTCGATTTCACTGCTCCTTTTCTGCTGCCTGAAGTGCTGTGCTGTTCCAGCGCCACTAATCCAGAATTTGGTTTCCAGCATCTCGTTGAATGCCACACCAGTTTTAGCCACACCAAACTTTTCAAAAACTTGTAAAGTTGCCATCGATGCTAGTGTCAGAGGAGTTAGATCTGTACTGCTAGAGAAGGATGGTGGTGGGATTGCACTGTTAGTTGTTTCCTTTTCGAAGAAACTCAACATCTGCTAAAGGAAATATTCCATGATCGAAAAAGTACGAATGAGTGTGGTTAATGTGCTTAAAGAATGGAAAAAAAGCCATCTTTTCATAATGATGTTTCAGTTCGATCTTAAGGGGGAGGTGTTATGAAGTTGTAGGTGTACTGTATCTTTGTCTGATTTGAAGATCAGACATCAACTCATCCACTCTGAGTCAGAATTCCTCAAGCAAGCAACACTTGCATAGATGGAAACCATCAGATGACATATCATCTCTGTCTATCTCTCTCTTCTCCCTGCCTCTACGTTTTCATTAGTGAGGTTGCATTTGCTGCATCAAATCTTCCAAACTTCTATAGACTGCCTTTTGCCTCTTAACTGGTTCTCAGAACATGCGACCATATCCTCCGAAAACACCTGCACTTTTTAAAAAAATCTGCTAATGTGTATAGAATACTGTATAGATGTGTTACATCATTGACCATCACCAACGAACATCCAATGCACCACCACTGATTGAGCTGGAGGAGCTCTAAAAGGCATTGCTACTCGATTGGTTCTGCACGAAGTTGCAAGGGAACCAAAATGAGCGAAAAATCTCATTGAAGTTGTCCCCACTAATCGATCTGTTGTCGAGGCATCACACCATGACAGTATCTGTAGGAGTGAACGCAGCATGCTACTTGCAGAAATGAAGTACCATTATGCAGCACTATTGATGTGCGAAATGGGACAAATTCAAACAGATCGATCAATTAAAATCTGGAAATTCATGAGGCACTTTGAGTCATCAACAGCAGCAAAGTGTTAAAAAAAGAATGGAAGTTGACTGTGTGATCAAGTGTCAGCGATACTAGTTTCAGCTTTGCCAAGGCCATTTGGCTCCAGGTCTTATTCATGTGAATCTATGAAAAATCTCCACTGATTGGAACCATATCGAACACATAGAAAGATGTTTCCACCTGTTCAAGGTCAGTCAAATGAACTACTGAATGAAATCTAAAGGATTGGACTCTGGGCACAGACACCATTAATGTCCTTCCCTCCATTGGGAGGTCAGTAATGGAGGAATATTCACTCATGGTTGCACAATATTCGGCACCACTCACAGCTGTTCAGCTACTGGAGTAGACGTACAAGTATATGAAGTGGAGAATAACTGAGACAACATTGGAAGTGTCTTCTTTGGATTTATTAAAGGAATAGGTCAGCAACTGCATTCATGAAGATTTGGGGATAAGTGATTTGATGAAAATGTCATTGTGTATCATTAAAGATTAGAGACTTAATAGGGCCAGAGATGATGTATGAACATGACTTTCCAAGGGCGGTGAGTAAGAAATGTTTGATTTGTATCCCTATGCATCAAGACCGCGAAAATATTCAAATCTGAGTTAACAGGCAAAAAACAGTTACTCCACTCAAGTGCCACATAACGTGAATCTGCAACAAGAGTGAATCCTACCATTCATTCCTTATATTCACAAGATTAACCATTGCTGAATGCCTGTTTAACAAATTCCTGGGGCTTCCCGTGAGGCAGGAATTGAAATTGACCAACCATCATTCTCTGGCGGTATTCGCAGCTCAGATTCTCAAAATTTTATGACGATTGGATCACCTTCTAAAACTACAATGACTGTTCACCATTGGCAAGACACAAGTCCGTAGTGCGATGGCGCAATTTCCACTGGCGTGGAGGACTGCAGATCCAACAAGTCTCGGGGACATCAGCAACTTCTTCTATCACTGTTATCCGTGCATTTTGTCATTATTGTGGCATTACAAGGTGAACAATGTTTGATAGTCTAGCTATCAACTTTCACACCACCAGAAAAATAATAGAATAAAATCAATACCGGAACTCATTAAGACTTTCTGCAAATCATGAACCTTAATGGTTAAGTGAAAAATGTCTGATCTAGAATTCAAGGTATCATTTGAGTATGTTGGATATTACAAAATCTGAGAAGAATGGGAGTCAATGGGCCTCAGAGGAAACTTTCTCTATGGGTTGCCATAATTTTTGGCAGAGATTACGATTGTTGTTTTTGGTCAGTCATCTCTACTTCAGGACATTGTACAAGAAATCCTCAGGATCCAGTACATCGCCAGAGGTCGGGATCCGTGTACTTCACTTCCAATACAATTCACAAACACTGAAACAGTTCCTATCCAAATGCATTAGGACTTAGAAGAAAAGATATCTTTTCAGTCAGCAAGGAATTGAATTGAATTTATTGTCATGTTTACTGAGGCACAATGAAAAGCTTTGTTTTGAGATCAATATAGGCAGATCACATTGTTAAATAGTATAGGTAAGTAAAATAATAGATAAAGGCGGCAAAACCCAAAACTCAGGTACAGGCAAATGCTCAAAATTTGTGAGTCTATTCAGTATTCTAACAACAGGAAGGTCGAAACTGTTTCGAAACCTGCTGGTGCGTGTGTGCAGGCTTCTGTACCTTCCCCCCAATGGTAGAGGTTGTAGAAATGCATTGCCAGGGTGGGATTGATCTTTGAGAATGCTTGCGGCATTTTCTTGACAGCAGGCCTGGTAGTTGGATTCCTTAGATGGAAGGCTGGCTTATAAGATTTTCTGGGCTGAGTTCACCATTCTCTGTAACTGTCTCCGATTTAAATACTACAGTTGTCATACCGGGCAGTGATACATCCAGACAGAATGCTCTCAATAATGCAACTATAAAAGTTGGCAAGGGTATTCACCGCCATGCTAAATTTCCTCAGCTGTCTGAGGAAGAAGGCAGGTTGTTGCGCCTTTGTTACCAGTGTGGCCGCATGAAGAGTCAAGAAAGCTTATTGTTGATGACCACTCCATGGAACCTGACATTCTCCACTTGTTCCATCTCTGTGCTGTAAATGTGTGTGTGTGTGTGTGTGTGTGTGTATAAGTGTGTTGGGGGGGCGGGAACGGGGTCAGGTGCATGAGTAAAATTCCGCCGAAATGTTACTTCCTTGGTTTTGCTGCCATAGAGAGCTAGGTTGTTCTCTGTGCAACATTTTCTTAGGTCTTCCAACGCCCGTCTGTAGTCTGTTTCGTCGCCATCTGAGATTATGGTGGCGTCATCAGTGAACTTGCAAATGGAATTAGTCTGGCATTTGGCATCACAGTCATAAGTATACCGTGAGTACAGTAGAAGGCTGAGTACGCACCCCTGGGTAGCTCCAGTGTTGAGAGTTAGTGACGATGAAATAATGACCCCAATCTTCACCAATTGTTACCTGTGAGTCAGGAAGCTGAGGATCCAGTTAAATAGAGTTGGGCTTAGTCCAAGATCACTAAGTTTAGTCATCAGTCTCAAGGGGATAATAGTGTTGAAGGCTGAACTGTAGTGAATGAGTAGCATTCTTACATATCTGTTCTTGGTGTCAAGATGTTCTAGGGAGGAGTGAAGGGCAAGTGGCATGGCATCTGACGTTTATCTGTTGGTCTGAAAGGCAATTTGGTGTAGGTCAAGAGCAGTGGGAAGGCTGGAGTTGATTCATGCCATGACCAGCCTTTCAAAGCACTTCATCACCACCGACGTTCGGGCCACTGGACGGTAATATTGAGACATGCTGCATGAGCCTGCTTAGGCAAGGGATGATGTTGGCCCTCCTGAAACAGGCAGGGAAAGTGGCCTGCTGCAGGGAGAAGTTAAAGATGTCCGAGAAAACGTCTGCCAGTTGATCTGCACACCCTCACGATGTATGGCCTGGTACACTGTCAGTTCCGTTCGCATTCATTGGATTCACACGAAGGGATACCAATCTGATCTCTGATGCAGTAACTGTTGGGATAGGTTCGTCAGGACTTGTCGGAATAGGTGTTAACTCTCCGCCGAAATTCTGCTCAAAGCGAACGTAGAAGGCTTTGAGAGGATCTGGGAGGGATGACTCATCGCCTGCTATCTTGCACTGTTTCTTCTTAGAAACTGTGATGTCATTCTGTGCTTAACATAGTCACCAAGAGTCTCTCTGGGTCTCAAATTTGGATCGGTATTCGTCTTTGGCTGTCTTAATATCACTGCAGAGGTCATATTTGGATTTGCTATATTTAAGTGGGTCCCCTGATCTGAAGGCCTGACACTTGGTTTTTAGCAGTTTCTATATCTTCTAATTCATCCAGGGTTTTCTGTTGGGGAACACCCGGATTGACTTCTTCAGTATGCAGTCCTCCACACACTTGCTGATAAATTATGTGTCGTACTTGTACAGCGTATGTGCGGGCTGTTTGAGTATGATCCAAATAAGCCAATTCCAGACAGTACCAGAGTTAATTCCCTGCCTGCTACAACCAACAATGGACCTGTATCCACACGACGGTCTCCTGCTTGAGCTTTTGCCTTTTAGCTGGGAGAAGATTATGATTGGAGTTCCCGAAATGAGAGCAGTGGTAGACATCTTTCACAGTGGTATAGCAGTGGTCTAAACTGTGCAGGCCCTTGGTGGGCAGAAAATGTTCTGGTGGTACTTGGGCAACACCTTGCTTAGATGAATTTGATTGAATTCGCCAGTTACAATAAACAGGGCCTCGGTGTGTTCCATCTCCAGGGTGTTAGTGGTGGCGTACAACATACCAAGAGCTTCCTCAACTTTTGCTAGTGGCAGTATGTACACAGCAGTTAAGATAGTAGTGGTAAAATTCCGTGGTTGATAGAGGGGGCGGCATTCGATGTTGAGGAATTTAAGGTTTGGGGAGCAATGGCTGCGCAGGGTTGCAATATTCGTGCACCACAATTTGTTGATTGAAAAGCAAACCTCTCCAACCTTCGTATACCCCAAGGATGCTGTATGGGCCATATGATGGATAGAAAAACCATCAGCCTGAAGTGCACAGTCGGGAATGCATGGGTTGAGCCAGGTTTCTGTGAAGCAGAGTGAGCAGCAGTCCCACAGTACACGCTGAAAGTGAGCCATGATCTGAGTTCATCCATCTTCTTCTCCAGAGTTTGTATATTTCCTAGCAGTAAGATAGGAACGGGGGTCTTGAAACCACGTAGTCTCAGTCTTACCAGCAGGCCGGCACGGTTGCCCCATTTCCTTGAAAGTTTTAATATATTTGGATGGCTTGGTGGTCAGGTAGAGTGGATTGTAACTGTTTCCAGTTCAGTGATCCTTCCTAAGACCCTGTGGAGCACATCGGAGGCATCGGAGACATTGAGCAATATATGAACATTGGGCTTAATCTCTGGTCTGGAAGATGAAGGGACTTTACTATGTCGACAGTGAACACAGATTATAAATGCGACAGAAGTCAAAGCTTTCGTTGAAAGCAAGACTTAAATAGCAAGAACAATAGTAAAGTTAAGTATTCTGCAACTGGACAGAAAGCTTGGGATCCCAACAAAAGCTTGGACAGCATCGTAACCTGCCCGAACTGCATAAAGAATGGCTTGAATCCTCATTGTTAATGTCAGCGGATTATAAAATGAATGGTAGTGAAGACCCTGCGACGAAGTCCTGTCCATGGTCATAACATTCCAGTGTACTGTTCTGAGAATATGATCCATTGTTGGAAAATTGGGTCTATTGTTCTCGAATTCCATGTTAATACAGGAGTGAAATTCTTCACGGCCATAACAATGAACCACGGAGAATGGCAGTAATCACAGTCAATGAACAAGTAGTTCAGTCAACCCCTTTGAATGCTGCAGCTTGATATCACATAACTCTGGAAATCTATCCGAAATGAATGGGATGAACGGTGCTCACTGAGGGGAGAACTGGTGGATATGGCTGTAATCTTTCAATCTTGCATCGATAGAGCAAGGATCATAACTTTTTTAAATATAATACTTTATTTGTAAGAGGAAAGAGGGATAAATCCAAAAACAACTTCGTGATTTTAGAAATTTCGTGGAATTCTTTAAAATCACATAAGATTGGAGATAATAACAGATTATTTGCGATGCATGTGAGGCCGCAGGCGTATTCTGTCACACAGGCATAATCACCCCACAATAACATGAAAAGACATATATTTATCAGTTATTCAGATGGTGAGTTCAACATCAAATCCATGTCTGCTTTATAAAGGAGATCTAATGACGAGGCTTAGCTAGTAAACACTGGGAAAAAAAAACATATTCAATAGACGTGCAAAGGTTGTTTGAACACAATCATCAGTAATATAAAAGCATGAATGTTTATCTGTTTCGTGGATCCTAAACAAACACATGCACGACTGAAAATAAACTTGGAAAAATAATTTCAGTACAAAGGTTGTCTTTCTGGATTTCTTTTTTTTGTCTAGGGGGCTTTAGTCGGTGGAGAGAGAATGAAAGGGTCAAATATGAAATATTCTATGTTTTAGATTGGGATGCTATGCCTAATTGAAGAGCAGTCCCTTGTGTATTCCTGGCAGACAAAGCACGCTCAGAAAATTCGATGTTCAGAAGATGTTTCGGACATTCATTCAGAAGAACAAATCAGTTTATCTCTGTACTCACAAGATGGCATTTCAGAAGCTGGAGACCTTGACCTGACAGCTTCCTCACAGGCTTTTTACCAGCCCTGCAAATAATTTCAGACAATATAAGCAATTTTCATTTCGTCTTTGTTCAAAGAAACCCAGCAAATTTCTAAAGCTTAACCTGGTCTGTCGTCATGATGAATTGCCATGCTATTTGTTCAAGACGTCACACTGTGGTGGTTGGTGTGCAATGACCTGTTCATGTTAACATCATCCAAACAAAGGAAGAAAACCAAGTTTTGACCTCAATCGTTTTTTTTTCTCAACTGCTCAAGTAAGAGTACTTGGGTAAATCTCTTATGCGCTGTCAGAAGGCTATGTGTCCAAACTTGGCTTTGAAGGTTGTTCTCCATTCAGGCCAAGTAGTTCCAGCTGGCAAATTGGACTCTGGTTGTTTGTGCCTCACTTCCCATTTTCTTCGCTTTTCTTCTATTTCTGTCCATCTTTGAAAGATGGTATTCCTTCACGAATGACGGTTTGCCAAAGTTTCCTGTGCTTGGCATTGGTTTCCCAATTTTTGGTGTCGATGTTGCATTTCTTCATATTAGCTTTTAAAACGTCTTTGAATCTCTTCTGTTGTCCACTTCTTTTACATTTGCCATCTTTAAGCAGGGAGTAGTTGATTTGCTTTGGCGGACATTCATCTTTCATCTGAACAACATGGCCACTCCATCTTTGATCGTTTTTCATGACACAGGCGTCAATGATTGTTGGTTTGTTTCATGGAGCACGCTGACGTTGGTTCGTTTAACATCCCACCTGGTATTCAAACTGTTTTGAAGGCAGCGTTAATGGCACATTTCAAGTGCCTTCAGATGTCATCAGTTGGTTGTCTAAGTTTTTCATGAGATCACCACTGCTAACACTGTGGAGTCTGTCTGGTCATCACGATCAAGAAAGCCTCTTGTTTGGAGACCACCAAAAGCTGTTTCAGCTCATTTAATACGCTGTTCAAACATGTCATTAAATAGACATTGGAGGAGAGGTGAATTCCAAGATACATAGAACGTAGGACATTGAAAAGTACAGCACAGTACAGGCCTTTCAGCTCTCGATGTCGTGCCGAGATTTAATCCTAATTTAAAATACAAAACCCTAACCTAACTCCCCTCAATTCATTTCTGTTCACGTGCAAGTCCACCAATCGCTTAAATGTTCCTAATGACTCTGCTTACACCACTACCGCTAGCAACGCATTCCATTCATTCACAACTCTGTGTAAAGAACCTATCTCAGTCATTTCCTCCACACATTCCTCCTCATACCTTAAAACTATGAGCCCTCATACCAGTCAATCCTGCACTGGGGGAATGTCTCTCTATCCATGCCTCTCATTACCTTGTATACTTCAATCAGGTAATCTCTTTTCCTCCTTCTCTCCAGAGAAAAAGGTCCGAGCTTATTCAAACTCTCTTTATACGGCAATCCCTCCAGTCCAGGCAGCATTCTGGTAAACACTCTTTGCACACTTTTGAAAACTTCTGTATCCTTCCTATAGTCGGATAACCAGAACCGAGCAAAATATTCCAAGTGTGGTCTCAACAGGGACTTGTAGAGCTGTAGCAAAACATCGCGACTCTTCAACTTGATCCCCCATTAATGAAAGCCACAACACAACAGGCTTTATTAACAAGCCTATCCACTTGGGTGACAACTTTGAGGGATCTATGCCCTTGAACACAAAGACCCTACTGTTGTCCATATTGCTAAAAATCCTGTCTTTAATCCTATATTCAGCATTCAACTTCGACCTTCCAAAATACATCTTTACGCATTCATCCAGGTTGAACTCCACGTGCTGTTTGTCAGCCCAGGTGTGCATCCTGTCGATGTCACGCTGCAGCCTGTAATAGCCCTCGATACGATCAACGGCAGCTCTAACCTTTGTGTCATCGGTATACTTACTAACCCACCCATCAACCTCCTCATCAAATACATTTATAAAAACTACAAAGAGCAGAGTCCGAAGAACAGGCACCATTCACAACTGACCTCCAGGCAGAATACTTTCAATATACAAGTACTCTGCCTTCTGTCAGCCAAGCAATTCTGAATCCAGATAACCAAATCTCCTCTGTATCCCATATCTCCGGACTTTATGATGAGCCTACCAAGGGGAACCTTGTCAAATGCCTTGCCATGGTGGACTGCCTTTTGTCATAGTATGCTTTTCCAGATAGTCTTAAATCCTATCCCTCAAAATTTATAAAAATAATTAGCTTCCCACAGACGTAAGACTGACTGGTCTGTAATAGCTAGGGATTTCACTAATCATCTTAAAAAAAGAAACAATATTCGTCTCCGTTTAACCTCTGATATGACTCCCGTGGAGAGTAAGGAACAAAGATCTTCGACAGTGGCTAGACAACCCCCTTTCTCGCTTGCCGGGGCAACCTAGGATAAATTTGGTCTGGCCCTGGGACTTTTTAATCTTAATGTTTGCCAAATATACTGCACATCAGCTTCTTCAGTCTCGATCCATTCAATCCTACTTGAAGCAAAACACTCATTTAGGGCTTCCCCTATCTGCTCAGACTACACGCACAAGTTCATTACGCTATACTTTACCAGCCCTAGCTTCTCTTTTATTCCTCACGTATGAGTAAAATGCCTTTGGGCTCTCCATAATTCTTCCTGCAAAATCTTTTCCATGATCCCTCCTTCAGGAGAAATCGTACGACTCGACAAGATGAAAAGAGAAGCGTACATTAGGTGAAGGCAGCTAAAAACAGGACGGTCCTTGGAGGAATATTGGGAGAATAGGAACAAGCTTAAACGAGGTCTCAGACGGACTAAAAGGGGTCATGAAATAACTTTACTTCGCAGAATTAGCGAAAATACCAAGGCATTTTATCCATATATAAGTATCAAATGGGTACTCAAGAAAGAGTTGGTCCACTGAAGCATAAGGAAGGAAGGTTGTGAGAAAATGGGTGAGGTTGGCAATGAATAGCTTGCATCAGTGTTCATTGAGAAAAGGGACATGATGACTTTTGAGATGAGAGACAGAAGTCTGTTTACTCTGATCACGTTGACACTAGGAGGGAAAATGTGTTGGGTAGGCTAAAAGATATTAAGGTGGAGTAATCCCCAGGACCAGATGGAATCTGTCCCAGGTTGCTGAGGGAGGTGAGAGAGGAAATAGCTGTTGACCTGACAGATATCCTTGGAGCACCCTTAAACATAGGTGAGGGTCGGAGGACTGGAGGGTTACTAATATTATTCCCCCATACAAGAATTATAGTAGGGTTATTCCAGTTAACTACATAGCAGTGAGCCTGATGAGCCTTTCCCATCAGTGATGGGAAAGTTTCTGGAGAAAATATTGAAGCATAAAATCTGCGTATATCAGTATAGCCAACATGGTTTTGTGCGGTGGAGATCGTGCCTTTCCAACTTACTAGAGTTCTCTGAGGAAAAGACCAAGTTGGTAGATGAAGGAAGGCTTGTAGATGCCATATACATGGACTTTAGTAAGGTATTTGATAAGGCTCCCCATGATAAAATAAGGAAGTGAAGTCACGTGTTGTGCAGGGTGTTCTGGCAAGGTGGATAAAGAACTGGTTGAGCAACAGGAAACAGAGAGTAGTAGTTGAAGGGAGCTCCTCGAAATAGAGAAAGGTTCCCAGTAGTTTTCCACATGGATCAGTCCTGGGGCCATTGTTGTTCGAAATATACATAAATGATCTGAAAGTGGGCGTTGGTGGCCTGATCAGTAAATTTGCAGATGACCTGAAGGTTGGTGGAGTACCAGAAAGCATAGGGGACTATCGAAGAATACAGGAGAATATAGATAGACTGGAGAGTTGAGTGGAAAAGTGGCAGATGTGGATCAATCCAGACAAATGTGAGGTGATGCGTTTTGGGAAGTCTAATTCTAGAGCCAACTATATTGTAAACAGAAGAGTCTGTTGTGCCCTTTCTGTGGAACCATTGCTACTAATCTGTACTTCCCATCTCATGTCTGATGGCAACGTAATTTCTTTTTCTCCAATGAAATACTTGCTCATGGTAACTGCGCCTTTCCATCTCCATGGATATCGTAAATGCGAGGCAGTTGTGGAGTTGTGGTCACAGTCACCAAAATGTTCTCCCACCACAAAGAGTGGTCCTCGCTTTCCAGGGTTGTTTCACCACGTTGAATGGATGGTTCTATACAATTTGTCTCGATCGGTGACTGTTGGTAGATGACCTGAGTGAGTTTTGAGAAGATTTGTCTCTCTGGTTGACGTTCTATATGTGGTTTGCTCGCTGAGCTGGAAGGTTGATTTTCAGACGTTCTGTTACCATACGAGGTAACATCTTCAGTGAGCCTCCAAGCAAAGCACTGCTAATGATTCCTGCTTTCGATTTATATGTTTTGGTTACTCTGAGTTGGCGATGTCATTTCCTGTGGTGATGATATATCCAGTAATGATGTCATTTCTTGTGTTTTCTCAGGGGTGTTAAATGTGGTCCAAGTCAACGTGTTTGTTGACAGGGTTGTTAGAACTATATCAACAAACACATTGACATGGACCCCATTTACCACCTCCGAGAAAAGCAACAGGAAATAACATCGCCAACTCAAAGGAACCCAAACATATAAATTGAAAGCAAGAAACATCAGCAGCGCTTCATTCGGAGACTCACTGAATATGTTATCTAGTATGGTGACGAAACGTCTGAAAATGCACCTTCCAGCTGAGCGAGCAAACCTATATCTAGATGTTCTGAGTCTTCTTGAAATCGATGGTAAGTCCACGTTTTGTGTATGCATAGTTTAAGGGAGTCAGAGTCTGTTGTCGGTGGTTTTCTGAGAAACCCACAATACTGTTGTGGTCTGCGTACTGGAATACGACGAGAAACTCACAAATGTCTGTTGTTTTAACTTGAGATATGCAAGATTGAAAATTCTACCATCTGTTCTGTGGAGAAGTTCGATTTCTGAGGGTCATCCTTGATGATGTGAATAGTTGTCGCAGAAAAGATGGTGAACCAAGTTGGGCAATTGCACATCCTTGCTTTACTCCTGATCTGGCTTGAAAAGGCTCACAGTTCCTGTTGTTGACCATAATTGTGGTAAGCATGCCATTTGGAAGATTCTCAGGATTCGAATGTACATTTCAGTGCATCCATAATTTTTAGGACATCGCATATCCCTTGATAGCGAGTCAATGACTTTGGTGAGGTTGATGAATGCCATTGACAAAGGTTGAAGTTGTTCATGACACTTTTCTTGTTGTTGTCCCATGGAGAAGATCATGTCGATTGCTCCACGTCATGATCTAAAACCAGCTTGATTCTCTGGAAGGATCCTCTTGGCTAAAAGCTTGAGCCGATTGGTCATGATGCAAGTGAAAATCTTTGCTGCTGTTGCTAACAGTGAAATCATACGACAGTTTCCACAGTCAGATCCATCACCATTCCTTTTGCAAGTGGTAATGATTGTTGAGTCTCTAAAGTCTGCTGGTACGTTTTCATTTAGCCAGATCTTGAGGGGAAGTTGATGAAGCAGCATACCTTAAATTTTGTAGCTCTCGGCTGGTATTCCATTGAATCCAGCGGCATGCTGTTTTTCAAGGTTTTGATGGCTTCCTTGATTACTTCAGGTGTTGGTATTTTGCTTAGGACGTCGTAAACGGGCTGTTTTGGAAGGTTATTGATCACATTCATGTCAATTGGAATGGTTTGATTTAGTAGCTCTTCAAAGTGCTCCCTTCACCTGAAATTGATGTTAGCATTGCGCTTCAGGACAGTTAAACCATCTTTGCTTTTGAGAAGGACTTGACTATGAGTGGATGGGTCAAAAATAGCTTTAAATGCGTTCAAGAAGCATCAAGTGTCTTTGGCATCTACTAGTTATTAGATTTCCTGAGCTTTCTTTCTCCACGATTGGTTTTTCTGGTTTCGTGTACTCTTCTGAACTGCTGCCTTACATTCCTGATAGCGTTTCCTTTTGGTAGCTGATCCTTGGACATTTTGTAATGTGATGAAAGCTTTTGCCTTTTTGGCAATAAGTTATTGGAGTAGTTTGTCATTACCATCGAACCAATCCTGATGTTTTTTTTGGTCCTGACGTCAATTGTTTCTTTGCAGGATGTTATCGTAGCATTCTTCAACTGATTCCAGTATTCTTCTAGGGATGGTGGGATTTGTTGAGGCAGTTGTTCTTGAGGATTTTGCTGGAACTTCTGTGTGTCTTGGAGAATGTCAACATTGAATTTCTTGATAGTGTTCTGATTTTGATATTTCCTTGTTGGCTGAATCTTCATTCTCATGGTGGACGAGATGAGTCGATGGTCTGCCCAGCACTCGTCTACATTACATCTTGTAGGCCCTGAGATCGTACGATGATGTAGTGTCAGTGTTTAGAGCGTGGATGCTGCCAGGATACTTTATGCTTGTTTTCCTGGGGAGATAGTGTGTTTGTAATCACATGATTGTGGTCAGCACATTTGGTGAGGAAGAGTATCCCATTGGCATTGAATTTGCCAACTCCTTCTTTGCCTATTATTCCAGTCCAGAGCCTATGATTTTGCCTGACTCTGGTACTGACGTCTCCTAAGAGAATGATCTTCTCGTTGTTGGGAACAGACAAAAGGATGTCGTCAAGTTGGGTGCAAAGGTTCTCCTTTACATTGTCTTCAGCATTCGGAGTAGAATCATTGTCACTGAAGATATGGTGTAATGGTTCTTGAAGAGCTGGACTCACTGAGTCTGACACGTTCTTTGATTCCCAATGGTGGTTCTGTCAGCTTCTGAAGGAGGCTCTTACGGATGGCAAAACCAACTCCATGGATCCTCGGTTTTTCAGGATCAAGTGCTTTCCAGAAAATAAAGGTATATTGACCTTGCTCTTCCTTTATTAGCCCTTCTTCAGCTTTGGGGATCTCACTCAGTGGAACGATGTCAAAGTTGAATTTTTGGAGTTCCCGGCCAACAAAGGCCATTCAGCTCTCTGGACGGTCTGAGTTTGGGTTATCCGTCAGAGTTCGTATATTCCAGGTTCCAAATGTCATAGTTTCATTTCTAAATGTTTCTCAACCACATAATAGTGATTCTTCTGGACATGGCTTTCCAGAGAGGATGTGATGAAGCAGACTATTTTGACGGCTCCTTCTCCCGCCCCCTCCCAGTTCAGGGTGAGCAGAGTGGATGCAAAAAAGGCTGCTTAGAGGTGAACACTGCTACCGAACAACTTTTCTGCTTCTCTCCAAACGTTGAGCGATTGAATCAAGTATTTCCCGCTTTTGTGTCGGTTCTTGATGAGGAGCTTCCAGCCATTACAATGCCTGCTCCAATCACCCTGCCCCAATCGTCAAAAGACTTGAAGAAGCGGTCCACAAAGTTAAGACGCCAGCGCATCGATTTGTTTAACGTGGGCTTGATGTTGAACTCTAAGAAGCACATGATACCTCACAAATCAACCAACTGATTCCAGTGGCATGGAGACCATGATGATTGGTACTGATGGATTTGTTGCAGCCTTCATCTGCCTTCATGGTCATTGAGTTTGAAGTAACTTTGCTTGTCCCACCATTGAAATCTTGGTTGGATTGTTCTTTGTCAGGGACCTCACACTCGACCTTACTGCCATGGTTAAGTCTAAAAGGAGCTTAACTCCAGACGGCATTGCTCAGGAGATCTCAGGACCACAAAACTTTCTCCACCACAACAAGATAACAAGTCATGGAGATTACCAATGTTTACCAATAATGTAACTACATAGACCTTTAAGGACAGAAAGTTGTCTAAATGTTCGAGAGTTTTTAGTCAGCAGAACTCTGAAGAAAATCACTACACACGGTTCTATCATCAGGCATTCAAAGGACAGGCACTGTTGCTTGGAAACATAGCTAAAACCCATCATTAATTGGATAATAGCTAAACTGCAATATTTCCTTGCTTGGAGGGGTCGCGTTTCGGTTTCTATATGCAATGATGTGAAAGAAATTGTTTCAATATTTGATTGTGACATTTCATAGTAAGTCTCTGAATGCAAGGGCAGACCTTGTTCATAAGGAATACACGGTAACCAAGTATGACCTTCGCAGAGACATTAAGAGAGCCAAGGACCAATACTGATCCAAACTAGAGACCAGACAGATAGCCAGCAATTATGGCAAGGTCCTAATGACATCACAGGTTCTAAAAAGAGACAATGCAAGATAGCAGATGATGACATATACCTCCCATATCGTCTCAATACTTTCTTTGCTCACTTTGAGCACAATTCTGGTGGAGACGTAACACCCATTCTGACAAGTACTGACAAACCTATCTCAACAGTCACTGCATCAGAGATCAGATCAGGTTTTCTTTATGTGAATCCAAGGAAATCGATAGGACCAGACAGAGTACCAGGCCGACCACACAGAGCATGTGCAGATCAACTGGTCGAGGTCTTCTCGGTCATCTTCAACCTCTCCCTGCAGCAGGCTATTGTTCCTGCCTGTTTGAAAAGGGTCAACATCTTCCTTGTTCATAATAAGGCTCATGCAGCATTCCCATAAGACTGATTTCTAAACTTAGTGATCTCGGATTTATCTCCACTCTCTGCAACTGGATCCTCAGTTTCATGACCCACAGGCCACAGTCACTGAAGGGTGGGGACAATATTTTTTCGTCACCAATATTTAACACTGGAGCCCCGCGCAGGAGTGCGTACGCAACTTCCTACTGTACTCACGATGTAACCATGAATGCATCGCCATATATCAGACTAATGCCATTTGCAAGTTCACTGATGAGGCTAACATAGTCGGTCGAATCTCAAATGCTGATGAAACAGACAACAGACGGGAGGTGGAAGACCGGGAAAAATAGTGCACAGATAACAGCCTAGAACTCAATACCAGCAAAACCACGGAACTCATTATTGACTTTTGGCAGAATGTTACTCATGCCCCCCACACATTTACAGCACAGAGGAGGGACGAGTGGAGAGTATCAAACTCCTGGGAGTGGTCATCTATAACAAGCTTTCTCGGACTTTTCATGTGGATGCACTGTTTTCAAAGGCCCAACAACGTCTCTTCATCCTCAGGCAGATGAGGAAATTTGGCATGACGGTGAATAGCCTTGCCAACCTTTATAGGTGCGGCATCGAGAGCATTCTACCTGGATGCATCACTACCTGGTATGGCAAATGTACCATTCAAGACCGGACTTGAATCATAAAAGCCAAACTCCCATCTATAGAATCCATCCACCAGGCCGACTGTCAAGGAAAGGCAGCCAGCATTCTCAAAGATCCATCCCAACCTGGCAATGTTTTTCTACAGCCTCCACCATCAGGGAGAAGGTATCGAAGCCTGAACACACGCACCAGCCGGTTTCACAGCAGTTTCTACTCTACTGGTGTTCGAATACTGAATGGACTCACGAACATTCATCTGTACCCGCGTTTTTCTTTTGGCGCTCTTTACCCATTATTTGCTATCTATGCTACTTAACTCTGTTATCTGCCTGTATTGCTCACAAGACAAAGCTTTTCACTTTGCCTCGGTACACGTGGCAACGAACTCAAATTCAAATTCAGATGTATTAGGGAATTGAAAGAAATTGGCTCTGTCTAGGAAACCACATTAACAAACTGTTTTCTGGGAGAGCGGAAGTAGCAATGCTTGTTAACCTGCTGCCTCATGACAAATAGTTGCATAAGATTGGCTGCAGAAGGAATGTCTTGCGGGTATTTCAGCAAAAGCTGCCCTGTAACAGACCTTCAATTCGGAATTTATCAAGTAACAGGGGATCTACCTTTGATAGGAGAAAGTGAGGACTGCAGATGCTGGAGATCAGAGCTGAAAATGTGTTGCTGGAAAAGCGCAGCAGGTCAGGCAGCATTCAAGGAGCAGGAAAATCGACGTTTCGGGCATGAGTCCTTGTTCTGGAAGAAGGGGTCATGCCCAAAACGTCAATTCTCCTGCTCCTTGGATGCTGCCTGACCTGCTGCACTTTTCCAGCAACACATTTTCAGATCTGCCTTTGATACGAAAGCAAGCTGTGTACATGATGGCTCCAGATCAGCCGTCAATACAGTGAACGAAAATATCAAAATGATTGCCATAAATTTCACGCTTTAAACTTGCAGGATGGAAAATTCTATAAGAATTGAACTCCAGGATACTAGAGTTACAGAACTTCGGTGAACAGCACTGCAACATAACCAAACAATTGGCGCAGCTAGAAGCAAAAATATTTGTTAGAAATCGTAGCTAAATTCGTCCAGTGATTTGGTAAGGGCCAGACTGTGTTGTCAGATATAATTTGCAGACGTATGTGGTTATATTTTATTTGCTCCATCCAATAAAGTTGAAATAACCGTTCCAGTCTCTGTTTGTGAGATTTCTTATCAAGTCCCCGAATTCAAAGCAGATTCTTTTAATTTACACACAACCAAAGGTTTCACACGTTACGGAGATAATTCGTACAGTGTGAAGACAGGCCAAGCCAGCCCAGCAAGTCTACACCAACTCTCTGAAGATCATCCCACTCAAACCTACTTCGCTACCTTTCATCTGGCACTGATGAATACACCTAAGCTGCACATCTTTGAACCGTGGAAGGAAACTTGAGGGAGAAAATGCAACTTCGACACACAGTCACTGAAAGCTGGAATCGGACCAACGCCTGGAATGCTAAGAGGTAGCAGTGCTAACCACTGAGCCACTGAGCTGCTCAATAGTCAACAAAGCTGCTACACAGTGCTCGGTGAATGCCGTGGAGAAACAGGTTATTTATTGCTGAATGGCAGAACAGGCTGAATGGGTCGAATGTACTAATTTGTTCCAATATCTTGTGTTCTAATGGTACTCGGAGTCATAGAATCATACAGATGTAGAGCATGCAAACAGACCCTTTGGTCAAACACTTCCATGCAGACTAGATATCCCAACCCAATCTAGTCCCACCTGCCAGCATCTGGCCCAAATCCCTCCAAACCCTACCTATTCATATGCCATCCAAATGAATCTTAACTGTTGCAATTGTACCAGTCTTCATCACATCCTCTGGCAGCTCATTCCATAGACCTACCAGCATCTGTGTGAAAGGTTTGCCCCTACAGTCTCTTTTGCACCTTTCCCCTCTCACCCTAAATCTATGCCCTCGCGTTCTGGACTCCCCGACCCCAGGGAAAAGACTTTAATTTTTTTTCCTTTCCATGCCCCTCATAATTTTGTAAATCTCTAAATGTCCCCTGTCAGCCTCTGACACTCCGGGGAAAACAGGCCCAGCCTGTTCAGTGTCTCCCTATAGCTCAAATCATCCAACACTGGCTACATCCTTCTAATCGTTTCTGAACCCTTTCAAGATTCACAACGTTAAAAATCACACAACAGCAGGTTATAGTCCAACAGGTTTAATTTGAAGCACACTAGCTTTCGGAGCTTAATTGCTTCCAATTAGCCCTGTTGGACTATAACCTGGTATTGTGTGATTTTTAACTTTGTACACCCCAGTCCAACACTGGCATCTCCAAATCAAGTTTCACAACATCTTCCTTAGCAGAAGGAGACCAGAATTGCACGCAATATTCCAACAGTGGCCTACCCAATGTCCTATATAGCCGCAACATGACCTCCCAACTCCTGTAATCTATATTCTGACCAATAAAAGAAAGCATAGCAAACGCCTTCTTCTCTATCCTATCTACTTGCGACTTCACTTTCAATAAGCTATGAACCTGCACTCCAAGGTCTCTTTTCTCGGCAACACTCCCTCGGACCTTACCATTAAGCATATACATCCTGCGAAGATTTACTTTGCCAAAATGCAGCACCTCCCATTTATCTGAATCAAACGCCATCTGCCACGTCTCAGCCCATTGCTCCATCTGGTAAAGATCCTGTAGTAATCTGAGGTAATCTTCTTCGCTGTCCACTACACCTCCAATTTTTGAGTCATCTGCAAACTAACTAACGATGCTTCATGCTCATATAAAATTCATTTACGTAAATCACAAAAAGTAGTGGACCCAGCACTGATCCTTGTGATACTCCAATGGTCACAGGACTCCAGACAACCCTCTACCTTTTTCAGACAACCCTCCACCAGCACCCTCCGTTTTCTTACTTCGAGCCAGTTCTGTATCCGAATGGCTAGTTCTCCCTGTACCCCATGAGATCTAAACTTGCTAACCAGTCTCCCATGGGGAACCTTGTTGAATGCCTTACTTAAGTCCATACATATCACATCTACTGCTCTGCCCTCATCAATCCTCTTGGTTACTTCTTCAAAACACTCAATCAAGTTTGTGAGACATGATTTCCCACGTACAAAGCGATGTTGACTAAACCAAATCAATCCTTGCCTTTCTCAATGTTCATCTCTATGACTCTATGTCCACCCTGTCCCTCAGGATTCCCTCTAGCAACTTGCCCTCCACGGACATCAGGCTCACTGGTCTATAGTTCCCTGAATTTTCCTTACCATTCGAGTTGCAAAGTTTCACCACGTTTAGCCAACGTCTAGTCCTCCTGTCCCTCACCTGTGACTATTGACGATACAAATATGAGAGCAAGATGCCCAGCAATCACTTTTCTAGCTTTCACAGAGTTCTAGGGTACACCTGATCAGGTCCTGGGAATTTATCCACCTTTATGCGTTTCAAGCCATCCAGCACCTCTTCCTCTGAAAGATGGACATTTCGCAAGGTGCCACCTTATATTTCCCTGCATTCTATATTTTCCATATCCTTTTCCTTATTAAATACTGATGCGAAATGTTCGTTTAGTACCTCCCCAATTTTCTGCCGCTCCACACAATGGCCGCCTTGCCATTCTTTGAGGGGCACTATTCACTCCCTAGTTACCCTTTTGTCCTTAATGTATTTGCAAAATCCTTTTGAATTCTCCTTAATTCTATTTGCTAAAGCTGTCTCATGTCCCCTCAGTCACCTCCTGCTGCATTTATACTCTTCTAAGTATTCACTCCATCTATCCTGTCTATACCTGACATGTGCTTCCTTCTTTTTCTCAACCAAGTCATGTTAAAATTGTACAAGACGTTGGTTCTGCTGCATTTAGACCTGGCGACACTTCTGGTCGCCACATTACCAAAATGATGTGGACGCCTTGGAGAGGGTGCAGAGCAGGTTTTACGAGGATGTTGCCAGGTATAGAAGATGTTAGTTCTGAAGAGAGGTTGAGTAGGTTAGGTTTATTTTCATTAGAAAAAAAGGAGATTGAGGAGGGAACTGATTGAGGTTTACAAAATCATGAAGGGTACAGACAGGGTGGATAGAGACAATCTTTTTTCCCAGGGTGAAGGATTCAATAATGAGATGTCATGCTTTCAAGGTGAGAGGTGGAATGTTCAAGCGGGATACACGCGACATCTACTTCAGACAGAGGGTGGTGGGAGTTTGGAGCGCGTTGCCAGCAGAGGTGGTAGAAGCAGGCACGGTAGATTCATTTAAGATGCGTCTGGACAGGCGCATAAGTAGTTGGTTAACAGAGGGATACAGATGCTTAGGAATTGACTGACAGGCTTAGACAGTACATTTGTATGGGCTCAGGCTTGGAGGGATGAAGGGCCTGTTCCTGGGCTGCAAACATTTTGTTCTTTGTTCGTCAACCCTCAATTACTTTAGTCATCCAGTATTCACTGTACTACCAGCTTTTGCCTTCATCCTAACAAGAATGTACTTTCTCTGGATTCTCGTTTTCTCAATTCGGAAGGCTTCCCCATTTCCAGTCAACCGTTTACCTGTGAACATCTGCCCCCAATCAGCTTTTGAAAGTTCTTGCCTAATACTGCAAAAATTGGCCTATCTACAATTTAGAACTTCAACTTTTAGATCTGATCTATCCTTTTCTAACACTATTTTAAATCTAATAGAATTATGTTCGCTGGCCCTAAAGTGCTCCTCCACTGACACTTCCGTCACCTGCCCTGCCGTATTTCACAAGAGTAGGACAAGTTTTGCACCTTCTCTAGTAGGTACAACCACGTAATGAAAGAGAATAAAATATTGTGCACACTTGACAAATTCCTCTCCATCTAAACCCTTAACACTATGGCAGTCCCAGTCTATGTTTGGAAATTTAAAATCCGCTCCCAAAGCCACCCCATTATTCTTGCAGAAAGCTGAGATCTCCTTACAAGTTTGTTTTTTCAATTTCCCTCTGACTAATGGGGGGTCTATAATACAATCCCAATAGGGTGATCATCCCTTTCTTGTTTCTCAGTTCCACCCAAATTATTTCCCTGGAAGTATTTCCGGAAATATCCTCCCTCAGCACATCTGGAATGCTATCCTTTATCAAAAACTCCACTCCCCCTCCTCTCTTGCCTCCCTTTCTATCCTTCCTGTAACATTTGTATCATGGAACATTAAGCTGCCAGTCCTGTCCATTCGGGAGCCACGTTTCTGTAATTGCTGTGATCTCCCTGTCCCATATTACTTACCACGCCCTCAGGTCACCTGCCCTCCCTGTTAGGCCCCTTGCATGGAAATAAATACAGTTTAATTTATTAGCCTACCTTGTCCCTGCCTGCCCTGACTGTTTGACTCGCTTTTATTTTCAACTGTACCAGTCTCAGATTGATCTCTTTCCTCACCATCTCCCTGGTCCCACTCCCCGCCACCTTAATAGTTTAAGTCCTCCCGAGTAGCTCCAACAAATCTCCCTGCCAGTATATTAGTCCCCTTCCAATTTAGATGCAATCCTTCCTTCTTGTACAGGTCATTTGTGCCTTTTTTAGATTACTTACAGTGTGGAAACAGGCCCTTCGGCCCAACAAGTCCGCACCACCCCGCCGAAGCGTAACCCACCCATACCCCTACCTACATCTACATCTACCCCTTACCTAACACTACGGGCAATTGAGCATGGCCAAATCACCTGACCTGCACAAATTTTGGACTGTGGGAGGAAACCGGAGCACCCGGAGGAAACCCACGCAGACACGGGGAGAATGTGCAAACTCCACACAGTCAGTCGCCTGAGGCGGGAATTGAACCCGGTCTCTGACGCTGTGAGGCAGCAGTGCTAACCACTGTGCCACCGTGCCGCCCATATCTGACTTCACATCTGATGGTCTGATTTCCATTTGCCTGATCAGGACTGCTCGATAAAGGGATCATCAATTACCAATGCTGGTACAAGGTGTTCTTGATGAGAACTCCCTCCTGGAAAAATCCGTATTTGCAGGAGGGTTTTTTGTTGTATTATGCTCTTAAGGTTACGTTTTAATTTTGTCTTCGTTAATTCATTTTCTGTGTCCTTTTGTTGTGTGGCCATGGAACAGCGACTCATGTGGTTGGATGACCAAGTTCCCGTTGCCACCTGTATTGGATGGTTGATTTTCTTTCATGATTAGAACAAAACCTTGTAAACTTTGAAAGTAACACACTTATGATAGTGTACATTTGGCAACAGGTAACTTATTGACGACAGTTCAACGAGCAATGTGAGCACTATGATTGACTTGATTCTCGATTTGTTTTTGCCTGTTAGGATTTTACAAATTAAATAGCTGATAAATGAGATTTCATGAGGAAAATCCTGTCTTTTCAAAAGGGGCACCAATATCCATCAGTCATTATGTCGTTCACACTTTTCCTCCCCGTTCTATTCAAACTGTGTTCGTAGTTGAATGAAGCAGTGAGTTATAGTGTGGTCAAGAAACAGAGGGCGAGAAACTGAGGGGCTGAGACAGAGGGGCTGAAACAGAGGGCGAGAAGCAGAAGGGCTGAAACAAGGGACGAGAAACAGAGTCCGATAAACAAAGGGGCTGAAACAGAGGGCGAGAAAGAGATTGGCTGAAACAGAGGGGCTGAAACAGAGATTGTGAAACAGAGAGGGAGAAACAGAGGGGCTGGAACAGAGTGCGAGAAACAGAGGGTGACACACAGAGGGTCTGAAAGAGAGGGCGGGAAACAGAGGGCCTGAAAACTGAGGAGCTGAAACAGAGGGCGAGAAGCAGAGGTCTGAAACAGAGGGCGAGAAACAGAGTCCGAGAAAGAAAGGGGATGAAACAGAGGGCGAGAAACAGAGGGGCTGAAACAGAAGGGCTGAAACAGGGGTCGAGAAACAGAGGGGGTAAAACAGGGGACGAGAAACAGAGGGACTGAACCAGAGAGCGAGAAAGAGAGGGGCTGAAACAGAGGGAGAGAAACAGAGGGCTGAAACCGAGGGACTGAAACAGAGGGGCTGAAACAGAGGACGAGAAACAGAGGGGCTGAAACAGAGAGGCTGAAACAGAGGGGCTGAAATAGAGGTGCTGAAACAGAGCGGCAGAAACTGAGGGCAAGAAACAGAGGGCGGGAAACAGCCGGTGAGAAACAGAGGGGCTAAAAGAGGGGGCGGGAAACAGATGGGCTGAAACCGAGGTGCTGAAACAGAGGGCGAGAAACAGAGGGCGGGAAACAGAGAGCGGGAAACAGATGGGCTGGAACAGAGGTGCTGAAACAGAAGGCGAGAAACAGAGGGTGAAAAACATGGACTCGTATAACTATGAGAAGAAAGATCATCTTCATAATGGAAGAAAGATGCGAGTTGGCATTTTAGTAGAAGCACGTTATAAAATATCCCAAATCACGATTTTTTACGAATCTTATTTTCTAAATAATGTAACTTTTTTAGAATACTGAAGAGTTCTTTTGTGGGACTGAAGGTCTTTGACGAGCGGTGCCCCACAGCAATCAGTTCTGGATCCATTTTTGCTTGTCTTTAGGATAAGTGATGTCGGTGATAATAAAGAAAACTCAGTTTGTAACCTGACAGATGACACTAATATTGTTGCTATAGTGGACAGTGAAGAGGGTTACCTAAGATGAGAAATAGATCTAATGATCACTTGGGCCAATGGGCTGAAGTGTGACTGATTGAGTTTAGTTTGGAAAATGTGAGGTATTGCATTCTTATAACATAAAAAAGGCAGGCCATATCCAGATAAAAGTTCGGCTTTCTGTAATATTGTTGAACAGAGAGACCTCAAGGATCTGGTACATAATTCTTTGAAGCCTCTATCACACAGATATAGGGTAATTAAGAAGTGTTTAGCAAGCTTGCCTGCATTGCTCAGATGTGGGGTTGGCACGTCGTTTTGAGGTTGTACAGACTGTGTGTGTGTGTGAGGGGGGGGGGAGTTCTCTTCTGAAGTACTTTATGCTGTTCTGTTCTCTCGTTTTACGAAGGATTTATCAAGCTAGAGAGTGTTTAGAAGAGAGTTACTCGGATGATACTGGGAATTATAGGTGGAGACTGGATCTGCAGTCTCCACTTATCCACTGAAACATGGGAGGCTCTGACTTGACATTAAAGAGGTTGAGAAAATCATGATGCGTTTGGATGAGGGGAATTATAAATTCATTTTCCCCAGCGTGGCAGAGTTCAATAAAAAGGTGTATATTTTTAAGGTGAGAGGAGAAAGATTTATAAAAATACATTTTTTAATTTTACTTTACACAGAGAATAGTTCACTTATGGAATGAACTTCCAGAGGAAGTGGTGGGTGCGGGTTTAGAACATACAACATAGAAAAGTACAACACAGAACAGGTCCTTAGGCCCACGGGTTTAGCTACAACGTTAAAACACATTTGGAGAAGAAACAGAATTATATGGAGGGATATGGGCCAAGCAAAGGCAAGTGGGACTAGGTTAGTTCGGGATTATGTTTGGCATGATTGGCTGGACGGAAGGATCTGTTTCTCTGCTGCATGACTCTATGACTCAATGAGTTATTAATGTAAGCATGTTGTAATGCTCTGAGAGCAAACGTTCATTGAGGATAGTATCTGAATGGAAAGACGTGCGAGAATAACTGGAACTGCTCTTCCTCCATCACAAGACACTTCATTAACACATTTGGTATTCTCACAACTTCATCAGTTAAAGAAGAAAGCACAGCACAATTTCCATCGGGCAAACTGGAATGGACATTGAGTATTGCCTTAGGAAGTGACTGAAAATTCATGACATTGAATCAAAAATGAAATATTGGGATTTGCAGCAAATAAACTTGCATTTTGTGTGAGAGCAAAACATAAGGCCCATCAGATTTTCTACCATGTTACTGCGAGTTGGAGCTACGGTTCACTTTCTAAGATGCGATAGGGTATTTATGACTGAGATGATGAGAGAGATTTCATACACGGACTTTTGAAATGTCTGTCACAGAAATTGGTTGAGCTCAAATCAGTGAATACTTTCAAGAAATAGCAATGTGTATTTCTGTGAGCTACAAGAATGAATAGTCATTGGAAGTATATGGAAAAAATGTACTGAGTTGGGCGGTCACTCTTATTTTTGATATCTCTACGAATCTATTGTTCATAAGTGTACTCATCGCTTAATGTATTAGGCATTGTAACTGTGTACACTGTCGGCTGATTGACAGAGGTTATTTGCTACACCTGTTGACGTTTTTTTTGTATCATGCAAAAACCAGGTTGGCAAGAATGGAAATTTCCATTGTTTGATTTGTGCCTGTTGAAAGTTGCCGAGGATGGCGTTTCAGTATGTAGTCATGTCGGAAAATGAAATGTCTTTCTTGCAAACTTAGCACAAAAATAGTCAGTTTCTCATTTTGAAGAAGAAATATCTTTCATTTTCTTTTCCAGACAATGGTAGATATGACGGCGATTTCAACCTGACGCGTCTGGTCATGGTATCAGTAATAGATTCATATATCTGTGTAAAATATCACAGCTCAAGACTTTTTTGTTAAACACTGATACCTGAGTTTGAAGATATCACCTTTTAAAGGACATGCAATTTGTACAATTCAACCAAAAATCGTATGAAGTAGAAATGATTGCACATGTCAAATTTCGGTTCGATAATCTAAGAAATACCTGTGTCAAACATTTTGTTTTTAACTGTCGGGAGATGAAGAGAACACCATTGTGGACAACAAGATGAAATTAGGACTCAGCAACAAAAAAGATTCCCCTAAAATGCATTTCCCTTGTACATATTTTTAAAAACACATTTGAGAGTTTGTCTCAATAGAGATTTCACCACATTCTTCAGCTCCTCTCTGAATTTGTTCTGGGTTGCTGCATAAATACATGGGTTCAGGAAACAGCTCAACAACTTGAGAATATTTCCCGTTTCAGTTGCGATATATTCAGGGTCATTAAATTCACCTCGGTAATAATTAGGGTTTGACAGTCTGGTAATGACCAAAGTAGCGGAACGTGTCAACCAAAGCAATATGAAACTGACAGATACCGAGAACAATAAAACAATCGACTTCCTCCGGTTCTCCAGCTCTGTATTGCATTGATTCTCCTTTCTGTGTCCATGGAGTTTAATTCGAGTTCTATTCGCCATTACAATACGGCGAATGGTTAAACAATTGAATGAGACAATTAAGATAAATGGAAGCCAAGCAACCCAGATGCTGTAAACCCAGACAAACGCTATCCCTGGAGATGAAACAAGGAAAGTTACGCTTGACTGGCAGCCCCATTGGATTTTATTAAGGATTTGCTCTGACTCATATGCAAACAAAAGTGGAATATTTTTTAACAAGGTCAGGACCGAAATGGTTATTAATACCACCGTTGCGGTTCTTTCAGTACAATATAGTGTTTTAAACTTCTGGCAGCAGATCACCACAAATCTGTCAAATGTGAAGGAAACGGTGAACCAAACAGTTAAATCGAGACTGGTAGCAGCTATGTATATAATGTACTTGCAAACAGGTGTGTAGGAGAAGAAGGAAAGAGGAAAATGATATTGCAAAATGCGATATGCGATAACATCATGGATAATGACCAATAAATCCGATGTTGCCATAGCTACCAGATAGGCCGAGATGCATTTAGAAAGACCACAGTTTCCTCGTAAGATAATTATAACAGTCATTGTGTTCGCTGAAAGAGAGACAGAGAAGGCTGGTAATATTGCAATGCACGTTTGAAATAGAGTAGAAGATACTTATTAAGAGGATTTAAATACATTCTGAGTGATTTACAAAATAGGAAATTTACATATAGTTTTAATGCTGTTGTCATAATTCTGTATGGTATTGTCAGACTGTCGAATGAGGGTTGTTATTACATCAGCTATGATCTAGATAAAGCAGAAAAGCCAAAGTGTTCAAACACTGCTTTTGACATTGTTATGTGAACACTGACAATGGGTAATATATGGTATGCAACATTAACTCGGATAAATTAAAATCAATTCGAAAAAAGCATGTTGAATGGCTTACCTGGAAGACAAACAGCTGCAAGAAGTGGATAGTAAATCTCCTTCAATAGCAAAACCAGTGGTTTCCCCATTTCCGAAAATGAATGACTCTGCAGGCGTTGAAGGTCTATGGCTGCAGTATGACCAACATAAGGGAGAGGTAATCTGTATTTATACATGCATCACATCTCCAGAGAGTCAATTTTGTTAACTCATCGCTTACATAAGTTACAATCAGGTAGAATGCTTTATTTTCATAATAAACTAAATAAACTAAGATCTGATCCTGGCATTCTAGACTTCACTTTCATTCTCTTCTCTATGCGTTGGACCCCAAGTGTCATGTATTTTAACTTACTTACGCATTTATACAATTGTCCTTTGCAAAAAAAAAATGCCATGGGAATTATAGAATATAGAACACAGAACATTATAGCACAATACAGGCCCTTCGGCGCCACCCTGTCATACTAATCTGAAGCCCATCCCACCTACACTATTCCACATACGTCCATTTGCCTGTCCAATGACGACTTAAATGCACTTAAACTTGGCGAATCTACTGCCGATGCAGTAGTAGAATCTACTACCCTTACTACTCTCTGAGTGAAGAAACTGCCCCTGACATCTGTCTTGTACCTCTCTCCCCTCACTTTAAAGTTGAGCCCTCTCGTGTTTGCCGTCCCCATACTTCGAAAAAGAATCTTCATGTCCACCCTATCTAACACTCTGATTATCTTGTATGTCTCTATTAAGTCACCTCTTAACCTTCTTCTGTCTAACGGGCACAGCCTCAAGGCCCTCAGCCTTTCCTCGTAAGACATTCCTTTCATACCAGGCAACATCCTAGTAAATCTCCTCTGCACCCTTTTCAAAGCTTCCACATTCTTCTTATAATGCATTGACCAGAACTGTACTCAATACTCCAAGTATGGCCGTACCAGAGCTTTGTACAGCTGCAGCATAACCTCCTGGTTTCGGAACTCAATCCTTCTATTAATAAATGCCAAAACACTGTAAGCCTTCTTAAGAACCCTGTCAATCTGGGTGGCAACTTTCAGGGATCTGTGTACATGGACACCGAGATCTCTCTGCTCATCTGCTCTCCCAAGAATCCTACCATTAACCCAGTACATTGCATTCTGATTACTCCGGCCAAAGTGTATCACCTCACACTTGTCCACATTAAACTCCATTTGCCACCTCTCAGCCCAGCTCTTCGTCCTATCTGTGTCTCTCTGCAACTGACTATATCCTTCATCACTATCCACAACTCCACCGACCTGAGTGTCGTCCGCAAATGTACTCACCCACCCTTCTAAGCCCTCATCCAGGTCATTTATAAAAATGACGGACAGCAGTGGACCCAATACCGACCCTTGCGGTACGCTGCTAGTAACTGGACACCAAGATGAACATGTTCTCTCAACTAAAACCTTCTTTTTTCTTTCAACAAGCCAATTACTGCTCCAACCTGCTATGTCTCCCACAATTTCATTCCTCCGCATTTTATATAATATCCTACTGTGGGGAACCTTATCG
Source organism: Chiloscyllium punctatum (assembly GCF_047496795.1). Lineage (NCBI taxonomy): Eukaryota > Metazoa > Chordata > Chondrichthyes > Orectolobiformes > Hemiscylliidae > Chiloscyllium > Chiloscyllium punctatum. The sequence goes on from NC_092778.1 coordinate 27,868,074, forward strand.
AACGCCTTGCTGAAATATGTATACACCACATCCACCAGTTTACTCTCATCTACCTGCTTGGTCACTTTGACAAAAAACTTTGACAATAAGATTCGTTAGGCACGACCTACCCTTCACAAAATCGTGTTGACTGTCCCTGATCAGATTATTCTTTTCTAGATGTTTATAAATCTTATCTGTTATGATCTTGTCCGACAGTTTACCAACAACTGAAGTGAGACTCACTGGTCTATAATTACCAGGGTTGTCTCTACTACCCTTTTTGAACAAGGGAACCACATTTGCTCTCCTCCAGTCCTTCAGTACTATTCCTGTAGACAATGATGATTTGAAGATCAATGCCAAAGGCTTGGCAATCTCTTCCCTTGCTTCCCAGAGGATCCGAGGATATATCCCATCCGGCCCAGTGGACTTGTCTATTTTCACAATTTGCAGTATTCCTAACACCTCTTCCTTATGAAACTCAATCTCTCCTAGTCTAGATGCAAGTATATCTGTGTCTTCCTCGTCAACATTTTCGTTTTCTATAGTGAACACTGTCGAAAAATATTTATTTAGTGCTTCCCCATCTCCTCTGACTCCATACACAGCTTCCCACTATTATCCTTGATTGGCCCTAATTTACCTCTCGTCATTCTTTTATTCCTGATGTATGTATGGAAAGCCTTAGGGTTAATCCTGATCCTATCCACCAGCAACTTCTCATGTCCCCTCCTGGCTCTTCTGAGCTCTCTCTTTAGGTCTTTCCTGACTTCCTTGTAACCCTCAAGCGCCCTAACTGAGTTGTCACATTTTGTCCTAACATAAGCCGCCTTCTTCTTCTTGACCAGGGATTCCACTTCCTTAGTAAACCACGGCTCACACGTTCTGTATCTTCCTCCCTGCCTGACAGGTACATACTTATCTAGGACACACAGGAGCCTTTCCTTGAATAAGCTCCACATTTTTAATGAGATCATCCCCTGCAGTTTCCTTCCCCATTCTACTCTTCCTAAATCTTTCCTAATTGCATCGTAATTTCCCTTGCCCCAGCTGTAACTCTTGCTCAGTGGGGTACACCTATCCCTTGCCATCACTAAAGTAAACCGGACAGAATTTTGATCAGTGTCTCCAAAACTGCTCACCTACTTCCAAATCTAACAGCTGGCCAGGCTGGTTACCCAGTACTAAATCTGAATTGCCTTCGCCCTTGTGGATCTGTCTACATACTGTGTCAGGAAGCCCTCCTGCACACACTGGTCAAAAACCGACCCACCCATAGTACTCGTACTGTAGTGATCCCAGTCAACATTTCGATCGTTGAAGCCCCCATGACAACAAACCTGCCTCTCTCACTCCGATCGAGAATTTTTTTTTGTCATTAATCCCTGTAGTCTGTAGTCTGGTCTTCCCAAGTGCCAAAATTTGACTCCACACCTGTATTTTAGCTCATCACATTCGAACAATTGTCCAGTTTCTGAAATTGCATACTCAGTTGCGAATAATGGATAAGGGAACATGACTAGATTAACAACTTTGGAGAATTTTGTTTCCACATCCTACCCAATTTTACGTGGATGTTACCGTTATGCATTCCATCCTCCCAGCCAATAAAACATTCTTGACAATCTGGAAACTTACTGTTGTTCATCTGAAGGCCTGGGAATGGACACAGCACGGGATGGTTTTCAGTTTTCATTCCAGATAACACTAAATATCTTCAAGCAAGATATTCACGATAAAGAATAGAGGGTGGGATTGAGGATTAATGCCATCGTTGGAGAAGTGGTATAAAAAATGCATTGGGTGTGTGACGATGCTGTCAGTTTGAAAGGTTATTTCGTCCTTGTTTCTGGGGAGGTCCTAAAGGCAGAGGTGCTTTAGCATCTAGTTAAATAATGACATGGAAGTGGTCAGTTTAGATTAGATTAGATGACATTACAGTGTGGAAACAGGCCCTTCGGGTGTTAATCTTTTTAAATTTATCCGTGCACTGTCGAAATTTTATGATAAGGATGTAGATGCCTTTTTAATTTCTTTTCAGAAGCTGGCTAAACAAACGAACTGGCGAGTCACCATATGGTCTAATTGATCCAAACAAAGTTGGCAGACAAAGCGAGTGCCATATTTACATCACTATCAGAAGAGGGATTATGAGCGTATGAGATGGTGAGAAAGCCATACTGAAGTGTGTAGGAGCTTGTACCGACAACCGACAGACAATATTTCATGAATCTAAGGATGGACCCTGGTCAAACATACATTGAGTTTGAAACGATCAAACAAAGTAATTTTGTTCAGTGGACAAAGGCGTTAAAAATAGATCCAACCTATGACGACATTAAAAACAATAATTTATGAGGAGTTAAGAAGATAATCTCTTGAAGTCATGCAAACTTGTGTGGAAGATCAGAGAGTTAAAACTGAAAGGTTAGCAGCTGAAATGGCTGATAGTTATAGATTGTTTCATAAATCAAAACTTGGCTACCAACATCAATTTCAATTCATAACAAATAGAAATTAAGCTTAAGCGAAATCTTCAGGTGGCAAGGACAAACTAGACCTCATTGAAGATAATAAAGATAGGTTTCCGCAGTTTATAATGGAAACCCATAAAAAGGAAAGAGAGGGTAAAAGGCAAAGGTGTGTTTACTGCAATGAAGTAGACCATCTGAATTCACAGTGTTGGTTGCTTAGTAAAATAAATGGAAGACGGATCTAGGAAAACTGGATGAGCCAGTGAATTTCGTTGGAGTGATAACAAAAAGCACAGTGGAGGCGAGAAAGCTGCACCAGAATGTACGGCCCAATGGAGGTTGGTTGAGAAGGAAGTGCCAGATCTTCATAAACCATTTGCTTGCAACGGTAAAGATCATCGCAGGACTTGTACACGTATTGGTCCTAGGGAGTGTTGCTGAACACAGAGACCTTGAAGTGCATGTTCATAGCTCCTTTAAAGTGGACAGAATAGTGAAGAAGGCGTTTGGTATGCTTTCCTTTATTGTTCAGAGCATTGATTACAGGAGTTCAGAGGCCATGTTGCGGCTCTACAGGACATTGTTTAGACCACTTTTGGAATATTGCGTGCAATTCTGCTGTCCTTCCTATCAAAAGAATGTTGCGAAACTTGGAGGTGTTCAGAAAAGGTTTACAAGTATGTTGCCAGGGTTGGAGAATTCGAGCTATAGGGGGAGGTTGAATAGGCTGGGACTGTTTTCCCTCGAGTGTCAGAGGCTGAGGGGTGACCTTATAAATGTTTATATAATCATAACGGGCATGGATACAGTGAATAGACAAGGTGAATGTGGGTACTGCAACTGCTGGAGATTAGAGTCAAGATTAGAGAAGTGCTGGAAAAACACAGCAGCGCAGGCAGTATCCGAGGAGCAGGAAAATCTATATTTCAAGGAAAAGCCCTTTATTAGGAATGAGCCCTGATGTTCTTTCCCTGGAGTGGTGGAGTCCAGAACTAAAGGGCATCAGTTCATGGTGAGAAGAGAAAGATATAAAAGAGAACTAAAGGGTAACTTTTTCAAACAGAGGGTGGTGTGTGTGTGTGTGGAATGGGCTGCCAGAGGAGGTGGCGGAGGCAAGTACGTCGAACACAGTACATAAAAAAGAACAGCATGGAACAGGCATTCTGTCCATGACATTGTGTCGAGGATTAATCCTAACATTAAATAAAATAACCTACACACTCCTCAATTCACTGCTGCCAACGTGCATGTCCAACAGTCATTTATTTGTCCCTAATGACTCTGCTTCCACCACCATCGCTGGCAACGCATTCCATGCATTCACAACTCTCTGCATAAAGAACCTACCTCTGAAATCCCCTCGATACTTTTCTCCTAATATGTTAAAACTACGACCCCTCTTGCCAATCAATCCTGCCCTGGGGAAAGGTCTCCGGCTATTTACTTTATCCATGCCTCTCATGACCTTGTATACCTCGATCAGGTTACCTCTCTTCCGCCTTCTCTCCTGAGAGAAAGTTCCGAGCTTAGTCTACTACTCTTCATAAGGCAAGACATCCAGTCCAGACAATGCCCCGGTAAACCTGCTTTGCACCCTCTCCAAATCTTCTGTATCTTTCCGACAGTAGGGCAACCAGAACTGGACACAATATTCCAAGTGTGAACTCACCAGCGACTTGTCGACCTGTAGCAAAACTTCGTGACCCTTAACCTTGATCCCACTATTAATGAAAGCCAAAATAGCATATGCTTTCTTAACAGCCCTATCCACTTGGGTGGCAACTTTGAGGGATCTATGTACTTGAACTTCAAGATCCTGCACTAGAACATCAAGATCCTGCTGTTTCACCACACTGCCAATAATCCTGTCGTTAATCCTTTACTCAGTATTTAAGTTCGACATTCCAAAGTGCATCACTTCACATTTACCCATGTTGATCTCCGCCTGTAATTTCTCAGCCCAGCTCTACATCCTGTCTAAGTCGCGCTGCAGCCTGTAATAACCCTCGATATTATCAACGGCACCTCCAACCTTTGTGTCATCTGCAAATGTACTAACTCATCCCTCAATTCCTCATCCAAGTTACTAAGCAAAACTACAAAGAGCAGAGGCCCATGAATAGAGGGATACCAGTCAACACTGACCCCAGGCAGATTACTTTCGATCTACATACACTGTCTGCCTTCTGTCAGCCAACAAATTCTGAATCTAGATAGCCAAGCTTTCCTGAATCCCATTGTTCTTGACTTTATGAATGAGCATACCATGACAACCTTAACAATGCCTTGCTGAAGTCCATATACACCACATCAACTGCTCAATCTTCAGCGATCTTTCTTGTCACCTTTTCAAAGAGCTCAATAAGATTTGTGAGGCAAGACCTGCCCCTCACAAAGACATGCTAACTGCCTTTAATCATGCTATGCTTTTCTAAATAATCATACGTTCTATCCCTCAGCATTCTTTCCCAAACCTTGGTGATCACAGACATAAGATTGACTGGTTTGTACTTGCCAGGGATTTCCCTATTACTGTTCATGAAAAGAGGAAGAACATTCGCTTCCTTCCAATCGTCCAGTACCACTCCCACGGAGAGTATGGATGCAAAGATCTTGGCCAGTGCAATTGCAAACTTTAAAAGGCTTCTGGATGGGTAAATGTATAGGAAGGCTTTCGAGGAATATGGGCCGGGTGCTGACACGTGTGAATAGATTGTGTTGGGATATCTGGTCGGCATGGATGTGTTGAACCAAACGGTCGGTTTCTGTACTGTATATTTCAATTACTTTAAGGCTGCATAGACCAGGAGCAGCAGGTAAAGAAGTTACATGAAGCAGGTGCAGGATCGCATCAGTCTTTGATGTTGATGAATGAAGAGATTTGTAACAAAGAAAGAATATTGCCAGGAAATGTGCGAGTCCGTGGAATTCATGGTATGACGAGAAGTGATCCATTATGAAGAGTAAGGTTGGAGTGTCAAGAGAAAAGTGGAGAAGTGTTGGCAAGAATACTGGAGAAAATCAGTTTCAGGAATGCAATTTGCGCTTTATAACGATATAGCTGGATCACAGGTAGGAGTGCTGTCTAACGTGGTTGAAACACCAGTGGAGAATCAGGTAACTGAGCTCTAAAAGGTATAATGCTATGATTTTTTCTTGACTGTGTGATAGCAAGGACACAAAGTTACCAGTTTAAAAAAGAGGAGAATTCAATAAATAAAGAGAAGAATGTTAAAGTAGAGATTTTAGAAACCATGTTTGATCGAATGTTTGAGCCAAATCATGAACAGAAGGAAGACAAAGTGGATATTTTATCTTTTATATAATTATCTGTGTTACAACAGAAAGTCGGAAAGCTGCAGCAGTTTAATAAAAAAAAACAACAGACGCAGAAGAAGAATCTGCGTTTATTCCCGAATGTTACAAGCTTAAGATGATCTCTTGATGAGGAAATGGATACCATCATACATTCAGGCGGATGAGAAATGGTCAGAAGTTCATCAAAGCGTATTACCAGTGGGTTGTAAAAATGCAGTGTTGCAGGTAGCACATGAATGACCAGTAGGAGAAAAGCTCAGGTTAAAATGTGAAAGTATCTTTTTACTGCATAATGATGTCGCTATTTTTTTCTGGAAATGTCATACGTGTCAGGTAATTGGCAAACCTCAGGCAATAATAAAACAGGCATTGCTAATACACATTCTTGGATTTAAGGAACCTTTTTTCAAGGCTCTTTATTGATTGCGTAGATGTTCCTACCTGAAAAAAAATGATAATATTAGCACACATACATGCAGGTTGGTGCTGAACTTTGAACGCTTCTGATTTAAATGTTTGAACCGTTTCATGAGACAGCCAAGAAAGCAGCTTGATTTTCATTGTTTCAGAAGCCGAGATGACAGAACAGGCAAGACCATCAGTACACTTCAGCATGTCCCAAAGGAATGGAAGGAGATTGCTCAGTCCCTCTGATCTGTTGTCAATTAGACGAGATCATTATTCCACACGATCTTGAGAAACAGCGAAGTGATGACATCACTGAACTCTATTTGGACTGCATCACAGAGACAGAAGGAAAGTGTTTAACTCCTTTACAGTGACAAAATAAATCTTGACAATAACCACTTTACACTTGATCCTGTCACAAAGTAATGGAAGAATGGTCAGCAGTTCCTGAAATCTGCTCCACAGAAACAGGAGAACACTAGCCTGCTCTATCTGTTTGTCACTAAAAGGTATTGAGGAAACCATTATACCTTTTACAGAAGGACATTTGGTCTCTGTTCAGTCTGCCTGCACTGACTTCATTGGTGAAATAGGTGATGGCATGTTTACAAATTAATTGTTGATCTACTCAGAGAATACCTATTCTCTATTTGCCTTATCATTATCTTAAAAAATGAACCGGCAATGTGCAATTTTCCGGCTTGATCAGCATTTATTGGTAATCTGTATTCCCGCCGGAGAAAGACATGAATTGCTGCTGTCCTTATGCTTTTAGTGGACTCACACTGCGATTCCAGCCTTTTAACTCAGCGAAGGAACTTTGAGAAATTCCCAATCGTGTACAGAGTGGCTCGGAGAGGAATTGAAGAAGGAGCTGTTCCCATGTCCATGCTACACTGTGTTTGTTGATGATGGTGGGAACAGAAGGTGATTACTAATGAATATAGTGATTTTCTGAAGTGCATTTGGAGATAGTGTCTGAGTGCTTTAATTAATCATCAGTGTTGCCGGGAGCCAATATGGTGCCAATAAGTGGTGATGATTTATTCTGGAGGTGGGCTAGCCCAAGTCTGACGTAAAGCATTTTTTATGCCTGTAGTTTCATGGCCAGCATTAAGCATTTCATTCCAGACACACATTAAGTTCAAATTCCACCATTTGCAGTTGTGAAATTAAAGCCGAGGCCCACAGGTGATTATCTGGATCTGTGCATTAGTCATATTGTCATCGATTTCACAATGATAGCATCACCAGATTATTCAAACATCTGGTGTAACACTTTTGTGGAATTTCCCCATTAACCTTCTAACATTATAATTCAATCAACATGACTCAAAACGTTATAAGACACTTCTGGGAGAGGTGAAACTTCAACTTAGACTTCCAGAGATGTTATGTCTACTCCACGAATACAACGAATGCAATTAACTGGTTCAAACGGGCAGTGATGCACCTCTAGGGAAGGTGGGAGTTGAAGACATGTTTTCCAGCTTTAAACTACTGCTATGTCATAAGGTTTTCCACAGCCGAACTAAATGCTTATGTGTTCCATGCAACATGCCCTGAATACTCAATTTGTTTAACAACCATAATGCCCACTGTCATTAATCGTGGTCGCTGAAATTTTTAATTGCACGAGATAACCGTTCAGACTTTTAATGGCCATGTCCGTAGGAATCTTATCAGATTCGAACTTCCTCTGATCTTTCCAGATTTTGGCGACTGTGTGGCATCTGTCTCATTTCCCAGGCTCTGCCTTATATCCTTCCTCTCCCCTTACTTTATTGTGTGATCAGGAAGTGACTTTGTTTTGATTTGATTTCACTTCATTTGATTCATTACAGGGTCACAGCTTCACCTCCAGAGAAGTAAACTTCCATGTTCTGAAGATCTTCCAGGATAGCAGTTATTCAGCTATCATACGATGCGATAATGAGCTGGGGAAGAATGTTGTGATTGATTAACTGGGCATGAAGGAATGGGAGGTCAACATTGACCAGCAGAGAAACAGAATAAGAATTCCTTACTGAACGAAGATCAGTAGAGATGAAAGATTCAGACAATAAACCAAATGATTTTCAAATCATAACAGTAAATGTTCTTCTAACTCCACAATTCTAAGAACGTGCAGGATCTGGAATCCTTCTCACTGACTGATTACAAACTGGAAAATATCGAGAACTCCCTCTCAATATTCGGTCCCCTAGTTTTGTCAGTCAATTGCAACCTGAATTGATCCACCCTGTATACATTCAGACGTAATTGTTCGAGTCATTGATCATGTAATATTTCGAGGATTCTTCATTCCTGAGATAGTAGTGGTCCTCCGATCAGTTGATACCCTTCCTTCTGCAAAGGCAGCATTTCACATTCAGTGACAACAATTTGTTTAGCCCAGACCCAAATTATCTGACAATGGCTGGAAGTGTCAGGTGGTAAAGCGAAAGGAAGCAAGTATTCATTCTCCACCTATTCTTTTCAAATGAGTTGGGACACTTCCAACCTCTTGCCATTCACCAGTATGCTCATTTTGAGACCAGGTGCTGCTCCTTGAGTTGGGAGGCCCTCTCTCTGGAGGTCATTTAAGAGTGAGAAAAATTAACCAAAAATAAAAAAAAAACACTTTTACTGGCCTCAACTGCACAAGGATGTTGGTGAAGATCATTTTAAAGGGGTCTTAATTGATTGTGTAGGACCTCTACCTAAAACAAACAATTGGAATCAGTATTTGTTAACAATAGTGGATATGCCCACTGCAATTCCAGAGATCATTCCATTATGCAATATCACAGCTGAAAGGATTGTCGAGGAATCTCTCAAATGTTTCACTGGATAACGTTACCCAAAGAGATACAATCAGATCAAGGGTGAAAGTTCATATCAAAATTATTTAAAGAAGTTATGGACAGCTTAAGAATACAACAATTCAAATCTACCGCGTACTGTCCACAATCACAGGAAGCGCTAGAAAGGTGGCATCCGATGTTAAAAACCCTGTCAAAGTCAAGATTTCCTAGATGATTACGATAACAGAATTCCATTTGCAATTTTTACTATCACAAATGCACCAAATAAATCGACCAAAAGCACTCCATTTGGATTAGGTTTTCGGCAGGATGTGAGAGAACCACTTAAAATGATAAAGAAGAAATTACTAAATTCGAATTCAGAGACTACATATTTGGACGATGCGTCAGCTTTTAGGGAATGATCAAACAGAGTGGGGGAGCTGGCTAAACAACATTTAAACTTATCATAGTATGTAATGAAACAAAAAGCAGGCGCGAAATCAAAACTTTTCAATTTAGTGTTCAGGTGGATAAGATGTTAATGTTACTTCCAATGATGGGTGAATCTTTATAATCAAGTTTTAGTGGACCTTATCAAGTTAAAAAAAATGAGTGAGGTAAACTATTTGAAAAGGACTCGAGACAGAAATAAATCTCATAGAGTGTGCCATATGAATATGCACAAAAGATGTTTTTTATAAAGAAAGAAACTAAAATGAAACCAGGCTATCATTTGCAATGCAGAGTGAAGAGCCAAGTTCAGAGGATTCTGATTTGGACATTCCTCAAATTAAGTTGGACAATGACGACATTGTCAAAAATTGGGATAAATTATTGAGTTAAACTCCAGAGGAAAATCGAAATGACCAGAAAGAGTTATTACTATCACATGGGGAGATATGTGGAAATAATCAGCGAAATACTAACCTAATTATGCATGATGCAGGTGTTGGACATGATGTTCCGATTAAGCTGCACCCTTATAGGCATAACCTTCCTAAATTGGCGGAGTTTTAAGAGGAGATTGAACGCATGTTCGAAGATGACATAATCAAATTGAGCTACAGTAATGGAGCTCACCCATAATAATGGCATCAAAACCAGATGTTAGACAAGGGAAATTTGGGAAGTATCGCAAAAAACGAAGTTACAAAGATTGATGCCTATCTGATTCCACATTTGGAAGACTGTGTTGAAGCAATGGGACAAGCAACTTAAAGTTCTAATCTAGATTTTCTCAGAAGGATACTTGTGTCAGAAAGAGTGAAGACAATTTCAGCTTTCGTAGTGCTGAAGGAACTGCATCAATTTAAAGCCATGCTGTTTGCTTTGAAAACTGTGCCATCCACATTTCAAAGTCTACCCAGTAAGGTTATTTCTAGATGGACAAATTGTGTAATCTGTATTGATGACCTAGTAAATTTAAATCATACGAAGAAGGAAGATATGAATTATTTTCAAATTTGTTTGATTGTCTTCTGGAAACAGGCTTGACGATAATTTTGGTTAAAGAAGAACTTGCCAAAACTCAAGTCACCTTCCTGGGCCATGTTTTTGGACATAGACAGTGATAGAAAAACAGTACAATGATTCCTGGATTCTTATTGGAAATTCTTAACATGTTTTAGCAGTGTGTTTTCCCCACTCACTGAGTTGAAGGGGAAAAAGCAAAAAGATTCAGCAGATGGCAGCCTGTCAGAAGGCATTTGGCAGCCTGAAGGTTGTGCTAAAAACTGGCTCAGTGTTACCAATGCCTAATTTCTCCAAGACATTCGATGTTGCCATCGATGCATGTGATGAATGTGTCAGTGCGGTGCACTAGCATGAAGATAACGAGAAGATATGAAGACCCATCAGGTATTTCTCCAGGCACCTGGATATTTATGAAGAGAAATATTTGACAGTTGAGAAGGAGGCTTTGAGGTAGTTGTTAACGTTACAACATTTCAATGTTTATGTTACCATTAATGTGTCTGAGGCAATCATATACACTGATCATAACACACTGAAGTGTGTGGAGAAACTTATGGGCAAAAATAAGACGAACAGCTTAGATGGAGCTTGTCATTACAAGCATTCAATTTGAAACTTGTGCAAGTGGCAGGACGAGAAAATTGATTGCGGAGACATTGTCGAGATTTGAATGAGAAATTAAGGCATTCAGTTCTCATTCAAATGTAAAGGCGAGTATGTTGCTGCTTCTCCATTATCAAGGTTATATCGTCCTTGGTTTGTTTTTTCAGGGGATTGTAATGATCGACTTTCTGTTATTTCTTGAAATATCAGTTTGAAAAAGTTTTGAAGTGTTTTTATAAAACAAATGTGCAATGAAAGGTGAGCGATTAATTTGGTCGGATCAAGGTTTTAACAGCCTGTTGTGTTTGCAGCTGCTGGTCAAGTTTCAGATGGGAATCCAGAGAAGCTACTGGTGAACCAAAAGAATAGTTCCTTGCTGATCCTTCCTCTCTCTGACATCTCCCCTTGCAGAACGAGTGTTTGATGCTACCTTTTTTTGAAAAGGAGATATTTCTTTTCAGATATTTGGAACAGCATCATTAGTTGTGATAGACTTGATGGGATTTTCAGACTGGTTGTTATTCTGAGTTCGGTTCTCCTTTGCTTGTTTCATTCAATGGCTTGCAAGTAAATTCTGTTTTATTTAAAACTGAGTTGTTGGGCCAGCAGCATCATTCCTGGAATATCCACCTTATACCTGCTTCAAAGAACTGGTAAAGTTAAGTTGTGGGCTACCTTCTTGAAATGTTGATTGGATGGTGGTGGCTGCCCGAGTCGAGAACAACGTAAATATAATTCCATATCTTAAGTAACAAGAATAACTGCTGTGTCACTTTTGTTTAAAAAGATGCTTTTATGAAAAAGATATTTTTTCGTTTGAATATCACAAAAAATACAAGACCAAGCAAATCAAACCAATAGAAAGAAATCCGTTATTATAGAAATAGATAATAACTAATAACTAAACTAAAAAAGGAAAATCTTTACAATAATATTAATGATGACAATTGTAAAACAACTCACCAAAACAAAGCAACAGCCCTCGATTATCGAGTGCACAGGGTTATACATATGAATATATTCATAATTCTTCACTGCTGGATGCCAACTTCATTAGTTATTATTACCATGGCTATGTAAAGTTTCTTATTACTATGGCGGACCAAACTGTACCCAGGTAGTCCAAAAAGGGCCGCCACATCTTATAGTAATTCTTAGTTTTATGGTGCAACATATTCGGCAGAAAGCCGAAGCGGTAGTGCACCATGACTAGCTGATGCTAGCTCGCCAGCCCCAGGGGATTTTACAACACCGACCCGCACAGAGTGTTCTTTCTTGCACAAAAAGTGATGATACTGAAAAGCCTTTGATGTATGCATCTATATAACATGAATTAACAAAGCCAAGAAGAAGAGATACAGGGTCCCTCTCCGTTTCCATTCCCAAGACCTTCTCTATTTCGCCTCTCATTGCAATCCAGAATGCCCACAGTGTGTGGCAGGACCAGAGACAATGAGTGAGCATGCCCATGCTCACTTTGAATTTCGTACACACTGTGGATGCTACCGCTTTAAATTTAGTGATGTGGTCTGTGGTCAGATGTACCCTGTGGAATCTATAATTGCAAAGCGTGGGACTGCTGTTTATCCAATTCCCTCTCCCATATCATATAGAGTCATTCGGTCTCGTCTGGGTGACCTACTCCCAATAGATGATAAGCGTTGATAACAGATAATACATCCTCAGCACTCAAGACCCTCTTCTCCATGTCGGACCCATAACGATCAGTTCGAAGTGTGGTCTCTTTTCGTATGGAGTTTCTAATTTGAATGAAACGAAATAACTTCCGACTGGACAATTCATATTTCTGAGCCAATTGTTCAGAAGATATCAGTACGTCCCCTTCAAATAAATCATCAAGACAAGACACGCCCCAAGCTGTCCATTGTTTCAACCCAGAGTCCATCATCCCTGGCTGAAAGCCTGGCCTACCAACTATGGGTATCAAAAATGATGTTTTGGCAATATTACCATCACGCCTTGACAGTATTGATGATTATTGGGCTATGGGTGTAGGTTAGCTCGCTGAACTGCATGGTTCATTTCCAGGAGTTTTATTACTTTACTAGATAGCATCTTCAGTGGGCCTCAGGCAAAGAAATGCTGAAAGTTCCTGCTTTCTGTTTAAATGATTGGTTTTCTTTGCGTTGGTGTTATCATTTCCTGTGGTGATGTTATTTTCCTGTGGTGAAGTCATTTCTTGTTCCTTTTATCAGAGGGTGGAAGATAGGGTCTAATTCGATGTGTTTGTTGATAGAGTTCTGGTTGGAATGCAATGCTTCCAGGAACTCTCATGCTTGTCGTTGTTTGGCTTGTCCTAGGTTGAATGTGTTTTCCCAGTCGAAGCGTGTCCTTCCTCATCCGTATGTGAGGAGACTAGTGAGAGAAGGTCATGTCTTTTTGTGGCTAGTTGGTGTTCATGCATCCTGGTGATCAGTTTTCTGCCTGTTTGTCCAACATAGTGTTTGTTCCAGTCCATGCACGGTATTTTGTAAATGACGTTAGTTTTGCTCATTGTCTGTATACTGTCGACTGCCCCTACAAATATTAAACTTGCTTGATCCTCCACCATTGGGGAGGATCGTGGCAAGAGGATCACTATACAAAACCTTTACCCGCCTGATGAAGGTCTCTCCCAGGCGAAAGCGATTCAAAGTATAGAAAAGATATGACCACTCAACACTATCAAATGCCTTTTCTGCATCTTCCGTGTACTAATTGCTGTTGACTTGGATCTTATTAAGTAATCTCCTGGCATTAAGCGTTGATCTAAGACCTTTCATGAACCCCATCTGGCCCACCTTAATAATGGATGACAGTGCAGTTTCTCGCTTTAATGCCAGTACTGGTTAGGATTTTGAAGTTGGCATTCAGGAGTGAACTGGGTCTATAGGAAGCACAGTCCTCTGTGACCTTCCCTTTTTTAAGAATGAGAGAGATGTTCACCTCACTTGAGATGGTGGGAGGAGGCCACGCCGATGCGAGTCATTAAACATGCTAAGCATCAGCCCTGACAATACACTTATAAATTTCTTATGGAGCTCACTGGGGAGACCGTCAGTACCCGGCACCTTCCCATTCCAGAGCTGCCTCGTGGCCTCCGGCACCTCTTGCTCTGACAGTAGAACATAGAACATAGAAGAATACAGCGCAGTACAGGCCCTTCGGCCCTCGATGTTGCGCCGATCAAAGCACACCTAACCTACACTAACCCACTATCCTCCATATACCTATCCAATGCCCGCTTAAATACCCATAAAGAGGGAGAGTCCACCACTGCTACTGGCAGGGCATTCCATGAACTTACGACTCGCTGAGTGAAGAACCTACCCCTAACATCAGTCCTATATCTACCCCCCCTTAATTTAAAGCTATGCCCCCTTGTAGTAGCTGACTCCATACGTGGAAAAAGGTTCACACTGTCAACCCTATCTAACCCCCTAATCATCTTGTACACCTCTATCAAATCACCCCCAAACCTTATTTTCTCCAAAGAAAACAACCCCAAGTGCCTCAGCCTTTCCTCATAGGATCTTCCTACCATACCAGGCAACATCCTGGTAAACTTCCTCTGCACCCGTTCCAGTGCCTCCACATCCTTCCTATAGTATGGCGACCAAAACTGCACACAATATTCCAGATGCGGCCGCACCAGAGTCTTATACAACTGCAGCATGACCTCAGGACTCCGGAACTCATTTCCTCTACCAATAAAAGCCAGTACGCCATATGCCTTCTTCACTGCACTATTTACCTGGGTGGCAACTTTCAGCGATCTGTGTACATGGACACCAAGATCCCTCTGCTCTTCCACACTACCAAGTAGTCTACCATTAGCCCAGTAATCCATCTTTTTATTACTCTTACCAAAGTGAATCACTTCACACTTAGCTACATTGAACTCCATTTGCCACCTTTCTGCCCAGCTCTGCAGCTTCTCTATATCCCGCTGTAACCTGCCATATCCTTCCTCACTGTCTACAACTCCTCCGACTTTCGTATCATCCGCAAACTTGCTAACCCAACCTTCTAACCCTTCCTCCAGGTCATTTATAAAAATGACAAACAGCAATGGTCCCAAAACAGATCCTTGCGGAACACCGCTAGTGACGGCACTCCAAGATGAACCTTTGCCATCAACTACTACCCTCTGTCTTCTTCCAGAGAGCCAATTCCTAATCCAAACCTCCAACTCACCCTCAATGCCATATCTCTGTATTTTCTGCAGTAGCCTACCATGGGGGACCTTATCAAACGCCTTACTAAAATCCATATATACCACATCTACCGCTTTCCCCTCATCTACCTCCTTCGTCACCTTCTCAAAGAATTCAATAAGGTTTGTGAGGCACGCCCTGCCCTTCACAAAACCATGCTGACTATCCTTGATCACATCATTCTTATCCAGATGTGCATAAATCCTATCCCTTACAATTCTCTCTAAGACTTTGCCCACAACAGAAGTGAGACTCACTGGCCTATAGTTACTAGGATTATCCCTACTCCCCTTCTTGAACAAGGGAACCACGTTTGCTAGCCTCCAGTCCTCTGGCACTACTCCTGTCGACAAAGAGGACACAAAAATCAAGGCCAATGGCTCTGCAATCTCCTCCCTTGCTTCCCAGAGAATCCTAGGATAAATGCCATCAGGCCCAGGGGACTTATCTATTTTCACCCTTGCCAGAATTTCCAACACCTCTTCTCTACATATCTCAAAGCCATCGATTCTACTTATTCGTGCCTCAGTATTCATATCGACAACAATGTCCTGTTCCTGAGTGAATACTGACGAAAAGTATTCATTCAGCGCCTCCCCAATCTCTTCAGCCTCCACACGCAACTTCCCATTACTATCCTTGATTGGACGTATTCCTTCCCTAGTCATTCTTTTATTCCTAACAGTGTTGAAATAAGGAGAGATTGTTGTTCTTGGCTTACTCCTGGAAGGTTTAAATTCTTAAAAAGGACTCCATCCTAACCCGCCCACTCTCACAGACTTCAGATTGGTATAACTCACAGTAAAACTTCGGCATGTTGCACTAATACTTTTAGAATCGTAGGTCAAATTTCCAGTGTCCCCTTTGATCGAGTTAATGGCCCGGGGACGTGGGGGGTGGACCTGCACTCCTTTTCCGAGCAAGGCATGCGAGGGTTTTTTTCCTGTCTTAACGCCATGCTCATATAGCATTTGACTTGTAAATACAAGTTCCCACTTGGCTGTCTGTGTGATCATGGAGCTCAGCATAGGCCGAGGTTCTGTGATCCTCTGCAGTTTCACCAGCGAAGGCCTGTCAAAATATGCCTTTTCAGCTACTTTCAGCAGGCGTTGCTGCTCACCCGTCTGTCGCTTCTTATTGGCTGAATAGGAAACAACCAACATCCTAGCATAGGAATTAGCTGTTTCCCAGAGAATGGATAGGCTAGCAGCTGAGCTTGAATTAATATCTAAAGAAACCCCGACCTCACGAGAAAAAAAATCAATAAACTTGCTATCCTTAAGGATGACATGTTCCAGTTGCCAGTGCCTCGAGCCGACCACTATATCATGACTCCTAACCACTTAATACACTGGGCCATGATCAGAAATAGTGACATTGCCAATTGTGCATGATGCCACCAAGCCCAGATGTTCTGCGGGCTTAAGTAAAACATGAATCCTACCACACCATTTGTGTGGGTTTGAGAAGAACGTGCAATCCCTGCTGGTAGGGTGAAAGTGTCTTCAAACATCAGCCAACCCCAATTCAGTACACAAATCCTTTTTATTGTTTAGATTGCAAAGAAGATATCAGCGGGTCTTTGGGCAATCTGTCTACTGTAGGGTCCAATTGAAATCCCCTCCTACGATGGCATGTTGGAATGCAAGGTTAACCAGTCTAGAAATAGAAAGTGCATCTGTCAAGAATTTAAGGGGGTGGGCCGAGGGACAGTAAACATTTAAGTTCTCCTATTTTTTTCCCATGTTCCGAGCAGACATGGGAAGTCTAATAATGAGTTTTTGCTTTGGTTTTCATCAAGGAATGGAAACTTGTTTTGAATAAAAACTTTGAGGAGCCGGGATACAGTCTTGACCAGATCAAGATTGATGAAGTTGATGTGCTGGAAAGTTTGGAAAACATTAAGATCGATAAGTCCTCAGGTCCAGGCCAGATTGGTTCGAGGCTGCTCGGGGAAGCGAGAAAGGAGGTTGCTAAGCCGCTTGTGAAGATGTTTGCCTTTTCACTCTCCACGGGAATGGTACCAGAGGATTGGAAGGAGGCGAATGTTGCTCCTCTTTTCAAGAAAGCTAATAGGGAAATCCCTGGCAATGACAGATCAGTCAGTCTTGCGGCTGTGGTCAGCAAAGTTTTGGAAAGAATTCTGAGGATGTATGACTATTTGGCAAAGCACACTGTGATTAAAGGCAGCCAGCATGGCTTTGTGAGGGGCAGGTCATACCTAACAAATCTTGCTGAGTTCTTTGAAGAGGTGACAAGACAGGTTGATGAAGGTCGAGCAGGTGGATTTGGTGTATATGGACATCAGCAAGGCATTTGATAAGGTACCCCATAGCATGCTCATTCACAAAGTCAGGACGTATGGGATACAGGAGATTTGGCTATCTGGATTCGGAATTGGTTGGCTGACAGAAGGCAAAGAGTGGATGTAGATGGAAATTATTCTGCCTCGAGGTCAGTGTTGAGTGTATCACACAATACAAGGTTATAGTCCAATAGGTTTCTGAGGGAGCACTAACCTTCTGAGCGCTGCTCCTTCATCACGTGGTTGTGAAGCCGGTCCATGAGACACATGATTTATAGCAAAAGATTACACAACTGAAATGATATATTGAACGAACATAGATTGTTGTTAAGTCTTTCATCTTTTAGAACGGTTTGCTGGTTTCGGTTCATTAGTGTGTCAATCCCAGGACTTGTTTTAAGTAACATTGCCAAGATAACTTCAAATTTTATTTTAAAAAGAACTTACACACATAAGTCCATGGGGCGAATTTGTATTTGCGGAATTATATTTACAGATACGTTTCATTTTTCTCAAAATATGCACATTCTGCAGGCAGTCAATGCATGTAATATTTTGTAAATTCCCCTTTGGAAAGAAAACCTGTCTGACTCAAGATTGGGATACATATCGACTTTAATGCACTGTCAGAGCTGAGATGTCACTTTTTAAAAATAAAACATTAATTTATCTCAAGAATGTTATTTAAAAGAAGTTCTGGAATTTATGTATTAATGGAAACGTAGAACACTCATTATACTGAATTGAAATTTGTCAGATGTATTCAAATAGGCATGGACTCTTTTACAGAAGTTCGCAGATCCCTGAATATGTTTGTACCTGGTTGATGCAGTATTCTGGTGAGGAGAATTCTGTTTGCCTGAGTTGGCCCTCTCCATCACACTTTTTGACATGAAACCCGATATTTTCCACTGCAGCCAACTTTTCCCGGATTTCCTGGTGTCGTCTCCGATCTGCATCATGTGCAAATATTTCACTGAAGACAAACTCCTAGTGTATGTCTGGTTCAGTCCATGTGATCTGAAACAGGGAATTTTATGAGGCAGGTATGATGTCACAATTCCCCCTGTTACTGCAACAGTGATCTACACATGGGGTGTAGGTGGTATAGAGAATGATGCAGTTCACTGGCTTATTGTTGTGCTGGTTTTTGTTATTCAGCACAGTTTGGAAAAGCTCAGCCACGTTGCCGTTCCCATTGATCTGGCAGGGATCAACAATGTACTTTTTGAGTAACAACTGTCACTGTTTGAAAAGACAGAGAGGTAACTTCCGCCTGAGTAGCTGGGGAA
This sequence comes from Chiloscyllium punctatum, assembly GCF_047496795.1. NCBI lineage: Eukaryota > Metazoa > Chordata > Chondrichthyes > Orectolobiformes > Hemiscylliidae > Chiloscyllium > Chiloscyllium punctatum. The sequence continues at coordinate 27,886,935 of NC_092778.1, forward strand.
ACGTTGACTTTGTAGGTAAGCAAAGGAAATCTGCTGAGGTTTAAGTGTACGTCTTTGTCATATTTCCCGCACTGGGAAGCGGGTAAAGCCACTGGGAAGGCGAAATGCCCTCTCCCACATTGGGTCACACGGTGCCCAGCCACATGGTGAAAACTAAAAGAGGTAAAGTCAGGGTGTGAAGCAAGGGGCAGACTTTGGGTGAAACTTTCTCAGTGCACTGTCAGTGAGCCCAGGTTGAGATGAAATATTTGGAACTTTGCCTCCCATATTAGAGAAAATGTGAAAATCTACAATTCACATACTCGCAGGGGAAGGTGAATGTTGTTGTAATGTTTTTGCCTTTTCCCAATCCTGTAGTAAATTCTGGGACTGCAAACTGTGACTGAGATGTTTAAGGGGGGAGCTAGGGCAACGGGTAAATGTGACAGTGAGAAATGAAGTTATAAGTGGACATAACCACAGCGGATAAGATCAAGTGATTACAATGAGGAAAGAGAAAGAACAAATAGAAATAAATAATGGAGTGTGTGAGGGATATTTTGTGAAAAAATGAGTACTGTAAACTGATCAAATACGCCTCGTATTGTGACCCGTTCCCTGTCCCCGTCTCCCTCGATTCTCTGACTTATCAAGAGTCTAATTATCCCAGTCTTAAGCATACACAAGGGCTCCGCCCTATTGTTCTCTGTGGCAAAGACATTTAAAACGCCCAGAACCCTCTTGAAGAAGGAATTCATCCTCATCTCCATCTTAACTTGACAGACAACTAGATGGAAGGATGGTGTTCTTAATTAGTTACAAGAGAGGGGTGGAAACACCAACCCAGAGATAAGGACACAGAGCGAACAGGTGTACATCAACATTTGAAGAATAATTCAAATATAGGGGACCCTGGAGCTATATTTGGCATCATAGGATCATACCTTCTCAGTGTTTCCAGTTCCATTTTCCCATCTTATCCCAATTATCTTCTCGAACAAATTGAATATTGCATTCCTTGACCTCCAAACTTGTTGCTATATATTCTGTCTTATGATTCACCTCCACAACCACCTCATGAAGAAGCAGCGCTATGAAAGCTAGTGATTCCACACCTGATGACATCAAACGAATGTAAGTATTAGATGTTTTGTGGTAGAAAACCGGATATTTTGAACATGGGGGTATATCTACCAGGAAATCCAGAAGTATTGACTGTTAGTCAAATAGCTCTCTGAAAGGTATCTGTCCATAAGAACAGTTGTGCAGCAGAAGACCAAAGAAGAGCCGGCACAGGAAAAATCACAGGGAAATCTACAGGAGAAAATCTACAGAAGAAAATTGACAAAGATGACTGGTTTACAGATATGATTTTTTTTTGTAAATCTTAATCAGGGTTTTTACATCAAACCAGTATTGTAGAGCTTCACGTATTAGACAGGCTTAAGGAAAAAGAGTTGCAAACAGTAGTTTTAGTGTTCTCTTTTGGACTTCAAGAAGACAATTGTTAATTTTTACTTAAACTACTGAAATCTGAGAGAGCACTTTGCCACTGAAATTAAACAGATTACAGCGGGACGTCAGATTTCCTATGTGTTGCATATAAATGAGTAGAGTGGTTTGGCCCGTATCATAACAGTTTTGGGGGCTTTCGTCCGTGATTTGAACAGGATTAGACAGATCCGATCTGAAGTTTGTACACGTCTGATTAGGTTTTGGGGCGTTAAGAAATCCCAGTAGATTAAAACACTAACTGGTTGGTGTCTTAGATCTATAAGTAAAATATAGGTGAGGTAATTTGATTAATTCCGGTTACTTGCGGTTGGTTCAATGAAGAGTTAACGAATTGGATCTGAAAATTGCGACACAGGTTCAGAGGTTTGAAGGTGATTCCCAAATTTCGAAAGAGGGTTTAGTAAAAAAACGACCATATTCTTAGAATTAGTCTTTGGGATTGGGCGAGCTCAAAGACAAAAGTAAAACTGAACTTGCAAGGGAATTACTCAAAAACGTAGGTGTGTCAAAGAAACAGACAAGTGCAGTTGCGTCAGGGAAACTTAGATTACAATTGCTGAAAATGGAGTTAAGAGATAAACAAATGGAGCGAGTAAGAGGAAGAGACAGAGAAGAGAACGTTCATAGCTGAGCAAAGAGAGAAAAGAAAGGGAGAGAGAAAGAAGTGTCTATGTTGAGCAAAAAGAGAGAGAGTTTGAATTTGAGACAATAGACAATAGACAATAGATAATAGATGCAGGAGTAGGCCATTCAGCCCTTCGAGCCTGCACCGCCATTCAATATGATCATGGCTGATCATTCCCAATCAGTATCCTGTTCCAGCCTTATCTCCATAACCCTTGACTCCACTATCTTTAAGAGCTCGATCCAATTCTTTCTGAAATGAATCCAGAGACTGGGCCTCCACTGCCCTCTGGGGCAGAGCATTCCACACAGCCACCACTCTCTGGGTGAAGTAGTTTCTCCTCATCTCTGTCCTAATTGGTCTACCCCGTATTTTTAAGTTGTGTCCTCTGGTTCGGCCCTCCCCCATCAGCAGAAATTTGTTTCCTCCTGCCAGAGTGTCCAATCCTTTCATAATCCTATACGTTTCAATCAGATCCCCTCTCAGTCTTCTAAACTCAAGGGTATACAAGCCCAGTCGCTTCAGTCTTTCCGTGTAAGGCAATCCTGCCATTCCAGGAACTGACCTCGTGAACCTATGCTGTACTCCCTCAATAGCCAGAATGTCTTTCCTCAAATTTGGAGACCAGAACTGTACACAGTACTCCAGGTGTGGTCTCACCAGTGCCCTGTACAGCTGCAAAAGCACCTCTTTGCTTCTATACTCAATTCCTCTTGTTATGAAGGCCAGCATGCTATTAGCTTTCTTTACGACCTGCTGTACCTGCATGCTTGCCTTCATTGACTGGTGGACAAGAACACCCAGATCTCTCTGAACAGCCCCTTTACCTAATTTGATACCATTGAGGTAGTAATCTGCCTTCCTGTTCTTGCCACCAAAGTGGATAACCAGACATTTATCCACATTAAACTGCATCTGCCATGCATCTGCCCACTCACCTAACTTGTCCAGTCACCCTGTAATCTCCTAACATCCTCATCACATTTCACCCTACCACCCAGCTTTGTATCATCAGCAAATTTGCTAATGTTATTGCTGATACCATCTTCTATATCATTTACCTATATTGTAAAAAGCTGCGGTCCCAGCACGGATCCCTGCGGTACCCCACTGGTCACTGCCTGCCATTCCGAAATGGAGCCGTTAATCACTACCCTTTGTTTCCTATTAGCCAACCAATTCTCTATCCAGTCTAGTACGTTGCCCCCAATACCGTGCGCCCTAATTTTACTCACTAACCTCTTGTGTGGGACTTTATCAAAAGCTTTCTGAAAGTGCAGGTACACTACATCCACTGGATCTCCCTCAGCCATCTTCCGAGTTACATCCTCAAAAAATTCAAGAAGATTAGTCAAGCATGATTTCCCCTTCATAAATCCATGCTGACTCTGTCCTATCCTGTTATTATTATCCAGATGTGCCGTAATTTCATCCTTGATAATAGACTCCAGCATCTTTCCCACCACTGAGGTCAGACTAACTGGTCTATAATTTCCTGCTTTGTCCCGCCCACCCTTCTTAAAAAGTGGCACAACATTAGCCGCCCTCCAATCCTCAGGAACCGACCCCGATTCTATTGAACTCTGGAAAATAATCACCAGCGCATCCACGATTTCCCGAGCCAGCTCCTTCAGTATCCTGGGATGCAGGCCATCAGGTCCCGGAGACTTATCAACCTTCAGACCTAACAGTCTCTCCAACACCAAATCCTGGCAAATATAAATTCCCTTCAGTTCAGGTCCTTCAACCACTGTTACCTTAGGGAGATTGCTTGTGTCTTCCCCAGTGAACACAGATCTGAAGTACCCATTTAATTCCTCTGCCATTTCTTCGTTCCCAGTAATATATTCCCCTGTTTCTGTCTTCAAGGGCCCAAGTTTTGTCCTAACCATTTTTTTGCCTTGGACATACCTAAAAAAGCTTTTACTATCCTCCTTTATATTCTTGGCCAGTTTACCTTCGTACCTCATTTTTTCTCTGCGTATTTCCATCTTACTAATCCTCTGTTGTTCTTTAAAAGCTTCCCAGTTCTCAGTTTTCCTACTTATCCTCGCTAAGTTATACTTTTTCTCTTTTAACTTTATATGTTTCTTTACTTCCCTCGTCAGCCACGGCCGCCCATGTCTCCTCCTGGGATCTTTCTTCCTTTTAGGAATGAACTGATCCTGCAACTTCTGCATTATATACAGAAATATCCGCCATTGTTCCTCCACGGTCTTCCCTGTTAAGGTATTGCACCATTGAACTTTGGCCAGTTGCTCCCTCATAGCTCCATATTTCCCTTTATTCAACTGAAATATTGTCACTTCCGATTGTACCCACTCCCTCTCAAATTGCAGATTGAAGCTTATTGTATTATGGTCACTACTTCCCAATGGCTGCTTCACTTCGAGATCACTGACCAATTCTGGTTCGTTACACAATACCAGATCCAGAATCGCCTTATCCCTGGTCGGCTCCAGCACCAGCTGCTCTAAAAATCCATCTCTGAGGCGCTCCACAAAGTCTCTTTCTTGAGGCCCGATACCATCCTGATTCTCCCAGTCTATCTGCATGTTAAAATCCCCCATAACAACTGTAGTAACATCTTTGCGACAAGTCAATTTCAGTTTCTGATTTAACTTACATCCGACATCCAGACTACTGTTTGGGGGCCTGTAGATGACTCCCATGAGGGTCTTTTTACCCTTAGTGTTTCGAAGCTCTATCCACACTGACTCTGCATCCCCTGACTCTAGGTCCCCCCGCGCAAGGGACTGAATATCCTCCCTTACCAACAAGGCCACCCCACCCCCTCTGCCCGTCAGTCTGTCCTTACGATAGCACGTGTAGCCTTGAATATTCATTTCCCAGGCCCTGTCCCCATGAAGCCACGTCTCAGTTATCCCCACAATATCGTGTCTGCCAAAATCCAAAAGAGCCACCTTGTGCCAAATGCTTCGTGCATTCATGTATAGAATTTTTAATTTGTTACTGCTCTCACCCTTCCCCTCAACCCTTATTTCACTCAACTTTACAGCATGATGCCTTTTCCAGTTTTCTGCCTCCTTGATACAGTTGTCTTTCTTGACTTCTCTTGTTCTAACTACCCCTTCAATTTCCTTTTTAAACATACAGCTTGTCCCCCCCCCCCCCGCTACTTAGTTTAAATGTAGCAGTGTTGCAGCAGAAAACCTGCCTGCCAGAATGCTGATCCCTGATCTATGAAGGTGCAAGCCGTCTCTCTTGTAGAATTTATGGTTACCATAAAATATACCCCAGTGATCCAAGAACTTGAAACCTTGCTTCCTGCACCACTTCCCCAGCCACACGTTCAAGTCCATTATCTCCCGGCTTTTGGCCACACTAGCCCGAGGAACTGAAAGCAAACTGGAGATAACCACCTTGGACGTCTTGCTTTTTAGCCTTCTTCCTAGTTCTCCGAAGTCTCGCTGTAGTATGTTCCTCCTCTTCTTCCCGACATCATTTGTGCCGACGTGTACCACCACCTCGGGCTCTTCACCCTCGTCCTTGAGGATGTCCTGCACTCTGTCCGCGATGTCTTTCACTCTAGCACCAGGAAGGCAATACACCATCCTTAAATCCCGTCTGCTGCCACAAAAACCCCGGTCAGTTCCTCTCACGATGGAGTCTCCTATTACCACGGCTCTGTGCGATGTCCGACTCTTCCGCTCTGCTTCTGCGGCAACTTTTGATTGACAAACATGGCCGCCTTGCGAACTGGCAGTGTCATCAGACTCTACTGTTTCCAAAAGCTTCAACTTGTTCCTGACAGGTACTTTTCCCGGTGTCTCTTGCACCTGTCTCCTCTCTGCCTTCCTCATCGTCTGCACTCTTCTGCTCTCTTCTTAGTCAGCAAAGTCATATAACTGGATAGAGATTTAAAGAGAATGTAGTGCTATATACAAATATGTCAAAACTCTGCCATATTCTGGTGAAAATGATGCCAAAGCCTTTTTTTATGTTTTTTTGAAAGATTGGATAGGCAAGTGGGGTGATCCAAGGATTTATGTTACCTACAAACAGGTCTGGTGAGGCATGAGGTGTCAAGAGAAAATGAAAATGTTCAACAGGCTAATTGTATCAGAAGCATACAGACAGCTTCTAAAACATAAAGAGGAACCGGGTCAGGTTTACGTCGAGTTTGAAAGAATAAAACATAGTTATTTCAATAGATGGGTGTGGGCCTAAACGGTAGCTAAGACCTATGAGGCTAAAAGCGAGGCTATTTTGCTGGAAGAGTTTCAAAGTACACTTTATATAAGGGAAGAACTCACATGGAAGAACAGAAAGTTTTGGAAGTGAGAATGGCAGCAGAATTAGAAGATGAAACCATATTGGTGCGAAATCAAGCTTCCGGCGAGAAGTTCGTCTTGTACCAGTTAGAGTTCAGGAGAAGGGGACATCCTAGACTACGAAACAAAGAGTAGAGAATAGTGATAAGAGCTTGCCACAGGTTACTAAAGTCCAAGTGGATGGAAAGGTGGCAAAAGTCCTCTGGTATTCTATTGTAATGGAGTGGGACACAGAAAATTGCAGTGCCTGTGATTTCAGAAGGGCAGTTGGAAAACATGCTTTCATTGTTAGATTGTGGGACAAGTAAAGTCACGGTGCTGGTCGTTAAAGAGGAGGCAGTATGGTAAAAGAAGCTAAGCCAATGCCTTTAATGAGAGTCGTAATGGAAACCACAAGAAGAGCTGTGGAGCTGCAGGAGAGTTCACAGCCGAGGCAGGGACTGGGTATTGATTTAGTGCCTGATCCCGATAAAGAATTCGGGTCTGTGTGCAAAGTTGATTCAGAAAGAACAGAGGGACAAAGACAAAAACGTATAATTTTGAAGATACAAGATCTAACCAATCACTAACAGTCATCGATCAGCGGATTTACTCACTTTCTGAGCTGTTGCCAGAGAGTGTGGCAGTTTGTGGGATAGATGAATGGAAATTTAGCGTTCCACTATGTAAGACCAAGTTGGAGTGCCAACCCAAGAAGTAACAGTGGGAAAGATTGACAGAGTGTCAGTTCCAGGAGTCCTGTGTTTTTGGAAATGATTTACCAGTGCCCAATGAATGAGTGACACCCTTGTTGTGGAATAATACAAAGGAAGATCAATGAACTGAGGAGGTAAAACAGAAATATCCGGGTATTTTCCCAGACTGGGTAGTGACATTATCCGACTATTATAAGTCACAGCAAAAAGCAAAATTTAACCAGAAAGATGAAAGTTTTGAGGTTCAGTTAGAAGATAACCTCTTTGATGTAATCGTGCAAGGTAAACCTGAACAGACAGAAGGTCAAATTGAAGAATTTTGTCCTGAAAGACGAAGGGGCTTACAACATAAAGACAAAACGATACATTTATAAATGGATGCATATTCCAAAAATGAGGTAGAGAATAATCTTGAGGGTTAGTATCCGAAAGACAGAATCCTAAGACGGAAATGGTGACCACAGCAGGTTAGTGCAGAGGAGAAATGGGCCGCTGTAACAGATTGTGTTGAAGAGAGCATACAGACAGGAGGTGTTATGGGTAGCACATAACCTGTAGGATGTCACTTCAGTGTACGAAAGACTCAGAATAAATTACAACAAAACTTTTTTTTGGCCTGTAATACACCAGGATGTGGAAAACTTTTGCCATAAGTGACAGACATGTCAAATAGTAGTAAATCCACAGGCAGTAATAAAGCAACGCCTTTGTTGCCAATTCCAGTGTTCAAAGAACTTTTCACGTGCTCGTGTAGGTCGCTTTAATAGAACTCGAAGAGAGAAAGAACCGGAGAACCAGATTTCAGGAAATGCTCCGCAGAGTGATGAATCAAATTCAGACGTTTTCGATTTAGATGTGTCACAAAATATGATAAAAAAAAAGAAGTCCTTGAGGAGTGGGATAGATTAATAAACTATCTGCCTCGGGAGCAGAGGAAGCATTTGAAAGATGTGTTCCTGCAGTATGAGGATATATGCAGGAATCGGTTGGGTAGGACTAATGCTATTGTATATGAAATAGATTCAGGAAATACAGTTCTGATAAAAAAAAATGTCCCTTTCGGCTTAATTCATTTAACGTCAGGCAGCTCCAGAAGGAAGAGGAGCTGATGCTCAACGAGGATATCATCAAGTCGAACCAAAGTGAGTGGGTTTCACCAATTTACTTGGTTCCGAAAATGGATGACACTCAACAATTTTGCATGGATTGGGGAAGCTCAACACCATTTAAAAAATCGGGCTCAGATCCAATACCAAGTAAGTAGGACTGCAACGAGAAATTTGGATGAGCCAGTTAGATCATCAATTTGGACTTACAACGTGGTCAATTGGCAAGTCCCTTTATCAGAGACGGCGCAATAAGTTTCTGCGTTTGTAACTGAAAATGGGCAATATCAATTAAAAGTGATGAAGAGTGCGAGCGCTACATTCCACAGACTCAAGAATGGAGTTGTGGCGTGGTTCACAAGCTGTGCAGTCTATTTGGACAATGTAAGTGTTCGAAAACTTTCATGGTACAGTTGGCAGAGCTCCTAGAATGCCTACGAGAAACAAAACTGACAATAAACGTGAAAACAGAGGTGACATTCTTGGGACATAACATCAGTGGAAAGTTAACTGCACTGAATGCAAAGACGAAGGCCATCGTGGATTTTCCACGATAACCTTCAAAGTCTTTTGGTACTGAACAGTTTATATAAAAAGTTTGTTCCGAATTACAACAGTGTAAGTGGCACTGTTAAATGATTTGTTGGAGAAGAAACCAAACTATCACTGTCAGAACAATGCCAGGAGGCATTCGACCATTTAAAGTATTATTAACGACAGCATCAGTTTTAGCTACGTCAAAATTTTCGAACAATTTCAAAGTTGCCATCGATGCTAGTGACACAGTAGTTGGAGCAGTACTGATGCAGGAAGATGATAATGGGATTAGACTGCCAGTCATTTTTCGAGGAATCCACCGAATGAAATACTCCATGGTCGAACAAAGAAATTCTGATTTGGGTACTGGCCTTACAACATTTTAATGTCGACGTTAGGAAAAATATGTCAGAGATGGTTGTGTACACGGATCACAGTCCTCATACATTCTTGGAACGCTTTAAAGAAAATAATATGAATCTATTCTGTTGTAGTCTTTTGATTTGCAAATCGTACATCTTGCGTGTTATAAAATGCAATTGTAGTTTCATTATTGTGCATTTAATGGATAAAATACAGATAAGAATGTTATCTATTCAATGACTTATTTGTATGCATGTATGTATGTCATGATAATTTATTTACGGAATAGAAAAACATCCATCTTTTCAAGATGATGGTGCATGTTTTTCTTGAGGGAGATATGCTATGAAGGTGTAGGTGCATAACTGTCTCTTTAAGAAAAAGAGGATGCCAATGAGGACTGATCGAAAGCATAGACAGTGTTGAACAAGGTAAAAAAATCACACTTGGTTGAAACAAATAGCTGGAATTTCTTGGCCATAGAAGAAAAACTAACTCAAGTTTGGCCAATCAATTTCAATTATGCCCCAGATGCCAAAATCCAATTGAATTTGAATGCAGTGTTTTGATGACATTAAACAATGAAATGATTCGAAGATTTATGGTAAAACAGAATACATTTTAAACAGTTTTTGGAGAAAGCTAAGAAAATCCACAAGTAGACAAATAGCTGTTTGTAAGGTACCTATCCTTAAGAAACGTTGTGCAGCAGAAGACTGAGTTGAGAGACGACCCATTAAAACCCAGTGCAAAACCTAGAGGGAAAAAATCTACAAAGGAAAGTCGATAAAGCTGACTGGATGCGAAGTGCTATTTTTCTTCTAACTTTTAATCTAATTTGTAAATCGGACCAGTATTGTAGAGTGGGAGATAAAACATAGGTTTAAGAGAAAGGAGTTGGAATTAGCCCGTAGTAAATAGTTGTAACTTTTTAAATGGTCTCTGTTGGACTTTCAGAATAAATTTATTTTTACAGTGAAGTCTGAGGTAGATCTTTGCCTCTCGAAATTTTACAGATTATTGCGTGAGGTGAGTTTCTATGTTTTTTGGGTTTAAATTAGCAGACGCATTTACGACGTGCCATAACAGTAGTGCCTCAAGTGCTGGCAGTAAAGCTCAGAAGCAATGAAATAGTGTGTGTCGGACCCTTGTTCACTTTGCCGTGTATCCCATGTGCCACTCCATGTTCGACAGACTGTTTCAGGAGTTTTGAGCCTTGTGTTTGAATCTTTGTCCCTGTCCACTGATTGCGTGTATTTGTGCATTTCATCTGATGGTACGGTCAATTACACGAGGAAGTCGCTTGAATATTATTGTGAAAGACCAGGCATTTAACTTTTGGCTTCTGGGTTTATTCTCAATGGAGTTCAGAAGGAATGAGAGGGATCTAATTTAAACATGCAGAATACTCAATGGTCTGAAGAAAGTTGTTGTTGGGTAGATGCTTCGATTGATAGGAGAGGTTACAACCCAAGTGCACAGCCTTAGAGTTAAGGAAAGAACTTTTACAACAGAGATAAGGAGAAACATCTTCAGCCAGAAAGTGATAAATGTATGGAATACAGTGCCACAGAATGCATCGGAGACAAGGTCACTGAATATATTTAAGTTTGAGATAGATCGGATCTTGAGTATTAAGGAAATCAGGGGTAACAGGCTGAAATGGAGAATGGCGTTGAGAAACCAATCAGCCATGATTGAATGGTGGAGCAGTCTCGATGAGCTGAATGGCCTGAATTCAGCTCCGATATCAAATGGTCTGATGGTCTTATCTGCGTCTGAAATATGGACAACAAATGGAGCAGAGGCTGCAGAGAGGGGAATCTCCAATACTATGGAATTTGTGTTTGTGAGGCAAGGGACATGAAATATTCACTCCGTTTTTTTCCCACGAACAGCTACGTTTCACCCAGGAGCAGATTGTGAGGGATCCCTGATTGAACAAGGAGCTGGTCACAGAACGATGTCATCTCCTTCAACATGACCTGCAGCTCCACACCAGGGGGAGGACAGTCCTGCCAGCGGCTGTTAAAGTAAAAGTTTCTTTCAGCTTCTATGATCTGGCACCTTCTTGACAAGATTGGGTGACATATCCATCATTTCCCAAAATGTTGACTTCAATGTCACAGTTCAATGTTGGAGGATACATATGGTGGATGCGGTGAATATAATGTTTTTTCGCCTCAACATGGAACTGCTGGGTGTATCTCTGTTTTCCCAGTCTGGCGGGATTCCCGTTTATGTACATGGCTCTGACAGGTCCCTAGGTCAATGGGGAGAAGTACAGGAAGTGAAGGAACTCAATACTCCAATAATGTGACCATGCATAGTTCAACATGTTGATGAATACCAACTGTCCTCGCATGAGCCGTAGCCTCTTCATTCAGAAGCAATCAGCCATTAATCTCGTTTCTGTGTTTCCACGTAGAAAGAAAGGAAGGCCTTTTGGATCAATGCTGTTCACTTGATACACGACTCAAATAATACCCCCGTCAACATTTTCGACACCAACCAACTACATCTAAATATCCCGTGTGTACTGAGAGAAATTGGGCCACTGGAAACATCAGAGAGCAGACCATCAGGGAGATGTAGCGACACTTCTGATATACTCACTGGACTACTACATCATGTAATATCTCTCCATTCATGGAATGTACAGCCGTTTATTCTTCCTGAAATATTAACAGTTTCACTGTTACCAATATTATGATCCATCTTCCAAATTGTACATTGCTGATCCATTTACAGATTCTCGAACTCCTTTTCATAACTTTATTTCCTGTCTACCTGAGCATCATTGGCCAGTTTAGTTTTGCTTTGTTCAATTTATCTAAACTGTGGATACAGGATGCAAGTAGTTGACGAGCCAGTTCTGGTCACTCCTTTACTATAATCCTTAATTTCTTTTAAACTGATAAAAAATAATTTGCAATTAATTCATGCCTGCTTCAAGCTCAGTAACCAGTTGTCCTCCTATTTCGGTATGGCAGAATTGAGAGGCTAAATGTTCCCTTCCATTTCCTGTGAACAGACATGATAGATTAAAAGATCTGCTCCAATTGCTGGGTAACAGGCTCGAATGGCTGAAGGGCCTCATTCTGTTCCTGTTTAAAACTATTGGTGGGCTGAGTAGCCTGTTCCAATATAGATGAAGTAGGGAATGGTGCTGACCATTTTGGAACCATCAGTGAACAGCCCACTTGTGACGTTATGATGGAGGAAAGGCCATTGATGCTGCAGCTGCTGATAACCTAAAATGTCTCATGGATGCACAATATCCATTTGTGCGGTCCTACTTCACAGGACGCATTGGCATACAAAACAGTGGGTGTTTTCAATATGAGGTATGTAGGACTGTGTGCTATGTACTCCTAAAAATACTGTTAGGGACAGATGGATCTGTAACAATTTGTTTTGTGAGAATGGTTCCCTGTTCTTAGTTCCCCTAACACTTCCCACTTTCTGGTTGCTCTTTATTTGAGGCCTCTTCCTCTTCAGTCAGTGGTGGACCTGTGGTAACACTCTTGGTGATGGACGTTGAAGTCCCACACACAGAGGACTGTCTCTGTCCGTGTTGCCCTCAGTGCTTTCACCAAGATTTCAACATTGAGGGGAACTGCTTTACCATGGAGGAATCGTGTAGAGGTAATAGATATGCATCATCCAAGTTTTCATTGAAAATATTTGACCTGCTAACATGCGATTTCCCGGGTTCTGGTCGCAATTTTGATGAATTCCGTGGTAATTCTTTTCTTGACTTTATACCATGACTTCTCAACCACTGGTGGGCCTGTCCTGCCGATGTTGCAGGATCGACCCACGGACATTAAGGGAGCTTGTTGAAACATTGTCCATTATAAACATAACAGGCGGGAAAAATTAAAGCCCTCGTCAACCCGAACTGTGGGCACGGTCATGGAGCTTCTCCAGGGTAAGGAAGGTCACAAGCAGGGCATTCCCTTCCCCCGGAATCAGGAGTGAAGGCCATTACTCGAGACCTTGCCTACATGCTCTGATGTTGCCCCGCAGGTTATAGCAGTCTCAGCCATCGTCGGAATGACGTCATTGCAGAGAGTTCATTGTCCTTTTCCATTCTGCCAGCGTAAGGGGAGACACAGGGAGAATCTCATCATTCGACATGAGAAAAATAAAAAAGAGGCTGCTAGATTATCATAACTTCACGAAAGGCATCACGAAATATGTGGCCGATTGTCCCATTCATCTCACTACAGCCCACGACTTTCAGATTACACAGACTTTTAATTGGTTTAAATTTAGAAACAGCAACGAAAAGTAAGTACAAGTAGAAGTTGTACATAGAAGTCAACCCTGCAGGGCTAATTTTCGACAGGTTATAAACAGGATATTAGATTTGCAAGAAATTGCTGGCAAGCCTCAACGGCTCTAACAGCTACAGTCGGAAGAAAGCAGAAACACCATCTCAAATCTGAAAACTCTCACCTGAACAGCTTTTGATTCAGATTCCAAGCATCTGCTGCTCTTTGTTTTCAGTGGATTACAAACATTGCGCACATAGCAGCATGAATGGATGACTTTAACTGGGAAAAAGGGAAATGGCTGAGATCAGAAGTGCAGGAGATGTGTTCGTTACAACCGAACACCCTGTACATCAGAGTTTGGGAGGTGGGTTGTGGTTTTATAGGGTCGGGGGATCATGGGGATTCTCATTTGATGAAAATGAGATCATGTTGGAGTTGTCCCACTGGAAATCCGCATCATCTGAATGGATTTTACGGAGAGAGAGAAACTGGGAAAATGTACTCCCTCTCAGGTGCTGGTGTAGTCAGACCAGGAATCCCAGACTGAGAGATTGAAAAGATCTAGAATCGAAATTGCAACTCTTGACGATAATGGGATGTGAAATTACACTCAGGGGAATTTCAAAAGATAAACAGAGAGCAGGAAGGAGAATGGGGTTTAAAAATATTGATCGAATGGCAGAAGAGTCTCGATGGGACAAAAAGCTGAATTCTGTTGCTGTATCTTATCGTCTTTGGAACGGTGCCAGACATTTAAGCAAATATTTCACTGTACTTAGCAAAACTTTATTCTGGTTAAATGTGCCTCATTGAGAAGGTTAACTAAATATAGCTCACAAAAAGGATGGAAGATTGCATGCAATCACAAATAGAAACACAAACCGTGATGGGATTCACCTCAGGAATATGGAGTTGTTTTGAAGGAGCAATCTATCATTTATTACATGGATGAGAAGATTTTATTTTTTTTCCCGAATGGTTGCAAGTGTTTGGGTCTCTACGGCCCAGAGAGCTGTTCGGGCAGAGACAGTGAATATTTCTGAGGTACAGGAAGATAGATTCACGAAGAACATCAGAGCCAATTATAATCAGAAAGTGGGTGGGCGTGTGGAGCAATAAGGAATAACTGATCAGCCAGAATAATACTGAATGCGTGGGTAGGTTCAAAGGGCTGGATTGTCATCTGATGCAACTTAATGATGTTTCCCTGTCTTTGTAACAAGCGGTCTCTGTTCCTCCCCTTGGGGTATTTTTCTGACACTGGGTTAGGTGGGTGTTTCAGACAGAGGCAAACTTGATGGGCATGAGGGCCTTTGTCTGGAAGTTTCAAAGACTCTATTACAGTCCATTACAAGCATTCCCTAGAACATTCTGTCCCTGATATTCTCCGGAACATTGCGTATCCAGCATTCACGAAAGAGTTCATACCTGATATTCTCTGGAATATTTTATTCCCGATCTTCCCTGGAACATTCTGTAAAAAAAAACATTCCCGGAGCATTCTATACTGACACTTCCCGACATTTTCCAGAATATTCTACAACCAACATTCCTCAGGAGATTTTGTAATCGATATTAACTGGAACTGTCAACATCTGACATTTCCCAGAGCATTCTGTAACAAGCTGCACCCAGACGTTCTACACGTGGTGTTCCCTCGATCGTTCTGTACCCGACATTCTCTGGAATATTCTATAACCGACATTCCACAGAAACTTTTGTAACCAACATTACCCAGAAGAGTCTATACCTGACATTCCTTGGAACATTCTGTAATCGACAGTCTCTGGAATGTTCAGCACGTGACATTCCCCAGAACATTATGTGCCCGACACTTTCCAAAGCATTCTGTAACTGCCATTCTCAGAACTGTTCAGTGTCTGGAAATGCACAGGACAGTCTTTAGCCAACATTTCATTGAATATTCTGTAACCGACAGTCTCCAGACCATTCTCTAACTGACATTACCCACAACATTCTGTATTCGACATACCCGAGAGCATTATGTTCCCAAATTTTCTGGAACACTTTATTCACGATATTTTCTTGAACATTCAAAAGTTGCAATTGCACAGAAGAATCTGTGTCCGACATTCCCCGGAACATTCTACACCCGATACTTCCCAGAGCATTGTGCACCCAACTTTTCCCAGAACGTTCTGTACCCGACACTATCCAGAACATTCTGCACAGACATGAGCCAGAACAAGCAAAAGAAATGACATTCTCCAGAGTATTCAATAAACAACATTCGCAAAACATTCTAAAACCGACACTCGCTGAAAATCTTTGTAAGTGAGATTCCGTGGCATCTTCTGTACCCAAAATTCACCAGAGTATTCTACACTCAACGCTCCCCAGAACATTTTCACCGCAACATTTCCCGGAATATTGCATAACTGACATTCCCCAGAACATTCTGTAAGCCACAGACCACGAACGTTCTGTACCCAACATTATCTGAGACATTCTCTACCTGACATTCTCTGGAACATTCTCTCACTATCGTTCCCGGGAGTTGATGTAATCAACAAACCAAGAATATTCTCTAACCAACACTCCCTGGAACATTGTGTACCCAAATTCTCTGGAACATGCTAATCCCGACATTCATAAGAACATTAGGAAACCGACAATCCCCAGAATATTCGGTGCTAGCCATTCCCCGAAACATTCAATACTGCAACACTTCACAAACCATTCTATAGCCGACACGACAGAGAACAGTGTCTACCCGATATTGCACAGAATATTATGTTCCCGAGATTCTGAGGATCTATCTATAAGCAATATTCACCAAAGCATTCTTTAGACGAACGTCTCCAGAACATTCTAAAAGTGACATTCCCCAGAATATTTTGTACCCGATATTCTCTGGAACTTCCTGTACCTGACGTTCCTCATAACATTCTGGAACCAAAAGTCCCCAGAACATTTTGTGCCCGAAATTCTCCAACACAATCTCTTCCCAATATTCTCTGGAACATTTTGTAAGCGACACTCTCCAGGAAATTCAAAACCGACGTCCTTGGAACATTCTATACTTGACATTCAGTGAAATATTCTATACTCGATATTCTCTGCAACTTTCTATACGTGACGTTCCGTGGAACATTCCTTGCTGGCCATTCCCCATGACATTCTACCCAACACTTCTCCAAACATTGTATACCTGACACGCCAGAGAACATTCTCAAACCGATATTAAACAGAACGTTTTATCCTCGACATTCTGAGGATCATTCAATAAGCAATATTTACGAGAGCATTCTATAACTGACCATCTCAGGGACATTCTAAAATTGACATTCCCCAGTATATTCTGTAACTGACATTCTCTGGAAATTTCTATATCTGATGTTCCTCACAATATTCTGTAACCAACATTCCCTGGAAAATTCTGTATTTGAAATTCTCCAAAACAATCTTCCTGATGTTCTTTTGGACATTCTCTAAGCAACATTCTCCAGAACATTCAATACCGAATTCCGCGGAAGATTCTGTAACTGACATTCCCCGGATTCTAAACTCGACATTCCCTTGGAAGTTCTGTACCTGACATTCCTTAGAGCACTCTATACTCGACATTCGCCTGAGATGTCTTTAAGTGACATTCCCCAGAACACACTATACTCGACATTCTCCAAAATGTTCTACACACAACATTCCCCAGAAAGTTTTATAACATACATTTTCTGAATCGTTGTGTAACAATATTTCCTGGAATGTCTGATCCAGTTCCTGGATCATTCTGTATCTGACACTCCCAGGAGAATTCTGTACACGACATTCTCGTACATGTCGTGTATACCCTGTACCCGATATTATCTGGACCAATCTATGCCCGACATTCTTTGGAACATTAGAAAACTAATATTCCCTGTGAAATTCTCTACCCGACATTGTCCAAAGCATTCCATACCTAACATTGCCTGGAACATTCTGTAACCGACATTCCCTGGAAAATTCTATAATCGACAAATGCCCAATCATTCTGTATTCGACATTCCCCAAAACATTCTGTTCCCGACATTGTCTCAATGTCCTATACCGGACATTCTCTAGAACATTCTAAAACTGACTTTCCCCGAACACTCTATACCAGACATTCTCTGGAATGTTCTGTACCTAACATTCTCCGGAGCATCTATACCCGACATTGCCCAGAACATTCTGTTTGCCATATTCGCCAGAACATTTGACAACCAGTATTATTTATGAATGGTTGAACGTCAGTGAATTGAACAAAACATAAGATCCCAAGTGAAGAGATCCCGAACCAGTAGGAGACACTGTTCTGAACTCCCCTCAGGCGGTTAAATAAGTGAATAAATTTAACCTGCGTTGATATTTCTTCATGACAGAAGATTGACTGCAACTGAGACAAAAAAGGCAATCATTTCCAACATCCGTTCGTCTTCAAGGAAATGGGAGAGAATCCTGAAGGACAGTATCGTTTTCAGCCTCTGTATTAGGAACTCTAAAGCAGTGAATAAAGTGGTGCTGGAAAAAACACAGGAGGCCAGGCAGCATCTGAGGAGCAGGAGAATCGACGTTTCGGGCTTGGCCTGCTGTGTTTTTCCAGCACCACATTTTTTAACTCTGGTCTCCAGCATCTGCAGTCCTCACTCTCTCCCACTCTAAAGAAGTGGCCTGTAATTGCTGTCGAGTGATTGAGTGTGTGGGAATGTTCGAAATACCATCTTATCTTACGACTGTGCATCTGTGTGATTATGAAATAAGTTTTGTGTGTGTTTTTCAGAATTTCCCAAATATTATTTCAGCTCCAATTATATCAATATTTCTCCAAATACAGTGGCACATTTGATAATCTCACTGGATCCTCAAGCAAACCGACGACTTTTTCGGCAGGTTTGTTTGTTTTTCTTGCTTGTTTTCCTTCTCTACAGTTAACGTAATGACGATCTTGGTCCTGCTTTATAAAGATTGTGGAATGTCTCCGTGTGTCAGACCCTACGTGGGGACCATGACAGTGGCGGATCTTTTGGTCTTCATCCTCGACCTGATATTGAAACAGATTCGCGTTTTTTTAAAAGAACAGCTTTATTTGCTGTACTCCATCCCCGTGTGTAATATCCATGCTGTCCTGCTTTACGCAGCGACTGACGGTTCTGTCTGTTTCTCCGTCACTTTCACCTTTGACCGATTTGTTGCCACACGTTTGCAAAATCTGCAACGTAAATATTGTACTGAAAAAACGGTGGGTGTGATTCTGGGAACAGTGACTGTGTTCAGCTGTTCATTAAATATTTTCTGGTATTTTATGCTCTCAGTCTTGTATCGGCTTGGAAACTTCCTCTGGTTTCATGAAATACAAATTGATGTTTACAGTCGCGTGTCTGGATCACATTCGAGTTCCTCCACAACCCTGCTCTCACATTTGTCCTGATACTGCTACTCAAATCTTTCACCATCAGACACAATTTACTGACCAGTAGAGTCCACAAGAGTCTCCGTTCTCACAATGGGGTCATGCAGTGTGACACAGAAATGAAAAATCGAAAAACATCTCTTGTCTTAGTGTTTGTAATCTCGGCTAATTTCATCCTAATATGGTCAATGTTAATGGTGTATTCGATATGCTACAGAAGTATTTGAATGTGGATACTCCGTTTTTTCTAGATTGGTTTGTGCAGTAATTGGGCTTCAATTCTCCTTAGTTGCTACACAAACATGTCAATTTATGCTCTGACCCAGCCTAAATTCAGACTGCAACTGAAAGAAGTGATGAAATATCCCTAAACCCAAATTCAGCAACTAATCAAAATCACTTATTAATCAATCCATCCGATATTTTCTCGTTTCATTCCAGTGTTTCAGTAATGAGGCAGCCCGATAGTATTGTAACAGACTGATGGAAGTACTGGTTTGTACAAAGGTATTCCACTGGAGGTTACAGCGTCACATTTCAATGATTTTTTTCAACTTAAGGAGCAGTACGAAAAGGCGCAGTCAGACTGACTGTATCTACGACTTCTATTTGCAAAGAATAAAAAACGTTTAATTAAAATGTGCCAAGCTGCTCCATAAACGATAATGTTGAACAATCTGAGGGAGGGAGAGCCAGACTCAGCCGCAAGCCCTGGTCGACAAGGAAATGGAGGAGACCGGGTTTGAGTTCAGCAGTTGGGTTTAATTTACTCTGTCCTTCGTTTCACCTCAGGAGGTTACACACGCTGCCGCATTTTCCTTCACTCTCTCTTCCTCTTGCTTTCTCTTCCCCTCCCACTCTCGCTATCTCCAACTGAGCTCCGTGGCAATGAGTTCACAGACCATTGAACAGAGAACAGAATAGAGACGGGTTCACATGCCGTTGCTCGAGCAGACTGTTGATGGGTTTACATACCGTTGCGAGGAGAACAAAGTGGGAATTGGGTCATAGGCCATTGCTTGGAGAACGAGTGTGGATGGGTTCACAGGCCGTTGATGAAATGAATATTGGGGATGGGGTGACAGGCAGTTGCTAGGCCATCTGGCTGACGGCATGTTCACAGGCAGCTCGTGGGGATATCTGTGGTTTTGTGTTCGCAGGATATTGCTTGGAGAAGAAAGTGCGACTGGGATTAGAGGCCGTTCGTAGGAGAACACAGTGGGAAGTTTTCACTCGTCGTTGCTCAGGAACAGAATGGGGATCTGTTCATGGACTGAAAGTCGGAAAACAGAGTTTGGGATGATGTCATCGGCTGTTGCGAGGAGAACAGTTTGGAGATGATCTCAGCGTGTGTTGCTAACAGAGCAGAGTTAAGATTGGTCTGCAGACTGTTGCCAGGAGAACAGTTTTGGAATGGTTTCACATGTGGGACGGGTTTATATCGGACTGGAGTGCTTTCGTGACAGTGACTATGGGTCTGGTTTATATGGGACTGGATGGGTTTGGTGTCAGTGACGGTGTGGCTGTTTTCTTTCGGACTGGCGGAGATTGGTGTCAGTGACTTGGGGAAGGATTATACTTGACTGGAGGGGATTGGTTTCAGTGACTGTGGGCTGGTTAATTCGGAATGGATTGAATTGATGTCAGTGACTTTGGGACTCATTTATGTCAGACTGGAGGGGATTGGTGTCAGTGACCGTGGATTATGTTTATATCAGACCGAAGGAGGTTGGTGCAAGTGACTGTGACACGTGGTTACAATTTATTGGGATGGATTAGTTTCAATGACTGCGAGATTGGTTTCTATTGGTCTGGATGGAATTGCTGCCAGTTGCGATGGGAGTGGCTTACATCAGAATGGAGAAGATTGCTGTTTTTGAGTGCGATGCTGGTGTATAGCTGATTTCAATGGATTCGTATCAGAGACTGTGGGAATTGTTTATATTGGCCTAGAGGGATTCGAGTCAATGACTCTGGGAACGTATATATCGGAATGAAAGCGTTTGGTGTCAGTGAATGTGGGGCTGGTTTACATCGGACTGGAGGGGATTGGGATTAGTGCTAGTGGGAGTGTTTTATATCGGACGGGAGAGGTCTGGTGTCAGTGACTGTGGCACTGAATTATATCAGACTGAAGTGGTGTCCTTTCAGTAACTGCGGCACGAGTTCATATCGGAATGGAGAGATTCAATTCAACGAATGTGGGAGTGCTTGATTTTCTACTGAAGGAGATTCGTGACAATGAATATTTCGCAGTGGAATGGATTGGCGTCATTGACTGTGGGGCGGATTTTTTTATCGGACTGGAGGGGAGTTTTTTTAGTCACTGTACTACAAGATTATTTCGGATGGGAGGGAAAATGTGTCTGTGACAGTGGCACGAGTTTATATCGGACCTGATCAGAATTGTTTCAGTGACTATGGCTCCGATTTATATCGGACTGGAGGGTGTTGGTACCAGTGACTTTGAGACTGGTTACAATCGAACAGGATTGGATTGGTGTTAGTGACAGTGGGACTGCTTCTTAATGGGCTGGAGGGGATTGGCATCAGTGACTGTGGGACTGGATAACATCCTGCTTGAGGGGTTTATGTCATTGAAACTTGGCCAAGTTTATATCGGACTGGAGTGGATTGGTCTCGGTGAATGTGGGAGTGGTTTAAACGGAACTGTAGGAAATTTGTGTCAGATATTGGGGACTGGTTTATATCGGACTGACGGGGTCTGGAGTCAGTGACTGTGGGACTGGATTAAACAGGACTGAAGGGGATTCGTTTCAGTGACTGTGGCACTAGTTTATATCAGACTAGATGTGATTCGAAATAATGACTGTGGGAGTGCTTGATATCCGATTGTAGGAGATTCTTGTCAATGAATGCCGTAGTGCTGGATTTCACATTGGAATGGATTGGCGTCATTGACTGAGGGACGGGTTTATTTCGGAGTGGAGGGGAACGTCGTCAGACACTGTGGTGCTAGTTTAAATCAGACTGGGGGGTATTTGTGTCTGTGACTGTGGATATAGTTTATATAGGACCTGAGGGGAATTGTGTCAGTGATTGTGGGCGTGGTTCATAGCAAACTGGAGAGAATTGGTGCCAGCGACTGTGGGATTGGTTCCAATTAAACAGGTGTGGATTGGTGTTGGTGACAGTGGGACTGGTTTATAACGGTCTGGGGGGAAGGGATTGTTATCAGTGACTCTGGAATTGGATTGTATCGTGTTGGTGCGGTTTGGGTAATTGACTCTGAGGCAGATTGATATTGGACTGGAGGGGATTGCTGTCGGTCAATGTGGGAATAGTTTATATGGAACTGGAGGAAATTCATGTAAGTGACTGTGAGACTGCTTTATATCAGACTGGAGGCGATTGGTGTTAGTAACAGCCCGAATGTTTTATATTGGACTGAAGAAGATTTGTGTCAGTGACTTTGAAGTTTATGTTGTATTGTCGTATATTGGTGACAATGACTGTTGGACTTGTTTATATCGATTGAGGGGAATTGTGTCATCGACCGTGGGACTGGTTTACTTCGGACTGAATGGAAATGCTGTCAGTGATTGTGGGCCATTTTTATCTCGGACTAGAGGTGATTGGTGCCAGTGACTGTTGGACTCATTTTTATTGGACTGGTGGAGATTCGTGCGAATGACGGTTGGAGTACTTTATAACGCTCTGGAGGAGCTTCTTGTCAATGATTTTGGGAGTTGTTTGTATTGGACTGGAGGGTACTGGTGTCATTAACTGTGTGATTGGTTTATATCAGACTGGAGGGTTTGGGGTAATTGACTGTGGGACTGTTTTATATTAGTCTGTAGGCTTTTGGTGCCAGTGATTATTGCGTGGACTGGGGAGGGGGGATTCGTGTCATTGAATGTGGGATCAGTTTACATCGGTCTGCAGAAGGTTTGTATCAATGACTGTAGGATTGTTTATATCGCACTGGAGGAGTTTCCTGTCAATGTCTTTGCAAGCGGTTTATTCCGGAATGGACAGTATTGGTTTCACAGACTGTTGCACTGATTCATATTGGGCTGGAGGGAAATTGCATGAATGACTGTTTGTATCGGACTGGAAGGGATTGGCGTCAGAGACTGTGGGATTGATTTATATTGGACTGGAGGTGATTGTTGCCAGTAACTCTGGGACTCGTTTTTATCGAATTTGAGGAGCTTGTTGTCAGTGAATGTGGCACTTGTTTATGTTGGGCAAGAGGGGATTGTTGTCAGTGACTCTGGGACTCGTTTGCATCGAACTCGAGGAGATTGCTGTCAGTCAATGTGGCACTGGTCTGTATTGGATTGGATTGGTGTCACTGACTGTGGGTCTTGTTTATGTCGGACTGGAGGAGATTGATGCTTGAAAATGTGTTGCTGGAAAAGCGCAGCAGGTCAGGCAGCATCAAAGGAGAAGGAGAATCAACGTTTCGGGCATAAGCCCTTCTTTATGAATGTTTCCCTTCTCATTGCACAAATAAACTTATGTAATTAAGGTTGCAATAGCGCCAGAGACTATAGGACCACTGCCTTACTTGTGAGATAGAGACAACTGATGGGCCTTTACTCTAAGAGTCACGGACCCTCAAGCAAGGAGCAAGGTTAAGAAGGTGAGACCTTCAGAGCGACTTTAGCTGTTATGGGGATTGAATGTGTGGTGTTGGTGTTGCTCTTAATCTCAAATCAACCACCCACCCAACTGAGATAACCCATTTCCAAATATTATGCATTACTAGGGGCGGAGGACGGGTTTGGAGGTGGAAAGTGTCTAAAGTGAAGTGCTGCTGAAACGCTAGTCATGACAGAGTTGGGGTGCTGATGTTGTGGGGTCGCGTGGCTAAGCGATCTGTGGTACTGGTTTAAGCGCTAGTCTCTATGGAGTTGTGATTTTAAATCCCACCGCTGCCATTATTGCAGGCACTTGTATATGAAAGGGCTGCGCAGGTTCTCATGGTTTTCATTTGAGTGTTTGCGACTGTTGATCTCAGGGTCGTGGGTTTGATCTTCACGCTGGGTGCTTTCATTTTCTTACTGGATCCCAGCTGTCCATTCCACTTCCAATGTGGGTGCTGTCACTCTTTCGTTGACACGTCGTTTTCTGAGGATAAAGTACCTTCACTTCACTGGAAGTGGCCGTGAAAAGTCAATCAATGTCCGCGAATGTACGATGCATGGTGTCCATTTCAAAGGTGTAGTTTCCATCTAACCATGCATTAAAATGGCCACTCGCTGGGGGGACTGTAACTGACGGCTCCATTTCAAATGTTGCTGAACAGAAATGAACTGATTCAGAAGGTTCTAATGAAAGTTTCACAATTGACATGGAGAATGATCTGCTTGTGGGTCCATGTGGGTTGACGCAACGAACAGCTTATTCTCGGTAACTGGCAGCCGGGGGGGTGGGGGGGGTGGGGGGGGGGTGGCGGTGTTGGGCTGGGTTGTGAGTTTTCATTGTTGGACCAAAATGATCTATGGGAACGAGGAAGTCAGACAGTTTAAGAGAAGAGAGAGCTGATTGGTCGAAGATAAATCTCCCATTTTCTGTTTCCGTAACAAACAGAATTTGACAGAAAATATCAGCTGGTCTGGCAGCATCTTGGAAATAGAAAGCAGACTTATAATTTCAGGGCCAGTGACGCTTCTTTTTTCATGTCCATCTCCGTCTGCTTTTCCGCATCTCGCTTTTTATTGACTATCTCCTGACTTCCACCTTTATCGTGAGCTTCATTTTAATTGTTTTCCTCTCCTGCCATTTTGCAAGTCTCGAGATTTGTTTCGGATATATCCCATGTCAACATTTTGACCAGCTCAGATAGAAGGTCTTTGAACCGAATAAATAACTCTGTTTCTATCTCCTTACGTACCTTATGGCCAGAGAACAGAAGGTAGAGGTGGACAGTTAGGCCTTTTAGCCCATCTCGTCTGCTCCGCCATTTGATCATGGCAGATATAGGTCTCAAGCCCAGTATCCAGAATTCTCCCTGCAACGCTTACCCCACCTGATTTTAGGATCCAGTATGTATCCCAGCTAGATCTGAACTTGACACCTTTTGTATGTATTGGCAGCTTGTTGCCATGTCTCTATGTGTAACCGAGCTTGGTATCATTCCCACGCGTTGGCAAACACGATCTGTTGTGAGCAAAACAATCACCCCATGGGTGGGTGGGGGGGGGGGGTGGTGCAGTTCGATCAGGTCTCTGGCCCCACTGTGTTTCAGTGGGGAATTGGTTATCACGTTCACCTCCAACGGGTATTACGCACTGACTGCACTGGAAGGGGGCTGACAATGTGAAGTGCTAATTGCCAAGGGAGCCTTCATTTCCACTGACCTACCCCTGTCAATACCTAACAAAGAAGTTTTGTAAAAGTGATTAATGGACAACGAATCCCTGCATACTTGCGCGAGACAACTCCAGTGGAAATCATTCATCGGCATATACCAACGCAATTGCATATATGTGAAAATACTGAAGGAACACAAGCCGCACTGCTAAAAATAAAAGTGAAATACCCGAAAAGATTCCAGATTGTGAAAGCAAAATTATTTAATTCGGATGTTTAGTTTCTCAAGACAAGAGAAGAATGCTTGCAGACAGAAACTTTGCAATGCAACACATGCCACTCCCTTTGGAAGTCCGTGGTGTGAGAAAAAGATCTGTGCTTCTTTAATTACTGCTGGGATTTTATCCCTACGTTTCCCAAATTGGTCGGGACAGTACAATGGTTACCGGAATAAAATGACTCCTACAGAAAATTGAAAGTAGAGTTATGTCAGCTCCGAAACAGGGATTGCCAGATGCAAATAAATACTTCCAACGTTATCGTGGCAAGTTGGGGATGTGGGTGGTTTTCCCTTGGCGGTGGGAATGCAGGTCCATGGAGACAAAGAATGACATATAAGATACTATTCCACTGTGCAGGAATCTGTAGTTAACGGCTTGGCCAAGTACATAGCTGCCTTAGACTGTTCAGCATGTGCCGTAAGAATATCACTTTCCATCCGAAGTTACCCTTGTAGAAATGCTGAATACGTGGAAATTACGATCAGTATCTTACAAGAGAAGGGGCGAAATGGCAGGCTGTTCTTTTGATATTCACCAAATCCGTTACTATAGTACAAGATACCAAGAAAAACCCAGCTGTAGCGGATGCATAAAGCAGCGAGGGACAAAGAGGAAGAACAGGATAAACAGAAGCAATTAGAGAGTCTTTGACAGGTGTCATCAGCGGGTAGTAAAGTTATGGGCCAGACTCCACTCGGTAAAACTGGCTTTGATGTAAATTGAAATGGTCCTTATGAGGTTATAATTTGTATTGATAAGTGTGTTCATACTGACATGCAATGGAAAGAGGTCTGGAAACAGTGGTCCAAACTGGAGAAATATACAGGCACCAAATAATAACCTTCACCCTCTGCTTTTCTTTCAGCCTGATTCCTCTCTGAACTTGCAGAGGTCCTTTGCGGTTGTCGGGCGCGTCCGGTACTGTCTTTAGACCATTGTATAACTCCATTCAGTAATCTTCAGCATGGTTTTATTCGTTTTCGCCCTGGTCTAATTGTGCCGATCTAACATGTTTAAACTTATGAAAAAAGTTATTGCTGTAAGAGTTCTTAAAACATAACTTTGTGTTAATTCAAACTTTGCATAGGAACATGTCGAATGACTAGAATGAGCCATAAAGTAAGTTTAACGAAAATAGATACATTTAGAGAAAGGATAAGTCACAATTGGGGATAGATTGAAGTTGTCACGCATTTTAGTGAAAAGGAAGTTTAGGCGAGAGTATAGAACTGAAAGCTTTCTTTTGTTTGTGTCTTTGTCTTTACCTGGTGAACTGGTGATCAAGCCACGACTCGAGGCATTGGGACTTTGTGTGATGAGATAAAATCTCACAGATCTTTTGATTAAATCATATGGGAGACAACAATACTTCACAGTCTTGGGATACAGATGTAAGTGTGCAAAAGTGATTGTTACCTCAGGAGTAACGAACATGTGTGAATGCTGAGAAAAAAAGGGAGGAAGGATTTGCCCCGAAGAATGGAACTTCGACATGTACACATCCTTGACAAATTAATTAGTGTGGCTTGCAAGGACACAAGACCTTTGTATAAATGATAAAATATTGACACATAATCCGTAGAGAAACTTACTTTAAAACAGTGATAGTGATCTGTCGTGATAGGGAGAAAACAAAACTGATACTCCTGTCGCTTTGCAGAGCCATCTGGCGCTTGACTATATACCAGAAGCACCAGGTGGCACCTGTGTTGCTTTTGGGCTGGAGTATTGCACGTACATTTCGAACACTTCGGAAAATGTAACTAACCTCATGGATCACATATGCCTTGAGGCTGATAAGGTCCAGCTGGAAACAATTTCATGCTGACAATCCTTCGGGGTGGCTGGAACGGCTACTGGCTGTTTTTTGGGCTCGTAAATTCTGCATTCATTGATTATTACTGGTGTTATTGTCATTGTTTGTTATGTCTTTGTGGCACTTTTCAATTCATGTTGGATAATGTTAACTGCTCGCCTTATACCCGCTGCTAGACTCCATAGTGAAGTTAATGTCCAGCATTCCTGACAGTGTGATAGGGACTGACCTGAGCTTTCGACGCAAGTTGTCTCGAGTCCAAGGACACCCATTGTATCTGGGGCTGGGCATTATGGGAATAATGCTAATATTACTAGTGTTGGCTGGGATACTTGGCCAAAATGTGCTGCTGACAGAACATTATGTTTTCTGCGTGAAACGAGAACGTTAGCAAAACTAACCACAGACAGTCATGATCTGCTATGAAAGACAATGGACAAGTATTGTGCTAAACGCAGAGATACCTTACCTGTTATTCACTAAACTGAGATTCTGCAGCTAGTTGTGGAAACAGTTCCTGTTATTGTAAAATACATTTCCGGTTATTGAGAGTTGTGGTAAGGTAACAATGAAACGTCTTGCTGCAGCCTATTGCCTAAATCATTTTGTGACCCGAACAGCCTGCGAATCTTCAAGAGGAAAAACACTAACGGAATGGAAATGATGTGTTTTGGTAAAAGGCAAAAAAACCACCATTGTATTCCGGAAGATTGCTTGTTTGCATTCCCGCTCAAAGGGCGACCTCGCATATCCCAAAAGCTTTTGCATAAAAAAACCGCGCTTTGCCTTGCTCTAAATTTGAGTCTTGAGTAATTTTCACCTGCAACGAACATGACCCAGGAAGGTGTCTTGGGCTTTGGCAACTTCACTTTCAGCAAGGGTTAACATTAAGCCTGCATTCTGGCATGAATCCACTAATTCTACTCAATGTTGCAAATGTTTCTTATATGTGTGACCACAAATCAAAATATATACGACATAATTGAGTAACACAGAATCGACATTATTGGTTCGTCTCTAAATTGTGGCTGGCACATTTTTCACGCCAAAAGACATGCCTTTAAACTTGAACAGTTCATTTGGCATCACGAAAGCCAAAATCCTTTCGAACAAAGGTGTCTGTCAGTAACCTCTGAGCAAGTCAAACTTACAAATATAGGTTGCTTGTCTCACCTCTTTAACACAGTCTTCAAAACGTGCACTTGGATATGCATCAAGCTTTGCAACCGCATTGATTTTGCGGTAATCCACACATAACTGTTGGGCACCATCAGTCACTGTAACTCACTTCGAATTTGTCATCTTGGAGCGTCCGTTCTATCTCCTTTGAAGCTGTGTCCACTTTGGACGGTTATCCTTGTAAGGATGTTGCTTAACAGGAGTAGTATCTCCTCTATCGACATCATGCATAATTAGGTTGGTACTTGACAGCTTATTTCAAAATATCTCACCAGATGTTATTAATAACTCTTCCAAGTCATTTCGATTTTCCTCTGGAAGATAACTCAATTTATGCTAAACTTTGACCACTTCCTTGTTGTCGAACTTAATTTGAGGATTGTCCAACTGGAATCCTCTGAAATCAGTTTTCGTCTTTATGTTGTGACCAACAACATAGTTTCTTTTGGATTTCCTTAAAATTTCAAAATACCTTTTGAGCATATTCACAAGACACTGTGAGGTTCCGTTCTGTCTTGAGTCCTTCTCAAATAATCCACCTCGCTAAATTTCATTTCGAATATATATGGTCCACTAAACCTTGCTTTTAAGAGTTTACCTATCACTGGAAGTAACACTAACCTGTCGTATCTGACCGCAGAATCGCGAGTTTCTCATTTCTTGTTTGATTGTCGTTTCATGGTATTTTGTAATATTTATCACTCTGTTTAATCTTTTCCTAAAAAGTGACGCATAGTGCCTGCATTCGGGCGGATGGACTTGTCACGAATCAATTTTAGCGCCCCTCTCACGTTATGAGCAACAACTCATTCAAATGAACTACATTTGGTTGGTTCCTTTGGTGCATCTCTGATCGCAAAACATACAGAGGGAAATCCCTTCTGCCAATCATCTGGATAGTGTAAAGTATCAACCTTCAATGTGGTCTTTAATGACTTATATCTTCTTCTAGTCCTCCGTGCAACTCTGGATGGTACGCAGTAGATTTGAATTGTTGTATTCCCATACTGTCCATAACTTTCTCAAATAATGTTAATGTGAAATTTGATCCTTTGGTCGGATTGTATCTCTGTGGGTAGTTCGTATCTAGTGAAAACAATTGAGTTTTCCTACTAACTCCTACTAACCTTTTAGCTTCAATATTTCATGGTGCAGTGACCTTAGAAAATCTCGTGGACATATTCATTATTGTAACCAAATATATGTCACACTTGTTTGTTTCCTGCAGTGTTCTAACCCAACCAAGCATGACTTGTAAAAGCTTCCAAAGATGCAGGAAAAAGCATTAAAGGTGCGGGTTTTTTTTTTACTGCGTTTGATTTTCCAAATACCTGACAAATCAGGCAAAATTCAATTTCTGTACATCCTTGTGCAATCCAGCCCAGTTAAAATGTTTCTGTACGTTAGCTTGTGTTTTCTCGACTTTAAGTGTCCCCAACTAGTAGTTCATAATTTACCCTTTACACCTCTGTCTATAACACAATGGTAATATGATTGATGAACTTGTGCCGTTTTCTCATCTGACTGAATACGTTATAGTCTGTTTCCCCTCATTAAGACATCAATTTTAAGATAATAATATCCAGGGACACATTCGGATTTTTTTGTGTGTGCATGCCATTTGTTACAATTGCTTTAAAGTTTCATCTTTCTGCTGTAACTCAGTACATTTAACCAAGCTAAAGATGTCTGCGTTGTCAGCTCTCTGCTCCTGTTTTGTATCAACCATTTGATCAAACAGTGTCTCTGCTAATTCCCCTTCAACATTCACATCTCCACACTTTGGTCTTTCCTGTTTCAACTGATGACTTTGTGACCTCATTACCGCAGAGTCAGGAATCATCCCGGGAAGCAAAAATTCAGTTGTCTGTGTATCCATTGGCTATTTAACCACCTTGAGAAGCTTTCCTACCTGTGAACCCGCTTTACTTTTTAGAAAGGACAAATTATATTCCTGAAGCTGAGAGTTTTTCTTGTACTCCTACCATGACTTCTCCACATTTCAACCTCAGTTTACATAATCAAGCAAAGCTTATTTCAACGTCAATTCCAGAGACTCGCACTCGTTCAAATAATAATCCATCAGAGGTGCATATCTCCTAATCCTTCAAAATCATAGATTAAGAGCATCCTGTACCTTTTTATATTATAACTTCCTTACCTGTTGATCCTAGATTATCCAAGTCAACATTACCTTTGCATGTATCTAGTTTAAGATGATCTCGCACTTCCTTCTTAACGAACCTCTGATCAGATTTTACATTCTGGTATAGCTTTCTAGACTCCATTGTGCTTTCCATTACCTCTCCATTAAATTACCTAGCTTATACTGCTTTCCTATATCTGACTTCTCACTGCTTTTTCTAATCCACCAACATGGTGAATTCACGTGGGCTGCTTTATTGCAGTGAAAATATCAGAGTTTATTTTTAACTAACTTTCAACTTTAAGGGTTTCGCATTTACCCTGCTGTAAGTTATCTTTATATTTAACTGAGATTAACGTTTCTCTGTCTACGTGAGTATTTCACTTTTCCCCCATTTCCGTCCATCACTGCTAGAATTTTATTTGGAAGCTAAACTTGGATTGATGAACCAACTTATAATCAGCTGCTAATCTTGCCATTTTAACTCTGCTTTTCCACATGCGTTTTCGTTACTTCAGAAAGTGAATTTTCAAACTCCTCCAAAATAATCCTCACTCCAAAAGCGTCATAGGCTTGCTTGATTTTTAATGCCCTTTTCGACCTGTCAAAATTAGGTTGTTTCAGCCTTTCAGACTCAGTGTAGGTTTGACTAGAGTCCTTCACTGGATTCCTAACATGTTGTCTGCAGGCTTCTGACAAAGGTTCATACGCACTTCAGATGGCTTTCTACGTACTGTCATACATCCCAGATATCTCCCCTGACCACGATGCGAATACCTCACTAGTTCTATCTATAGTGTTTGCTGTGATCAACAAATCCATGGTCACTGGACACGGCATTTGTTTAGTAGCATTTTCAAATGAAATGAAAAAGCCTTCTGCATTCTTCTCATCAAACTTAGGCTGTGCGGGAATCTATTTAAGGGGTCCTTACCAGGCTTTTGGCTACCATGAGTTTGCTTATCCTCAATCATTACCGCAGGAAGCTAATTTTCACACTTTCTCTTCATTCTGTAAAGATTACTTTCCGATCGAAATGTCAATTTCTGAAGTTCAAACTCCTGCTCTTTTTTCCTTTCCTCTCTCTCCGTTTTTCTGTCTAATTTCCCTTGTTATGTTTTGTTCCAGTAAAGCGATCCCATCCTTTAAGCTTTGCCCGCCTAAAGGGATTATTTCCTTTCCTGTTTCATCTAATTTGGTATTGCCTTCCTTTTTCTCTCTCCTGCTTTTCACCGTGGCTCAGACAGCGTCATTTCTTTTGCTCTTGCCTTCTCTTTTGCCTCCAACACAAGCTGCTTCATTTTCAAACAAACTTATTTTGGTCCAGCAGCTTCACAACTCTACTTGCTGAAACCAAACCAAACCAGAGTAAGGCTGAGCTGGCCATACCCCTTTCCATATCAAGGTTTTCTACTGAACTTGAAAGCCTTATGACCGAGGCAGTATCTGTTACCTACGATCAATTTGTACCTAAAGACTTCCAAACCTCGACCTTTTGGAAGCTGTATCTTGACAACCACCAGAAAAAAAAGCAGAATATAACGTTCTTAATGGAGCAGCAACATCACAAGTTTAAACAACCGCAAATGGGAGGAGTTCGTCAAATAGACAGAGACAGGGAGATTGGGAGTGAATGTGATAGAAAGATGTGTTTACGAGAGCCAAAATGCTGAAATCAAGAGTTTCAGCAACATCTTGCAACATGGGCCAATAGCTCCAGGGCTATTTTCGTAAGCTCAGATGATGGAGAATTTTGGATAACCACTTGTTCTCCAAATTTGGAACTGGGTGTGTTTTCAGCACGTTTTGAACTCATTGGGATGAAACGAAGAATAAATTATCTAAGTATAATTTCCTTTGTGTGTGACAGAAGTGTCGTCTGCATGATGTTGAGCTAAGTTTTGATACTATCTTATCGAACACAATTTGTTAACCAACTACCCCACCACGTTTTGTCATTTCAGTCAATCCCAGGCCGATTCACCCACCCATCAAGGCAAGAGGTACTGGCAATCGCCCGATGTGACTGGATAATTTGCGATTCCTGGCACTGGTGTCATCTTTAAAGGACCAGTGGCCAATTGGTTGTGCTTTGTCGTTCATATCTACCATGCACGGTTTACCCTGAGCATAGCAGACACGGGGCAATTGCACCACAATTTTCCGACAGTGGCACGGATTTCCTGGTGTGTGGTGTAGTGCAAGGAAGAACTATTCTCTTCCCAGACCAGGCCACGGCTCCGGACCACTAACCATGATCTGAGCTCATCAGCCAGCTAAGTACAGTATCTACGATCTGAAAAAATACAGGACTAGCCACATTTACCTTTCCTGCTCTACCAGGATGATTGTTGCCATATTTTCCATGCACCCTCACCCTCGCTATACATCTGTTAAAACATCAACCCCCGAACAAAGCTTATTTTCTATGGGTCCCAATGCTGCATGCAGCATAATCCCACTGTCTCTCTCTTTCTCCCTCTGTAGTATAAACACACTGTTACATTTTTTTTCGAGAGAATGCCGCTTCCAAAATGTGATGGATGATGTCTTCTATGGAATGTATGTAGGGTATTGTTGCAAATAATTCCCAGATTCAGAAAAATGTCAGTATCCTAGTGCCTAACATATAAGGTGATGAAAAACCGTTGTATATTTTTTTTCCAAATCACCATCTCCACAGTCTATCGTGAGGCCATTCAGCCATTGAAAACTGCTCCAGCTTTCAACAGGATCGTGGCAGCTCTGTTTGCGTCTTGAGATCCATGTTGCAGGAATATTCAGTCATTCAACTCTTTGTTTTGTGGTCAATGTCCAGATGACACTCAGACACCTCTTACACCAGTTTACTTCAAGTATGCGTTCAGCAGTTATTTCCAATAAGGACGGAAACTGCAAACTGTATTTTCCATAAAATTTGTGCTCTTACATAATTGTAAGAACACTATACACAGACCTATGTAAAACATTTAATTATTTTATAGTTATAAATATACGATAAGTATTACTAATTCAGTTTATGTCTCTTTTCTCACCTCATTTTATTCAGCCAAAGACATCAACTGAACATTTGTCTCATTACAAAATACAATATCCAGCAGATAACCTTTTTTTAAAAAAGATCCACAGCCATTATCTTGATCATTATCTCTCTTGCACTTACTGCCTTGTTCCAGGTTTCTATTGTCCTTTACCTTTGACTATTTCTATGTAAAGCAATTTCATAGTTTCCGAGTCTGTTCACTGGACGGTTGGTTTGTCAAGTAGCACGAAAAGCTGCAATTGAGATGACTTGTCCTTTTCAGTTATTCAGGGGAACTTGTACATGTGGCTGAACACATGATCAGCAGAAAGTGACTCCATTTAACAATGAGTTCTTCAGTTTCAAATAACCTCCCTTCCCATTCTCCCATAATTTTCCAGCCTGTCCTCATCCCTTCCATTTCACTTAACGACACGTCAACCACCAACCAGTCCATACCCTCTATCTGTGTTCACTTCCCACTATGTCAGCACTCCACTCTTCTCCCAACTCAAAACCCTTCCCCGCCACTTATTAATTTGCCATTTTCATTTTATTTCCTGTTCTTGCCAGACTTAGGTTTCCTCATATTGTTCAGAGAAGTTTTTTTAAAATGTTGTCTTCTGTGAAGACAGAGCTAACGAAGTTGCGTCCTGGCTCTGCAGTTTCCACATTTTCAATTCCACAATCTCTACGTTCAGACCATAAGGAAGCTGCACATTTATTTTCTTTTGTTTTTCTTATTGACACACCTGTAGACTTATTAAGCATTATTTTCAACTGTGTTAATGTACTCTCCAGAAGACCAATAATTCATATCTTTATCTTCTCAACGATTGTGAAGTCACAGAAGCACGGTCTACCTTAGTTCCATTTTCCTATACGAGGCACATATTCATGCATGTTACAAGACCTCAATTGCTCGTCCAAGTAGATTTTAATACCCATGACAACAACCTCTCAGCAAGTACATTCCAGACACCCAGAACCTTCTGGGTGTAAAATAATCCTTTATTCCTCGCTAAATCTTACACCCTTCACTTTAAAACTGTGCTCCATTGTTCTTATTCCTTTGACGAAAAT
Source organism: Chiloscyllium punctatum (assembly GCF_047496795.1). Taxonomy (NCBI): domain Eukaryota; kingdom Metazoa; phylum Chordata; class Chondrichthyes; order Orectolobiformes; family Hemiscylliidae; genus Chiloscyllium; species Chiloscyllium punctatum. Next base: position 27,921,534 of record NC_092778.1, read on the forward strand.
GAAACGTTGCATTGTATCCACCCTACCCATACCACTGTTGATCTTATACGTTAACTGCTTACCCAGTCAATTTTGTCTGCTTCAAAGCAAACAAACCGTGCTTATCCGGACCTTTTTCTTCGTTGTTATGCTTCATCCCAGAGAAGATCCTGATGACTTTCCTCTGCACCCCTCCAGTACAAGCTCATCTTTCCTGTCATGTGGAGCTCAGAACTGGACACAGTACTTCACTATGGCATAATGGAAGTCCTGTTCAACTGCATAAACGTTGCCTCAATGAATAAAGGCCCCCGATGTGTTCTGGCCTCACCTAGTAACAGGTCCAGTACATTGAAGGATCTGTGGATGCTGAGCTTCGTAGTGTGTTGCCCTTCACTGAATACTCCTCTGTTTGGTTCGTCATCACCACATATCAAGGTTAGATTCCAACCGCAATTTTTCTGCCCAACTGACCATTCCGTCTTTAGCTTCCTGTAGATTAAGAATGACTTGCTAACAGTGCTCAGCTGGCTTTTCCAACCTGGGTAAGTACATGGTGGTAGGTTTGAAGAAACCTGCGTGACAAGGGATGTGGAATGTCTAATTAAGAGAAAGAAGGAAGCTTACTTAAGGTTACGAGGAAAGGTTCAGACAGAGCTTTAGAGGGTTACATGTTAGCCAGGAAGGAATTGAAGAATGGAATAAAGAAAGCTGGAAGGGTGCATAAACATGCTTTAGCGTGTACAATTACGAAAAACCCACAAGCATTGTACACTTATATGAGGAACAGAAGGAATGCCAGAGTGAGGGTTGGACCGATCAGAGATGGATGGAAGTTGCACCTGGGGTTGGAGGAATAGGCAACGTCCTTAATTAATACATTGCTTCCGTATTAACGACGGATTCGGACCTTGATTTTGGCGAGGACAGCGTGAAGTAGACTGATTTGCTCGAAGAGGTTGATGTTTCGAAGGAAGATGTGATGAAAATTTTGAGAAGCAGAAGGATAGATAAACACCCTGGAGCAGATGGCAAAACACCAAGCTTGCAACAAATAGTGTTAGAAGAGATTAGTGCACCTCTGACTATGGTATGTGCACCCCCACTGTCCGCTGGAGTCGTGCCAGATGATTGGACGTTGGCAAACCTCATTTCCTTGTTCAGGAAAGGGAACAGTGAGAATTTGGGGAATGACAGGCCTTTCAGTCTTACGTCAGCGGTGGGGAAAGTATTAACGAGGATTCTGACAGAGAGAACGTATGATTGTTCGGTAAACCATAGATTGTTTAGCGATAGTCAGCATGGCTGTATGATTAGTAGGTCATGCCTCACAAACCTCATTGAATTATTTGGCACTGTGATAAAACACATTGATTAAGTTACAGCTGTCGATGTGATTTGCAGTAAATTAGGTAGACGTTTAGTTAGGTTTCCCATAGTAGACTTATCCAGAAATTAATGAGGCATTGCATACAATTAAACAAGTCTACCTGGATACAGAATTGGCTGGTGCAGAAAACAGGGTTTTGGTAGATGTCAAACATTCAGCCAGGAGTTTTGTGGCGACTAGTGTGCCTCAGGGATTGGTTCTTGCTCTGCTCAGGTATTTGTTTAAAATGATTTGGACGAGGAAGTGTAACGGTATGCTCGTAAGTTTGCAAATGGAAGGACATTTTCTGGAGTGGTAGATAGTGTGGAGGGCCGTTTAAAGTTGCAACAGACTTTGACTGCATTCAGAACTGGGCTGATAAATGGCAGGTGGACATAAATCTGCAAAAGTCTGAAGCGATTAACTTTGTAAGGTCTTCTTTGAATGGAGAATAGGAAGTTAAAGTCCGCATTCATCGTGGTGTGGATGAAGAGAGGGATCTTGGTGTCCACATCCATAGATCCCTCAAATTTACCTCCCAGGTTGATAGGGTTGTCAAACCGGCTTATGGCGTGTTGGATTTCAATAGCGGGTGGACTGAGTTTAAAAGCTGTGGGGTCATGCTGCAGCCCTATAGATCTCTGGTTAGACCCCACGTGGAAGATGGAGTTCAATCTAGTTGCCTTATTAAAGGAAAGATATGGAAGCTTCACAGAGCATGAAGAGGAGATTTTCCAAGATGCTGCCTGGACTGGAGTGCATGCTTTATGTGGGCAGGTTTGTAAGCTAGCGTATTTCTCATGGGAGAGAAGATGGATGAGTACTGACATGTCACTGGTGTTCAAGACGGTGAGGGACATAGATAGAGTGGATACCAGAAAAAAAACTCCCATTGAGGAAATGTCTTTCGCGAGATTCATTACCATAACGTGAGAGAAGAAGGTTTAGGGGAGATGATAGAAGTAGGCTGTTTACCCATTGGAATGCGTGGAATGCACAGCTGGCAGCGTTTGTCGTGTCTGATGCATTATTGACATTTAAGTGACTCTTGAACACGCACATGGAAAGCAGTTCGTTGAAGGGTATGCAGGTGATTCTAATCTTAGACTCGGATGGAAGGCCGACACAACATCGAGGGTCATAGGGCCTGAGTTGTCCTGGACAGTTCTATGTCCTATATTCTATGTGACTAGCGCTGTGTGCGGCAAGAGCAATGATGCAGCTGAATAGAGTTCATTCAACGAGATTTATATTCGTCCACTTTGTGGTTCACTTGAGATTGTTTTTATGTTTCAGAGCAGAGAGGGAGAAAAATGTTAGCTGCCTGAGGATCAGCAACCTGTTGCTCCCTCTATCTTACTTTTTTTCACTTGTCAACACAGTGTAAGAGCAGAAAATCTGTGAGTTTTTATTTCGTCTCTTGGAGGATTTCTGCCGAGTATTTATTGGAGTCTCCACTGCCTGATACAAAGAGCATTCAGCCAAGTCCAAACGTTCCAGAAGGTTATATATTTAGCAGCAGCTTGTGCGCTTCAGCAGCAGAATAACATTGGAACAGTTTATCATTGATCCTTCTGTTATTAGCTCAACAACTGCAATACACCCGAAAGTTTCATTTTTTTGATTTGTTTCAAAACGTGTGTGTTTCGCATTTTTCGAGAAAATGACGCTGCCTGAGACTTTTATCATTGGCCATATCACTAAAATTTTAAATTTGTTGTAACCAGTGTCGGAGTGTATCTGAGAAAGGAAACAATGACTCTCCATCATTGGTTCGAACACAAATGAGGTATTCTGAAAGGAATGTTCAAGTATGAATTTTCTTCGCGAGAAGATTGTGGTTTCTTTGTGCTTCAATTTATTCTGAGTCGAGTTTGGTGAACATTTGACAGAAAAGTAAATGAAGGGAAGTAGTGCAAATATAGAGACTTGCTGCTGAGACCACAATCAGATTAGTCACGATATTGTTGTTAAAGGTTTAAATGGAGCGTAATTTGTGAAGCATGTACAAGAGAAAAAAAAAATCTGATTTAATGTGGGGTTGTACTGGCTAGCCTCGGCGCAAAACTATCAATCTTGGGTAATAAAGTAGAGTATGTGACTGAGGTGTCACTGGGGGAGCACTATGTAGCTAGTGTCCATAATTCTATTTCTTTTAAAAAGTGATAGAAAAGGATAGACAGGATCGATAAGCTGAAGTTCTAAGTTGGAAACAAGCCAATTTTAGCCAAAAATGTTCAAAAGTTGATTGAGTGCAGATGTTCGCAGCTAAAGGCGACGGCTGAAAAATGGGAAGCCTCTAAAAATGAGACAACGAGAATCCAGACAGTAAATTTGTTCAGGAGAAAGGAAAGGCTAGTCGATGTAGGGAATGCTGGATGACTGGAGACTTTGAGTTTCTCGTTAAAAAGAAGATGGAAACATATGTACAGGTATTTACAAGATTGATCGAATGACTCCTTAGAAGAGTATAAAAGCACAGGGAATGTACTGAAGAAGGAAATCAGGAGGAAAAACAGGGGAGATGAGATAGTTTTGGCAGATCGGGTTAAGAAGAATCCAAATGAATTTTATAAATTTATTAAGGACAAAGTGTCCTATGTAGAGAAAAGTGCCTCTCAAAGATCAACAGGGTAGCCTATGAGTGGAACAGCAGGAGAAGGGATAGATACTAAATGTGTATTTTGCATCAGTGTTTACTGCGAAGAAGGACATGGAAGACGTAGAATGTGGGGAAATAAATAGTGAAGCTTAAAAATGTTCATATTACATAGAGGAGGTTCTCAAAACGCATAAAACTGGATAAGTCCCCAGAGCTGATCAGCTGTTTGACTTGTCCTGAGGTAGATGTGTTGTCCAAGTCGAAGTAGTGTTCTTCCTCATCTGGATGTAAGGATAATAGTGAGAGTGGGTCACGTTTTTTGTGGCTAATTGATATTCATGTGGTGGCTAGTTTTCAGCCTGTTTATCCAATGTAATGATTGTTAATTGAAACGAAACACCCAGAACGCTTTCCTCGCCTCACCACGCAATCAGGTGAAATGTGACTGAAAGGCAGAGAACCCCTAATTTACATTATTTGAACAAAAATAACGATATATTTTCATGACAGGACGCTAAACAAAACTATTAACAAACTGAATATTCTTGCCCCGTGTAACAAAATCCGATTAAAACGGTGATCTGATGATACACCTATTCAACATTACATTGACAAAATCTCAAATCTACACTCTCTCTGTGTTCTCCACTTTTTCAGTCTTTCGCCTGCTTACCTCTCTGTGCCATCTTCTTTACGTTTTACAGAAACAGGTACGTTTTGATATAGAGTGCTTTCTGGTTTCTTTCACAGCAAAATATTCGATGAACAATTAACTCTCCAGAACGAAGGCAATTGCTCAGCAGTTCGGTAGCAGTTCGGTAGCAGTTGTTCTGCCACATCTCTGACTATCCATTTTATCTATGCCTCGCATAATCTTTATACACCTCTAATAGAGGTGGCAATGTGGCTCAGTGTTCTGCACTTCTGCCTCCCTGTGCAAGGGGACCGGGTTCGTTTCTTGCTTTGGGCGATTGTCTGCGTGGCTTCACTGAGGGTGTTCTCGCTTCCTCCCACTATTGAAAGATGTGCAGGTCAGGTGAATTGACCATGTTAAAATTGCCTGTATTGTTAGCTGCATTGACCTGAGTGTGCCACTCTTCGGAGGGTCGGTGTGGACTTGTTGGACAAAAGGGCCTGTCCCCACACTGTAGGGGTATCTAACCTAATACCTCTGTCCAATTTCCAAAATGCCTGCCTTTAATATACCTGCAACTACATGCCGTCTCATTGGCCTATTGTTGTCAAAATAAGAAATTAAAACTCGATTGGGTTTTTGTATCCTGGGCATAACTTAAATTAATTGGTTAAATTCTAATTTGAACGTAGAACATAGAACAATAAAGCACAGTGCAGGTTCTTCGACCTTCTTAGTCTAGGCTCAAACTCATTTATATACCCTTCATTTTGCTATTCTTCATGTGCATATCCAACATTCACATAAATGTCCCTTATATATATGACTCTATTACTACTGCTGGCAGTGCACTCCACGCACCCACCATTCTCTGTGTAATCAATTCACATCTGACAGCTTGCCTAATACCTTCCTTCAATTACCTAAATACTATTCCCATACATGATAGGTATTTCTGCGCTGGAAAAAGTGTCTCTGACTACCAATTCTATCTATGCATCACATCTTCTTGTGGACCTTTATCAAGTTCGACTCTCATCATTCTACGCCCCAATTAGAAAAAAAAACGCAACTACCTCCACATTTCTTCATAAGTCGCCCTTTGGTCCAGGCAGTATCTTGGTAAATCTCCTCTGTATCCTCTCTGAAACGTCCAAACTCTTGCAATAATGAGGTGACCAGTACTGATCTCAATATTCCACGTGTGGACTAACCAGATCTTTAAAACGCTGTAGCATATAATCTGCACTTCTAAACTCAATACCCCTGCTATTGAAAGCAATCACACTCTATGCCTTTTTAACAACCCTATCAACTTGGGTTGCTACTTTGAGGGACCTATGGACGTGGACTACAAGGTCCTTCTGCTCTTCGATACTACCAAGATTACTACATTTAAACCTGTAATTTGCTTTCAAATTGACGTTTCTAAGATGAAGCACTTTTCCATTTAGAACCCCCTCTGCCAATTCTCAGCCTAACTCTGAATTCTGTCAATGTCCTTTGCAGCCTACGATAGATTGTCACACTATCAACTAGGAGAGAGAGATAGAGGGCGGGTAAGAGGCCAGCACGGGGTGTCATGGTGGATGAGGTATGTTGGAGGCGGGAGAAGGGGTCGTCAGAGGGTGGGCGAGAATACTGGTTTAAAAAGTAGGCGTGGAGGCAAAGGCGGCGGAAGAATTGTTCGATGTTTCGCCCCATGGCTGAACACACTCCCCCTCCCACTCCGCCAAGGACATGCAGGTCCTTGGCCTCCTCCATCGCCAGATCATGCCAACACGACGCCTGGAGGAAGAGTGCCTCACCTTCCGCCTAGAAATCCTCCAACCACAAGGGATGAATGCAGATTTCTTCAGCTTCCTCATTTCCCCTCCCCCCACCTCATCTCAACCCCAACCCTCGGACTCAGCACCGCCTTCGTGATCTGTAATCTTCTTCCCGACCTCTCCGCCCCCACCACCTGTCCAGCCTATCATCCTCACCTTAACCACCTTCCACCTATCGCATTCTCAACGCCCCTCCTCCAAGTCCCTCCTCCCTACCTTTTATCTTAGCCTGCTTGGCACACCCTCCTCATTCCTGAAGAAGGGCTCATGCCCGAAACTCCGATTCTCTTGCTCTTTGGATGCTGACTGACCTACTGCGCCTTTCCAGCAACACATTTTTCAGCTCTGTCACACTATCAACCACTATTGATAAAATAGGTAACAAAACTCAGGTATCTATTTCACAGACAATTGTTACATAGAACATCAAAAAGTACAACACAGAACAAGCCCTTTGACCCACGATGTTGTGGCCAGATTTAATCCTTATTTAAAATATAGTAATTTAACTTATGCACCCCTGAACTCGTTGTTATCCATGTGCAAATCCAGCAGTCGCTTAAATGTCCCCAGTGATTCTGCTTCCACCACCACAGCTGATAACGCATTCCATGCATTCACAACTCTCTGCGTGAAGAACCTACGTCTGACGTCTCCTTTTTACCTTCCTTCTAATATCTTCAAACTATGACTTCTTATACCAGTCAATCCTGCCGGAGGGAAAAGCCGCTGGGTTCTTGAGTCCGTCTGTTCCTCTCAAATATTTTGTGCACCTCGATCCGGTCTCCTCTCTTCCTACTCTCCAGAGTGAAAAGTCTGAGCTTATGAAACCTTTCTTCATAAGTCAAGCCCTCCAGCCGAGGCAGCATCCTGGTAAATTTTCTTTGCACTCTCTCCAAAGCCTCTCTATATTTCCAATAGTAGCAAGACTAGAACTGGACACAATACTCCAATTGTGGTCTCACCAGGGACTTGTAGAGCTGCAGCAAAACCTCGCAGCTATTAAACTTGATCCCCATGTTAATGAAAGCCAAAACACCATATGAATTCTTAACAACCGTATCCACGTGAGTGCCAACTTTGAGGGATATATGCACTTGCATACCCAGATCCCTCTGTTCCTCCACACTGCCATGAATCCTGCCTTTAATCCTTTATTCAGCATTCGAGTTTGAGATTCCAAAATGAATCTCTTCGCATTTATTCAGGGTGAACTCCATCTGCTATTTCTCAGCCCATCTCTGCATCCTGACTATATCGCGCTGCAGCCTGAATTATCCCTCTGTACTGTCAACGACCCCTACAACCTCTGTGTCATCTGCCAATTTACTAACCCACCCCTCAACCTCCTCATCCAAGACATTTCTAAAAACTACAAAGAGCAGGGACCCAAGAACAGAGCCCTGCGGGACCACAATCAAAACTGACCTCCAGGCAGAATACTTCCCATCTTCAACCACTTCTGTCAGCCATCTAACTCTGACTCCAGATAGCCAAATCTCCCTGTATCCCATGTATAATATATCCTGACATTATGAATGAGCCTACCATGGTGAACCCTACCAAATCCCTGAAGAAGGGCTCACGCCCGATTCTCCTGCTCCTTGGATGCTGCCTGACCTGCTGCACTTTTCCAGCAACACAGTTTCAGCTCTGATCTCCATCATCTGCAGTCCTAACTTTCTCCTCAAACCCTACCAAATACCTTGCTGAAATCCAAATGCACCACATTCTCTGTTAGACAGTCGTTGAGCTGTCTTGACACCCCCTCAAAGAACTCAGTAAGATTTGTGAGGGATGACCTGCCCCTCACAAAGCCATCCTGACAGCCTTTAATCACACTGTGCTTTGCCAAATAGTCATAAATCCTATCCCTCAGAATTTTTTCTAAGATTTTGCTGACGGCAGACGAAAGACTGACTGGTCTGTAATTGCCAGGGATTTCCCTATTACTACTTTTTGACAAGAGGAACAACATTTGCCTCCTTCCAATCCACCGGGATGAAACCTATGGAGAGTATGGAGAGAAGTATCCTCTCCAGCGGCTTAGCAACCTCCTTCCTCGCTTCCCGGAGCAGCCCAAGATAAATCTGGTCTGGCGCTGGAGACTTATCAATCTTAATGTTTCCCAAAATGTCAAGCATATCAACGTCACCAATCTTGATCTAGTCAAGACTTGATCCAAGCTTCTCTAAGTTTTCATTGACAAGAAGTTCCCTTTCCTTGGTGAAAAGGGACGCAAAAACCCGTTTATGGTTTCCCCTATCTGCTCAGACTTCACGCACAAGTTCCCTATACTATTCCTGATCGGTCTTACCTTCTTCCTGATCATTCTCTTATTTCTCACGTATGAGTAAAATGACTTTGGCTTTTCCTTAATCTTTCTTGTCAAGCCCTTTTCGTGCCTCCTCCTGGTTCTCCTTAGACTAATTCTGAGCTCCTTTAAAGCTAGCCTGTAATCATCTAAAGCTGTGCTAGATTCTCGCTTCCTCCACCTTATGTAAGCTGTCTTCTTCTTTTTAACGAGACGTTCCTCTGTTCTCATCATCCAAGGTTGCTTAATCTTACCCCTTCTTATCTGTCTCAGACTAATAATATTGTGTATCGCAACAACTGCTCCTTAAATAGTCTTCACATATCTGCTGTGCCCTTTCTGCAAAACAATTGCTCCCAATCTGTATTGCCCAACTCCTGTCTGAGAGCGTCATGATTTCCATTTCCCCCATTAAATATCTTTCCTCGGTAACTCCTCCTTTCACTCTCCAAGGCTATGCCAAATGTAAGGCAGTTGTGATCACTTGCGCTGAACTGCTCTCCCACCATGAGATCAGATCCTGTCCTGGCTCGTTGCAGAGCACCACATCCAAAATGGCCTCTCCCCTCGTCTGTCTGTCAACACACTAAGTAAGGAAACCCTTCTGAACACACCGGACAAAGAGGGCTCCTTCCAAACTATCTGCACTTAGGAGGTTCTAGTCGATATTGGCAAAGTTGAAGTCACCCATAACAACAACCCTGCTACCTTTGCATTTTTCCAGAATCTGCCTGCCTATGAGATTTTCAAACTCTCTACTGCTATTAGGTGTTCTGAAGAAAACCCCCAATGCAGTAGCTGTTCCGTTGCTGTTCTGAACTTCCACCCATACTGACCAGTAGACAAACCTTCCTCAAAAACGTCCCTCTCTGATTAGCAATGAAACACCACCTCCTCTTTTTCCACCCTCCCTGTTCTTTCTAAACTTTCTAAACCCTGAAACATCAAGCAACCATTCTAGCCTCTGTGAAACCCACGTCTCTGTTATGCCCACAACATCAAAGCCCCAAGTACTGATACATGCTCTAAGTTTGTCACTCTTATTTAGGACACTGCTTGCATTAAAGCAGACTCTGTTTAAACGATCACTTAGTTTCATCACGTGAGAAACCTTGCTGATAGATTCAATAAATCCTGCATGTGTCCTGTCTGCAACTGAGCCCCTCTCAGACATGTGGCTCTGATTCCCACCTCCATGCCAAACTAATTTAATCCCTCCCGAATGACATGAGCTCACCCAATTAAAATCTTACCAAAATTCCTTCGCTCCTCCTCACACCTCTCGGCAAGTGGAGGCCCCGACGCCTGAGGTACGTCTTTTAAACGGTTAGACTCACATTCTCAGAATTCCTTCGATCCTCTCTTGCACCTCTCAGCAGATGGCCTATTTTGAAGAAACCGAACTCGTCCCCATTCCGGAAGCTGAGCCTGCCCTTTACTTTTATTCTTTAAAAAAATCCTATCCAAAAGTGCACAAACGTGCTCTTCACTTCGTTACAACTCCCACTGCGACTCTTAAGTAACTTTAAACATCATAATGATAAAGATAGCTTCATTTATTTTCTCTCTTTCTTAATAACATTACGCTGAAATACTTGTTTTATTAATCTGAGTTATACTTTTCATATCATGTCTGCAAATATATATATAAAACACTGGAATCGATACATTATACTCTTCTCGGCACCTTTGCTTTTAAATCTGTGATAGCGCATCTGCTACTACCTTGTTTACAACCCACATGTACATTTTTAAAATTGATAGTCTGTAACATCAGACTCCAACGAAATACTTATATGTTTTTGTCTTTAAATCTCTCCAAAAATGTGAGAGGGTTGTCGCCCGTGTATACAACTATCTCTGAGACATTGCTCATTACATAAACATTTTTCGATGGCAAAGTATTTTCTCTGGTGGATATCAACGTTCGTTGAAAAGTAGCCAATTGGCCTTTAAATTCCATTATAACCTTCTTGTGTTAATACAGATCCAAAACATATATCGGTAGCATCGATTGCAACATTGAGGAGTTTCAAAAAAGCTATTTGCAGCTAATATTGTGTGCTGGATATTACTGTTTTTAGGTTCGAAAATGACTCCTGGCATTGTTGTGTTCTTCGAAATGTCGTGTTGTTTGTTAGTAATTCAGTCAGAGGAGACTACACTGCTGAATTTTGATATAAACTTCCATTAGAATCGTTTCAGTCCCAAAATTCGAAGCAACTCTGTATGCATGGATGTTCATGGGAATGTCTAGATACCCTTCGTCTTCACTTTCCTTGGGGTCACCCTTCCATATCCGATATCATGTCCCACGAATGTCACCCATGCCTCTGCAAATCAATTCTGTTTTATTTCAGTTTATTACCAGTTTTGCTTCTCATTATCATTCAATGACCTCTGTCAGTTGTACCATGTGATCTTTCCATGACTCTCAAAAGAACACTAAAACATCAAGATAAAACAAACAAATTGTTAATCTAGTCACAGCTATGCACATGAGATTTTGGAATGTAGCTTCCGCTTCTCCATTGCATAGAACATCACTTTGAATTGATGTAGCTCATTTTGGGTTATAAACACAGACACTACTTTCGCTTTCTTTGAAAGATACCTGCGAACAACCACACATTTAATCATACTTCGTGATGTCAGTGGATTGTGAAACTTTCTGGAACCACGCCCCTCAACTTGATGTTGGATGTAAGTCCGACACAGTTACGACGTTCTCCTGACAATTGTCCACACGAACCCGATGTCCCATCAGGTTTGGGAACTAACAAGATCAGCAAACTCCACTCACTCTAACACAGTTCGAAGATATGTTCACTTTGTATTGCATCCAATTCCCTCTGGATCTCGTGGCTTTGAGAAGATTAAGCCTCTGGGGATTTGTGTTATCCCATTTCCACCTCATTCTATTCATGCCTATGTCCTCAAACTGCTGCAAAAAACCTTTTAACTTGTTTCTTTGCTCATACAATATTTAGTTTACTATCCACTCAAAGGCTTCCTCATTATTTATTGTATTTATTAGCACATCAAAATCCTCACTATCTGGATTTGATTTATCACTGCATTGCAGTAACGGACACCAGTAACTCATCTCCACTTCCCTGTCCCTATCATAGTAATGTCTCAACATATTCACATGATAAACTCGATAAAGATTTTTTCAATCTGCCCTCTTCACCAGATAATTTACCTGACTCAACTTCTTTCGTAATTTGATCAAGACACGTTATAGTAGGCATTGTCTACCTCGGGTAACAATACTGATACATAATTCCCAAGGGAAAATGTCTGAACTCTAAACTTTTCGTTTTTATCTCCCATTCTGCTCTGTCCATTTCAGGTAGTGTTTAGCAAATTCGCCTGCCTGGTTTAAACTCTCCCTCACCTTAGATACAGAATTCAAGTGTGAGATCTCCAATACCGGTCTAATCAATTTTTACTTAATTAGTTTCAAATGTCCTCTCACTTCATATTCGAATATGACCTCAAAGGGAAGAAACTGAGTAGATTCGTTTGGGACACCTCGAATTGCAACCATTATGAACGGGATACCTTTAACACAGTCATGATAGTAATCGCTTCACATGTTACTCCGGGTCTGATGACACCTTTCTCAGGCTCCCTGGGTTTCAGGTTCGTGTGCACTTGACTTAAAGGCTGTATGCCAAAGCTATCCATAACTTTTGAATACACCAGAAGCAAAATTAGACCATTGGACTTGCTGAATTTCCGTTGGGTACCCATAACGGATTTAAAAAACTACCAACTCCTCCACCAATCTTTGCATCTGAAAGCTCCATAATGGAGGTTCCTCCAGAAATGTGGCAGACACATCCATTATGATTAGCAAATACTTTGTAAGTTTCAGGAGGGCACCTGTGCAATCAGTCATGACAAGCTCGTTCAAGTCTCATTGAATGTGGGAACCAGTAACAAAGGTGGTTGTTTACTTACTGCCTGTGGCATACATGCCATTCGACCTGTATGGCAAAATTTTACCACATCATTATGCAGCCCAGGCCAATAGAAATGTTTTTGAACCTTTGTCTCAGTGTTCCACTCACCTAGACGACATCTTACTGGTAGGTTGTGTGTTACGCATCTATGTGCTACCAGCAACACAATCTGGTGAATTCCCTCCTATTTCTCCTCTGCGCTGACATTCTCTGACCACCATTTTCGTCTTCTGATTTTATCCTTCAGATAATTACCGTTGCGAATACAATCTGATTCATTTTCTGACTGTGCAGCTCTCTCCCCCTCTCTTACTCTCTGTGTCTCTCTGTCTCTCTGTCTTGAGAGAGAGAGACAGAAAGAAAGAGACAGAGACAAAGACAGAGACAGAGAAAAGATGTACATATATATTATATTATCTCATCCGTCTGTTGTAGGTCCATTAGCCTTTCAGGACACAACACCTCTGCCTGTTCTTCTACCTGTTCAGATTGTTTCTCTGCACAATTATGTCAATATGGTTTCAGCTAGCTAAACCTCAACACCTTCATCGCTCCTTTGGATTTTTCTTTCATGTTTTAATTTATGACAGCGGGAGATTGTACTACACTGTCTAAAAGAAATCCAGTGTATTTTCTCAATTTCTTGATCTTCCTTTGACGCTTCCACTACAAGGGAATTCACTCACATTTTGGATCCTGCCAAGTAGTTCTGAAGAGTAAACTATATTCCTTGAACTGACACTTTTCAATTACGCACATTGTTAAATCCCCAGTCTTGATTTAGTCTCTCCAAACTGAGCTTATACAGAGGAACGCTAAATATCTGTACATCTCTTCGACAAATTATCCTGCGTTAAACCAACATATCAGCTAGAGAGCAAATACATTTCTCCCATTTTATTAAAGCCTAACCAGATCCCATTTGATGTGAAATTATGCCTTTTTTTACCTTCTTCCATTGTTTTTCCTGAGTGAACTTTACCCAGGAGGCGAGGTTTTTATCGAGATAGGGCACTAACTTAATACGCAGCTCATCCCGATGCTGTCCACTCTCCTGCTGCTCCTCGACTTTCTTAATGTTTACTTTACTACATTCACTAATCCCATGGGATTAACATCTTTCACCACTTCTTTTCCCACAGTGCCTTTCTTAAATGACGAGCACTCTGACTTTGTTTTCCCACGGTACCAAACTGCAAAAAACTGACGCCTTTCACCTCCATTTCACCATCTTGAATTTCTTTATTCGTCTGTGGCAAACCATTCTCAGTGTGCTCTACTATTTGCTTTGTCGTGAAGGATCGCCCCTTCTCCCAACTTCCATTCTTCAAACTGCTGCTTTAAATTATTTCAAAATTAACATGAGACAGACCTGGCTCCTTCTTTATTTTTCTGAACCACTTCTGATACCATTTCGTAGGCACTCAAAATTGACTGTTTGATATCTGCATAATCTCTTCCATCTCATCTGACAGCACCGAAATACATCAAGAGCCCTGCCTTCCAGATTAGTCTGAGCTAGCGTTACTCACACGTTCACTGGCCAGACCTTCTGCACAGTCAATTAAAAACAATAAATAGATAAATGCTTCGACATCTTTCTCAGTGAAATTTGGCAATGTTCTAATATCTCTGTATGTATCCCTTCTCCCTTCATGTCTATCCTGTTCAGTGCTTGATGAACTCCATTACAACACATGTTTTCCTTTATTCCCTGGTAAAACACATTCTAATCTTTTTCCAATTCCAAAATTAATTCTTTCCTCTGCCTTTGTAAACTTTCTTGGCAAATTTGGGAAGCATCTTCAGATCCCAGAACCACATTCGCAGTGTTAAGAGTCATTTCCTTCACTTTTAATTTAACCAACCTGAATGAACGGAAATTAAAAAAAAAACTTTCCTAACTTTTATTTAAATATCTAGGACACTAATCGCCAAATGTTTATACCTGCAGAGATCTTTCTGAATCCAAATCTGTTCAAATATGTTCATATCCTGTACAACGAGTCCCCAAGCTGTCACAACGCGGAGGTTGAACCTTTCTGTTAAACACTCAGAACAGCTCACCTTGCTCATAATCTGTTGAAAAGTGGGTGAGTGGCAGGTAAGTCCTCATTTGCACTTTTTAAATAAAAATAGCAATTTACTTTCCTAACACAACACTAAACCAACTATTACCATTTTGCACATGCTTTCCCCTAACGGAACACGATCTTATTAACGTGTGTTCCAATGAAACCTCTATTAAACATCGCATTAACCTAATTTCAGGACCACACAATTCCTGTCTTCTCCGCTGTGTTCAGTATTCCATCTACAGATCTCGCTGGGTCGTCTCCTTTCGTTTTACTGTGAGTATGTGTTGGAGGCAAAGTTAGCCATTTATACAGAGTCGCTTCGAATTTCTTCAAGAGCAAGTTGTTAAATGGGCTGTCTGGCTCTCCAGCATTTACTCACCTGTCTGGTGGCAGTTGCTGTCTGGACAATGTTTAAAGTGCTTGTGATTTATAAACCCCAATATTGTTCCATTACATCTGATGTGGTCAAAATACTAGATTCAAATTCGAATGGCTTTTCACATCCCGGGTATAATTCAAACTAACTTGTTAAGTTATTGGCTCTTTATAATTTGTAAGGAATGCATTAGAACTGAAAACACTGACTTCGATATTTCCAAAATGTCCATCTCATGGGCAGCAAATAGGTTCAACATGGTTGAATGGATAGGTAAAGTGACTTACCAGGAACGCCAACTAAAGCACGGAGGATATAGTGACCAGCTTGAATAATCCAAAGAATATCCCTATCCGCAATGCAAAGGATATCCAAGGCCGAGAAAGCTAGTAAAGACCAATGTATAAACTCTTGTCCATTGTTTTAACAATCCAGTCCTTTGTTCTTAGATTTTGATCCAATGTTGGAACAATGTAATTGATGCTTATACCTCCATATTCGATTACAATAACGTTCCAGTGTATTGTTTGCAGATTCTGACCTCTCCTCCCTCTCTCTTTAGAGCAGCTTTTCACTCTTTGTGCTGTAGTTGATACCACGCTCATACTATAAGTTCCCTATTAATAGAAGTCGCAAATTTCCCAGAGACACGTTTAGAATTCATGGAGACTGCGAATAATCACCGTCATTGAACAAAGAGCTCCAGTTAACCATTTTCAAATCATCAGTGTTCCACTAAAATTCAAAATAAGATTTAACATTAACTCATTTTCGATAGGACACGTGAGGGTGACTGAGGGAAGGAACTTCGGATATATTACATTGATTGTGTGTTATTATTTAATCTGCCTTCGATGGGAGTAATGTCTGAGGATTGACAAAATATAAACTGCTCATAAAAGGGGACATATGTCCCATTAGTCATTTCAGTATCAGTAAAACATTGAATTTTTTATCGTCCGTGTACTGTTTTGTAAATCTACCGAAGACAAACGGAATATTAATATGAACAGGGAGTTAAACCTTCAACCTCAATTGAGATTGTTATTCCTGCATCAGAGAGGGCAGATGAGGGTGGTGTTGTTAATGTTATTGTTGTCAATGAACTGTGACTAATATCATTTATGGATTTCGATTAAAGTGTCACTATAACATTTGAGATGACAGCAAAGAGAGAGAAAGGGGATATAGCTATTGAGACTGGAGGGAGGGGCAATGATGTTCCTCGTGATCAGTACTGATTTTAATTATCAGTTACACTTTATAACTTATATGAAGAAAAGATTCTATGATGCATCTACAATGTCGAATTACTAGAGAAAATGTTAATGAAATGTGTCGATTTAAGACAAGATACATTGACAAAATGACTATCTGGACATGTTAAAATACGAAAAATGTAAACACATTAGATTGTTAAAATGCAGTGATGGTAATAAGATATAAAAATTGAAAGGTAGAAGATAAAACCATGGAGAAGTGCGCAAAAAATTATCAATCATTGTTTGATCCACAACTGTGAGAGGCTATTCCCGTCTATCACTGATCCTCCTCATTGAGATTCCTTGCCACACTCTCTCACACAATGTATATGATGTCAGTTCCTCCTACTGTTGGGCCAGTGGATTTCCTTAATCCACCTTCTCCTTGGAACCAACCTTTTTTTATTAATTCACGGGATGAGGCCACCGCTGGTCAAGAAATAATTTATTGTCCTTCCCTAATTGTCCATACGGCTGTTTCGAATCATCTGCATTGCTGTGGGTCTGTAGGTCAGACGAAGTAAGACTGGGAGATTCCTTCCTTGAAGTGAAATAGTGACTCAAATGTTATTTTCGAGCAATTGTAAATTAACACACGATCATCATTAGGTCCTTGCTTACAGATTTTAATGAGTTCAAGTTGCACCATCTACCGTGATGGCATTCGAACCTGACTTGTGTTAATATCACCTAGGTCTTTGATTAACAGTCCAGAGAGAATGTGCTCGACCGTTATCTATGTTTTTTGGATTCCCCTATTAGAATCTGTTTAGTTGCCATCAATTCTGCTCTTTAATATTTTTGGAGATAAATGATTTTGGACGAAAGACACGATCATCCTACTGCTCACATAATATGACGTCAGACAAAATGCTTGCAGTCCGTGGGAACTTCCAAATAAAATTGTCATCTTCTTTTTGCCCCGGTCTGTATTATGTGAAGAATAAAATGCTTTGAAGCCAGAATGAAAGATAGAATAACCTGAGTTGAAAATGTATATTCTGAGTAGCTAGCAAGCAGCAAACTGCAACTTCAATTTGCAGACTTTTTATTAGCTAACCTCTGTCAGAAAATAGATTGCCTTGGAAAGAACAGACATTCACAATTGACTCCACTTACATTCATTTCTTAACAGCCAGGCCCATTATTGCACTTCTGTACTTAATGATTTGTTGAATATTCACGTAGAAATAATATATTTTGAATCGCTTGCTGAATATTCACGTAGAAATACTGTATAATGAATCACTTGTTGGGGTTGTTAGCTGCGATATGACGAGGTACCGCTTGATTGCAAGACAACTAGGTTTGGACAAAGGCATCATTTGTATGAATACTGTTTCGGATTTAAAAAAGGCATTGACAATTTCAAGAGAATTTACCACCGAGGTTGCTTGCTGTTCACAGGGAAGTAACAGAGGGGAATGCTCTAATGTGGAAAGCTGAGCTGTTTAGATTTGAAGTTTGATCAGCAGGTGGATTCTATCCTTGGATAGAGTTGTGTTGCTGCCTGTCTTCCTCTGCAAAGGCAGTGCGATCAACAAGGTTCATTTCCATGCTAGTTTACTTTCCCTCTCTTGGCCAATCCCAAGTCCCAGCCTGGTGATACTTTGCTCCAGAAACGAACCAGGGATGTTTAGAATTGATAAAGGGTTGGTTTGAATTTATTTAATTTCGCAGAAGGATAGTTATTAATGTTTTTAAATAAAATGCAGTGCAGTTATTAAATTAGAATACTCTTAACAAGCCGGTTAAGCGGTGCATACATATTCTGAACCATGCATTTTAATTGTTGCTGGAAAAGCGCTGCAGGTCAGGCAGCATCCAAGGAGCAGAAGAATCGACGTTTCGGGCTTGAGCCCTTCTTCAGGAATGAGGCAGTTGTGCCAAACAGGCAAAGATAAAAGGTAGGGAGGAGGGACTTGTGGGAGGGACGTTGGAAATGTGATAGGTGGAAGGAGATAAAGTTGAGGGTGATAGGCCGGAGTGGGGTGGGGGCAGATAGGTCAGGAAGAAGATTGCAGGTTAGGAAGGTGGTGCTGAGTTCGTCGGTTGGGACTGAGACAAGGTGGGGGGAGTGGAAATGAGGAAACTGGAGAAATCTGAGTTCATCCCTTGTGGTTGTAGGATTTCTAGGCGGAAGATGTGGGTGGCACAGCGCCTGAGATCCGGGTTCAATTCCCGCCTCAGGCGACTGACTGTGTGGAGTTTGCACGTTCTCCCTGTGTCTGCGTGGGTTTCCTCCGGATGCTCCGGTTTCCTCCCACAGTCCAAAGATGTGCAGGTCAGGTGAATTGGTCATGCTAAATTGCCTATAGTGTTAGGTAAGGGGTAAATGTAGATGTAGGGGTATGGGTGGGTTACGCTTCGACGGGGCGGTGTGGACTTGTTGGGCCGAAGGGCCTGTTTCCACACTGTAAGTAATCTAATCTAAAAGATGAGGCGCTCTTCCTCCAGCCATCATGTTGCTATGGTCTGGCGATGGAGGAGTCCAAGGACCCGCATGTCCGTGGTGGATGGGAGGGGGCGTTGTAGTGTTGAGCCACGGGGCGGTTGGGTTGGTTGGTCCGGGTGCCCCAGAGGTGTTCTCCGAAATGTTCTGCAAGTAGGCGGCCTGTCTCCCCAATATAGAGGAGACCACATCGGGTGCAGCAGATGCAGTAAATGATGTGTGTGGAGGTGTAGGTGAATTTGTGGGAGATATGGAAGGATCCCTTGGGGCCTTGGAGGGAGGTAAGGGGGGAGGTGTGGGCGCAAGTTTTGCATTTCTTGCACTTGCAGGGGAAGTTGCCGGGACTGGAGCTTGGGTTGGTGGTGGGTGTGGACCTGACGAGGGAGTCACGGAGGGAGTGGTCTTTTCGTGGCGCTGATAGAGGAGGGGAGTGGTTTGTCCTTGGACTCCTCCATCGCCAGACCATAGCAACACGATAGCTTGAGGAATAGCACCTCATCTTCCGCCGAGGAACCCTCCAATCACAAGGGATGAACTCAGATTTCTCCAGTTTCCTCATTTCCCCTCCGCACACATTGTCTCAGCCCCAACCCTCGAACTCAGCACCACCTTCCTAACTGCAATCTTCTTCCTGACCTCTCTGCCCCCAACCCCACTCCGGCCTACCATCCTCACCTTTACCTCCTTCCACCTATCGCATTTCTAACGCCCCTCCCCCAAGTCCTTCCTCCCTACCTTTTATCTTAGCCTGCTTGGCACACCTTCCTCATTCCTGAAGAAGGGCTCAAGCCCGAAACGTCGATTCTCCTGCCCCTTGGATGTTGCCTGACCTGCTGCGCTTTTCCAGCAACACATTTTCAGCTCTGATCTCCAGCATCTGCAGTCCTCACTTTCTCCATTTTTAATAGGACCCTTCTTAAGCCGAGTTAGCGGCGACGTCAAAGGTCACAGCACTATATTTGTTTAGCTGGGTCCGCGTCAACACCAATACTGCTGAGCCACAGTGAGTACTTTTGTTATGCGGGGTCAGTGGCCAATTGGAATAATGAACCACTGTTAATTGTTTGTCTCCTTTGTTTGTTGTTTTGTTAATTAAACAATATATGTGAGTGCGTAGTTCAGGACGCGGACTGTATGAGACAAATAATGCAGTTTTAGAACTTATTGGATTTATTAGACTATAATTTTTCGTTAATATTATCTACTTACACGTTTCATATTTTTGTTACTTTTTGAGAAACGGAATCAAAGGAATTCAACACGATAAGTTGGGATACTAAGCACATTTGAATTGGAGGAGTTACTTTGAAACTGTCACTCAGAAAATGAGGAGGTCATGTGCAACACAGTTCGCAGGCATCCACACTGAACTCGAATTAAGACCTCAGGAGGGATACATGATGTTTAGGAGAAGTGGGCATAGACACGGTCGATTGGAGTGAAAAAGGGATTTCAGAGATTGGAGAAATGTTAAGTTATTCAGTCAAGTTAAGTACGTGCAATAAAAGATTAGGATATGGTGGACGGAGTAGCGGTAGAGGAAGTTGGGGTGGCTATGGTAAAACCACAGGTGATACTTAAATCTGTGCACAGATAGGATATTTATCCAGTAATTGTCTGATGTGTCAACAGTTCGAGCTGAATGTGCACCCTCAGTAAATCTCTGATATTAATCGTATTGATATCCAGCAATCCCAGACTCACAGCAAATCTCAGGCCAATTTCACGGTCTAAAATCAGTGGGGATACCAACATGCAAACCCCAGCCACTCTGGTCATCAGTCCAGTCGCACTAAGTTGCCTCACTTACCGAGCTGCCTGTTGTGTCGACCAGAGCAAAACAACAACCCATGATAATTCTCTATTTAGACCACAACAACATTCTGCAATTCGTGCATAATGGAGCAAATTACTCTCTTGCAACTAAGAAACATCTTTCATACAAATGCCCATCTTACATCTTAAGGATACCCCACAGACTATGTCAGTTTGTGCAAGTATTTACGGGTTAGATAATTGCCTCTCGTTCCTCTGGTCTGATGAATCCCACTTGAATCTATGCGGGAGAGACTTGATGCTCACTGTGAATGCCACCATCATATGCTTTGAAAAAAGGAATTAACGTTCACATTCCGGAGGAGAAATATGACGTGTTTCCACTTCTATCAAAGAGAGTCCTGGTGCTTTCGGCACGGTTCAGATATTCCACTGACTTATTCTGCACCGTTGGGGAAACGATTGAATCCGCCTTGAAAGAAGGCTATTGCTATTGCATCTGCTTACATTTGGGACCCTGGCAGTTTAAACTATATTGCACCACCTTCTCTGACAAGGATGACGAGGATCGAGGGAGAAGACTTTTTCGAGCCGCTGTTTCACCATAAGTACTTGCTAAAAATTAAGCAGATTATTGTTGAACCTGAAGGTCGCCATTATCCTACTCCGTGCTTAGATACAGAACTTCTTTCTGCTGCAGGACAGCAAGCCCCACAGTACGCTAGCAGTCCCGCGACTTGGGACCCATGGTTAAGCAAATGGAGGAATTAGGAGTGGAAAGAGAGTGGGAATGCTTGAACTCACTTGTACTTGCTTTGTAACAGATTAGAGACATGTCCTTTCCTTGAGTGTCCACGTTTGTTTTGGTGGTGAATTTCAGTAGCATCTAGTTGGTGCATCAGAGTTCCTTCTCCACCAGGAAGCAGAGGATCTCCTGAGCCACGTACCACCTCATGTTTGATCTAGCTACCCCAATGAAAGCAGGAAAATTTTGATGGCCCATCCTTACAAAGTCACCCTGAACGCAATGGATCCATTCTTGTAAAAACCTGAGTATCCACTTTCTCAGGTTGCGTAACAACACATTACTTCTCATCATTAGTTCCCTATTTGCCCAGGGTGTTATTGCTCCTAGTAGAAGCCTCTGCAATTCACATGTTTTGCCAGTTCAGTTCAGAGTAGTAACAAACAGCGTTTTGTTCAGGAAAGATGGAATTTAATCAGGACAAATGTGAGGTGATGCACGTTGGAAAATCCAATTCAAGAGGGAAGTATACAGTAAATGGAAACGTTCTGGGGAAAATTACTGTACAGACAGATCTGGGTATTCATTTCCGTTATTCCCTGAAGGTGATCAGTAAAGTGGCCAAGAACGCGTGTGGCACAATTTCCTTCATCGGATGTGGTATTGAGGGCATGAGTTGGCAGACCATGTTACAGTTGAATAGGAAATTGGTTCATCCATATTTGGAATACTGCATACAAGTCTGGTCGCCATATTACCATAAGAATGTGGATGGTTTGCAAAGGTTGCAGAGGAGGTTCAACGAGACGCTGTATGTAATAGAGGGCGCTAGCTAAAAAAAACGAAGTTTGGCTATATTATGATTATTTTCATTTGAAAGACGAAGTTTGAGTATGAACTTGATTGAGGTCTACAAAATCATGAAAAGTATAGACCGGATGGAAAGCAAAACGTTTTTTACACTCAGTGAGGACTCAGTTACTGGGTTTCACGAGTCCTAATTGACAATGTGTAAGGTTAAAAGAGAAATGTGCAGAAATTCCTTCATGCAAAGGTTTTTGGGAGCCTGGAGTGCCTTGCCAGGAGAAACGGTACTGGCAGTCGCGATAGCATCGTTTACAATGAATATAGACAGATACGTGAAAGGGCAGGGAGCAGAGCGATTCAGCTTTAGATAGAGGATCTGATTTGTTCCAGGCTTGGACGGAAGAACGTCTCTCGCTGTGCTTTAAATTTCTTTGTTATTTGCTTTTTGACCACTTGGACGTCAATGATTTTATCGTTCCTACCAGTGGTGCCAAATCTGACAACGATTCTCGCCAGAATTCCGGCCGGCTGCCTCTATTACACCATTGTCAAATTGAGATTGGGATTTTTTTCTGCATTGCATTACTCCTAGACTCATAGTTCCTCTATGCGTCTAACTACTGAAGAGGCCAATACACCTGGACTTGGCTCCCATAGGGGTATTCAAAACACCCTGCTATTTTCTCCGAGTGTTTGAAGAAAGATCTGGAAGATCTAATTTTTAAAGCAGATTCTTATTTGATACTGCATGTGGATGATTTTCTTTTGGAATCTCTTAGGAAGCAGGCTTGCGAGATGGACCCCTTGATACTGGGACGATACCTGGCCAAGAAGGGTAATAATGTTAGTAACGTTAAACTCCAATTTGTGTTGCAAAATGTCCACTTTTTGGAACATGAACTACGCTGGGGTACCAGGCAGTTAACAATTAATAAAATTGAGTCTCTCTGCTAAGCCCATGACCGTCACTAAAAGGGAGATGAAATATTTATTTGGTATGTCTGCATATTGTATGCAGTTGAATGCTAATTGTGTAGAGCTAATCCGCACACTCCCAGACATTTTGATGTCCTCGCAGCCTGATTATCCAGATTTGTAGTTAGAAAATTTAAAAAAAAATTCGTCAAGAAATCCCTCACCTCACCATCAATGGCCCGGATTCCTATCTATGCAAAACGCATTAACTTATGTGCCCACCATTAATCTGGTCTTACTGAGAATGTCCATCAACAGACTCATGGGGACAGTCAAAACCCAACGGCCTATTTTCGCACTCGACTGGATCCAATTGCTATAGGCTTTTACAGCTGCGTGCCTGCCCTCACGCCACCTCTTATGCCATCCAAAAAACGCCAGCTGACATTCTGAACCAGCCGACTACGTTGCATGTTCCTCACTCAGTTTAGTTCTTATTGACCAAATGTAGCACTCAAAACTTGACATCGGACGGCACGATTCAGGAGAAAGTGGAAATGATGTCGAAAACAAGCTTGTCTATCAATTGTTCCTCGATCTTATATCGAGCAATGCACCTTCCGATCCCTGAGGATGTCACATTCTTTGTGAGGGATTGTTACTCAGCTAGTCGCAAAACCTCGAGTTGATATGAGGGAGAGTCCCTTAGAAGAGCCGGACTTAGTGTATTTTGTTGATGGGCTTGCCGTATGGAATAACAATGGAGACTGCCATGCAGGCAATGCTTTCATCCACAGGCAACTCACTGCTGTAGCAGCAGCTGTCCTAAACACTTTCTCTGTTCATTAATCTGAAAGGTTTGCCTTCAAACGAAAGTAAATATTGGCAAAAGAGATAATACACTGACGTACGTTATGCATTTGACATTATTCATGACTATCGATAGATTGGAAATTCAGTGGTTACCTAAGCAATTCTGGCAGAACACTCAAAAATGCCGAACATGTGACAACCACTTTTATGCTATTTAATGTCCTCAGCGGGTCACAATTCTAAAGGTCACAATTCTTAGCTACAAAGCATGTGGTTTCACTGGGTAATGACAGGGCACATAGAGATTCTCGCAAGGCCACCTGGTCAGATCGTAGTTTCCCGGTCTCAGACTTTGCTTTGAGACGTTCTAAACTCACTGATCTGTTGACCTTTCAGTCTCCGAACAGTGCCAATGCAGTTTCCGCCTCGGCGCAAGACCAGTATAGTAATAATGCAGAGGGACTGGATTCATCACAGCAGCCACGTGTTGACACGTGGAGCTCTGCTCCTGTGGCAAAGCGGAGATGGCAGACTTCTTGAACACATGGTATGCACAGTAATTTTAGTAATTGCAAAAAAAAATAGTGATTCGTGCATTATCTATCAAAATCTCCCCCGTGAAAAACAGCGAAAGTGCAGGCTTCATCCAAAAATGCTACAAGGCTTTTCAAGCATTTGGAAATGGATTTTATCAAACTACCTCCGTGCATGGGATTGAAGTATGTACTTGTAATTACTGATGTATTCTCTAAACCATTTCACTGAAGACAAATGATAAAGCTACAGTCAGGAAGCATTTGTGAAAACTAATTCTACCATTGTTCGATATCCTGTTCCAGCTATGGATTGACACTGGGTCACACTGTATGTCCATTATTCAAGAAATGTATGAATTTTTGCAGATAAACCTGCACTTTCACTGCAGCTACCCACCACACTCGGCTGGACTCATATAAAGATATAAAGGGATCTTGAAAAATATACTTGTAGAACAGCGAGGGGAAATTGGCCTTACATAAAATTAAATTCAACTTTTAGCCCGAATAATTATGCAACCTGATGCCGACAGGACTATCAACACAATAGATCATCATGTGGCACCTAATTCAGTTACCTTTCTCTGCACCTCAAACTGTTAAAAAAAAAGGACTTCCATAAAATGCAGAAAGTGTTTCAATTCATAGTATGTCACGAACAAATGTACCACTTTCTTCCATTCATAGGTTTAAAAAAAGCTTATGCCTGTCCAGCTGGAAGAGAGTGTCCTCACTTCGAAAAAAAGATAATTTGTGCCCATGAAATTATTGAAGAGAAAAAAAAAACAGCCTCCAGCTATGGTTCGAGGGGCCCGTCCTTTTTCCTGCTGAACACCAACTGTTATCAAAATAAAAGAGTTACCCACATCGATCCACACCTCACACTGCAAGAGGGCTCCTGATCGGGAAGACCCATCCTCGTCGGCAACTGGAAATGGAGAGTAGAGCTGTGTTTTATAATCACTTACAATGGACCAGATGGACAAGCATACACATGAAAACTTTACAACGATTGAGGAATGAGTATGATTTGTGGCTGGAACAAGCTAGTTGCTGGTTGTATACTATGGGCCTGACGCACTTGAATGGAGGAATCGGACACAAGCCCATTTCTTTTAACACATCTGAAGTGTTAGAATGGTTCATTCACCAGATCTGCTGACTGGGATTCGCCTGGACGTCACATTTTCTACAGACGAAAAGGTCATATTGAGTAGCCACCAGGGGCTGCTGTAATGTATGGGAATCGGCTGGATGTAGCATTTTTGCCTTTGAAGGTTGGTATCAACCCAAGTTTAATACATCCCACATTACACCATTTGACATCATCACCGACACATCAATGGTAGGAAAATTACTGAACTTTATTAACCTCACCAAATTCGATCCATGCGGTTGATCTGAAGTTCAGAATAACTTGACCTCATATTTAAATGTCACACTTAATACTTGACCTCCATCAAAACTTAATTTCATCGACATTACATCAGCCTGAACCTTTAAAGTTGTGTGCTACTCATAATTTATAACTCAGTTTAATCCAATACCACAGCACATATTTGGTTGTGGAAACATTACGAATGCCTAGCTGCTCCCAACACGAACAGGCTCTTGTTACTTAGTTTATGTTGTGTCCCATATGTATCATCTTAAATTTCCATCTCACCATTGGACCTTGAATCATTGCCAGAAATGGGCTTTCACAGAAATAGAGTGTTCTTTTGCTATCCTGTTTACTAAGTATGGAACAGCTAATTTCAGGAAGGATTCCATGAAAATAATCTCCGATATGGTAAAATTGGTTATTGAAACTGTACAGACGCTCCAAGATATAAGCCAGACTATAAAGGATTTAGCTACTGAAATGGTGGCCAATGTGATTACAACGCTGTAAAGTAGAGAGCCCAGTAACCACATACCTGCTGATGGCACAAAAGGGTACTTGTGCCCTCATAAGGACAGACTGTTGCACCTACTTCCCTGACTTCTCTTAGAACGTCACTGACCTAGCTGACCACATACAGAAGGAAACAGATAATATCAGGAAGACAGGGAATGAGCTACTCAGAAACCCAGATGCACCTTGGGGACCATTCAGCTAACTCTCTTCCTTGTTAGGTGATTGTGAGAGCTCCATTTTTCATCGAGCTCGAAAGGTAGTGTTCTATATTATTGTCAACATGCTTTGACCTCCTGCTGCAGAAACCTTTAACCTCCCTTGTCAAAAAATTATGACTGCCTCAATGATGGTACAACAGGCAGTTCTTTCTGCCCCTCCCTCTCAAGAAGATCAGTCAGTCCTGGGAGATATGAGGACCATTTAAATTTAAAACTTAGTTTTCCTTTCAGGACAAATGGAAGGAATGTAGAAAACTAAAGCTTTTTTGAAGCCAGCATAAAGGATAAAATAGCTTGAGGGTTTACTTTAGTTATGCCAACAGGTAGTGAACAGAGGCAGCTTAACCAACATCTTTTGCCCAATTTATGGGAAAGGCAGATGGCCTGGGAACGATCAGACACTCCCAGTGACCTGCACTAACATTCATTTCTTATCAGTCAGGCCCGTTATCTAAATTTTGTGCCTTTTGCTTTGCTGAATATTTACATTAAGATTTACTCATATTGATGTTATACAAATGATTATATTTTTCATCGCTCTTTGAGTTGTTACCTGTCAAATGATATGGCATCCTGTCTCCACTCGCAGGCAAGAAAACCTAGGATCGTTTTGGACAAAGGAATTTATTTGCCTGAATCTTGATTTCGGATCAATAAAAGAATTCGACAGCAGACAATGATAAAACTACAACTTTAAAATAACAAAGGATTGTAAAGATGTTGAAGGAGTGTACTGAACATTTACGAGAGAGTGAACGTTGCTCTGAACTGAGAGTTTACAAGCAACTACGTCATATGACGAGATGGCAGTCCCAGACATTACTGGAGAGATAAATATATGTACGTTTTGATTTGAAATGGATACCTGATTTGGGTGTTGTTTTCACAACAAATCAAATGCAACAAATTAGTTTATATTATGTCCCAGGAAACACAATCCAGTTTGAATTTATTGTTTTGCCAACATAGACTCATGAGACGATATAATGTTGCAAACATAGAAGCTGCAGGCATTTTTAAAATGGGAGATAGGGAGCTGCAACCGAGATGTACCCCAGAAATTAGGTAACACTCTCAAGCTTTCCATATGAAACATTCGCAGTAAAACGAAAGCAAATGACCCAGGAAGATATTCAGTCGGAAAGAGAAATACAACGATGATGACAGCCCTTGTGTGGTGTTGAAACTCAGTCCATGCAATTCTAGCAACTAATTATATTGGAATAGTATGTTAGATTAGAATCCCGACAGCGTGACTAATTCACCTATCACTATGGCCAATTCATGCGGCCCGCACATCTTTGTGACCATGGGAAGGAACCGTAGCTCTGGGAGGAAACACACAGCGACACGGGGAGAATGGTTCATCTTCATACAGACAGCCGCCCGAGGCTGCGATCGAGCCTGGTGTTGTGAGACAGCAGTGCTAACCACTGCCACCCTGCCACCTGGTTGCAGATTTAGGGGTATGTAAGAAACAGTTAAAAGAAGGGGATGCTTAGTGTTGTGAATGGTAATTCTTTAATGCTGACTTTTTCAGTTAAAGAATAAATTTTTGTTAATTTCTTGAAGTATTGGAATTCGGGAGTTATCTGCCACTCATATTCTCACACATTACGAGGTGAGGTGAGATTTTCTGGGTTTTCTGTTTAATTAAAGGAAGTGTTCCCTGCCGTGTCGTCACAATTTGGGGTCTCAGGTCCGAGATTGGATTGATTTGGAGAGGATTGGACAGATTCAGTCTGAAAATTGAACATATTTAAGCAGAATTGGATTTTCAAAGATTCCAGCAGACTTAAACACTTCCCCATTATTCCCCTGGATCTTTAAATAAAACATGGTTGAGAAAATGTGTTTATTTTTGATTACTTGTTGTTGATTAAATTAAAAGGAAGGTAAATGGCTCTTTAGATTGCTAAATACGTTCTGGCGTTTGAAGATGTTTCCCATATTTTCCAAGGAAGTTTGGAAAAGCAGAGAAAGGACATAATTTTACAAATAGCAAATACTTTAGAATTGGGTTTAAATCAGGGACAAAAACCAAACTGCAATTGTAGTGGAGTTGATCAAGGGTTTCAATATCAGAGAAGCAGGCAGGTTCAATAGAGTCAGAAAAAATGAAATTGCAATTGAGGCAATGGAGTTAGTGAATAAGAACTTGGAAAGAAGAGCCATGTGAGCAGAAAGACAGAGAGAAAAGATGTGAGAGAATAGTAAGGCAAAAAGAGAGAGAAATAAGTAAAAGGGAGGTAACAGAAAAGGAGAGAAAGCTCTTAGCTCAGCAAAGAGAGAGAAAATTTGAACTTCGGTTTTTGCGAATTTTTCTGGAATGTTATGATAACTGGAGGGAGATGAAGAGAAAAGGCAGTGATGTTTACAAATATGTTAAGATATCGACACATCTTGATGAGAACTTTGTCTAAACCTTCTTTATTTCGTTTGAGAAATTTGCTAGACAGATGGAGTGGCCAGAGAATTTCTGGGTAATGCTAGTTCAGATCTGAGATGGCAGGCAACAGACTCAAATTATTGAAGCGTTGTCAGTGGAGGGGGTCAAGAGATTATGCAGATGTCAAACAGTCTACTTGGAATGGGTATGAATTGGTATCAGAAGCGTCTCGCCAGTGGTTCAGAAACTGAAAGAAGGAACCAAGTCAGGTTTATGTTGAGTATTAACGGTGTGCTCTACCATTTGCTTTATATTGTAGGATATCTCCTTATCCTAATTTCTACCCTTCACAGAATGAAATTCTTGCTGGAAGCAATATTTCACCTTTCTCACCAATGCATATTCAACTCTGTCACTCATCCACTTCTTGAACTTTCTTTTCATCCTTATGAGCACACCATTAATACTTTACTAGACGTGTAAAAGGAAGCCCAAGAGTGTAAAATGGAATTGACCCTCAGGTGTTTTCACTGTAACACAGTAGAACAGATAAAGTTACAGTGCCGTTGGTTGCAGAAGGGCCCTGGGAACGTCAGAATTTTGGGACACTTACAACCACAGTGCTGGTCGTTAAAGAAAGGCATTGTAGTAAAATATGTGGCAGAAGAGGCTTATTGGAATTCGTGAAAGTATTAAAGGAAATCCCAAGAAAAATCGAGGAGCTGCAGGAAAGTGCACAGCCGAGGTAGGGGCTAGGTATTAAGTTAATGTTCGATCTTTACAAAGGCTTTGCCTCTGTCACTAAATTTTATTCAGAAAGATGAGGGGGCGAAGGGAAAGAAATTATAATTTTGTGAGATATGGATGTAGTCAGTCCCTAATAGTAAGACATAACTGAATTTGCACGCTTTCTTATATGGTAAACGAGAAAAGATGGAATATCATTTAGCGTTTCCCTGGATCACATCAGGTTGTTGAGCCAGATCAACACTTGGGAAGGTACAGTGGGAGTGACTGAGAGACTGTCAGTTCGAGGAATACAGTTTGTTCTTGGTAACGGTTTAGCAGGAACTATAATCAGAGTGAGATACGTTATTGTGAAGAAGCCAAAGGAAAGTCAGGGAACAGAAGAATTAAAAGAAATAAACCCTGGAATGTCCAGTCTGTGCAATAGGAAAATCCCACTGTCATATTCCACAACAAGCAGTAAGATCGACAGAGAAAGATGAAGGAGTTGATATTCAGTTAACGGACATCCTGCTTGACGCAATAGTGCAGGAAAATCTGAACAGGAAATGGATCAGGCAGAAGTGCTTAGTCGAGTAAGGCTAATGGAGTTACAACAGAAAAACGAGACAGCTGAAGACTCTATCGAAGGTAAAACAACATTTCTATTGGCTTGAAAGGTACAGGGATTAACATTTGCTGTTTATATCATTAATTCCAATCTGTATGTAAGCTACAGGCAGTAAAAAAACCAGCACCTTTTGATTTTGGCTTTACAACATTTTAATGTTTATGTTCGGAACAATACGTCGGAGAAGTTGTGTACACTGATCAAAACTCTCCTACATTCTTCGGAAGATTTAAAGAAAAAAGTATATGGCGATTTAGTTGAATGCTTATGTTATAGACATTTAATTTACAAATTGTCCACATTGAGAGTGGTAAAAATTTGATAGCTGATGCGTTATCACGAATTCACAGGAACATGTTCGGATATGTTTGGCCAGATTCCGATGTTATATAGATGGATTCAGAAATTAAGATGAACGTATATCTTAGATTTATAAGCTATATGTTTCATTGTAATGGGATTAAGACTTGGAAAAAAAAATGAAGCCATCTTCCCGTTCTTTCTTTAGGGGAGGTGTTATAAAGCTGAAGCGTTTACTCTGACTTTAAAAGAGAGTGAATGCTGTTCTGAACTGAGAGCTTAGTCAGTACAGCAAAGCTAAAAAACATGTAACATTTGGTTGTGAAATGGATACCTGAATTGGTTGTTGTTTTGACAAAAAATAAATCTACCCAATCACTTTCAACAATGCCCCATGATACTGAAGCACAATCGAGTTTCAATTTACTGTAATTGTTAAAATCGAACAAATGAGATTATCCAGTGGCGGGGATGTACAAATGCAGGCATTTTGAAATTTGTAGACAGAGTAGCTACTATTGAGATAAACCAAAGAAATTAGGAAACACTCTCTCCCAAAGGCACTTTTCATACGAAACATGTTCGCAGTAAAAACAAAGACAACTCAAGGAGAACTTTAGCCAGAAGAGAGACACCAAAGACGACAGCTGCTGTGTGTTTATTTAAATTAAGTTGATGAAATTTTAATAAGTGTCTTATTGAAACAGCTCATTGCTGTAAAGTTGGAGGCAGGAAATAAGCCGTTAAGAAAAGGGGGAGCTTTGAGGCTGAGCGTTGTGATTATTTATTGTTTAATCTTAAGTTTAGAGTTAAAGAGCAAGTCAATATTATTTTCTTTTAATAGTGGAATTTGGTATTTCTCTCACACACTTTTTTTAACAGATTACAAGGTGAGGTGATCTGTTCTGGGTGTTTGGTTCAATTAACAGAAGAGTTTACCGCCGTGTACTAACAATATTTAAAGTCAAACAGTCACAGAGATCGACAACACACTGCCCTTTGGCCCAAAGTGAACCATGCCGACCAAAATGTCCATTCATGCTGAACTCATATCCCTACACTTGGCAGCTGTCCTGTCCATGTATTTGTCTAAATGCATTTTAAATGTTGGTAATGTATCAACCTCAACCACTTCCACCAGCAGCTCTTTACATATTCGTACCAACCCCAGAGTAAAAAAGCTGCCTCTCAAGTTGCCTTTTATTCCTTCCCTTCTCACCTTACATTGATGCCCTTTCGTCCTCGATTCCCCAACCACGGGAAAAAGTCTGAGTGTATTAAGCCTATCCATCCGACTCATGATCTTACACATTTCATTAAGATTCTATCCCCACTCCGCATTCTCCTTCACTCGAAGGATTGAAATTCCTCACTTCTCAATGAAATGTACAACAGAAATGTGGAGATTGTTCATGATTGATTTGCCAATAATGTTGGAACGGTTTGTCCCACTGAGGCAAGTAAGATTTTGGAGGTTGAAAGAACCATGAGTGAAGAGGGACGAGGAACATAGAGTCATGACAGAGAAGGAAGCTTAAGTAAAGTTGAGGAGGCAAGAATTAGACTGCATTCTATAGGGTTACATTTAGCCAGGAAGACGCCGAAGAATTGATATCCGAGAGCTGGAAGGGGGCTTGAAAAAGCTTTAATGGGTACATTTAAGGAAAGCCATAATGCATTCTACACTTACATGATAAGCAAGTGATAGTGGACGGAATTTGCAGCTGAAGTCGGAGGAGGTCGGAAAATCGTTAATAAATACAGTATTTACTCCTGAGAGGGACCTTGAAGTTTCTGAGGACAACGTGACGCACACTGATTTGTTCGATCTGTTGATGTTAAGAAGGAGAATGTGCTGAAATTCATCAAAAAGTATAAAGATAGCTAAATCCCCTAGGATGGACGGAATATAACTTATATTACTACAGAAAGTGAGGGAAAAGATTGCTGGGCCTTTGTTGATGATCTTTGGGTCCTTACTATCCGCAGGAGTAGTGCCAGATGATCAGGGAATGGCAAATATTATTCCCTTGTTCAAGAAAGGGATTATGAATAATCATGGAAATTACAGATCTTACGTCGGTGGTCGGCAAAGTATTGGAGAGCATTCTGTGAGACAGGATATATGATTATTTGTTAAACTGTAATTTGATTGGAGTTAGTCAGCATGACTTTGTGAGAGGCAGATCATGCCTCACAAACCTCACTGATTTGTTTTGGAGAATCTGACAAAATCATTGGTGAAGGTCAAGCATAGGATATGGTGCATATGAATTTTAGCAAGGTGTTTCAAAAGATTCTGCGTGCTAGGCTCATTCAGAAAATAACGAGACAGGATACACAGGGAAATCTGGGTGTCTGGTTGCAGATGTGGTTTTCCCATAGAAGACTTTCCCATAGGTGGTGGTAGCTGGAAAGTATTCAGCTTAGAGCTTGGTGACCGTTGGTGATGTAATCTTTAATCTTTTGTGATTTTTATAAATGACTTGGATGAGTCAGTGGAAGGGTAGGTTATTACGTTTGCAGATGACATGAATATTGGTCGACTAGTACTTAGCGTGTTGTGCTTTTTAAGGTTGTAACGGGGCATTGATAGGATGCAGAGCGGGGCTTATAACTGGCAGATAGAGTTCAACCTTGTCAAGTGTGAACTGATTCACTTTGGTAAATCGAATTTGAATGTAAAATTCAGGGTTAAAGGCAGACTTCATCCGATGGTGGAGGAGCAGGGCGTCTTGCGGGTTATGTTCATGGATTCCGCAAAGTTGTCAACAACGTTGATAGGCTTGTGAAGAAGTCGTACAGAATGTTGCCTTTCATTAGCAAGGTATTCCAATTTGAGCCGTAAGGCTATAATATAGTTCTATAGAGCTCTGGTTAGAACGCACCTGAAAGATTATGGTCATCTCATTAGAAGAAGGATTTTACAACTTTGGAGCGGCTGCAGAAGGAATTTTCCAGATTACTGTCTGTAGTAGAGGGCATATCTGATGAAGTAAGGTCGAGGGAGCAGTGGCACTTCTCTTTAGAGCGAAGAAGAATGAGAAGTGATTTGATAGAGGTATACAAAATGATGAGAGAGTGAACAGATAAAGTAGATAGCTAGATTGTTTTCCCGGGGGGGATACGTCTATCATGAGGTGACATAATATTCAGGTGATTGTAGGAAGGTTTAACAGAGATGACCAAGATAGGTTATTTCCAAAAGACAGTGGTAGAACTGTGGACGACATTGCCAGCAGCGGCAGTAGATGCTCATACTTTAGGACATTTAACCGACTCTTGGATAGGCACATGGAAGAAAGTGCAATGAAGGATATGGAGGTTAGTCAGGCCTTCGATAAGGTTAAAAGTTCACCAAAGCATCTTCGGCTGAATGCCCTGTAGAATTCCAAACTTTACTATGTTCTATGCTCTTTATCCATCTTCTCCCTATATCGCAGAGTTTTGAGACCTGTCAACATCGATGTAAATTTCGTCCGCCCTATTTCCAGTTTATTAACATACTTATTGTAGCAAAGTGAACAAAACTGAACACAATACTTCAAGTGCGGCCTCACCAAAGTGCTGTACGACTGCAACACACTTTCTGATCTTCTATAACCTATCCCCTGACAAATGAAGGCCAAAGTGACAATAGCCCCGTCTATTTGCGACTCTGCTTTCAGAGAAACATGAGCCTGAACTCCCAGTCTCTCTTTTCCACTACACTTCTTATGGCCCTATCATTCACCATGAAACTCTTGCCTTAATTTGCTTTTCCAAAATACCAGATCAAACAGTTATCTATATTAAATGCCATTTGCCATTTCTCAGGCCACTTCCCCAGTTGATCAAGGTCCTGCAGCAATTTATGAATACGTAACTTAATGTCCATGATACCGTCTATTGCAGTATCATCTGCATACTTATTAATCATACTTTGCACATTCTCATCCAATCATTGATATTGACAACAAACAGTTATGGGACCAATACCGACTCCTGAGGCATTCCACCAGTCACAGACCTCCAGTCTGACAAGCATCCTCCCATCCCTACCCTCTGCTTCCTACCTTCAAGTCAATTCTGAATCCAATTTGTCATCTGTCCCTGGATACCATAAGATCGAACCTTCCAGAGCAGGCTTGAATGTGGAACCATATCTTTACTGAAATGTGTATGCACTTCATCTACCATATTACCCTCGACAAACTTCCTGGGCACTTTATAAAGAACTCCAACAATTTTGTTTGGAATGATCTTCCACTTGCAAAGCTATATACTCCTAGTCAAACCCTGTCTTTACAAATGCACATATATTGTTTCGCTCAAATCTTCTCAAGTAACTTACTCATCACAGATATTAAGCTTATGGCTCGATAGTTCCCAGCATTTCCTTTGTCGCCCTTCTTGAAAAAAGGCACAACATTCACTCCCCTCCAGTTTTCCAGAAACTATCCCTTTCTGACGATGATTCAAAAATATCAGCAAATTGCTTCTCGAGCCTCTTTGGTGTTCTTGGATATAGATAGACTGGACCAGGAGTTGGATCCAACTTCATACTTTCTAATACATACACCATCTTCTTTACAGTGATATGGAAAGTCCCCAATAATCGTTACTAAATTCTTCAAGTTTTCAAGTATGGTAAACATAGAGGAGAAATATGGATTTACCATTGAGGACCACGCCCATCTTCTGCAGTTCTACACCTACATATGTTTGGTTCTTGAGAGTCCCTATTCACTCTACTTATCCATTTTCCCTTCATATAGTTTAATATCTTCTTTGGAGTCACCCTGATCATCTCAGCCGAATCTATCTGGCGCCCCATTTTCACCCATCTTATTCCCTTTTTCAGTAAAAGCTAGTATCCTTTTACCTCCAGCAATTACCTTGATCCGAACTGCCTGTACCTGAGCCATACTTCCTTCTATTGAATTGTCAAAACCTCAATATCAGTGCTCATCCAGGGTTCTCTATTCCTGCCAAACTTGCCCCTCGCTCTCACAGGAACATATCGACCTTGAACTCGAGCTATCTTATTTTTTAATGCCTCCCACTTATCGGATGTCCATTTGCCTTTAAATATAAAACTTACTCCCATCAAGGCCTTCAAGCTGCTGTCAAATTCCATCAAAATTTACCAATTTAGGACTTGATCTGTGAACCAGTTTTGTCTCTCGGAAAGAATGGTTTAAAATTAATAGAACTATACACATTGGTCCCAAAATGCTCGCCCACTGTCACCTCACTTATCTATCCTTCATTTATTTTCCAGACAGTAGGTCGAGTTTACCCCTTCACGAGTAGAACTCTCTACCTTCTGCTTGAGGAAACTTTTCTGAACGCACTTAACAGATTCCATCAAATCTGAGCCCTTAACGCTCTGGCAGTCTCAGTCTATGTTCAGAAAATTAAAACCCCAACAATGACAATCCTATTGCTCTTGCATGTTTTACCAGTTTCGCGGGCCATTTGTTCCTCGAACTCCCGTTGACAATTTTGGTGCCTGTGGTACAACCGCAATAAGGTTACCATTTTCTTCATAATTCTTTGCTCCATCCAAAAAGCATCATTGGATGATCCTTCAGTTAGTTCATCTCTGAATGCTGCTGTGATCGTCAACTTTAACAGAAATGCACATCTCTTGCCCCTCCTTCAATCACCTCACACCCGCATGAAGGTATTGTACCGTGGCACATTGAGCTGTCAGTCCTCTCCCTCCCTTAGCCATGTTTCTATACTGGCTATAATAACACAGCCCACGTATCTATCAATCCCCTGAGCTCATAAGTCTTAGTTGTCAGCACTTGTCTATTGAAATAAATGTAACTTAATCAAACAGGCATTTCTTGCCCCTTGTCGGATTCAAGCCTGACCTGTCCTTTCAACTTCGTATTTCTGATTACTGCATCACCTTCCAGCCTTGCCCTTGCCTCCCTGCTGTTGTGTTTGCCACCCCACTGCCAAACTAGTTTAACTCCTCCTTGTAGCACCAGCAATCCTGGCTGCCAAGCTACTTGTCCCCTCTCCAACTCAGGTGCAACCCATCCCTCTTGAACAGGTCACCTCTGCCCTCGAAATGATCCCTATTGTCTTAAAAATTGAGAATTTTCCCCACTACCAATATCACGCTACTTGCCCTATTATTCCCTGCTTTCTCTTTACCTCCCTTTTTGAATACGACCTGCAGCTTTACACTAGGAAGAGGGTATTACTACCAGTGATGAGGATGCAGAGATCATCCAACATGACATGAACAAATTGGGTCAGTAGACAAATCAATGGTAGATGCACGATAAATTGGAGTAATTCGAGTTATTAAGTTTGAATGGAAATTCAAAAAGCAAATACTCAGAATGACTTCAAATTGGGAGAGGGAAGTGTGCAGCGGGACCTAGGTATTCTTGTGCAACAGTCGTTGAAGGTAAGCATGAAGTGCAGCAGACAGTATAGAAGGCAAATAACATCTTGGCTTTCATTGGAGAGGTTTTGAGTAATGGAACAAGGATGTGGTATTGTAGTTTTACAGGATCTTGGTGAGGCGAAACCTAAAGTCTACTATTCTGAAGAAGGATGTCCTTACTCTCAAGAGAGTGCAGCGAAGTTTAACCAGGATGCTTGCGGGGATGGTAGGGCTGATTTACGAGGACTGGTGGCCAGGTTGGGATAGTTTTTGCCGGACCTAAGATGAATGAGGGAAGATCTCGTGTGAGATTCACGAAATTCCAACAGGGTCAGGTTCGATGATACCGATTGTGGGCGCATCCAGAAACAGGGGTCAGAGACTGAGTATTTAAGGCTGGAGATGAGGAGATATTTCTACACCCAAAGAGTAGTGAGCCTGCGGAATTCATTGCCAAATGAAGTCGACGAGACCAAAATATTGGTTGTCATCAAAAGATGAATATATACAGCGATTGGGATGAATGGAATCAAATGGTATTGATTGAAGAAGGATAAATCTACTGAGATGGAGGACTAGACAAGATCGGATGAATGGCAGAATCAGCTCAAAAAGCTGAATGGCCTCCTCCTACTCCGATGTGCTCAGGTCTATGTATCCATGAGGTGAGATCGCTCTAGGACCAGTCCCTTGATACGTCAATCCCAGTCATCTCACACACACACACACACACACACACACACTTGCTTCAGTGGTTTTACGCTTTCCCTCGCTGCAGCTTGTGCTCCATTTGTTGTTCGTGTGGCATGTGCAGATTCTGTAACTGCAATCCCCATCCTCCATCCAGAGCTTGACCACCAAATCCTGAGATCCCATTGAATGTCTCAGGCATCTCAAAGTACAAACTGTCGCCACTGCGTCCACCAACGTTTCAATTATAGGAGTCAGTCAAGTGCTCGGCAAAGACAAGTTAGATGCTTGGCCATTTGTAATAATTCTCGAAAAGTTCACTCACGTTACTGACCG
This sequence comes from Chiloscyllium punctatum, assembly GCF_047496795.1. NCBI lineage: Eukaryota > Metazoa > Chordata > Chondrichthyes > Orectolobiformes > Hemiscylliidae > Chiloscyllium > Chiloscyllium punctatum. Next base: position 27,959,573 of record NC_092778.1, read on the forward strand.
CATGATTATCTGAGATGGACACACAGGGGCATTCAGTGATCAGGCACAGGCAATGTTTCAAACACGTGAATTAAAGTTGGCGAAAGCTCTTGTCCAATACACAACATCACATGAGACGCACCAGAAAGTGAACAACAGCCTAACGTACACATTTCATTGTCTCTGAGCTTCACAATGCCCAGCTCTCGCTCCATAAGAGAGGACACCATTAAGGGCAACAAAGATACAGAGGAATGGAAAGATTTACATGAAGGAAATTAACAGACAATTAACTAACGTCATATTGTTGAAAATGGGGATAAAAGACAGAGGACTGGAAATTGCTGGAGAAGTATCACCTTGCTGGGACACATAACAAGAATGAGAACAATAATGACATTGCTGTATCAGCTGAAAAATTCAGTTGCGTCCAATTCTGAATCTTTCTCACACAACCACCCCAAACGCCATGAACTTGGACAAGATGACAGCATTGAGAGTTGTGCAGTATATGCTAGTGAATTGCTCAGTAAACTGACCTTGCGAGAATGTGGCTTCTATACCAGGGTTAAATTGTTCCTGTTTCTTTATTCAAGAGTGCTTGTAAAAGGCAGAGGGCCTGGTACAACTGTGATTAGGCCATTTCTATTACGGTTAGCAGATATTTCCCAAGGCAACAATCAAGGAAGACGGCTTTTAGGCTTTTATTGTTTAAAAAATGATACAATGAAATTTGATTGGCCAGTTTTCCCAGTTCAGAAACTTTTCTAGTTTTGCTTCTACGTTTTAGCTTGGGAACCAGAGAAACTGCTTGTAAGAGAAATCTACTGAGAAAAGGGGTCTTGCCTGAATATTCTCTCTGATTTTTTTTTCTCTTCTAAGAAACTGTGATTGAACTTACATTTTTGCCGAGGGATATTTTTGGGATGTATCAGAAAATTGGGACATCTCTTTATAACGTTGCAAGGGATGTCATGTCAGTCGGGTTTTCAAATTAGTTAAATTATTTCATTTTCTCTTTTATTTTGTTTGTGTGTGAAAACAAATTTGTTTTGTTTCAAGTGGAGTGGTTTGTCTAGCTGCATTGCTCCTGGAGTACTCGCTCACAATACCTAAAATAGCACAATGTTATTTTCTGGGCGACGTCCGCAAAATGCTTTGAGAAAATGTGGCATTGTCCATAACACAAGACCTGCGCAGCCTAGGGAGCATTGCAAAGCTTTGCTGTTATATTGCAACTTTACTTGCAGTAGATAACTTTCTAGCACCGGGAAATTTTCAGCCAATGCTGTGAGGGACAGTGAATGGTCCTTTCACAAATTTATATTTCTTTAACATAAATTTATCACCAGTGCAAGGCGAGGGCTGTTTTGCAATGTGTATGGGGGGTGCGGGGTGGGGATGGTGGTGCAAGGGAGTTGGGAGGGGGCTTCATTGTGAGGTCTGATGTTACAAGTGCAAATCATTGACTGGGGTGGAACTTGCATGGTGGACATATGCAAATTTGTATAAGTATCAACAACTGGCAGGAATTTCACGAATTCACAGAGAAACTGATGGAAATTCCATGTACAGGTGCAATGTTGTACTTCAGAACACTAAACTAAAGGCATTAACAGCCGCCGAAACAATATCGACCAATGTGAGCATAAACTTTCTATAGATTGGATGTTGGTGTGAGTTCAGAAACAAGCTGTGGAATATCAACTAAGATTTTCTTTCAGGTTTGAAGCGGGGAGTGCCAGCAGCACATTACAGGCAGAATTAAGGTTTCGTTTTAAAAATTAAGCTTTTCATGATAGGTTAGATGAGCCAATGCAGTATGTTATGAAAGTGTGAGTGGTGAAAATTAGCATTAGTCATGGCATGGTGTCAGGGATCAGCTCATGCCCAAAGGGATCACCACGGTTGTGAGTTTCCTGTTTCAAGCTCAGATATTAGCTGTGCTAGGATGGAGACAAAGGAAGAAAATGGAGTCAATAACCGCAAAAGAAGACAGTGACCTCCATGCTCTCAATATTTAAATAACGTGGGCAGTGATACAATGAATCGTAATGCACAGACGAAAGTGAGTAGTTTAGCAGAGAGGCGCCTGAGGGATACAAGAAGGAACAAAGAACAAGAAAGTGAATTTAAAAAATCTGCTGAAAGAGTTAGTAGTGCTTTGAAGACTGAATATCAGGATTCAGAGTCTTAGCAGGAACAATAACAGCATTAACAAGTGTACAGTTCATGAAAGGAAAAGTAATATAATCGTGCATCATTTCCAGAAACAATAACTGTGCAGAGAAACTTACCAAGTGCAACAACGAGAGGAAGGATAGGAGAATAAAAATATTGTGAAGTCAAAGGCATATTATAGATCCGTGACGATAATCACTATTGATCATAGTATGTTGAACGAAACAAACATTCCAGGATAACATTATGCACATTGTTGTAACATTCCTGTTTATTTTTTCTCTAACTTTGATTGAATGTTGGAATATTCCTGTCTAATGAGCTCAGATTCTGATATCTTCAGCCCCTCAATCTGAAGCTGCTGCTCCCGGTTATTGCTGTTGTTGTTGCTTTTGGTCATAATTTTGATTAACATATTGAACGGAGCCCATTTATCATGAGGGATAATTAGAATCCATGGGATTGACATTGATCACAGTCACTGAACAATCAGGTCTGGATAATCCCTCCCTTACATTACATTTCATATCTCAATTAATGGGAAGACTTGCTCATTCTGGATGAAATGGATGAGGGTTGCTGAGAGATGGATCATAAATCTTTATTTTTTAAAAAATCTTTCGTCCTTGTATGTAGAAGTGGTGCCGGAACAGAACAGGTTTGTCTCTGTTCATTCTGTAAGTAAATGGCGCAGGGACAAGATAACAGATCAACTGCATAAAATGATTTGTGGAAGTTTCGAGACACCATAAACCAGGATGTCACCTTTCACAGCATTGAAACTGCTGTTTCGAAACAGGGGAAGCAATTCTATCCTCATTTGCCTGTTATAAAGGAATCGAAGGATGTCTTTTAGCCCATACTATCTATTAGCTTGGAAGAGTTGGATTGCTGCGATATCGGTCCATTTCTAAATGAGAATCCTTCAAAACATTGAGGACTGTTAATGCACTGTACGAAGTGTTACGGACAGGACACATGGAGGACTCTGTCTTTCTGTAAGTGAGAAAGGAGGAAACACCACCAAATACAGTTTAATAACTGCTCATCATCCATGGATTGCTGTGCCATTTTGCATCTTGCGGCTGTTACAGAGGTACGTGAGCAGGACATTCAGTCTTTCAGATCCATTCCAGAGTGACTGGAGGAGGCCAATTAGTCTGTAGAGTGTGTTACAGACAGGCATATTGAGAACATTCGTCCTCTCAAGCCTGTTACAGAGGGACAGGAGGAGGCAGGTCAGCCTCTCCAGTCTGTTACACAGGTACAGGAAGAGGCCAGTCAACCTCTCAAAACTGTTACAGAAGTACAGCAAAGACATTCAGCCCCTCATATCTGGTACACAAGGACAGGATAGACCATTCAGCCTCTCGTGTGTGCTATGGATGGACAGGTGCAGGTCATTCTTCTTAGTAAGCTGGTTATGCAGTAACCATTGTTTTAAAATCGGTTTGGAGAAGAGTAGAAACGATATATATGTTAAAATTCTAATCTGATTTAGGTCAATTCCACAGCAGTTCGTTAAGTGTTTCACCCAGGCTATACATGTGTCCGACAAGGGGACCTGTGCAAACGACACGAATATAATGCAGTCTTTGCCTTTATAGTGGAGACCAGCAGATTCACAACAATAAATGTTCGGCTAACTAGTCAAGGGAATCCTGCTTTCTCCACCTCTGTCTTCTTGAAGACAGCTGTCATATAATAATAGAGAATTAGAGTGTAGAAACAGACTGTTCAGTCCAACTCATCTGCACACTCCTGATATCGCAAGCTCGTCCCATTTACTAGTATTTGACCCATTTCCCCCTCAACCTTCATTAGTCACATCCCTTACAGATGCCTTTTAAATATTTTAATTGTACCAGCCTCCATTTCTTCCTTTCTCAGCTTATTCCATAAAGGTACTACATTCTGCGTGAAAAAGTTGCCCCTTTTCAATTCTTTATTTTTCAACTTAAACCTATGTCCTAGAGCTTTGGGTTCCGATATCCGGGAAAGAATAACTTGGCTATTCACCCTGTCCATGTCCCTCATGATTTTATTCAAAAAAAATTATAAGGCCCCTGAATCTCCAGGGAAAAACAACCCAGCCCATTCTGCTCCTCTCTGTCCCTCAAAAAACCAATTCTGAAAAAATTCTTGTCAACAGTTTCTGCACATGTTCCTCGCTTAAAGACCAGAATTATATGCCGTGTTCCAAAAGTGGCCTCATCATTGTCCTGTACAGCCAGAACATACCATGCCAACTCCTACGCTCATTGCACTGACAATTGTCACAACAGAGGTTTTTAAGTTTTATTTTAAAACATTATTGGCAACCAGAGAACTGAGGCACATTTGAAGCAAAGTTCTCAGTTACTCTGTAATGACCTCCTTAAAACTGCGTGTTGTTTGCTGTTGACCTATCTAACTTTGGTCTTATTTGCTTGTCATAAACCTAGTTCCTTTTGTTGGGGACAGTTCGAAAACATTCCACCCTCCCCCAAGTTTCGATCTTGCCATTTCCTGTATTATACTTAAGTTGTCTTTCCAGTGAGGATTGATGAAAAGCACTGTTTTAAATGATCTGCTGGTTCCCTGTTGTCTGCAACCAACACAGCATTCGCATCCTGCAATGCCCTACATGAACTTTCACGACTGACTTACTTCAGAACATCACACACCAATTTTGAACGTTTTATATATATACATAAAACAAGTTGCTTCTGGTTTATAGGTTTCTCACCAATTTTCTTTCATAATAATTTTACTTCTCTTTTATCATTTGAAATTATCTTGGCTCTGGTTCCTAAAATAAGAAGCCCAAATCTGGCCTACATTAATTCTCACCACTTTGACCATCTTAGTTTCTGATTGGATGCTCTCGTTGATCGCCTTGGGAATGATGAGTAGTTCTTCTTCCGATCAAGGCGTCCTTTTTTGAACAGAGTAATTCGTTGCTGAGAGATATGGGAAATCTGCTTCAATAGCTGTCGCATTTACAGTGTCTCTGTGTCTGCTTTCACACTCTGCTTTCAATCAGGCGTAATACAAAGATGTGGTATTGAGAGGTCTGGTTCTTTTCAATTATTCAGGGGTAACATTCCTATATGGCTATATATATCAGAGTGGAGAGTGAATCCTTCCTCCCAGTTTCTCCATATCGAACATATGTATTGCAGAATGTGTTCCACATTACAGAGGGAAGCCTTTGATATGACCTCCTTATCTCTTAACCAAGAAATTCCACCAACCCTAATGGACAGGGCCTTCAAATATGATTGACCCATCTCCCATGTTTCCACCCTCACTTATTTACTTCCTTTCCAGAAGAAAACGAGAGTTCTTGTTTCCCCCACTTTCCACTACACTTCAATCCACATTCGGAAAATCATCCTCGTCTGCATGGCAGCACGGAAGCTCCGTGGTTAGCACTGTCGCCTTGCAGTGCCAGGGGATAGCAATCAATTTCCACCTGGGCAAATGTATATCCGCAGTTTGCATATTCCACCCGTGTCTGCGTGGCTGTCCTCCCACAGACTTAGGAGGTGTAGATTAAGTGAATTGGCCATGTTAGTTCTAGATGTTTTAGGCAGGGGATTGGGTCGCTGTGGGTTGCTCTTCGGAGGGGAACCGTGGACCTATTGTGTCAAATGGCCTGTTTCACTACTGTAGGTAATCTAATCTAATCACTTCTACAAACTCCAGCAGCGCAGCACCATCAAATGCAACTTCTCCTCTCGTCTACTGTCAGCATTTCACAGGGACTGGCCATAACCCTGAACACGTCCTAATCCCTCATCACACCTTTCCATGCAATTACAGAAGCTGCAACACTTACCCATTCGCCTCTTCCCCCTTCACTGAACAACGCCACAAACACAACTTCCAGGAGAAGCAGCATTTCACCTATACGTCTTTAATCCTGTCGACTGTCATGGCTGCTCATAGTGCAGCTACCTTAACATTGAGCGAGACCAAACTGGGACAGCTTTCAGCACCACTTCCACTCTATCTCTAGGAATAATCATGATCTTTTAACGGATCTCCATTTCAAAATTCTACCTTGCTCTCAAGCAAAGATTTCAGTCCCGGGCTGCTGGAATGTTGCATTGAAGAACACCCAAGGCGGGGTAAAATCTTATTTTCTGCTTTATAGCTTACCGCTCGTGAGATTTAGTATCAGGTTCTATAAACATACAGCCTGACCCCATTATGACATTTCTCAATATTTCATGCATTCTTTCTGCTAGTCTCGTGATTACCTTGCCTTCTTTGTCGTGTTTATCATGCACTTAATCGAGGCAAACCAATTCGTATTAACACCTTAACTTTAAATCTGTTTCGTTGCCAACACGGTTAAAAACACTGATTACCTACACATTGTTTTCCAAACCCTCATCAATCTGCGTCAAATTATTAAGAGAAACATTTTTCGAACTCTTTCATTTCTAAACAGATATCATACATTAACTCGAAGCGTTAACTGTTTCTCTTTCTTCACAGGTGCCGAAAGACCTGCTGACTTTCTCCCAAAAAACCTGAACAAATTCTGAGTCGATGGATGAAATGGAGATGCTGGAAATTTGAAGCAAAAGGATGTCTGTCCAAACTGGACTGTTGTGAATTCGGATCACTGAAACTGATTCAATAGCTCTGCTTTACACAAATCTGGCCGACCTGCTCAGTTTCTCCTTACATGCGTGTTATTGAACACATTTCTATTATTGTTGCAAAGCTGCTCAAACCCTCTTCCAACATGCAGTGCCTTTCACAGTGATTTCAGCAACAGGACAAGCTGCACTCTTTCAAAGCGTCTAAATAGTACAAGACTGGTGTCACTGGGAAAACAAAAACAACCTAAGGCTGTTATTATCGACTGCAGAACGTTCTTGCTTGTCCAGGGAAGAAAACAGAAGGAAACACATTCACTTTAAAATAGTATGTTTAATGTTTGAAGGCAAAAGATTCAGATGAATACGTAGAAAGTTTTTCCACAATTTGACAAGTTGGAGTGACACCCTGGAGAGACTCTGTGAAGAATAAGAACATGAAGATTGAAGTGTAATTAAATCAGAACCAGAGGAGGTCAGTGAGTACGGGGTTGGTTGGTGAATGTAATACCTTGCAGATTAGATTTGGTTTCTTGCAGGTAGAAAAATCGCAAATCATGAACTTCAGCTCCAAACAGGGCATCCATTTGAAGCAATTGGCCATTGTTGCAAAATAATTCTTCCATAACGTCATACAGAGGATAACCCGGCATTCTACCATTGCCATCAAGTCGAGCTATGGTGCCATGACAAGTGTTTTTGAACATGCCCAGGATCAACACCAAAACATAACTAACAGTAATGACAACACGGTGAAGCTTGATTGGTTGCATTCCAAACAGCAACACTAACATTTATGGAGACAGCAAAATGACCTAAATGCAAGCAGATCAGCAGCCCTATCACATCCACTCATAAACGATGATGGGCAACTAAGTAACGCAATGAAGACGGATGGTTCACAAGTATCCCCATTGCCATGATGGAAGAGCGCAACACATCAATGCAAACTACATAGCAAGAGGTTTTTGAACCATCTTATATAAGAGGTGTTGAGTCAATAATCCACGCCATCCAAGTCATGAAGTCATCAGAATGACAGATACCTGTCCTGAACCAATTCAATTTGCGACATGGGACTTCAAGAAACTACTGAACACAATGGACAGGCTAAAGACAATGGATCATAACAACAGTCCTGAAATAGGACTGAAAACTTGTGCTGCTCAACAAGACATGTCCTGAGGAAGTTATTTCATTCAGGCTCCAAATCTGACGTCTACCTGGTAATATGGAAAATTATTTAACTATGTCCAGTCCCCGAAGAGAATAATTACTGTCTGCCAAAACGGCACTCCTCAGTTTCATTGCAATAGTCAAATTGATGAAAATTCTCTGACAGAGCTATCAAAAAGCACTTATGCAGAAATAATTTGTTCAGTGCGGTTTCCAAAATGCTGGAATGCGGTGAAGGGGCTACTGTAGAAATGGTACTGTATTACTCATTCAGACCAGACAAATGCTCCGACAGACGTTGAAAGTTTAAAGCAAACCATATAATCTCTAGATCTAAATACAGATTTGCTTCACCACCTGGTCTGGTATAATAGTGATTGCAGACATACAGACATGTAATGAACTCGTAAATGCTCTCTGAAACGGTCAAGCACAGCATGCAATAGGTTTAAACAACACCGAGGTCTTAAAAGAAAACAAAACTGGACTGTAATGCCAGCATCAGACTCTGAAAAGAGAACGGAAAACCCGGGGCTACGACTTTGCAGAGGCTCCCTTTATTATGAACCAGTCAAGACCCCTTCAATGCATTTTAAGAAGTTTCCCAGATCCGAACATTTGTATTTGTTTAGGTAGACGTTGAGTGGATATCCCAGGAGTAATGCAGTTGGTAAAATCACTTGTCTTGCAGCAAAACACAATGTTTATAAATATTTCTGAAAAGAAAATCGACAACCAAACTTCTGACAACAAGAAAGTCCAGATTAATATGTCAAATAAATTGTTGAGTGTGTTTTTCGCAGAATCTTTCAGGTGGAGCGGCTGAGTGAGTGAGTGACAGCAAGAGGGAATGGGCTAGACAATTTGTGAATTTCGTTCACTTTCATTTTAACGCTGTTGGAATGCATTGATCAGAGGGAAGTTCTTGCTTAATTTTGGTTGAACATTTACTGATCTATGAAGAATTTGCAGACAGGACTATCAGGAAGTGCTTTGTCCATGTATCCAGTCATAATATACCTGCTGCTGAAAGCAGGAATAACTTCGTAAAATCGTGGGATTCTTGTAATGTTGAGAATGCCATTCAGCTAAACAAGTCTGCTCCGATCCTCAGAAGAGCTTCCCATCCAAACCCAAATCCTCTAACAACTGGAGCTGCTGACAGAGACGGAGAAAGCGTGCAAGTTACACACAAAAAGCTGCCTGACAATGACGTGAACATGGGTCCGCAGTGCTTTATGGTTTGTTTTAAACTTCCATATTCTGTCGGAGCATTTGTATGGTCTGAATGAATACTAAACACTGAGACACGGCCCCAACTGAATAAGGGCTGGAAAATTGATCAGACCTTGAGTCTCAGATGTACATATACCGCTCATTATCTGAAATTGGTCAGAGTTTGTTATCCAGGGGATTAAAACATAGTACCTATGCTAACAGTGCAACAAATTGGTTACTGCTATTCCTACAGAGTGTGTTCTGCAAGCAGAATTGAAGCTCTAATTGTATTGTAAGAGTGTTGTTATCGCTCATGTAATTGTGGGTAGTACATGCATCAAGAGAACACAGCAACATCTAAAGTGAATAGTTGGAAACTCAACCGATAATGTTTGACTACTGTTAATGTAAGGGTATAATATCAGCATTCTGATCTGAAGGAGGTGGGGAACGAGACTGGGATAGGAGCAGGCTCAGAACGCTCTGCCAGAGAAGAGTTCCCATCACCTGTCATATCGGGATAGGCTCAATGCCAGTACTTCAAAACTTCACTTTCTTTTGTAAATATTGTCTTACTGAATTATCTGCTGTTATTTCCATATATTGTTTTCAACCTGATGTATCGGAAATAAACTATACGTGAGTATGTTTGTTAATTGACTAGAAATAATGTAACGGTTCAGTTAACCTAATTGACACTAGAAATGTTATAGGTTAGTATTAGAACTAAAATTAGATTTTGTTGTCACGTGCACTCAAATATCTGAAGAGGTGATGACACTGAAAGGAGTACCAAGTCACTATTCACTAACAAAACAAGAATAAAAAAAACAACAGTGGAAATAAAAGAAAGCTAACAGGTGAGAAAAGTATCTTGATTTAAAGTACAACTTTTATCTCAATGAAGGTGTTCAGAACCAGTTATATAGCATCTGGGAAGAATCATGGCCTGGATTTTGGGTCGGCTTGTAACTCCCAAATCGATTTCAAGGAGGAACAGTGTTCTTGCTGCCGATACCACATTCACCACCAAAGATCAATTGGATGCGTTGTAATCACCACCTCCCAGTGTTACCTCAGATTTCCGGGAGGTACCTTCTCTCGCCGATGTGTCAATGTCTGTGATTAACCCAATGAAAAAGGCTGGTGAGAATGCATAAAGAATCTTGACATCGCTGTCCATCCTCCATACACCTTGTCCTCTCTGTTTGAAACAGTTCTGAACATATTGGAATATCAACATTGTGTTATAGAGTCGTGCAGCATTGAAACACACCCTTTGGTTCATCCAGTCCATGCTAAACATAACCTCAATCTAAACTAGTCACACCAGCCTGCCGCTGACCCAGATTCCTCCAATCCTTTCTTATTCATGTACTTATCCAAGTGTATTTAAAACTTTCTAATTGAAACCGCATCTACTACTTCCTTAGGAAGTTTGTTCCACACCGGTGTCACCTTATTTGTAAAATATTTGCCTCGCTTGCTTTTCCCAAGTCGTTCTCCTCTCGGCTTAAACATGTGCATCCTCATCCTGGGAAATTTCCATTCCAGGGAAAAAGACATTTGCCATTAACTCTATCAATACCCATCATTATCGTATAAACTTCTATTAAGTCACCTCTCAAACTTGTCCACTCCAGTGAAAATATACCTAGCCTATCAAATTACGGTTTTAGCAACTCCTTGTTCGATCGCAGTGAAGCCTCTTGAACTGGACAGGTCTTAGTGCGACCCCACAGAACAAATGTGACTTCACTGATACATGACCGAGAGAGATCAGACATCACAATCAGTTTTGTAAACTAGCTTCGTCTGAGACACGAAACTGCACGGGGAAACTCACGGACGGCAAGGTCACTGCGCAGACATTGTCTCTGATTGATCTGTCCAGGAGATAATGTAATCAAAGTGAAGATCAAAACAGCTTTACAAACAGAACACAGCGCTGTCAAAAATCAATAAGTGAGGTGATCATATAAAAGATGATGAGGTTTGAAACGTTAGCCTGAAACGTTTCCTCATGGACTGATGGAAAGTTTGGCGACAATTGGGAATTAACGCTGCAGAGATTTACTCTGAAGAAGGTCAGACTTCATTAAAATTAAGTAAACAATATTCAGAAGTGATTCTTAACATGGGTCAGAAACTTTAATCTCAAATGTCACTCCTCTCCTCTGACTGAACCATCTCTATCAATTCTCTACCAAGGATATTTGTGGACGATGGTGAGAGTTAGAGAGGGCTCTCGTTGCTGAGAGGTTAAGCAATATGGAGCGGTATGTAGGCTGGAGGAGGATACAGACATACGGAGACTTGCAGGGATTGGAGTTGATTGCAGTGATAGAGAGGAGTGTTGGGGCTGGCTGACAGTGATATCGGGGGTGCAGAGATGGGAGGAATTCACAAAGTTACAGATGGCTGGAAGGTCTAAAAGAGGTGACAGAGAAAGGATGATGTCTCAAAGCTAGAGTAGATTTATGTGTTGCGGAGGGCTTTGGGAGGGAAGGAGTTTATGGATGTACAGAGGGCTGGGAGTGATGACTGAGACAGGGAGATATGTAGCGGGTGGGGAAATTTTCAAAGTATGGGTGATTTGTAGATGTTGCAGCAGTTTCTACAGACAACGGTGAATGGATCGTTTCGAGGATGGTACAGAATTAGGGAGTGCTCTTGGGGATGGAGGATTTTTACAAAGATACGGGAGTCTGTATGATCTGGAGGGGGTGACTGAGGTAGGGGCAGTATAGGGAATGATGGACATTACAGAGCTAAGGAGCAGTGTAGATGGTGGACGTGGTTCCACATACAGGAAGGGTTGTAGATGCTGGAGGATGTTACAGAGATATTAAGTGATGCCAGGAGTGGAGCATGCTACAGAACGAGTGAGGGAAGTAGATGGTTGACGTGGTTACACATATCGGAAGTGATATAGCTGCTGGAAGATGTTACAGTGATATAGAGGAATGTCAGGAGTGGAACATTTTACAGAGCGAGGGAGCGAAGCAGATGTGGACCTGTTTCCACATATCAGGAGCGATACAGCTGCTGGAGGATATTACAGAGATATTGAAAGATGTAGGAGTGGAGCAAATAAAGATAGATGGTAGGATGTGGAGTTGCTCGAGGGTAGTACGGCAACTGGGAGGTGTGTTGGAGCTTGAGGAGGTTACATACATGTGCTAACTGTATGTTCTCAGAACAAATTACATAGATAGGATAGTGAGTTGGGGCTGTAAGAAGCTAAGGAAAAATATGGGGTTAGAGGGTTTACAGAGGTAAGAAGATCCGTTTAAGTGGTAGACATTTACATATCGATGGAAAAATGTAGGGGCCACAGGGGTGGAGAGAAACATCATTTTGTAACAATGTAGAGCATTTCAGACAGGAGGAAGGAAATCAGGTGTGAAGGATATGAAAGAAATTGGGATCTGTGTTGGCATGGAGTTTGTTACAAGATATGTAGGTTTGCTAACACTGGAGGGGGTTACATTGATGATAGGAATTAGGGGAGTGTTACAGAGGTTGGAGTGGTGAAAGGGCTGGAGCAAGTTTCAGAGACTGGCGGGGATGCAGGGGCTGGAAGTTGTTAAGGTGATTACAGGAATTAGGGGAGGGTTCCACAACTGGGAGGGGTGTAAAGGCTGTGGTAGGTTGTCGAGACAGGCGGAGACTGTCGGGATTGGGGGAGGTTATATTGATTACAGGAATTAGGGGAGTGTTGTAAAACTTGGAATGGCGTAAATTCTGGAGAATGTCATACAAACTGGCTGCGATGCAGGGGCTGTAGGCTTAAAAGGTGATTGCAGGAATGAGGGGAGGGTTTCAGGACTGTGAATGGTTTAATGGCAGGAGCAGGTTATAGAGACCGGCAGGGATTGTAGGGGCTGGAGGAGAGTACGTTGATTACAGGAATTAAGGGAGTGTTATAAAACTACGAGTGGTGTAAGGGCTAGAGCAAATTATACAGACCGGCAGTGATGTGGGTTCTGGAGAAGAAGGTTGTAGAGATATGGAAAAGTGCGAAGATGAGAGCAGGATACGAGGATACGGAGGGATTTAATGACTGAATGAGATAACAGTGAAAGCGAGGGGTGTACGAATACATCTGAGATCATCATTATTTTGCTGGAAAATGACCACTCCTGGACCACGCATCTTGTTACGCCTTTCAACTCATAAATAAAACAACAGAAAATAGACTATTGTGAGGATATTTATGGACTTGCTGAAGTACATTTCATTCGAGATTATGCAGTATTTGCTCTAAAATAACTCTGAATGTTAGTTTGAAAGGGATGAAAGATTTATTTTGAAATAAAAATGGTGAATCAGGATTTCTGACCGTCAGAAATCTCCATTTTGTGGAGCTCTATTTTAAGCTTTTACAGACGTGATATTTTAAGCCGCCCTTGCACTGTTTTTACAGAAGCTTTTGGCAATTCGCAGCGATTGTTTCATTACGCAGTGTGAGTAGCATCTCGCTTTTTGAACAGCAGAACAGTCCCTATGCAGGAATCAATATTTTTAGAACAAATGGGAAGCAGCACAGGGGGACAAAATATTCGGAGAACCTGTAATCCTGACGAACTCCACACTACAGTTCATTACATTGATTACACGAATTGGGGACGTCACAGGACTGGGAGAGGTGTAAGGGCTGGAGTGTTATTGAGACAGGCAGGGATGCAAGGACTGGAGGTTTTTACAGTGATTAGAGGAAGTGGAAGAAGGTTACAGAACTGGGAGTGGTGCAATGTCTGGAGCAGGTCACAGAGACCAGATGGGATTGTCAGGGCCAGAGGAGGTTACATTGCCGGCCCGAAAACCATCATTATCATCAGCAAGAAACAAATCAGGTGGGAAGTAAGACGACGTTTGATTTTTTTTTCGTAAAATTAAGCTGCCTGTATTTTCATAGCGTAGTGGGCAAGAAATCAAATTCATTTCAAGTTTATTGGATAGTCCAAGTGGTTTTGCACCCAACTTCAATCCAACCTGCAACTGAACCTTGGACCTCATGAATTTATCTATACTGACCAGCCTGCTATATTGTACAGTAATATTACAAAATGATTAAGGAGCAGAAACAGGACACTGAATCCATCGTGTAGGTGCCGAAGAAAGACACACATTGACTGTCACATCCCGGGATTGTGAATGCGGAACATGTAACCTTGAGTCTAAAGTTCATTTATTTGAGCTATTTCAGGCATTGGTACTTAAGCTTTCGTCAAAGCAAGTTAATATAATTAAGTCGTAAAATTTCAGAAAACTCTACAGTACTGAACTTATGGTTAGTGAATCAGTTCCTGATGTTTGGATAGATTTGACACGTAAATTCTTTATTCATCTCTCCACCGATGCTACACGACCTGCTGAGTGTTTCCAGAAACCCTTGTTGTTATTTCAAATTGCCAATGCTAACAATACCTCGCTTTTTGAAAATCGAAACAAAACATGAGTGAGAAACAAAAGTAAATTAAGGAATACTATTCAGAGAATCACAGTAAATCTGACTAATTATGTTCCAGCTCCAGAGACAATCACTATCAGCCTCAACAAGAAAATAACCTGAAATACGTTTTCTATGGAAGATCAAGTTTATTTGGAAGTCTTTCATTAAACGAGAAAACCGTAAAATTCTATTGGTTGGAAGCAGCTAACTGCACCACTATAACATGAGCTCTCAGTGCCATAGGATTGCTGTAGGAACAGGTGAAGGTACTAATAAACAGCCTTATGATAGCAAACAAAACATAACTGATGTTCAGCCATGGAAGGAAATGTCAATTTAAAGAAGTTGAACATGTATAGTAGAACATCATCTTAAACAGCAAACAGAGTTGGGAAATTGGAATGGCTTTGGGACCAAATCAAGAAATATAGCTGAACTGAGTTGAAAGCATTTTTGTTTGAAACTGATAACATTCTTTGTCAGCCACGGCTTGGAGACGTTCACGTTCCACTTCTTACAATCGATGTCTCCTCTCTGAAGGCAGTGTTCAGAATGTAGCCATTCTACAATTCCGGTTGTAGGTTTGCTTGCTGAGCTGTGAGGTTCAGTTCCAGACGTTTCGTCAGCCTACTGAAAAACATCTTCAGTGGGCCTCAGTCGAAGCAATGCACAGATTCCTGCTTTCTGTTTATATGATTTGGATTTCCTTGGATCGGTGATGTTATTTCCATTATTGGTGTCATTTCCTGCGGTGATGTCATTTCCGGATCTTTTTCAAGGGGCTGGTAAATGGGTTCAAACTCGATGGGTTTGTTGACAGAGTTCTGGTTGGAATGCCATGCCTGTAGGAATTCTCGTGCGTGTCTCTGTTTGAATTGGCATAAGATGGATGCTTTGCCCCAGTCGAAGTGGTATCCTTCATTATCTGTATGTAAGGATACCAATGAAATAGAGTCATGTCGTTTTGTGGCTAGTTGTGTTCTTGTATGTTGGTGGCTGGTTTTCTGCCACTTTATACAATGTCGTGTTTGTTACAGTTCTTGCAAAGTACTTTGTAAGTAATGGTTTCACACACTGCACTTCTTCCAATTATCTAAAATTCACAAACCAGGAGCTCCCCTCAGACCCATTGTCTCACAACCTAGAACACTAACTTACAGATTAGCCAAGGAGATACAACCAAGTCTAAAGTACTTAGTAGAAGACTCACGCCGCTCTACCCACTCCTCCCAAGAATTCTAGAAGACCATCAAATACACTAAGATAGAAGAGGATGAAATAATGTTCTCGTTTGATGTAACAGCCCTGTTTACATCAATGAACTTTAACATGGCCAAGGGAACACTGACTGCACTATTAAAAGACCCAAAGACCCATGCACCAAACACCACTAATTTCATCAGCAAGGTCCGTATCGTCTAGCTACTGTAATCATGCCATACTAAACACTTCACCTTCAAAAACAAAACCTGCAGACAAACCAATGGAACACTCACGAGATCTCCGATATCTGTGTTGCTAGCAGAAGCAGAAATACAGAGATTAATAGAAACAGCTCTGCCAACCATTCGACTCAAGCTTTGGGTCCGCTACATGGATGACACATTTGTCATCATTAACCGAAACAAATTAGAGGAAACCTTGAAGACCATCAATAATACCCTTACTGGCATAAAATTCAGTAATAAGGAGGAACTCAACAATGAACCGCCATTCCTAGATGTCACAGCCGACCGAAATGCCAGTGGACAAATTCAAACCGGCGTCTACAAGAAAATGACACTTACGGGCCCAATATTGAACAACAGAAGCAATCATCCCAGTATCCACAAACGACGCTGCGTCCGAACATTATTTCAACGAGCCAACACACACTGCAGCACAGGGGAACTACTAGAGCTGAGCAAAATCAGCTATACCATGTATTCAAAAAGAATAGTTACCCAATGAACCCAGTCCGCCAATTTCTCAGCAACAATCCCAAACAAGCAGACAAAACACGTCCAGAAACATTAGCCACTCTCTTCAGCATCAAAGGCATCTCGGAAATGACTACCAGACTACTCAGACCCCTTTGCATCCTGGCAGTCAACAAAGCCACCAACATACTAAAACAGCAGCTAATGAACTTGACAGACCCATTTACCAACAACAAGCAAAACTAATGTAATTTACACAATACCGTGGAAGAACTGTACCAAGCACTACATTGGAAAAACATGCAGAAAACTAACTCTCTGGATACATCAACACTAACTAGCCACAAAACGACATGACTCCCTCTCACTAGTATCCTTGCATGCAGATAACGAAGTATACCTCTTCGACTGGGACAACGCATCCATTTTTGGACAAGACAAACAGAGATAAGCACAAGAATTCCTGCAAGCATGGCATTCCAACTGGAACTCTATCAACAAACACATCGAGTAAAACCCCATCAACCACCACCTGAGTAAAAGATAATGAAATGACATCACCACCCCAGAGAAACCCAAACTTATAAATTGAAAAGCAGGAATCATGTACACTGCTTCGCTTGAGGTCCACTGCAAATTTTAACTAGTAGGGTGACGAAACGTTTGGAAATGAACCTCCAAGCTCAGCCCTGAAACCTATATCCAGAACCTCAACCTAACCTGCAAATCTTCTCAAAACTCGCTCTTCTACACTTTCCACATTCTTCTAACCTGATCGTGTCCTTGACAAAATGAAAGCCCACTGATCTCTCACCACGTTCGTCTCAGTGTACGTTCACAATGAAGCGTTTTTGTTCTCAGCATGTTCCATGTCATTCCACAAAGCTATCAAGAGACTTGGAAATTCCAAAACAAGATCTAAGTTCTTTTGAATGATTGTTGCTCTGTGATTGGATTCCATTTCGAATTTGTTTGGCCATTGCTTGCACTGAAGCAGAGGATGAGTTTGTTGTGTTTGTCATTGTGTAGTTAGGCAGTTAGGTTTCCTCAACGAAGCCTTGGACATAATGACAGGGGTCCTGTGCACAATGTCGTTCCTGTGCTATCGGTGAGTGCATGGCGTGATCGGACAGATATCTGTCTTAGAACATTTCTTTGTAAGGGTTAATCAATTCTTGAGACTATATCTAGTTTCTCAGAATTGACGTTAATTCTCTGCAAGACACTGCCTGAGAGTATGGGGAGGCAGGGTCAATCAATTGTTGAGGGTCAGCAACACACTGCCTGACAAAACATTGAGAGAAGATTCAATCAAGACCCACTGGCATGGTAATGGACAAAAGCTGGAGAGGGACCCCCCAGACAGTGTAGCACTCCCTCAGTACTGACGTTTTGACAGTGCGCCAAACCCTCAATACTGACTCTTTAAAAATGCGGCAGTCCATCAATATCAACCCTCCAACAGTTCAGTGTTCCCTCATTGCTGAACTTCAGAAACTGCGGCACTACCTCAGTACTGACCCCCTGACAGTTAGGCACTCCTTCAGTTCTGACACTCGTGCACTGTGGAAATATGTCAATACTGACCATCCGACAGTGAGGCACTCCCACAATACTGACCCTCCAACGTTGCGCCACTCTCTCAGTACTGACCCTCCGACCCTGCAGTACTCCCGAAGTACTTATGCTTCAACAGTGCATCACTCATTCTTTGACCCGAGCACAGCAAGACTCTCCCTTATTACTGACCGTCTGACAGTGCAGTGCTTCTCAGTACTGAGCCTCCAATAGTGCTGTGCTCCCTCAGCACTGCTGCTCCGACTGTGGAGCACTCCTTAGTACTGACGCCCAGTTGCTGTCATGCCTTTTAATCTATCTACCTAGTTGACATTTACTACACTGGCCCTCAATTAATTCTAATTTTCTTTCCTTAAGTTAAATACAGTTAAATCTGGACAAGATTTCTCACTCCAAAAATGAATATCATATTATGTCAAGTTATGATTGCTAGTTCCAAGTGGATCTTTTTACTTACAGTTCATTCCTTAAACCTGCTGCATTACCACGTCAAATATGATACACAATGGGACCCACGGGCTCACATATAATCCAGTTACAACACATAGCCTGACACTGCATCTCCATTTTATTTATTTCGATCTTAATTTGTGTTTTTTTTAATTTATTTCTGGTCCTAGAATTTTTAATCTGTGTAATATTTCTCTGATTCACACTTAAATGAGAGTGACAAGTAATATTCATTTTTTTAAAAAAAAAACCCTCCTTCAATGGATGAGGGCGTCACTGACTAGGCCAGTATTTATTGCCATCCCGAATTGTTCAGAGGTCAGTTATGAGTTATAAACATTGCTATGGGTCTGGAGTCACATGTAGGCCAGACCAGGTAAGAAACATTAGTAACCAAAATGTTTTTATCCAACAATTGTCAATGCATTCATGACACATGTGACATACTCAACTGAAGAAATGTTTAACTTCAATTTACACCATCTGCCATGGCGAATGAACCCTTGTCCCAGAATATTGCCTGGGACTCTGGATTAACAGACCAATGATAATCCCACTGTATCACCAATTACCAGTTATTAGCAACTAACGAGTTTAAAGTTTTCCTATGATGTCGGTCTTTCTTTTGTGCTGTGCCAAGGGCCCGCGACTTCAAGTCATTCTGTTCAAAAAAAGTCTTAACATCTATGAAATTCCACACAACAGATGGCTGTAGACTGGGATCTTGTTGTGCATTACCGCGTTCAGTCAAAAGGCCAGTTAATCTTTGCATGTACTACCCGTGTATTCCGAGTACATTACTCTGAGCAGCGAATTATTTGCGGGGAATGGGCGCATTTGGCGGGGCAAATGTTTAGAAAAGAGCATACATTTTGAAAGGGACTTTAGGTGGGGCAAATATATTTAGGGGCAGCAACATTGTATAAGAACGTGCAAGTCTGAAAGAGAGAAAAAGTGAGAGGGAGAAAGGGAAAGTGAGAGTGACAGAGAAACACAGAGATGAGAAATGTAGAAAGGGAGCGGGGAACAGAGAGAAAGAAAGACATAGGAAGAGAAGTACAGAAAGAAAAAAGAAAGCAGGAAGAAAAAGAAAAGAACTGAGAGAAAAATGATAAGTACGCAGAGAACAACAGAGTAAGAGAAGGAGATTAAGAGGAAATGACAATAATAGAGAGACAAAGCGAGGGAGAGACAGAAGGTTGGGCATTTAAAGAGAGGAAGACAGAGGACAAAAAAGAGAGAGAGGAAAGGACAGCGACGGCTACAGAGAGAGACGGGGGGTGGCGGGTGAGACAAATAACAATTGCTGGAAATCTCAAGTCTAGCAGCATCTGTGGAAAGAAACCAGAGCCAATATTTCAGGTCAAATGACCTTTATTTCAGAGCTAACACTAGAGAAGATAAGGTAGTGTATATATATGCTAAAGACAGAAATGAGGTCAAGGAGTTCCTAACGTTTGGCGCTGGAAGCCAGAGAGCGAACAGCAGTGGAGCACACAAAGAGATGGACGACAGTGATACAGGAAGATGAAAAAGCAGATAATGGGGCATTAATAAGTGAAAATAGATTGGTGATAATGAAAGCAGATCGTGTCATGAAGGGGAGTCAAGCAAGAGGCTGGGGGAGCAAATCAAGACAGGTAGCATCAGGAGGTTGAGAAGTCAACATTTCTCGTTTAACCCTTCTTCAGCACTGGGGTGATTCTAAAAGGACGGCAGATAAAGTGGTTGGGGGCAGAGTGGTGAGGTCTGGATTGGTGAATACAGAAATACTAACCATCACTGCTCAGTCCTTTGAGAATCGGATTTGGGAAGACATGTTTAGGTTTCACAGAACATTGGGTGAGTCATCTTCTGTCATACCCTAGGCGAAAGTGAGGACTGCAGATGCTGGAAACCAGAGTTTAGATTAGAGTGGTGTTGGAAAAGCGGCATCCGAGGAGCAGACAAATCAACTTTTCGGGCAAAAGCCCTTCAGCAGGAACGCTTCATCAGAAACATCTTCTGCTATGCTCTTTTTAGTTCTGCTTGCTCAGTTAAAAGAAGGATATTATCAAACTAGTGAGTATTCTGAAGAGATTTCCCAGGATGTAGCCGTTTAGAGAAGATTTGAGAGGTAAAGAAAGTCAGGAGATGGTGGGACGTTTTGCACTGGAGCCTGGTGGTTGAGAGACGACTTTGTAAAACTGCATAAAATAACGAGAATTGCCATTTCCCTATGCTACCAGAGGATTCCATGATCATGGGGATATTTTTAAAGTGAAAGAAGAGAGATTTAAAAAGACAAAACTTGCATTTTTACACAGAGAATGTCTCATATATGGAATTAACTTCCTGAGAATGTATGTATCCGGGTACAATTACAACGCTTAAACGACATTTCGATGGACACATGAATAAGAAAGGTTGAGAGGGATGTGTGCGAGGAGGTAGGATTGCTCAAATGTGAAATCACGTTAGATATCGACTGTTTCAACCAGAGCACCTGTTTCCATGCCATGTGGTTCTGTGACAGAGAGGCAAAGAGAGACGAGAGAGGGAGAACGAGAAAGAAGGCCTGGAAGAGAGAACAGAGAGTGAAAGTAAGAGAATGAGTGGAAGGGACGACAGAGAGTGAGCAAGCGAGAGAAGTCGAAATGTCAGAAAGCAATAAACAGGAGTTAAGACATGGACAGAGTGAAGAGGTCATATTCATTATTCCAGTTGTTCCCAGATCTCGCGATGGGTTATCACACTCCATTTCTCCCACAGGGACCGACCCTCTTCCTGGGGTTTGCTTCAGCCTGTGAACCGATCAGTGTGTCTCTGTATTCGTCTGTCTCTCAATGTTAGTGTCTCTGCCCAATGCGGTCTCAGTTGTGTTGGGGGTGAATTCGCTTCTGTCGCTCACTCTTCATACCCCTCCTCTCTCTCTCTCTCTCTGACCCTCTGTTGTTTAACGTGGTGAAATGCCACCCTCTGCTAGACTCCACATGCCACTGCATAAGCAGCAGATTTCTGTTTACAAGAAAATATCAAAGTCTGTAAATCTCTCAAATTACACATTTGTTTTTTCCTTAATATCAGGACTTTGGAGACACAGAGCGGTGTCATGCTATCTCTTGCGATGCTGTCCCTGAGACATGAGGAGAAAGAGATGAACATGCTCTATGCTGTCTCATACCCTCTGCCTTTCAGCACTTTCTCACTCAGATGTTTTGAGAGTAAACAGAAAATATTGTGAGCTGTATAAAGTCAGAAAAAAAAACTGCTCAAAGCCAAATCAATTCCACATTCCAGAAGGAGCACAACATGAGTGTGTTCTACATTGATGAACCTTGCAATACTCCACACATCAGCATTTTATGTCTGCGTGTGTCTCTGTTAATATATTTCTGCGTGTGATTGTATGTGTTGGTGGTGCTTTTTTTGGATGGTGCTGTAAGCTATTTCCCGCCCTCTCTGATTGAATCTTTGAGTGTTTTCACCCTCTCTGTCACGGCATGGGGAGCTCAGCAGAAAGACACCATTCTTTCAGTTTCACCAAAACGGGGCTTCCTTGTACAATTTTCACCTCTCACCCAAAACAAGGAAATTTCTGATGAGACTTCGTTGAATTCGAAGACGCTCGGATTTGGGCTGCTTGATGCTGAAAAATAGAGATCTCAGCCATTTGTTAGCATTTGTTTGGTGGGTGAGATCTGGCAATGTCATCTAATCACATGCAATAATTTCTTACATCGAAACAGCTAATACTTGGCTGTTAATGACATTAGTATGGTGTCTGTTGAATTAGAACATTCCCAAATTGCTTATTCTATTTCATTGCAACAGAATCATCTGAAGGATTTCAATTTGGTGGACAATTAGAAAGGATTCCAAGCTGATTGGTGTTACCCTATGCGTAATACCACTTCCCAGGAAAATTATTTTGGATTGTGCTTTGATGAGGAATCCACAACTTCCCAGCTCAACTCTCTCTTTGCATTGAGATAAAGACAATAGACAGCAATGTGATGGAATAATCCCCATTTACCTGGATGGTTTCAGCTCCAAAGGACACTCAAGAAGCTCGACACCATGCAGGAAAAGCAGCCTGCTTGATTAGCACTACGCCCACAAATATCCATTACCTCTACCACTGATGCAGAGTAGCAGCAGTGTGTACTATCTAAAACATACACAGCAGTAATTCACTAAAGATACTCAAACAGCATCTTTCAAATCCTCAACCGCTTCCATCTAGAAGGACAACGGCAGAAGTTGCATGAAATAACAACACCTGCTAGTTCGCCCACACCCCCGCCAAGCCAGTAACCATACTGATTTGGAAATATATCACTTTACTTCCTTGTCATTGGCTCAATAGCTTGGAATACCACCACCCCCCCCCCTCAAAAAATGTATTTCTACCTACAGGTTATGGACTGCCGAAGTTCAGCAATGCAGCTAATCGTCACATTCTCAAGGGCCAACTGGGAACAGGTAATAAATTCTAAACCAGCCAGTCATGCAATACCCCATGCCTGAATTTCCAAAAAAACATTTAACTATCTGGACCTTCCTGTGGGTTTCATGGAGGAGTTTTATTTATTCATAACGCAAGTAATCTGTGTAACCTGCTTTATTTTTGTTCCTAATCTTCGCTCTGAACCGAGACATCGGTGCTGCATGAATAAATATATTTGTGCAACAAGTTAGGCTGTGCAGCATGGAGCTAGCTGAACTGAATTTGTATAGAAAAGACGAGTAGTCGTCATTATTGATTCCTTCTGCTGTCCATCTCCTGGTCTCTGAGATTCGTTCTTTTGCTCTCAACCTCCAACCTCTTCCTGACTTGATTGGTCACTGAAATATGTTTGTCAGAGCATTGAGCAACAGAATTAAAGCGAAATACAATAAGGGGGTAAAAACCAGAGAAAGCAAATCTAATGCCACCCACCACTTCTCAGTAAAATAGCTTGACTTTGTTATCCAGTGAAATGGGACCGGCTAGTTTATTCTCAGAGACGCATATTGATAATACAAGTTGATTTTTTTTCAAACAGAACTGGCTGTGGATTGTTCTGAGATATACATTGGCAGTTTTCTCAGTGCAATGTTTGGATCTCAACTGCTGACTACAAATGACAATAAAGCGGTCAATGGAGATAGTGACAGTGAACAAGAGAGAGCAATGGTTGCACGATGCAGCACTCCATTTGCTCTGCATCCAGGAGTGGTGTACAGTAAATTCTGCCTGCAAAACCAAAAGTGCAATCTCCACAGTATACCTTCTGTGATAATGAATATCAAAATACCAGCTGCCAAAACGACCACGTAGGAAGTAGTGCAAGGGAAAACAACACACTTTCATCAGGAAAGGACAACAACCACTTTCAAATTAACTGGGGAAGACAAATGGGAAAGGTAGCAGTGAATTACTGATCAGAAGCCCCCCGGCTGTTCCAGAGTTCATTAGTAAACTTTTACCACAAGAAACAGGCACACTGTGTAAGTAGAAGTATTTAGGATTGCGTGTGTTTCAATTATAAGACTTCCACACCCCAAAAGTTATCCTCCAGCCTAATTAGTGGAGGATTCATGGAGTTTGGACAGGGACTGCCTGCTCACCTACTCCAATGAGAGCAGAAGGAAGCCAGTCGGCTCGTTTGATTACAAGGTAACTGTTTGAATGAGCGTAACAGAGATGCATAGTTCTCAGCCCCAACTCTGGCAAGTAACGAACCCCACTAGAAACCTGACTCCCAACTCAATGTTTGGACTGATGATTGAACTGTCAATAAACCCAGCTTTGGCCTTGTTGGATCAGTAGAGAGGTTTGCAGCGAACCGAATGCAACTGGCGATAGCAGTGTAAGCTGCAAGCGGACCCCTAGGCTCCAGTTTGTCCTGTAATTCATGTTTTCCCTTTTTACTTCTTCCAGTTCATTTTTTCTCAAAATTGCCCAGTCTGAGTTTTTTGACCTGAAGTGGCTTTGATGGGCTCCGGACTGGCGGTGCCGATTTCAGCGGCTACGTGGCTGAGACTGTCGAGAAGCCTGTGAAACCACGAGCCGGAGATTCACGTCAAGTTGGAGTAGGCCCCTCGTGGAAGAATGGTCCGGGCTGAGAGGACCAGAGTGGCACATTGTCTGCGGCATTGCTTAGGCTGGGAAACCCAGAGCCTGAGACTCTTCGTGGCATTCTGTCCCAGCATAGACTAAAAACTGGGCTGTCTCTATGTTGCCTTTAAAAATAAATATTTTGCTAAGTTAATGTGAATGGCCCCTATGTACAGGCGATCGTCCACTCTTGTCACTGTAGTCTATATTGAAAGCAGGGAGCAATAAATGTTACTCTGTTCCAATTCCTGATTGGTACCATAACAAGACTAGGAATAAGGTCGTCAGAACCTGCATATGATTTTAGACAAGACTGATCAGTGTGTTTTAATCAAGTGCCGCATAACAGCATGCAGCACTCCCTTATTGACATTGTGCGAGTGTTAGGACTGCTTTGATATTTACTGTGTAAATCGGCACATCTGCACTTGTCAGAATCAGGATGCAATCTGTCAAGATTGGAATGTCCTGACCAGAAATGGCGAGGAGGGGAGAAATTACAGCAGGCGTGCTAGTTAGATGATCTTCACAAATCATAACGACGTGTATTTTCTTCAATTCTTTAATTAAAAGAATACATTTCAGATTTAAACTGAACAACTGATCCAGACATCTCGCGTGCTTCACAACATGCGTCTGGAATGCACTGGCCCGAATTCTCAGACTCTGCTTCCTTTTTCAAGAAGCCCAAACAGTTGAAATAGTTTATCTTTTACGATCTTTTCCTTTTAAGTTTGTTGTAGGACTTCGATCAGATTACAGCTTTAGCTTTCAGATTGTAGCAAAAATGAAGTATCTTTTGTGGAGCAAAAGCATAAACTGCTCAGCGGGACTGGCAGCATCTGCTTAAAAGAAGGCAAAGTTAACGTCTGGAATACAGTGACACTTCTTCAACACTCTTTTGCCTGATCTCTCCTCATACGTTCAAATCAAGTAAAACCAGAACAGACAACAGAACACGGAGATCAGAAAATGCTGCAACATCAGTGCAGTTAGGAGTCTCTGCCAGTGAAGAATTGTACCGAGAACGCTAGTCAGTGAATTACTGTCACTATTTCCATCTCTAGACAAGACTGACCAGTCCGTGAAATGGACACACAATTGTTCCAATGCTAAAACCAGAGAGCAGCTCAGAGCAGAGTAAACAAGTTCAATTCTCATAATCCTATAAAAGTATTGCCAAAAAAAAATCCAAGGATGATGTAGAACACTTCATCCACTTATTCGGACCTTGGAAACATTTTTCTGTGCGATGTTATCTGTCCCTACTGCCATGTCAAAAGCTTCTTGTTTGAATCACTGAGCTGATGCATTCCCAGAGACACTGCCTTCCACTGTGTGGAAGCTCCTTGGGAAAATCAACGTTACAGTGTCACTCCACTTTGTTACTGTTTTTCCGATTTCTGTAAATGAACAAACTAGTGATAGCAATAAATTTCATTCCAATTATGAAGTGGCCTTGCTGCTCAGCACATTATAAAGACATAGCAAAAATAGATTCTCGAATCTGCCTGCAATAAGACTGCCCACTCAAACACCATGTAGGAGAAAGTGAGGACTGCAGATGCTGGAGATCAGAGCTTAAAAATGTGTTGCTGGAAAAGCGCAGCAGGTCAGGCAGCATCAAAGGTGAAGGAGAATCTACGTTTCGGGCATAAGCCCTTCTTCAGGAATGAGGAGGGTGTACCAAGCAGGCTAAGATAAATGGTAGGGACGTTGGTGGAGGGACGTTGAGAATGCGATAGGTGGAAGGAGGTTAAGGTGTGGGTGATAGGCCAGAGAAGGGGGTGGGGGCGGAGAGGTCGCGAAGAAGATTGCAGGTCAAGAAGGCGATGCTCAGTCTGAGGGCTGGGAGTGAGAAAAGGTGGGGGGAGGGGAAATAAGGAAGCTGGAGAAATCTGCATTCATCCCCTGTGGCTGGAGGGTTCCTAGGCGGAAGATGAGTCACTCTTCCTCTAGGCGTCGTGTTGCTATGTTCTGGCGATGGAGGAGGCCAAGGACCTGCATGTCCTTGCCGGAGTGGGAGGGTGAGTTAAAGTATTCAGCCACGGGGCGTTTGGGTTGGTTGGTGCGGGTGTCCCAGAAGTGTTCTCTGAAACATTCCGCAAGTAGGCAGCCTGTCTCCCCAATGTATAGGAGGCCACATCGGGTGCAGCGGATGCAGTAAATGATGTGTGTGGAGGTGCAGGTGAATTTCTGATGGATATTGATGGATCCGTTGGGGTCTTGGAGTGAAGTGAGGGGGGAGGTGTGGGCGCAAATTTTGCATTTTTTGCGGTTGCAGGGGAAGGTGCTGGGAGTGGAGGTTGGGTTGCTGGGGGTTGTGGATCTGACAAGGGTGTCACGGAGGGAGTGGTCTTCTGGAACGCTGATAGGGCTGGGGAGGGAAATATATCCTTGGTGGTGGGGTCGGTTTGGAGGTGGTGGAAATGACGAAGGATGATCCAATGTATCTGGAGGTTGGTCGGGCTCTCCACCACATCTCCTCCACTTCCCACTCTTCCACCCTTGAATCCCGCCCCTCCAATCGCCACCAGGACAGAACCCCACTGGTCATGTAGGGCGCCTGTCACAAATTCGTTGTGTGTTCTCTTGTCAAAAAGAACTGTTTGGCTCTTCTCATTCCATTTTTCATAATTTGGCCGTTTATGCCTCATCATCAAAAACTCACACCTGAATATTTCTGAAGTTATAAGGGTTTCTGACTCTTCAGCCCATGCAGACATTAGGTTCCAGATTCAACCACTCGGTGGCTGATAAAGTTTTTCCGAACATCTACACAAACCTTTTTGCCTCTGAAATGAAATCTATGGCTCCCTGGTGTTTGAAACCCTCCACCGTTTCTTTCCGTCTACTGTATCCATACTCCTCATTATTTTGTACTACTTAATCATGTCTCCCATAATCTCCCTCTCTGTCAGGAAAAAATCATCCTCAATATGTCTCATCTCTCCTCATAATTGAAGCTCTTCAGCACAGAAACTATCCTCATAAATCACTTCTGTGTTTTTTCCATAGCTGTCATGCTGCTGGTATAACTTGAATTGCAGAACTCCAAATAAATAACTGCACCTGAAGGAACAAATGACATAAATGTGACAGAAAGCCACAGAAATTGCCCTTTTCCAAAAATGAAGGTCCCTTTTCCTCGCTACTGCTCTGTATCATTTTCCTGAGACTGATGCTCCAAAACTGTGTGGTCAATGTCATTAAAAAGTATTATATGAGGATTGATCCACGACGATGGTGTCTGAATGATCCAGATGGTTTGGAGGTTCAACTAGTTTCGTAAGACTAGGGCAAGTCCACCCAGCAACAGTGCATGCAGTATAGGTTGAATGGTGTCCATGTGAAAGTAAGTGTTAGCGTGTGCAGTGCCTTTTTGAAATGGGACGAGGGAACATATTCACAACAGGATTACTTGCCAAACATTTTGACATATGACTCGGAGAGATGTCAGATAGTGGCAGTTTGAAGGAACAGAATCATCACATCAGAGAACATTTTCAGATTTTAAAAAATGTTAAAAGTGCCAAATCAATGACAATTTATTGATATAAATATAGTGATACAAACAAACCTTTTGACCCCAGCCATACCACGATTTATCATGGAGGTCACAAAATGTGTTATATTCAAATATGTAGTTTTTAAGGAGTATTTAAAAGTGAAAAACTGATATCGAGAAAGATAGTTTATAAAAGAGGCTAAACAGTTTATGACCTTTGCAGCTACAAGTTGTGGGCAGCCTTTGTGAAAACGTAGAAAAATTAAAAGTGAGAATATTTAGGTGCATGGATCAGAGGTTATGCAGATATCATGAAGGGTGTTTTAAAATTTCATTTTTAAAATATAGGCATCATTGGATGTGTGTTCATTTTGCGACCAATCCTAATTTCCCATGGAGAAGGATGGAGGACTTTAAAGACCGAGGCAGAGCGGACGTTATCAAGAGACTTGAATAGAGTTGTGTCAGTTTTAAAATTTATCATGGGTTTCTGGGTGCGTCAGACGTGGTGAGAATACTAGTTTACCTTTGGAGCTTGGTCGTGGAGGTGGCAATGCCTTTGCCTGCGGGACTTTGTCAGTCGGCCATGAGACAGCTGCTCACGATCGTAAGAGTCATGGCTTCATTAATGTCTATAGCTGGATTCTGCTGTGAGACAACTGATGTGGCAATGGAGCATGGCAGCAGAATCAGCCGAGCATATGCGCAGATGGTGTTAGTGCCAGCGAAGGATGATTGAAGTAGTGAGGTGCAGTGTAACCATTGAGGTTCGGCAGCAGCAGTCAGCAGTAAGGTCAGCTTGTAGAAAACAGGAGCGTCTTTGCCCAACATGGGAACGCATGTCCACGATGGGGAAGTTTGAACACTTTTGCAGAAAGCCCAACTTGGGCTTGGAATGTTTAAAGAAAGATGGTAAAGTCTGTTTTTTTTCAAATGTATTTATTTTTTCAACGTTTATGTTAAGAAAGCATTTGATTCTTCTCCAAATTCTGCAGCCACAATTTGGTAATGGGGACTTTGTTCTGAAGACGCTGCTGTGCGTGGGGCATTGCCCACTTCTGCTCACAGCCGGAATTGAAGAATATGTCACAATTCCATCTTAAGGATTCCTGGCAGTGTGCAAAGCAGGAGTAAACTAGCCAGAGCAATTCTCATATCCTAATATTCTCTATTTACCTCAGACTAATGCATCTTACCTGCATAAACCTGAATACAAAGGGCAATTTAGCTTAGTCAATTCACCCACCCTGCACATCTTTGGACTGTCGGAGGACCCTGGAGCACCCAGAAAAAAGAATCCATGCAGCACAGTGCGAATGTGTAAACTGCACAGAGACAGTTGCCAGAGGCAATTGAATCTGGATCCTCAGCGCTGTGAGAAAGCAGTGATGATCAATGACCCAGCAAGCCGAACATCCCTTGAGCTCTCACTCACACTCACGGAGAATGAGGCTCGATCCTGCCCTTATTTCCTGTTTAGTCAGGGACCCTTCTCCTTTACTGTACCGACAGCCTCGCCCTATGCTTACTGTCGACCGTGTCACATCACCTTGTCTGTGGGCAGCGTGCTGGAGCAAGAGCACAATGTGGATTATGAGCATGCGCGCCACAAATCATCTCCAGACAGAAATGTTGGTCTCTCCCATCACAGGCGGCGAGTGAAGGATGATGTGGAGGGCAGCGTACCGACCTATATACCAGTTTGTCAGTTTCATGATTCGTGCGCAAGACTCTAGCCCCAAATAAGAGGTTTTATGGGCAGTGCTTGAAGCCACAGAGTGCCTCAGGCTTCTTCACACTAACAGGGCCTGCTCAACGGCTGTTGTCTTTGGATCAGTTTGTCTTGATTTTGTTTAAGTAATCGCTTCAGTATTTGCTACTCGGTCTTTGTTGTACCTTTGTTGTGCTGAAGTCAAAGGTTATTAACTTAAATCACTGCTGCCGAGTATGGTGCTGCAAAAGTACATCTGATAAGCAGAATCCGAGGAGCAAGAGAATTGATGTTTTGATTAGAAGCCCTTTACCAGGAATGAAGTTTGTGAGCCAAGACAGTGGTAAGATAATTGGAAGAAGGTGGGTTGAGGGCATGGGAGCTGAGATTGCAATAGGTAGATAAAGGTAGGGATGATAGGATAGGGCGGACAGGATGGTGGAGTTGATAGGTAAGAAGGAAGTTCGACATTGTGGGACAGGTCATGAGGGAGTTGCCGAGTCAAAGTTTGGAATTAGGTTGAGGTAGGGGGAGGGGAAATGAGGAAATTGTTGCAATTCGCATTAATCCAGTGAGGTTGGATGGTCCTAAGGAGGAAGATGAGGCGTTCTTCCGACAGGCGTTCGGTGGTAAGTACTTGGCAATGGAGGAGGCCCGGAACCTTCATGTCCTTGGCCGAGTGGGAGGGCTATATTTAAGTGGTTGGCCATACAGTTGTGCGGTTGGTTGATGCGGACTTCACACATATATTCTTGTCTTTGATCCACAGCATCTGCAGTCCTCAATTTTCCCTTCTTAAATACTTGGTGTGTTCAGCGAGGAGTATTAACAGGTACTGCGATTTGTTCACTGTAAATCCCAGCAATTTCCCTGACATCAATTTCCTGCCATTACGAGTTTCATTCAGTTCCTACCTCCTATCTATTCCTGAACATGTTTGTGATATCATTTGTGTCATCTTTTGTGATGATAAAACCAAATGTATATATTTAATTTTCGTGCCATCTCCTCATTCCACACTATAAATTCCCCTGTTTGACTGTAAGGAATTTGTTTTCATGACTTTTTTTTCCTCTTCATATACCTTTAGAAGCTTTGACAAAATATTTTGTGTATTAACCTCAAGCTTACCTTTATGGTATATTATTCCATCTTAATTAATCCCTTTGTCTGCTTTTGTTGAAATCTGAACTGCTCCCATTTATCTTCAATGTTGCTCTTCTTAGCCAGTCGGTGCGCCTCTTACTTGGATTCACTTTTATCCCTAATATTCTTTGTGAGCTATGGCAGGGCCACCTTTCCCATTTTATTTTGTTCCTGCCAAAAAAGAACAACAGTCACTGTTGCGCCAAGGGCTATTTCAATTTTTTTCATTGGCTTATGTGATCTTCCCCAAATTTTTATAGCCTGCTTGTGTCTCATGCCATCATAATTATGTCCATTTAGATTTTAACCCCCCTTTCAGAATCATCACTGTCGTTGTACACCATTCAGAATTCATTACTCTCCCACAAGGTTGTTCACACAGTTAGATTCCCAGCAATTCCCTTCTCATTACATAACAGAAATTTTGAAACGAAATTTGTCGTTGTCCCCGAAGATCATAGAACTGCAAACTCACGAGATAGAGAGAGAGAGAGAGAGAGAGAGAGAGAGAGAGAGAGAGAGAGAGAGAGAGAGAGAGAGAGAGAGATGACTGGTGTTGCTTTAAACTGGGTGTCACCATGCCTCACGTGAGTGTTAAGGTTCAGAAAGTGGAACATTCATGGCAGCCTCAACCAGTGCAGGAATTCAGCACGTGCTATTGTGCCACTACATCACAAACCAGCAGTCCATCCAACTGAGCTAACCGATGCACAGCCATTAACAGTATTCTGTCGAAGGTGAACTTCCTCCATTCGGGTCCTTAACGTATCGAATCAAAAGCAATCTCATTGATACTCCAGGCATCATTCCTCTGTGGTATTGGTGCTGATTAGATTTGCTCGATATCTGTGCAGATTGATGTTACCCATAATAACTATTACATTATAATATATAGGAACATAATTTGGCCATTCCGCCCATAAAGTCTGTTTCACCATTTAATCATGATTGTTCTGTTTCTAACCCCACTCTCATGTGTGGTGCCTTTTCTCGTCACAATTGATGCCCTCCCAAATAAAGAATCTTCCTATTCATCTTAGATTTCCTACTGGGTAGAAACAGGCCGTTCGGCACAACCAGTCCACACTGACCTTCTAAAGAGTAACCGATCCAGACCCATTTCCCTCTGACTAATACACCTATCACTATGGGAAATTTAGCAATGCCAAATCCCCTGACCTGCACATCATTGGACTATGGGAGGAAACTGGAGCACCCACAGAAAGCCCAAACAGACTCGGGAAGAACGTGCAAACACCACACAGAAAGCCGCCCAAGGCTGGGATCGAACCTGGGACACTGGTGCTGTGAGGCAGCCGCGCTAGCCAATGAGACACCGTGCCACAAATTTTATCAATGACTTGGCACCTACAGCCCTCTAGCAACTATCTCCACAGAATCACTATTCTCTGGCTGAAAATATTCCTCCTCGTCTCAATTCCAAATCGTTATCTCTTCACTCTTTAGAAGGCCCATATCATTCTAATCCTTTGCCATCCATGTATTTAAATGTTCTTTATGTACACACAAAAACTTCTGTCATCTCACTATATACATACCGCTAATTTTGGTGTCAAGCACAAACTGACGATCCCTGCCTTCGATATTGTCATCTAAAACATTTACATAAATCACAAACAGAGGCGCCAGCCCTGAACCCTGTGGAACATTGCTGATCACAGGCCTTCAGTCTTACAAACAACCCTGCAAAACCTCATCCTTTCACCTGTTGTTAATTGAATTTTGTACCCAATTGGCAGGCTCACTGTGAACTCCATGTGATCTAACTTTACTCATTAGTCTTATATTTGGAATCTTGTCAAACGCTTTACTAAAGCCTAAGTAAACATTGTCTATTGTTCTTGACTCATCAATCCTCTTGCGTACTTGATCAAAAACTCAAACAAATTTGTGAGACACAGTTTCCATCTCACGAATCCATGCTGATGATCCCCTATATTTCTTGGCCTCTGCAAATGCTCTCTTCCAAAAGCACCACTTAAAACCTGCGAACCAGCATTTCAAACTCGCAAATCTGTAAATCCCAGTGTTTTCCCTGTATCCGTCCTTCAACAATCTTCATCACTGTCCAGTCAATCGGAATCACACCCATATTTATGGATGATACACTAATTTCAGCAAGGAGACCTGCAATTTCTGCTCAATGCTTTTGGATTCAGTTCTGACACAGGGTAAGCCTCGCTGCTATTTGAAACCAGCAACACAGAAAACTATTTACCACGTGCTGTAATTTGTGAGAATTCGAGAGGCAAAGCGTATCACAAAGGTCACGATTTAAAGGGAAAATTAATTTTATTCTTTATGTCTAACAGAGAATATAGAAACTAACAACTATTTACAACTAATTCATATTACACTTCTTTTACCTTCCATCCCACGATAATATTCCGATTTTTAAAACTCCTGATGATGCTTTAAAAAAAAATCACAGTTCAACAGCACTAAGCTTTGTCAAGTCTCCTTTTGCGGATTTTACAGTGTAGATTTTCTTCAGGTTGTCCTCGATGTTCTGCCATGCAAACACATTCTCGCAGGTAGGTACATTTGTGGGATCTCATGAGCTGAAAGTCTCTGACGCAGTCCGCTCACTAGCTATTCAAAATGTCATCTTTTATACCACAAAACATCGAACTGTTTCAATGGTGTTAATATTATCAAAAGGCAAAGTTCAAACCTAATTTTCCTTTAGGATCTTGATTCATAATTTAAACTTATTTGCGCGAATTTGTTATTTTTTAAAAATCTAATGGCAATCCAGGTCTACTGGTTGTTTCAAACAAATGTCACATTGTTACCTTATTCAGAACAGGTTGTGCTGTGTCCTTGCAAGTTTTTCAACTCATTTCTTCACAACACCTTCATAACAATACACCAATCCAGAGTATGGAGATTTATCCGCCGTTTACATTTTCTGAGACCTCCAGCAATTATTTTTCTGCAATGTGAAGTGTTTATCAGTATGTAATTCCATGATTTCTGTCGCTTCCTTAAATCCAACATATCGTTGGTGAACAGGTTTCCCAAACTGAACTACTCCAACTTGCTTGCATTTGGTCTGAATCCCTCTAAACACTTTTGCTTCATCCAAACGTCCAAATGTCTTTCAAATAATGTAACAGTACCCCCACGTATCAGTTGCTCTAGCAGTTGATTCCATATGCAAACCATCCCCTGTGTGAAAAGGATGTCTTGTCATTCCGTGTAAATCTCACGAGTTCTGGAATCATGTATCCAAGAGAAACGAGCTTTGCTGTTCACCTTATCGAGAGCACTCATGATTTTCTGAATCTCCATAAAGTCATCATTCGACCTCCGATGCTGCAGTCCAACAAGTCCCAACCTTCACAGTCTCTCGTCTGTATATCAACAATCCAGTCCTGAGAACATGTGGACTCGTTGTTGCATGAAGCCACACAGAATCGAATGCAATCCAGCCGCTAGAAACATTAACTAAACACAATTCATTTGATACTTGGTCAAATAGTTTAGGAAATGGAGTCGTCCTATTTCATACATGTAGAGTGAACATTTGACCTCGTTTTCTCCACATTAAAAACTGACGTTAAAAACTATATTAATGCCTCTTCCATCTGCTGAGCTCAAACGCAACGTCAACATTCTTGATCGTTAAGGTAGCATTTCTCGAGTTGTTCTCTTGCTGGACATGTACTTGTATACCCTCTTTACATTGTCCGCAGTCCTGGCGGATTAGATTATTTCATATCCCCTCTTTGAGTTCCTGATATGCATCTTATTGAAGTCCCTACAAGAAATTCATTTGAACCCTCTTGTCTGATATATGATACTCTTTCGTTTTGACTAGATCCTCAACACTTTTATTTACCCATGGTAACCTCTTGAGAGCGTGCAGGCTAATAAATTCAGCACAGGTTCACATCTAACTCTGTCACTGGGAATATGTTTGCCTCTTATTAATGTTGGAATAACAGAGCATTAGAAATGCATTACAGAATAAAGTAAATTCAGCACGGATTTGTGAAAAAGAAATCAGACCTAATACGTTTAATCATGTAAGTTCAGATCGTAACAAACACGATATATAAAGGGGAATGCAGTAAATGGAATATATGTGAATTTATAAAATTATTCAGAACGATGTTTTATATGATACTACTTCACAAGCATAGAAACATGAACCTACACTGCTGCGGTATGTATTAGTCAAGGATTTGGGAATAAATTGAGAGGCGAGATAATGCGGGCATTTTCATGACGGTAAATTGTAACTTGCGGATTCACACAACCATCAATATTGGTGCCACACTTATTGACAGCATATACTAATCATCTGTATAACAGAAGTTAATGTACTGTTGCTCAGTTTGGAGATGACGCAACATAGATTGGGATACAAGTAGTGAGGGTGACACAGCAACATTGTGGACGGACAGAATCAGGAAAAACAAGTGGACAAAAACTCAGCAGCACATAATGTGCGAAAAAATGTTTTATGCGTTTTGGCAGGAATATAAGCAGAGATGAATATTAATTGGGGAAATCCACTGTACAAAGCTTCAGCATACAGAGCATTTTGCTTTCTTGTCCCTGATATATGAAAAGCTAGCATCCAGTCACAGCAGGTAATCGGGAAGTCAAACAATCTGTTTCACTATATTTAAAGGGAATGGGAACATGTTTTTTAAAAAAAATGCATGGCATTGTTCAGATCACAGCTGGCTTAATGTGAACAGTTTTAGTCATCCTATCTTAGGAAAAGCAGCTCAGGGAATTTTAACACAAATCAACCTGGCTATGGGAGGATATTCTCGGGAGATGAGATTGAAAAATTTGCTCCTGTACTCGTTACAGTCGAGAAGAATGAAACAATACTTTACTGAGATATATTAGATTCTGAGGAGCATGATAGGATAAGTTCAAGGAGAAGGATTCGCCTTGATTGAATTGAAGACCAGACAACATAAGTAGTTACTTACTTCAGACAGATCTGGAGTAATTTCATTCTGGTCGAGCCGACTGAATATGTGAAGCTATTTACTGCAGACACCTCTGGAAATTGGTTGCTCAGTGCATCCAAGACTGTGAGAAACACATTTTAATCGGCAAGGTTTTCATAGGTTAGATGATATTGCAGAAAAGTGAATTTGAGAATGATCAGATCAACCCTAATCTCACTGAATGGTCAGAGCAGACTGTATAGGTTGAATTGCGGACTTCTGCTCCTGCATCTTACTGTCTTTTTTTTCTGGACTTCCAATTGCTTCTGTGTATTTACTTTATCGATATATGTACCGGGCATTGTAAGAAGATTAACAGTACGAAGGCTTGAGTACAAATATTACTTCAGCATCTGATGGTGTTGTTCAGTTCATTGTTGACTGAATATGATTCGCTTTTGTAAATGGAAGGGAAAAACATCATTCACAGTGTGGAGACACTGTACACGCGTTGTACGTTTGGACAGTGTTTCAGCCGGCAATCTGCCTTGTCATAACATAAATACTGTCAGATTAGGGAGAGGCTCTTCGTCTGTTTCGAGTGTGGGATAGAATTCATTTGATCCATCACACTGCTCAAACAACAGCAAGTGCACACAGAGGAAAGGTCTTTAAAATGACCTGAATGTGGGAAGCGCCTTAATATCTCTGAGGTTTGTTGACAAATCATCGTGTTGACACTGATGGGAAACCGTCAGATGCTGTCAAAATTGTTCTGGATTCAAGTGGTTAATTGGACTCACTGTACACCCGCCATCTCACATTCGGGAGAGGCTGTTTATCTGCACTAGTGTGGGGAGGGATTTGATGTGAAATCCAACCTATTGAAACACCAGCAAGTTCATAAGTGAAGAACGTGCATGGCTTTTACTGTGCTATATTGTGTGCCAACGTCCCAAGCAGAAGTTTTGATTTGAATTCAAACCTGCTGTGGGGCTGTGCTAAAGAGTCTAACTGTTTCTTAATTGAGGATCGAATGTTATGCATTGTGACTTCCTTCCGATGAAGTTAATAAATTCCAGCAGAAACGAAATGTGTTCCATGTTGCTCCTGTTATACAGCAGCTAATTGATTCAAAATAAATTCTTCAAACATCAGCAAAGTGCCTAATTTTCTCCACATTGTGCGGACAGGAATTGCTTGTGTGACTCAGAAGTCTCCAAGGGTGCGAAATGTTATGTGAGCAGGTGTGGCATGTCGGCGCAATTGTCACCACTGCTTTTTCACAGGGCCAGGGCCCTTCCTTCAATTCCAGCCTTGGGTGATATTCTGTGTGGCGTTTGCACAATCTCCTCATATCTGTATGGTTTCCATTCCACGGCCCAAAGACGAGCAGGTTAGGTGGATTTACAATTTCTAACTTCTCGAGGGAAGTCTGGGTACGATTGTTAGCTATGTAAATGCAGGGTTACAAGTGGAGTGTGGGGTATTATTCTGGATGGGATCGTGCTTAGAAGGTAGGTCTGGCCTTGTTGGGTAGATTGGCCTGTTTGCAAACTTCAGGGATTCCATGTTTCTGTGAATCAAATAACCAACTCTGATTTTATGATTGAACAATAGTCATTGAATTAGCTCAGAATGGTTGGAACTAAGACAATAACCTGAAAACCCCCTGCAGTGATGTGCTGGGCTTGTGATGATCGACATTAAAAAAATTGCAAGATTTTGAGCTAAATGGTTTCACCCAGTGGAGAGTGTTGAAAGCACACATGTTCACTTTAAAATAGTGTATTTGCTGAATGTTGAAGGAAAATTAAAAGTGCATGGTTTGCTCCCTGAATAAAAAGGCTGGGGGTGGGGGCAGGCTCTTCCAAAATAGATATATGTAATACTGGGCTGTGGAAATCGGAATTTTGTTTGCTGCTTCTACAACAACTCACATTTAACCAATTACACTAAATTATGCCCACGATCCCAGAAGCTAGTGAAATTTCAATTTTTGTTTTGCTTCGGTATCTGGAATCTAATACAATTTTACAAATTTACTGTATCATTTGAGTGTATATAAAACCAGCTTTCTGAAAACTAGAGTGAGAGCTACTGCTGGAGAGCTACCTGCCCATCTAATATATTCTTCTCTAAGTAATTAGTGGGCACACTGAAAGAAGTTGAAACAATTGAGATGAGCAGATGGAAGTTGAAGACAGCAGGACACATACAAACTGTGTGGATTTGAGATTAAGTTGATGTCATGTTTAACAACTGTGTTATTGAAACAGGATGTTCATAGGATTGTGTACAGTTAAAGGAAAGAATGCTTAGTTTGTTCAATGTTTTGTTTAGTATTCGCAATTAGAGTCAAATAAAAAGTTGTTTTTCATTCAGAAATGGAAATTAGAAGTTCTGCATCACTCACGAACGTTTAAATAGATTACCAGATGAGGAGAAGTTTTCCGAAAGTTTGCTTTTGATTAAGGAGTGGTTCGACGTCCTCACTGTAACAAGGATTTCGTTTGAATCCAATCGACTTCAATTTTGCAAAAGCTATTCAATGTCTTAGTTAATCAGACGCAACCTTAATATCAATTTCAGTCAATCTCACCTTGCCTTTTGAGTGCAGTATTTTATTCACATTTGACTAATTCTGTAATGAGGACAAATGCTAAGTGCCTCTTATGGTATACACAGCATCAGAGAACTGCTGAGTGTTGACTGAGTATAGCCAGTTATTACTCCCTTCTATCAGTTTGCTGATGGTTGAGCATTGATTGACTGGATTAAGGGATAGACCTGTCCTGATTTTGTAGACTCAACAGAATTGGGCATTTTTTAAAGAACTGTACAAATATGAATGTCATGATTACATTACTCTGCTGTGAAAGCAGGAGCAGGGCATTGAGCATGACGACCATCAATCATTATATCGAACGGAAGGAAAGACTTGAAGGCCCAAATGGACGCTTGCTGTTCCTATGCATCAACGCTGGTGATCTTCGGGGGAGGGGGAACTGATACAAAATCGTTCAAGTTCTGAACATGTCGCACTTTTGCCTGAAATGTATTGACAATTTTTCAGACATAGCGTGTGCACGGGTTGTGCTGGACTCCCCGTCTGCCCCAAGGCGGAGACAGTCTTTGAGATGAGTAGCTCGTTTCCAGTCTGGATAGTTAGGAGTGAGGACAGTGTGATCCTTCTCCTAAACCTGTCTGCGCCGGCACTGGGATCATCCTCGTTCGCTCGGCGTTTGGTGGGTTACCCTCCCCCCCCCCCCCCCCCATGCCTATTGGACAGGCACCACTGTCAATCACCTTGCTAACGTACACATGCAGTATTATGTGAAGCGGCAGGGGAGAAACATACCACGGTCTGGAGCCATACAGACTGGAACCGGAGGCTTGCTTACACTGGGAGACTCAGAAATACGCGATGTTTACCTACAAGTCCAAATAAGACTGCTTATTGCTCTCAGTTAGTGTCAGCTACTTGGTTTCTTTCAAGAAGAGGCCCAGAGTGAATTTTCTGGACTGAATAGAACATAGAACATAGAACAGTACAGCACAGAACAGGCCCTTCAGCCCAGGATGATGTGCGGACCACTGATCCTCATGTATGCACCCTCAAATTTCTCTGACTATATGCATGTCGAGGAGTCTCTTAAATGTCCCCAATGACCCTGCCTCCACAACTGCTGCTGGCAATGCATTCCATGCTCTCACAACTCTGTGTAAAAAACCCGCCTCTGACATTCCCTCTATACTTTCTTTCAACCAGCTTAAAACTATGACCCCTCGTATTAGTCTTTTCTGCCCTGGGAAATAGTCTCTGGCTATCGACTCTATGTATGCCTCTCACTACCTTGTATACCTCAACCAGGTCCCCTCTTCTCCTCCTCTTCTCCAATGAAAAAAGTCCGAGCTCAGTCAACCTCTCCTCATAGGACAAGCCCTCCAGACCAGGCAGCATCCTGGTTAACCTCCTCTGAACGGCTCCAAAGCATTCACATCTTTCTTCTAATAGGGCGACCAGAACTGGACGCAGTATTTCAAGTGCAGTCTAACCAAAGTTTTATAGAGCTGCAACAAGATCTCACGACTCTTAAACTCAATACCCCTGTTAATGAAAGCCAAAACACGATCTGCTTTCGAAACAACTCTGTCCACTTGGGTGGCCATTTTAAGGGATCTATGTACCTGCACCCCAAGATCCCTCTGTTCCTCCACACTGCCAAAAATTCTATCCGTAATCCTGTATTCATCGTTCAAATTCGACCTTCCAAAATGCATCACCTCGCATTTATCCAGGTTGAACTCCATCTGCCACCTCAGCCCATCTCTGCATCCTGTCAATGTCCCGCTGCAGCCTACAACAGCCCTCTATACCGTCAACGACACCTCCAACATTTGTGTCATTTGCAAACTTGCTGACCCATCCTTCAATCCCCTCATCCAAGTCATTAATAAAAATTACAAACAATAGAGGCCCAAGGACATCGCCTTGTGGAACACCACTCACCACAGACTTCCAGGCAGAATATATTCCTTCTGCTAACACTTGCTGTCTTCTGTTGGCAAGCCAATTCTGTATCCAGACAGCCATTCCTCCTGACCTTCTGAATGAGCCTACCATGCAGAACCTTATCAAATGCCTTGCTGAAGTCCATATACACCAAATCAACAGCTCGACCCTCATCAACATTTCTAGTCACATCCTCAAAGAACTCGATAAGGTCTGTGTGGCATGACCTGCCCCTCACAAAGCCGTGTTGACTGCATTTAATCAAGCCATGCTCTTCCATATAGTCATAAATCCTATCCCTCAGAATCCTTTCTAACACCTTGCAGACGACAGACGTGAGACTTACTGGTCTGTAATTGCTGGAGATTTCCCTATTTCCTTTCGTGAAGCGAGGAATTACATTTGCCTTTCTCCAGTCCTCAGGTACGACTCCAGTCGAGAGTGAGGATGAAAAGGTCTTCACAAGTGGCGAAGCAATTGCATTTCTCGTTTCTCAAA
The DNA here is from genome assembly GCF_047496795.1 of Chiloscyllium punctatum. Classification (NCBI taxonomy): domain Eukaryota; kingdom Metazoa; phylum Chordata; class Chondrichthyes; order Orectolobiformes; family Hemiscylliidae; genus Chiloscyllium; species Chiloscyllium punctatum. The sequence goes on from NC_092778.1 coordinate 28,000,525, forward strand.
GCAGCCGAGGACAAATCTGGTCTGGGCCTGGCGACTTGTCAAGCTTAATGTTTGACAAAATTTTCAGCACATCGGCTTACCTTATCTCTATCCATTCGAGCATACACACCTGCTGTTCAAAGGTTTCATTCACGACAATGTTCGTTTCTTTCGTAAAGACAGAAGCAAAAATCTCATTTCGGGCTTCCTTACCTCCTCAGACTCCACACATAAATTCCCTATGCTATCCCTGATCGGGCCTACTATTTCTTTGACCATTCTCTTATTCCTCACATAAGTGTAAAATACCTTTGTGTTCTCCCTAATCCGTTCTGCCAAGACTTTCTCGTGCCCCCTCCTGGCTCTCCTCAGACCATTTTTAAGCTCCTTCCTTGCCTGCCTGTAATCCTGTAGAACTGAGCTTGACCCTAGCTTCCTCCACCTTACATAAGCTACCTTTTTCTTTTTGATGAGAAGCTCCACCGCTCTCGTCATCCAAGTTTCCTTTTTCTTACCACTTCTTGCCTGTCTCAGACACTTGCATCACTTGATTATTCATCACTTGCAATAACTGTTCCTTAAACAGTCTCCACATGTCTATTGTGCCTTTACCATGGAACAATTGCTCCCAATCCATGCTTCCTAACTCATGTCTAATCGCATCATAGTTTCCTCTTCCCCAATTAAATATCCTCCCATTTTGCCTAATCCTCTCCTTCTCCATAGCTACGTAGAATGTGAGGCAGTTGTGGTCACTATCACCGACCACAAGATCTGATACCTGCCCCGGCTCATTGCCGAGCACCAAGTCTAGAATGGCCTCTCCCCTCGACGGCCTGTCAACGTACTGAGTTAGGAAACCCTCCTGAACGCACCTTACAATAAACAGCCCCATTCAAATCTTCTGCTCGAAGAGGTTCCAATCAATAATGGGAAAGTTAAAGTCACCCATTCCAACACCCCTACTACATCCACACTTTTCCAAAATCGGCCGAGCTACGCAGATGATAAGAAAGTCGGTGGAGTTGTTGACAGTGAGGTAGGATGTGTCAGGTTACAGCTGGATATAGATAAGCTGCAGAGCTGGGCAGAAAGGTGGCAAATAGAGTTTAATTTGGGTAAGTGTGAGGTGATTCCCTTTGGTATGAGTAACAAAAACATTGGGTACTGGGCTAATGGTTGGATACTTGGTCTTGTGGATGAGCAGAGGGATCTTGGTGTCAATGTACACAGATCTCTGAAAGTTGCCACCCAGGTACATAGTGCGATGAAGAAGGCATATGGCGTACTGGCTTTTATTGGTAGAGGAATTGAGTTTCGTAGTCCCGAGGTCATGTTGCAGTTGTATAAGACTCTGGTGCGGCCACATCTGGAGTATTGTGTGCAGTTTTGGTCGCCATACTATAGGAAGGATGTGGAGGCACTGGAATGGGTGCAGAGGAGGTTTACCAGGATGTTGCCTGATCTGGTAGGAAGATCGTATGAGGAAAGGTTGAGGCACTTGGGGCTGTTTTCATTGGAGAAAAGAAGGTTTAGGGGTGACTTAATAGAGGTCCCCTTTCCCCCCTCCCTAGTCTTTTTAAATGCTCTAAACCCTGCTACATCCAGCAACCATTCCTGCCGCCGAGAAACCCATGTCTATGTTATGGCCACACCATCATAGCACCAGGTACTGATCCATGCTCTAAGTTCGTTACTTTTATTCCTGATACTCCTTGCGTTAAAGCAAACACACTTTAACTGATACCTTGGTTCCTTGCCAGGAAAATCCTTCCCACTAGCGTGTCTACCTCTTGCTACTGCCTCATCTGCATCAACTCTCATCGCCAGTATACAGCTCAGGTTCCCACCCCCCTGCCATAATAGTTTAAACCTTCTCGAATTATTCGTTAAAAACTTCCATCCAAGAAAATGGTCCCCTTCCAGTTCAGATGCAACCCGTACTTCTTGTACAGGTCCCACATTCCCCAGAAGACATCCCAATTATCTACATATCTGAAACCCTCCCTGCTACACCTGTTGTGCAACCACGCTTTAAGATGCGCCCTCTCCCTGTTCCTCACCTCGCTATCTTGTGGCACCGGTAGTAAACTAGAGAACATTACTCTGTTCGCCCTGCTTTGAAGCTTCCATCCTAACTCTCTGAAATCACTTTTCCTGGCTATATCATTAGTGCCAATATGTAACAAGATTTCTGGCTGTTTGCCCTCCTATTTTAGAACCTTGTACACCAGATCGGAGACGTCCCAGACCCTGGCACCAGGGAGGCAACATACCTTCCGGGAATCCCGATCCTGACCACAAAATCTACTGTCGATTCCCCTAACTATCGAGTCCCCCACCACGAGTACTTTTCTATTCTGCCCCCTTCCCTTCTTTGCCACAGTGTCAGGCTCAGTGTCAGAGAATTGACTGCTATGGATTTCCTCTGGAAGGCCATCCGTCCCCAGCAGTATCCAAAACGGGATACTTATTGCTGAGGGGAATGTCCACAGGGGATCTCTGCATTGTCTGACTGTCCCCTTGACTCCCCCTAACTCTAACCCATTTATCCTTATCTGAGCCTTAGGAGTGACTAACTCCCGGTAACTCCTCTCAATTACCCCCTCAGCCTCCCGAATGATCCCTAGTTCATCCAGCTGCAGCTCCAATTCCATAATGCGGTTCTTCAACGAGCTGGAGTTGGGTGCACCTCCCACAGACGTAGCCAGCGGAGACATGTGCCATGTCTTCCACCTGCCACATTCTGCAGGAGGAGCAAGCAACTGCCCTAGCATCCATACCCGGCTTATCTGAACACCCAATCAGTACTAAAGTAGAAAGCTTCGTTCAAGCTGCGATAAAAATCAATAACAAACTTATGTCCAATGTAGGAACTTTAGAATGCACGTTACCTTATCAACTAGGTTAGAGGAGGAGGAGGAATCTCAATGAGTTACTAGGGAGAGAGACTGTGCATAGTATTGAAGATTAGAAACACTGTTTTAAATTTTCCCAGTATTTATTGGAGTTCATTAATCAGCATGAAGGGAAGCAGAAATCAAGATGGCCCACGAGACAGATTCCAGATGCAATTGAGTATAAGCGGGAGAACAGGAACCAAGGGAACACTGATAGCTTTAGATGAAGCACATTGAAACAACAACCTCCGGCATTGAAACATTTCAGCCATAATGTAAATTGGAGATAGCGGACAGGAAATTCAAAACAATTTTTCAAAATCATGATGGTACCATGCAGAATAGATAGTGGGCAGCTGTCCCCACTCGGCACGGTGGCACAGTCGTTAGCACTGCTGCCTCACAGCACCAGAGACTCGGGTTCAATTCCCACCTCAGGCGACTGTCTGTGTGGAGTTTGCGCATTCTCCCCATGTCTGCGTGGGTTTCCTCTGGGTGCTCCGCTTTCCTCCCACAGTCCAAAAATGTGCAGGTGAGGTGAATTGGCTATGCTAAATTGCCCGTCGTGTTAGGTGCAGGGTAAATGTAGGGGGATGGGTGTGGTTGGGTGCGCTTCGGCGGGTCGGTGTGGACTTGTTGGGGCGAAGGGCCTGTTTCCACGCTGTAAGTAATCTAATCGAATAAGCACGGATATTTCAAATAAATCATAAGAAGAAAATGTGATGAGAGAAATAAAATTCACACAGTGAGTAGTTAGATGTGGAACGCATTTTATAGATTTGTTTTTTGGGCTCTTTCAGTCAAGGACATTAGAAGACTATTTGATAGGGAGAAATTATAGCATTACAGTAGGAGATATCAGGGGAATGCCACACAATCAGAAAAACATTATTCGGAGAATCGTGCTTTTCGAATGGTTAAATGTCCTTCGCTGTACCTTAACAATTCTGCGTTTAAAATTACTCATTGAATCTCCACATAGTCATGAACTTGATATTAATATTTCATATTCAGTTTGGTTGTTCAACTATGCTGTGATTAATTATTTGAGAGAATCAGTGACTAAATTGAATTATCAAACAAATCACTGTTTCCAGATACACATTTTTTTAAAAAAGGTTCAGAAATAAATTATCCGAAGCAGAATTTGGATTTTGTCGAAGCAAGATGATGGATGTGGGACAGAAGTTTATAAAACCGAGGTTAACAGAAAGGAAAAATATTTCACACGGACTGCTTTACCTAACAAACTTCCTGTTCTATATGAACACAGCTGAAGTTTGTGCATTTCTTTTTCTCATCAATGAGAAAGAGAGTATTTGCTAATGGGAAAATTAGACAGACACTATATTGAGATCTGAATGTGCCACGCCATTCATCCACAACTGAATGCGACCTCTCAATGTGTTTATCTTAAAATATTACAAACATTAGCATTATAGATTCCCTCTGTGGGGAAATAGGGCATTCGGCTGAACATGTCCACACCAACTTCCTGCATAGCATCCATACTAGAGTCACCCCTCTGCCCTCCAAAAGTGTACTTCCCATGGCTAACCAATACAAACTTGAACACTGTGGACAATTCACTTCACGAGCACACATTTGAACGGTGGGAGGAAATATGTACACACAAGTGGATAATGTAAAATTCCACACCAACTGTCACCCAAGGACGAGGTTGAATCCAGATCCTTGCAGTTGTGAGGCAGCAGTGCAAACAACTGTGCCAGCCTACTGGAAAAAAAGAGCATCGGCACATAGACAATGAGTTGGTGTTCCAGTGATCAGACTGCAGAAAGAACGAGAGTCAGTTTCGCAGCCATAACTTCATTTGTTACCATAATTTGTATGTTTCACCTGAAACCAATTTTGTGATTATTTGATGTTTGCAAAGACTACCCGGTCTTAGCAGTGAATTGATTCAAATATACGGAAAGTTCTCAGCATTATCCAGGGCCTCTGTCTGTCAGTTAGGGTAAGGATCGTGGATGTTACTGATGGAGAGGTCGGAGTAAACTCATATTATTTTCCAGTGAGCTCTGTCATTAACATTCTCACTTTTCTCCACTTATGTCTCACAGTAAAATTTGCGACTGCTGTCTGTTAAAACATTTTGGTTTTTCATGTGAACACATTGATTCTTTACACAGACCGATTTCTGATTAATGTCCTCTTCCTCCAGAAATTTAATGCTAGTGAGACAGGGGCCTGGGAGAAGTAGTGAGCTCCTCTCTGACAATGGTGGACAGATCTTTACGATTCCTTGAATTCCCTAGATTTTTCTCTTCTCTGGCTGAGCACCTGTGATAGCACACATGTACACTCCATTCTCACATCCAGGAGGCAAATCAGATACGAATCCAATCCTTCTCATTTGAGTGTCCTTTGATATGGATGGGTTGCTTTTGATTCATGTAACATTTGGTCATTCTAATTCTATGGTTGAGTCACTTATTGGTGTCAAGACAAGAGTTGAAGTGGTCAAATTAAAGTGCCCCCGCTTAGTCAACTTTAAGCCACATCTACAAATGTGCCTCTCATTCACTTCTATTATTCACTTTGAACCAGTAACTGAGGCATTAATAATCAGAACAGGAGATAAACTCACTTCGAATGTGATGACACTGCCAGTGGAATGAAAAGCCAATGTTCAGCTCAAAAAACAAATTTACAATGAAACATTATGCAATGAGGGTGTGACACTTACGACCTGAGATTAAAAATCGCTTACTATCCTAACAGTGGCAAGTGGACAACACAGACAAGGTACAATCATATCACTTATCAAGACCAGGTAACTGTTTAAAAGCATTGCACTGAATTTAATTAACCATCATAGACCAACGACATTCGTGCTTCCTCATCAAAACGTCAGTGGAAACTTTGAGATGTATGATAAGGAAACAGTAAAGATTGAAGGAAAATTGTAACTGGAGTAGACCATTGAACCCTTCGATGCGTTTCCAACATTTAAAGGAATCATGGTTGATCGGAGGTCAAAATTAATTTTCTTGCCTTTGGCTCATATCCCTTAAAACGTCAGCTGAAGAAGATAAAAATAAATCTCAGATTTAAAGTGAACTAATCGTGCTATATCCGCTGCTACTTGGAAAAGAGAGTTCCAAATATCTGACGAATTCTATGGGTGAAAGTGCTTCTGAGCCTGCACATTAAATGGTCTGGTGCTAATTTTAGATTATGAACCCTACCAAGTCAGAAATATTTTTATGAACAGCCGAGCATGCTGACTAAATGCAAAAGAGAATCTGAGATGTAAAAGAAAATATGGGTTTCGGGAAATTTTGCGTCAGTGATTACCAGCTTTGGACTGCATTTTCTGAAATGGCAGTTGTCCTCGATCAGTTTTCCCCTTCCAAATTATAGGCTGGGACTTTCATTGCCGAAAGATGGGGGCAGTCGTATCCTAGCCATTGCATACCCATCGATGTCACCAGGAATCAACCCTGTATGCGGACACATGCAAAGTAATTCTGCAGTTTATCTGCCGTTGTCTTCCTTTCTACTACAGTGCCACTTGTGTCTCTCTTTGGAAACATATACAGACTAAACTGAATGCAAACTTTCTCTATGTAACGACAACGTGGTAATACTTTCTGCTAACTAAACCAAACACACAAAAAATCTCACCTTGTCTCATAATCTGTTCCTGTATAATTGACAAAGAGCGACCCAAATTTCACTACTGAACAAAAGTACATCAATTTTATTCTGTAACTCCACAACTGAACAGTAAACAACAACTTTGGAAAACTCTAGTCTCCTTCGATTGGGTTTTAATAACTTGGGGCATAATTTAAACTGATTTGCTAAATTGGAACTGATGTGAAATACTCATTCTGGATTGTTATTAGCTGGAGGGACAACTGCCGGTGATCGACAGTGAGGGATATCACACCACAGGTGAGCAGAGGTTTTGCAAAGGAGATTCGTGACTGGTGAGTTGACGGATTTAAACCCACACTGGTGATGGCATAAGGAAAACTGGTAAACGGCTCTGAGAAAGTGTTTGGTTTTCAGAAACATCTTCAAGGAGGATACCATAGAGTCCATTTTCCAACAATCAACAAAATTTCCTGTTAATAGTTAAATGAGCTGTTTTTGCTCCATTGAAACGGACAAGACATGAAATAACCGCTGAAATGAGCATTTAAAACGAATAAGAACACACAAGGTCTCATGTTGGATATTGGGTTCAGAAGTGAGATGTTTGATGACCATCATTGATATATTAGGCCAAAGAGTCTGTCCCATCGCTGTTAAAACTTAGAGATTCTCTATCATTTTGCAACGAAAACAAAAATTCAACAGCAGTGTTAAGAAGTAAAGTTGCAAGTATTATGTGCGCCCTCTCTTGTGCTTAATTATTGGGAATAAGCACCCTCATTGCTATTTCTTGCGTTTCATTCCCAGAGAGGAATGTGGATTTAGTACTCTTCTAAAAATAGTGAACATGAACAAGAATTCCTGACATTAAAAACAGCAAAGCGAACAACACTGTAAGACTCAGTCAGCATTTTACTTTGGAGATGAAATTAAATAGGAGGAAGCGGTGATATCCATTGCCTTGGCCTTCTCATACCCAGTACTGCAACAAAAAAAGTACTCCTTATTTAAACATACACGTTCGGTGAAGACTTAACTTTTTGCATGCAGAAATTGTGGTTCCCTTTCTGGATAGCTTAGGACTAGAGTGTCTCATAGCAGAATTGGGTTCGCACATTTATGACAGACATGAGAATGAATTTCAGAGCAAATTACTGCAGATGTTGGATTCTGTATTGAAAACAAAAAAGAAATGCTGGAAGTCACAACGGATCAGGACGCATCCATGCAGAGAAGGGAAGTCAATGTTTCCAGTTCGGATGCCTCTTCATCACAGCTGTTGTGAAGGGTGGAGATGGCAGGATTTATGCAATAGTGGGGAGAGGAAGTGGTCTGCTGCATGAGAAAGGATGTTAATCATTCTGGTTAAGCTATTGGAATCTGAGAATGGCAGAACAATTGTGTGATTGTGAACACACCCCCACTCCTTCCCTTTTTTTTAGATTTACCTGTTACAGTCTCTCTCACCATAATTTCGCCTCTCCCCTACTCCAGGGAGACTGTCTCCTCTTTCCATAATGGCAAGCATACACAATATTTTTCTGTCATACTCGCATGTCAGCGGAATTCTGTAGAACATGAGCTTGGAGGTTGGCTCATTAAATACATTGAATGCTAAGAGAGACACGGTTTTAATCAATAAAGTTATGAAGAAAGGCCAGTTAAGCAGTTCGAAATTTTCCAATCAGACACGAGATCATTGAATGGCGAAGCAGACTCGGGTTTTATGGTATCTTTCTGCTTCTAACAGTAATTCTGTTAATGTGAATCTGCAGAGATGATCTCGATAACGTTTGCCTACTTTAACATGCGTGTATCCACTCGGGCCACTTAACCAATTTGAGACATGCATAGGTCAGCACACAAAGGTGAAGAGTAAATTTTAAAAGATTTTGCAAAGGCTGGAGGAATTGAACCATGAAGACAATTTGGACAGACTGATGCTGTTTACTTGAGAGCAGAGGAGATTGTGAGGGGATATGACTGAGATGTAAAAAGAATAGTTATGAAGGGCATAGACAGAATAGATTGCTCCACATGATGGAAGGATCAGTGAAGATAGCACCATTGATTTATGGTAAGGTTCAGAATGTGTAAGAACATGTAAGGCAACACTGTTCCAGCCCGGGAGTGATGGAAATCTGAAAGTCACTGCCTGTAAGATTGTTCAAGGCAGAAACTCTATATACATTGAAGAAGTACTTAGATGTGCCCTAACAATCCGAATGCAAGAAACACTACATGCCAACTGCAAGAAACTAGGATTCAAATACTTTCCTGACTGGTTTTAATCATCACAGACATTATGGACTGAAGGACTTTCTGCTGTTCTTCAGATGACTATGGCTGTAATTACATGGCCAAACATGCTACTGGATGAAGTTCCAGTTCTTTCTTAACCATCCCACAAACCTTGGCTTCAGCTCCGTTGTAAGTCGGCTTCCTCCATTGCTTGAAGCTGCAGCTATGTCAACAGCAATTACAATGAGTGTGATATAACTTATTTGTCAGGCGTGTGAGAATCCTTCAACAAATAGACTTAACGTCAGCTCAGCAAATACAGAACAATATTTCTCAGTGAAGTCTTCTGCAATATATAACGATTCCCATTCACTCAATGAATTTGTTCTGACTGGACACCACAGAATTGTCCTCCACACCGACAGAATAATAAGTTAATTCCCTTTGGAGATGGTCGGCATACAGGATATGTTTCAGTATTTCAAGAGGATATACTCACTGGTACTTGCTGCTGTTAGTGTCCGTGGTAAGTGCTAATGTCCGCTATCAATTTAACCAACAGTGTCAAACATTTCTCTTAATCTCATGGGTAGTTCCCTCCCTTTTGAGTTTCATCCTTTCTTGTGTATGAGCTCATGGAACCTCCTCACACTTTTGGATGTAACCATATGATTCATCATTTGATACAGCAACAACTCAAAGATGTTATATAAACAGATCAGCACAGTTACTGCACGGAGAATGGCAGCCACTATTTTAACTCTGCAACGTTTAATTTTCAACTTGTGGCAAGAAATGCCAACATATTGATTAAGGTTGTTTGAAACTGTGAACCAGATGGAACAGTCAGAGATAGTTTGTTTTAAATATTAGATCATAAATGTTTCATTCATAATAGTAGCTATTTATTTTATAATTCAGACATGTGGCATTCCCTGTCAGTAATGCACATACACACACATACATTCACAGCACTCTCACTCTCCCTAAACTCAGTCTCATTATCTTACAGTCTTCCTCACGCAGTATTCCTCTCAGATGTAGTTAAACACGCACTATCTCCCTCTCTCACATGCAGACACGTGCCGATTCACATTCTCAGAAGCCCAGAATTTCACACACTCATTCTCACGCCCACACTGTCTCTCTCTACCCACAAGGTGTTCAGTTGTTTGAACAATTACACATAACTTGTGCACAATTGGGTGATTTCTCCAGAGTGGTCAGTATACCAGAGTAAACAGGATAACTGGCCCTCAGGGTTCACATTAATCCTGGCTCGAGTTAGCCGACAGTCGCTTCTCACAAACCACCATTGGCCGCTCCATTTCCTGTGGTCTCCTCTATTCTTGTTTTGAGCCAAATGCATGTCACGGAAAACGGCTGACATTGCTGAATTGGGTCTGTAATATGTTGGGAAGAGATTTTGACTGTTTTGTCGCATCATTCTGCTTCTAACGATCAGTGAGTATTTCCTATTGATTGCTATAGATGTTAACAAATAGCAGACCATGACATTGAAAGTCCTGAATCCTAATGACCTTTACGATAGAACATCACTGTTTATATCACCATGGACACTGTGATATTTAGCATTACATCCTCCCATTTTTTTGTATATGATCACTTCGGCTCTGTCTGTGTTTTGTTACACTGACTTGCTTTATGTTACACAGGCTGTCAATTCATCTATGAGCTGGCAGTTTCTAATGCATGAGACCTCCTCTCTCCCATAGTAATGTACTGGCTCTGTAGCACAGTGGTTAGTACACTGGCCTTGTAAAGAAAAAATGTGCTTAAAATAGCCCATTCCTGTTTGTCATTCCAGGAATTTGAGGATGACTATCGAGTAGGACATTTATCAGCTGATTTAAACAATGTTCCAGTGACGCAGAAAGAGCCAGGTGTTGCAGCATAAACTGCAGAGTGACAGGGAAATAATGTGGGTGGTAAACGGACAGGGGAGTGACCAGTTGCTTCCTTTTGCTCCGGTAAAAAAAAACTCTGGTGTTGAAATCTACATAATACAGTATAAGCCAATGGGGTGTAGCCATAATTTCTGGGGTTTGGTCTCTCATCGTACATCGGCCACTCTCAGTGGAATATGTTTTCATGTTTTGCAGTGAGGGTGAAAATGCAGTTCAATTCCTCAAGGGGCATTAACACAACTTACCCATCTCAAACATCACCCCATTATTTTTGTCGTTTAAATTAAAATGTTAGGGAGAAAATATAATTAAGATAATGATTTGGAAAGTCCGAGCACATAAGACTACAGGCCAGGGTTGGAAAACTGGGATGATGTGCTTCTTTCCGTGCTGTATCACTCGACAACTTAATCATTTTGGAGAAGAAACGTATTCCCAGTGAACTAAAGCCAACAACTGTGTCATTAAGAAAGGATGCAACGCTGTCTGTAGTCATCACTGCTGATTGGTTGTGATTGAGCAGCTACAGTGACATGGGCCGAGTTCAATTCCTGACACAATCTGTTGGCGATTTCTGATCCTGACATGTAATAGTTATGCAGAAAACCTTTACCAACGTACGGATGTTTGAATCTGTAACGCACTCTAAGGGTTCGCAGAGACAGGAACCCACATAACCTTCAAATGTATTCAGCTGAGAACGTGTGATGTAAAGGCATTAAAGGCCATGTGATAGAAAAGGGGATGAGGATCGACAAGCTTCTTTTTTCTGACCAGAGAACCTAGAGGAGCTTGAGGACTGTCAACCGACCTGTACATCCCTGTACTACAGGCATTCTTGGTAATCTTTCAGGTCGGATTTGGCGCTTTCATTACCGCGACCCGAGTTCGAATGAGGACTTTATTGTTCCTGACAGGGACAACAGCAAACAAAGCATTTGTTACAGGATTCATTTCGATTTAAATAATTGCCCAAAGAACACCAGTGCGAATATGCCAGCCTCTGACAGAAGGGACAGATGACTGGATGATCCCTGATCTGTTGGTCAGTTCAGCCTTTATTCTCCTCTGATTCCACTTCCCGGAAGGTTTCTGAGCATTTTGAAACGTGAGATTGGGTTATTTGTTTCAGTTCCTTGCCTGTCCCTGTAGCCAGAGCAATTGGGCAGCTGGGTTTGTTGAACGCAAAGCTTGTCATGAGCAGTATGTAAGACTATTTCTGTGCTGACCCTAGGACATTGAGGTCAATATTCTCAAGGATATTTACAGAAGAGAACCTTGCTCTTGCATATGAGGAATCAAATCTTCATCGCAGATTCAGAGCAACTCATCTTACATTTGTGAAAGCCCGCAAGCCTTGATGTTGAGCTAGGTCGGATTTGAACCTGAAATCTCCTGACCCCTTGTCAGGTACATTATCCATTGCACGACTAGCCATGAGCGCACTTCATGCTTACATGTGTAAATTCGTGATGTAAACATGGATATGAACAAGAGCATTCATGTTCACAAGTTGAACAATGAGCAAAGGCAATTATCGTCACTGTTTCATGCCAATGGTTCCTAATTTTAAAGCAGCGAGTTTCTCAAAGAAAACACGTCTGTCCTCATGAAGCTGACATTCACCCTGTGTCTGTTCAATCATTCAATGGGATCACTGCTAGTCTGATAAACTTCAACTCCAGTTTCCTGCTTTTCGTCCATAACTCGAGTTAACCTTGTGTATGATCATAACAATGGATGTTCCCATTATTTTTTGGAGCTTTAGATTACTTTAACAAACTGTGCGAGTTCGCAGGAAATTGAATAACATGAGACATGCCAAAATCGCTTCTGCTAATTTACCTCAGTGTAGAGTCACCCACATGAGAAAGGTGACAGAGAGAAAACATTGCCTGCGTATCTTTCTGCACAGATTAGAATCCTTACAGAACTGAAACAGGCCATTTGGCTCAGCAAGTACACGCCAACCGTTCAAAGAGTATCCCACAAGACCCATTTCAATTTGATTAATGTACCTAATACTATCGGCAATATGGCATGGCCAAGGCAACTGGCCATATTTGGATTGTGAGAGGAAAGCAAAGAAAACCCAGGCACGTTCAACGAGAATTGTACAAACTCCACAGAGAATGTCGCCCAACGCTGGATTCGAACCTGATCCATGGCTCTGTGACAGTGCAGTGATAAACCCTGATCTCCTCGACGAGTTGAAGCTTTGCAGGATTTCTCTTTATAAAGGAGACATTTTCCTCGTGAAACTCCCAGCCTGATGCCACAATGGTCCCTGTTCCACAACAATAGAAGGTACTCCAGGTGATGTTAGAGCTCCCAGTCTCGGCATTTCACGCGTCTCTGTACCGTCAGAGAAGGATCTTGCCCTCAGCGATTACATCACGGGTGCCACATTTCCGTGCTCTTCCCCATACCCATTTCCATTTGGATCTTTTAGTCTGCATCACTGAGTTTCTCTGATTCTGGCCATGTGAACTGGGACTACATGATACTACACGGCAGTGGTTACTTGTTTTGTGAGTAATTTGGTGAAATAACTGATGTGAAACTACATTGGTATTGGGAAATACATTTCATCAATACCATGCAGTATCCCCTAACCCTTTGAAGTTTTGTAGAAATCTGCCAATCTCAGCCTTCACCAAACTCGAATTTAAAGATTTTGCCAGCTCTGAGTCACCATGTCTCAGTCACTGTTTTACAACTATTTCTGTTGTGCCTGTGGTGCTGTTTCTGATATATCCTCTCTCACTACCCTTTTTGATTTTTTGCATCGTGCTTTTACATGTGGCACCAGGATCTTGCTTTGCCTTTCGGCTGCCGCAAGTTCAGATCCAATCTGAGTTATGGCAACGGGCATCTTTCCCGTTTTATGTCACGTAATACGTGCTTAGCAAACACGAGTAGGAATTAGTCATATATTACATGAAAATATTCTTTGAGGTGATGATTTTACTCCTTCAAACCTCCGCTTTTTCCCATCTCAACGTTTCATATATCGGGATTCAAACCTACTCCTTCACGGAGATATCTCTCCCTCCAACCATCACTAACCAACCTTTACACCCCTCCTGCAATATCACTAAGGCATTGTACAATCCAACACTCACATTGACACCGAGCAGTCTGTGCTGCTGTCGTAATGTTACTGGGTGAACGTACTGCTAACCCACCATCAGGTACTTCAAACCAGTCGATCCATTCAGATGATCTGGTTGTGAGATTATTCCTCATATACCAGCTTTTAATGGTATAGACCAGAAATTATTGGAGCATCGGGCTTAGGAAATGGGCACAACGCAGTATTGAGCATAAAGACAATTTTTGCAAAGGAACGGTTTTTGTGGCTTTCTGCATCATTCAGTCCATTTGTTCATTCCGCTGTCGCCAGAGTACTGTGTGCAGTTCTGCAAATCACATTGCAGCAGGGATACGATACCACTGGACACGGTGCAGATGATTCATTGAATCATAGAATCATAGAGATGTACAGCATAGAAACAGGCCCTTCGGTTCAACCCGTCCATGCCGACCAGATATCCCAACCCAATCTAGTCCCACCTGCCAGCACCTGGTCCATATCCCTCCAAACCCTTCCTATTCATATACTCAACCAAATGCCTCATAAATGTTGCAATTTTACCAGCCTCCACCACATCCTCTGGCAGCTCATTCCATACACGTACCACCATCTGCGTGAAAAAGTTGCTACGTAGATCACTTTTATATCTTTCCACTCTCACCCTAAACCTATGCCCTCTAGTTCTGGACTCCCCGACTCCAGGAAAACGACTTTGCCTATTTTTCCTATCCATGCCCCTCATAATTTTGAAAACCTCCATAATGTTGCCCCTCAGTCTCCGACGCTCCAGGGAAAAAAAAGCCCCAGCCTGTTCAGCCTCTCCCTGTAGCTCAGATCCTCCAACCCTGGCAACATCCTTGTAAATCTTTTCTGAACCCTTTCAAGGTTCACAACATCTTTCCGGTAGGAAGGAGACCAGAATTGCACGCAATATTCCAACCAATGTCCTGTACAGCCGCAACATGACCTCCCAACTCCTGTACTCAATACTCTGACCAACAAAGGAAAGCATTCCAAATGCCTTCTTCAATATCCTATCTACCTGCAACTCCACTTTCAAGGAGTTATGAACCTGCATTTCAAGGTCTCTTTGTTCAGCAACACTCCATAGGACCTTTCCATTATGTCTATAAGACCTACTAAGATTTGCTTTCCCAAAATGCAGCACCTCGCATTTATCTGAATTAAACTCCATCTGTCATTTCTCAGCCCATTGGCCCATCTAGAACAGATCCTGTTGTAGTCTGAGGTAACCCTCTTCGTTGTCCACTACACCTCCAATGTTGGTGTCATCTGCAAACTTACTAACTGTACCTCTTATGCCCGCATCCAAATCATAAATGACAATACGTAGAGTACCCAGCACCGATCCTTGTGGCACTCCGCTGGTCACAAGCCTCCAGTCTGAAAAACAACAATCCACCACCACACTTTGTCTTTTACCTTTGAGTCATTTCATTATCCAAATGTCTAGTTCTCCCTGTATTCCATGAAATCTAACCTTGCTAATCAGTCTCCCATGGGGAACCTTATCGAACGCCTTACTGAAGCCCATTTGGATCACATATACTGCTCTGCCCTCATCAATCTTCGTTGGGTATTGGCTGTTTGAAGAGTTTCTGATATGAACAGATATTAGACAGACTGAGATTACTTTTTCTTACAGAAGAGGAGATGTTGAAAAGACATGATTGAGAGACAAAATAATGATGGATATGGATAGGGTAGACTGAGAGAAACATTTCCTCTTGATCAATTTCTGCGGGACGTAGATTTATGTAAGAGGCAGAGTTGAGGACACATGCAGTAAAACTTAATCAGCCAGTGGGTGTTTTGAATATGAATCTCCCTGTCTGTCAGGGTCGGAGAAGCAAAAACCCACAAAAACGTCTGAGGTATTTTGATGCGATTTTGTGATGTTAAGCCATAGAGGTCAAATTATGGAAAACGTGATGAGGATAATTAAGCGGTTCTTTTCTGAAAAGAACCTTCACAAGCGGCTGAAGGTTTGCCACATCACCCGTGCGCCCGACTCTAGAAATCGTCCTTGGTGGTCTAGTGGTCAGGATTCAACACATTCATCGCTGTGGTCGGGTTCGTTTCCTTGCCAGGGAATCAGGAATTCCATTTTCCTTACAGCAGCAACATCAAAAGTAGAGTATCGGTCATAGGAGCTCAAAATGTGTTGCTGAAAAAGTGCAGCAGGTCAGGCAGCATCCAAGGAGCAGGAGAATCGACGTTTCGGGCATAAGCCCTTCTTCATTTTTGAGCTCTGCTTCTCCAGCATCTGCAGTGCTCACTTTCACCTATCGGTCATAGGAGTCCTTTCAATGGCTCGGATCAATTTATGTGCTTGAGAACATCAGAAACAATCTTACATCCTGGTGAAAAAAGTGGAAGGTGAATCGATAATCCTGCTGAGTCCAACAATTTACTCTTCATACTCCTTTCATACCGCTTCCCAAAGAGTTTCTAAAGATTCTGAAAGCTGTGATTGGCTATTCATGTTATTTCCTTGCCATTCCCGGGAGCTCCAGTTATTTGGTCAGTCAGTAATGAAAATGGAAATGTGCCCATGGGCAGCGGTGTGGGAATATTTCAGCTTCCACTTCTGTGCTGCAGTTAGGACATTTAATCTGATGTTTTCGGCGACATTAACTGAAGGTTCCTGTAGATCAGGAATTCAAACGTCGATGCGGCGTCAGAACAATGCGGACGTTTGAATTCTAAGTGTAATAAAAACCTGCATTGTTCTCAACCCAGGTTCAAGTCGAACCTACACTCTCCTGACGCTTTGTCAGGCATGTTATCCATTGTTGGTTCAGACATGAATGGCAAGAAGATCAGCATGTGACAGACATACCTCCTCAATATTATAATATATATAACCGATTGAAAATAACCTCGGAGAGATACAAGTAGCAGAGAATCACCGTGGACTGGATGGATTGTATGCCTTCTGTCTGCATGGGAATGATGCCACGTGTTTATGCGGTCCCTGTCCCTGTGTCTGGGACAGAGGGAGCAACAATAATTCATTCCAACCCTCCTTTCCGCTGTAGCCTTTCAGCAGCGGTGCAATTCAGGGTCGTGGTGATGACGGTCAGTGTCTGAGGCTTTATCTTGAATTCTCTGCTTCTGGGACAGTTGTAGCTCAGATGTAACTGCTTCCCGGTCGCAGCAAAGAAACGAACGCCCGTTTTGCATTTAACATTCTGCAGGATTGCTGTGGGAAGACGATTTCTGAACACCAAACATGCTGCACACTAGAGAACTCATGTTATTTACCTGAAGGAATAATCTGCTGTGTCAATTTCTTTCTGACCCGCAATCTCAGCATCTTTATACGTTTCAGAAAACAGACGATCAGGGAAACTCTACAACCAAAATTGCTCATTTCATGTCGTGAATTGACTCCTTCCACAGCAAGTGATTGACACTGAGCAGAAGAGCGAATGGGCTCTGTCCTCTTCCAGCACAGCTTACAAATAGAAACAAAATGCTTTAATTGTCCACCAGTGGAAAGAGCCCGGTTCCTTGTTACGGGAGAAACAGCAGCATCAAGGAGCAGGGAGACAGAATGGAAAGCAGATATTCTGGAAGCACTTTGCTGCATCGAATCCCTGGAGCAATATGGAATGGATTTCACACTGAGAAATATTCAGCTGCTGGGGGAGTGGACAGTGAAACCAGGCAGTGGAGCATTGCTCAAGGGGCATCGTTTTCTTTTGAGCTTTCAGTGTTTTAGATATACTGTTCAAATTCTCGACGGGCCCATATGACCTGTCTGCCCTTGTGCAAAGATGTTCGATCGATTATCTCAAAAAAACACTTCTCTAAATGATGTCGGACTGCATGAAGTCGGATGAGGAAGAGCGACTTTTGCAGCAGATACGACAAAGAGAAGCAATTCCGGAGTTAAAACATGGGTATTGGATTGTTCGCTTTGTCAACCCGACTGAATGTATATTCCAGCTGCATTATTGTTCGGTTCTTCACGTGAAACTTCAGTAAGTGGAGAAGTGAAGTGATTGGAGGCAGCGCTGAACAGGTTGATGTGAATTGTGTAGTGTATGTGCAATGTCAGCTGTGAAGGTGGGGAAAATTGGGAAAGTTCCTGCAGAACAGGAAGGCTGAAAGCTGGTCTTCCCTTGCCACCGCAAGAGGTGAAAAACCTGCACCCTCACCACTCCCTCACCTCTGCTCATCACCCCATAGCTACCTTTCACATCTGGAAGAGATTTTACTGCACATGCATACACCTCTTCTTTTGTGTCTGTTGTTCTCGACGTGGTCTCCTTGATTTTGGGGACACAGGACGCTAAATTGCAAACATGCAGTGAATATCCCTGGGACACACGCACCAAACAATCCACTGTACTGTAGCCGGCTACTTCATCTCCTGGTCACACTCCACCAAGGACATGCAAGTCCTGGGCCTCCTCCACAATCGAATAGAAGCGACACGATGAGTGGAGGAAGAACACCTCATCTTAATCTTTGGGACTCTCTAAACAATCAGCAATAGCATTAACTTTGCCAGTTTCATCATCTTCCATGCACTCCGTTCATTGCAGATCAGACCCTCCAACTCAGCACCGCCGTCTTGCACTGCCCTACCACTCGATCTTCCTTCACACATATATTCTCCATACTCCGCTCCTATCTTTCAACATCTCCCCTCAACCTGAATTTACTGATTGACTGCCCATCCGCTGATTCCAGCTCCACTCTGACTCAAGCCCCACCCATCCTCCTATTTATGTCTCAGTCCCCTTCCACCTCCCCCCATTCCTGATAAAGGACTAATGTCAGAAACGTCGATTTTCCTGCTCCTGATGCTGCCTGACCAGCTGCAGTTTTCCAGAACGACACTCTTTTAATCCGCTTGACGTTTAGTAAAGGGAGGTCATGCCTGACAAACCTGTTGGAATTTTTTGAAGAGGTAACAAGTAGGTTAGACCAGGGGAACCCAGTGGATGTGGTCTATCTGGACTTTCAAAAGGCCTTTGATAAGGTGCCACACGGGAGACTGCTGAGCAAGGTGAGGGCCCATGGTGTTCGAGGTGAGCTGCTGGGATGGATTGAGGATTGGCTATCTAACAGAAGGCAGAGAGTTGGGATAAAAGGTTCTTTTTCAGATTGGCAGCCGGTGACGAGCGGTGTCCCGCAGGGTTTGGTGCTGGGGCCACAGCTGTTCGCATTATATATTAATGATTTGGATGAGGGAACCGGGGGCATTCTAGCGAAGTTTGCCGATGATACAAAGTTAGGTAGACAGGCAGGTAGTACTGAGGAAGTGGGGAGGCTACAGAAGGATCTAGACAGGTTGGGAGAGTGGTCCAGGAAATGGCTGATGGAATTTAACGTGAGCAAGTGCGAGGTCTTGCACTTTGGCAAAAAGAATATAGGAATGGACTACTTTCTAAATGGTGAGAAACTTAATAAAGCCAAAGCACAAAGGGATCTGGGAGTGCTAGTCGAGGATTCTCTAAAGGTAAACATGTAGGTTGAGTCTGTGATTAAGAAAGCGAATGCAATGTTGTCTCTTATCTCAAGAGGGTTGGAATATAAAAGCAGAGATGTACTACTAAGACTTTATAAAGCTCTGGTTAGGCCCCATTTGGAGTACTGTGTCCAGTTTTGGTCCCCACACCTCAGGAAGGACATACTGGCACTGGAACGTGTCCAGCGGAGATTCACACGGATGATCCCTGGAATGACAGGTCTAGCATATGAGGAACGGCTGAGGATACTGGGATTGTATTCGTTGGAGTTTAGAAGATTAAGGGGAGATCTAATAGAGACGTACAAAATAATACATGGCTTTGAAAAGGTGGATGCTAGAAAATTGTTTCTGTTAGGCGAGGAGACTAGGACCCGTGGACACAGCCTTAGAATTAGAGGGGGTCATTTCAGAACGGAAATGCGGAGACATTTCTTCAGCCAGAGAGTGGTGGGCCTGTGGAATTCATTGCCACGGAGTGCAGTGGAAGCCGGGACGCTAAATGTCTTCAAGGCCGAGATTGATAGGTTCTTGTTGTCTAGAGGAATTAAGGGCTACGGGGAGAACGCTGGCAAGTGGAGCTGAAATGCGCATCAGCCATGATTGAATGGCGGAGTGGACTCGATGGGCCGAATGGCCTTACTTCCACTCCTATGTCTTATGGTCTTATGGTCTTATGGTCATATCATGAACGGTCTATACAAAGGAAATAAAAACGTGAAAAGCACCGAGAACGACTTGGCAGAAATTGAAAGTCATGAGGAAAAAAATTTGAAATGACATGAGGAAGAATATGTTCGCACGGGGAGTGGCACATGCCCATAAATCGCTCTCTGGGTGTACCAAATACTCATATTCCACAGACGCGAATTGGGAAATCAATGTTAACGTGACAAGGAACACTATTCAGAGTTACATGGAGAGAGCAATAAAATGAAACTGGAGAGCCAGCAGAGAAAAGATTTGCCATACAGCCTCTATCTGCGCTACGACACGCTTTATGTTTCTGAAAAATCGGATTTGGAAAAACAGAATGTGGGACGTTTGACAAAGTGTATATTCTGCCCAACTGAATATTGCCCAACAGAAATGAAGGATTTATGGCAACATTCTCAAAGTTGCATACTACATGCCAGATGGAAAACTGAGTGTTTTTTCTGAATCACTGAGAGCTTTCTTTACAGTTATTTAGTTCAGTTGAGCAGAGTGGCACATTTGGAGTTTTAAAGTGTGCAACTCTGCAGTAATTGTATCAAAGCCATTTCCTCCTGTGTGGCAGATCCATGAGCACTCCATTTTGCTGTGCTTCCCGTAATTAGATGCAAACATATATTGCGAAAACATTGCTGAAATGTACACAGAGAGGTGATACGCTTGTGAAGGTGTAAATGACATTCTCCTGTTCTCCGTCGGTCTGCTATGACATCAATCACACAACCTCTCGTCTCTATGATGGGAGTAAACTCGTGAAATTAAAAAAAAACATTATTGCGTTGGTTTTCATGTTGAGGACGCCCTGCAGTAATTCCCTAGTCTGTTTCGCAGAGCCAGCGTCCTCCCAGCTGATTAAATTTAATAAATATCGGAATGAACAAAATAAATGTCCGTAGTTGGATTTTGCCAAAACAGTGTGAAATTCAGTCTCACTGTTAATGTGGAGAGGCCAAAAGAATGCGGTTTTCTTCCCCTACTGTTTAATAAAAATTACTTTAACTGTGCCCAGGCAGAGGAAATAATTGCTTTTACTGGAAAAATACGTTGTGAAATTACTGCCAATCTGCTGTAACGGGAGGAGGTAGAAGCTCCTGATAGCTTGAAACATAAAATTGGCTATCTAGAGATTAATTAATAAGATATCAGCATACGTAATTAACACTACGCTGTCACCAACTGAACGAAGCGGCTGCCCAGAGGGAGGCGGTTGTGTGTTTGTACACCATTCTGAACAGTTCGTGTTTTATTTCTCACATTGGGTGAAGTGAGCATTTACCCAAAAGATGGGCGCTCCAACTCCCTGAAATATTGCTCACAAATAAAACTGACAAGAACACTTCTCGTGTGTTCCAAAGGAGCTGGAAAGAACATTTTGACCAATGAATTTCTGCACACCACACCTCTGTTGACATGAAAACTCATGGAAGGAAATTTCCACAACACACCATGAGCCTGAAGTGATTTGAATATGCAACCTTCCGATCGGGAGTCAGATGCGGCAAAGCCCACAGCCAAATTTTTGCTGCTGTGCTCGATAGAGGAAAGTTATTATACTGTGATAGTTTTATATTATGACTAGCAACAGACGCCAAAGATTAATACCTGTTCTGTCTCGCTCGATCACTGCTCCTCTGTTTCTTGAAACAACGTCCCCTTCCGCTTGTCTGTTTGTTTTTACAAGTCTGACACTCCCCTATTTACTCCCTTCTTCAATTAATTGTTTAAACTTCTCTCCTTGGCCTTGCCCCTCCTGCTTCATAGAATCGGCTCTAAACTTGTCTCTGGGGACGCTGATTCGAGTCTGTACGTCACAGGGTGGATTCAGGATAGAGGAAACGAGAGACAAAGAATCTTCGAGGGGTAAAAAACGCGGACGAGGTTCCTTTCCCATTTTCCTGTTATTGCCCAGTACTTTCAGCGAACAAGCCACAATATTTCTCGAACTTCTCCAAGGAAAGCCATCATGTATATCAGAAATGGAAATTTCGCAGCAGAACAAGTTTATTAAGTTTAAGCAAGCCCCGAAAGTGCATGAGTGTGACATGTGAAACTGTAAATTCCAGTTGATGGAAAACAATTCTATTGAATGATTCAGTACCACGTGTCCTATGAACAATCCATGTTCATGTTCCTGAGCCAGCTCATGGCCTGTGACGTCACGGTGCAATTGGAAGCCCCGGGGACAGTGAAGGAAAGAACCTTCCCTGAGGTTCAGGCAACGGGAAGCATTGATTGTCTATCCCAACAAACTTTTAATCGGGTCACATTAAACACACTCGAGGCAAACTTGCCTTCCTTCTACTTGAAATTCAAAACCCATCCAACTGAAATCCCTCAGGTAGGTTTGGGAACATTTATTCTAGGTGCTGGCTCATTATTTCTGTGCACTGTTGAATAATTTTGAACATGGTGAGAAACAATGTTGGCAAGATGGATACTCATTGGATTTTCAAGCCAGAGCCTGAACTCATCGACCAATACCGAAAGCAATGATGGTTCTGTAAAATGGCTCCCTGATTACAGTAGAGAAAGACTACATTCGGCTCGTTTGTCCGTGTTTCTGATAGTGACAGAAGTGCGACGACCATTGAGACGAAGGACCTGGCTGACAGTTTGCAGAATTGCTTCATACGTATCCACACAAAAGGTCGTTTCCTGGTGACATGGATGAGATTGCAGATACTGGAATCAGGTTGTCCCCATCTCTGCACAATGAAAGTCTCTGCCTGTGTTTTGGTAAGTAAAACCGATAGAGGATAATTTCCGTTTCAGGAACTGCAGTGTGAAGCTGAAAATCGATGACGTCCAGATTTCAGAATCTTACAGAACGTTTTTACACCTCGGACTCTATGGTACACTTAGTCAGCCAATTCGGTTGCTCACCAAAATATTATTGACTTACTGTGACCAATTATCTTGGAATTAAGTCCTGACCACTCAAGGTGCATGTTCAGAATCACTTCTACACGTTGAGTTTTTCATATGTCTGGAACTCCCTTGGACATTCAGCAGGGGAAAGAGGATGATTTGTTAACTTTAAATTTGAGATAGATAATTTGTTATTGCAGAGTAGACAGTAACAATCCTTTAGATTAACCATTTCAAATCAGTCAGTGGTCAAGGACAGAAGGATGTGACTATGAGGGAGGCAGGTAGACGGAACCAGAGGGTAGAACTGAAGTTGACCCAGTCCCTCAGTCTGTCTGACAGGTTTGAGATACTTGCTCCCTGGGTGGACCTGTGAGCTCAGTTATACTCATCCACCTACACTATCCCAGCATAATCCATGTGCTTACCCAAGCATTGTTTAAATTCCCCTTATGTGGCTGAGTTAACTACATTGGCAGGCAGGTTATTCCACGCACTTACCATGCTCTGAGTAAACAACTTGCCTCTGACAACTGCCTTAAGTATATCACCAAGCAATTTGCAGCTGTGCCCTCACTTACAACTTGACGTGATCATCCTCGTAAGAAGACTCTCACTGACTTCTCTCTGTAATCTTCAGGTCACCTTGCATGTTTCTATGAAATTCCCTTTGAGCCTTCTTATCTCCAATGAGAACAGAATCAAGTCTCTCAGCATTTCCTCATAAGACATTCTCCAGACCAGGAAGCATCCTGGTAAATCTCCTTTGCTCCTTTTCCAATGCTTCCACATCCTTCTTGTGATGGGGCAACTGGGAGTACACACAATATTCCAAGTGCGGCTGCATTCGCGTTTTGCAGAGTGACAGCATGACATTATGCTGCACGGTGGCACAGTGGTTAGCACTGCTGCCTCATAGCGCCAGAGGCCCGGGTTCAATTCCCGCTTCTGGCGACTCTCTGTTTGGAGTTTGCACATTCTCCCTGTGTCTGCGTGGGTTTCCTCCAGGTGCTCCGGCTTCCTCCCACAATCCAAAAATGTGCAGATTAGGTGAATTGGCCATGCTTAAATTGCCCGTAGTGTTAGATAAATGGAGGGAAATGGATCTGGATGGGTTGCGCTTCGGCGGGTCGGTGTGGACTTGTTAGGCCAAAGGGCCTGTTTCCACACTGTAAGTAATCTTATCTAAGATTATGGTTCCGGAACTCAATCACTCCACCGATAAAACCTAACACATTGCATGCCTTCTTATCGCAACTATCAACCTGTATGCGAACTTTCAGGAATCTATGTACATGGACTCAAAGATACCTCTGTACACATGCATCTTTTCATTAACCCAGTCTTCTGATTTCCTGCTATTCTTCGCAAAGTGAGTCAACTCACGTTTATGAGCAATGAACTCCATTTGTAACCTTTCGGCCCAATTGTGCAGTTTATCCAAGTCCCCCTGCAACTTTCAACATTATTTCACACTGCCCACGATTCCACCAACATTAGTGTCATAGAACATAGAACACATTGCAGCGCAGAACACGCCATTCGACCCTTGATGTTGCGCTGACCTGTGAACTAATCTAAGCTCATCACCCTACGCTATCTCATCATCATCCATGTACTTATCCAAGGATCATTTAAATCTCTCTGACGTGACTAATTTAACTAACTTTGCAGGCAGGCATTCCAAGCCCTTCACTCTCTGAGAAAAGAACCTGCCTCTGATATCTGTCTTAAATCTATCACCTCTCAGTTTGTCGTTGTGCACCCTCATGCAAGCTGACGTCATCATCCTAGGAAAAAAGACAGAGTGTAGTACTGAAGGAGCCTCAGCCCTTCAGTCTGTCCAACAGGTATGAGATAAATGTCCCTGTGTGGCTGAGAATTATCGCTGTATGCAGGATGAACAAACAAAGGATAGGATTACGGTCGAGGTGGACATTCAAAGTAGGGAGAAAAGAGAAATTCCGGTAAAGTTGGGTGTAGTCGGTGCCCGGAAATAGAGAATTGCACGACTCAAACGGTCAGTAAGGCTGTATTGACTGCCTGGTCCCCGTTTTTAGGATATTCGTTTGGGCTGCAGATGAACTTGGAGTGTGAGGAATGATCCAGATTCTGATGTACATCGAAAGAATTAAGAGTTTCTACTGATAGAATTTTGCTTGGTGCTAAATTAGAAAACAGACACAAAAAGAAATAATCTCTGGACTACTACCTGATCCACTAACAAATTGGGACACGGCCAGCAAGATTAACAGGTAATTATGTGGTTGAACGACTGGTGTGGGAGAAATGAGTGCCGTTTCATTGGATTTAGGGTCTGAACTGGCGAAGGATTGAACTGTCTGATGGGACAGTCTCCACTTGAATAATGCTGAGGCCTAAGTCTTGGAAAATCTGACAACTGGTGTCTGTCGATTGCAAATTAAACTAAATCATGGGAGTTGGTTTCAGTTGCATAGAAAATTATGGGAAAGTAAAGGAAGTGGAGGGCTCTTCACAGTTTAAAATTTTAACACCATGTAATTGAACAGAACGTATGGAAAGCGTAAGGAAACCACTCCTGGCACAGAACGTAAGGGGAACACTCTGAGAAGAGGAGCAGACCTGGCAGGAGGGAGGGTGCTGCACCGAAAGCAGATGCTGTAATGAAACAAGGTAAACGAGCTTGAAATTTACAATTACTTTATTGTGAGTATCACAGAGACGTAGCTGCAAGATTTAGGAGATCTCAGTCGGTTAATCAGATACATTAGATGACATTTGTGCATCTGTTGCACATCCACAAATGCCATCTACTGTGTCTGTTGCATCTAATGTCGTGTCCTCCATAGCGATAGACAGGACGCCAACTTGCAGATCATTTCAGGGAAAATATCTAAGCCGCCAGCACTAAACCCACAGCCCTGTAGCTGAACAATTATGCTGCAGCATTTATTTCATGAGACCCCCAGCTTACAGGTTGGCTGGTGTAACACAGTGGTTGCAATATTGACCTTGTAAGCCTGAGATTGTGATATTGCACCCTTATGAGGGACGCGCGAATTTTTGAACAACTGCCACATCCAACATTCACAGGAGCACTATACTGCAAACAGATTCTGCTGTTGAAGTCTGAAATGAGACAAATCAGCCAAACGAGTGAAATCCTACTTCCTGGATTTGGTCACTGTCGGGCAATGCATCTGCATGATTTTTTATGTCGATCTCATGAACAGCAGATCTTGCTGGAAGACCTGGTTCTGTGAAAGGGTCACCGAATGCATTCTGGTAGCTCTGATTTCGCCTCACAGATGCTGCCAGAACTGCTGACATTTTTAGCACCTTCTGCTTTTGTTTCCCACATCAAGATTCAGTTCAATGTTTTTTATTGTTTGATTTTAAAATTTTCCAGGGAAGATATCATTGAGATGACCACTTGAAACGAGAGAGCTGTCAGTTCTTCAGGCCAAGCGCAGGAAATCGGGATATTGGGCCTCTATCAGTGTTGCAAAAACTCGGTGACTTCATCATGTTGGAGCAGAAAGTTAGCTCCAATGAATAATTAAAAAGCCGAAAGCTGTTTCCTTAACTGATGATGGAGAATCTTTTGCCTCCATGCCTCGTGGTACAGTGTGTAGGATTCGGCGCTTCTACCATCACTGGATTCCAATTCCAGGTCCGAAAATTCGGAATCATTGTTCCTAACAGTCACAACTGTAAACGCAGAGCACCTCTGACAGGAATCAATATCTCGGAACAGTTAACGTCGCTGAGAACATCAGAGCTCCCCCGGACAGAATGGGAAAGTTGACAGACTGTCTCTGTTCAGTCAAACAATTCACACTTCATTCACCTGATTCCACTTTCCAAAGATTTAATAAAGAATCACAAAGCTTAGATTGTGTTTCTGCGTTTATTTCCTTTCCATTTCCAGGAGTTGCAGTGATTATATTGGAGGATTCGTGAAATTAAAGGTGTCCATCAACAGTGCTTAGGGCTACTTCAACTTTCACTCCTCTGACAGTGCTGTCAGCTTGACTCTGGTATTCTCGGGGAGATTTTCTGATGTGAGGCAGTGAAAGCATTCTCCTTCCTGCAGATCAGCAGTCCAAACCTCATCTCGGCTTCAGGACAATAAGGAAGATGAGGTTGGAAGTATAACGAAGCTGGAAACTGCACTCAAAACAGACAAGAACCAAATCTATTTAGCTCCTGATCTTGTCCATAACAAATGCTCACTTGCTGCAGAGTTCTGATGTTTACACGAACATGAGCAGCAATGGGAATACTCACTAGGTGAAAAATCATGAACGATAATCCCAGTCACTGCTTCACTTCAATAGTCTCCACTATGTGAAGCAGTGCCTTCCATCAACAAAGGAAATATATTTGGCCTCAGGCGCCAGCTTCACAGTCACGCTCTTCTCTGTTGGAACTATCTACCATTTTATTCTTCATTACTGTGCTATTTCAAGACTTTGAGTAATGGACCCTTGGAGTCAGCGAGAAACCTCTGGTCGTTTCTCGCCCCGGATGTATAATCTGATAAGTTTAAAATGCCTTTATCGTATCGCCTCTTCACCACACTCAGTCCCTCAAAACGAGCTCCTGTTAGCATCAACCTGTTCTGTACCTTCCATCAGCACGTCGGCTGAAGATAATATCAGATTAGCACAACTCCGCTTTCTTCACATTGAAAACGTGGATGATAGAAAAAAAAAACTATTTGAAACTTGGAGAGAGAGGCATTGCTGCTGGAGCTGGTTCTGAAGTGAAGAATAGGCGAAATAATATGTGCACATCAGGTCTTAAGGGTTCCTATCAGCACAACACTGGTTCCCTTCATGGAAGTACGCGTTTGCATTGCCCCAACCTGCATACAACTCTAAGTCAGGCAATGAAGATTTATTTCTCTTCTTGTGAATAATCTGAATGGAATCGAATTACTGCTTATACAAAGAACACCCACTCTAATTCCGCCAGAATCCACCCAGCGACTGATTGCATTCATCGAGAAGGACAATGACAACAGATACACGAGAAAAAAATTGCCTTTGCAAATTACCCATCAATTATCTAACCATTCTGTGTTGGAAATACGTCGCTGTTCCTTCAGCGTCGCCAGATTAAAATCTTGAAACACCCACTCTCGCGGCTTCATGACAGTACCTCCGTGTTGAAGACTTCAAGGGTTCAGAAAAATAACTCATCACATACCCTAGTTTTGGCAAGGGATGGGCAGTTAATCCAATCCAACTGATTGGCATCCATATCCCAGAAATCCCAGCTCAAAGTGCAGGAGCTCGGAACAGGAGCCTGTCGGGATGTTTGAGTCACTGATTTGAACTTTCAAGATCTTCATTCGAGTGTGGGAGTCTTTCAGTTTTATTTTTTCTGCAGCAGAAGCTGGGAGGGCGGGAGCTTGGACCAGGAGCCTGTCTGAAGCAGTGAGTCACCTATTTGAACCTCGAAAACTTACGTCGAGCACGGGAGTCCTCCATTTCTGTTTTTGATCAGCTGCAGTAGATCGAAGGGCGGGAACTTGAATCAGGGGCCTGTCAGGAGCGGGGAGTCACTGATGTGATCCTTTAAACATTTACCTCGAAAGCAGGAGACTTCCATTTTTGTTTTTCAGCAGCCGCAGCAGCAGCAGCAGCGCGCTGGGTGGGAGCTTGGACCAGGGGCCTGCCGGGAGTGGTGAGTCATTGTTTTGAACCTTTGAAGCCTCTTGTATCTTTGTGTCATTCATGTCCATCAGGAAATCTTGGGCAGAGTGAATGGAGTGGCGTAGGTCTTCCAATAAGTGTTCTCGTCTTTGGTGTCGCTCCTTGGCCAGGAATCATCAGCTGTGCTTTGTCTGGATGCTCACTGAAGATGTTATCTAGTATGGTAACGAAATGTCTGAAAATTCACCATCCAGGTTAGAGAGAAAACCTACATCCAGAATGTCAAGCTGAGCTTTAAATCTTCTGAAAACTCGCTAACACCTATTGGTGCATTTCACTAAAACTGGCCCAAAGAAAAGGAAACGAATGTCATCTGACAGAATACCACTCGCGAACAGCTGTACATAGGGCACGAATGCCTCAGAAAACAGGTATTACTTTAATGTCGTCAATCCGAACCTCCGGGTCGACCCCAAAGCTCAAAGGATTAGCAGAACAAAACGGCCACAGAATGCTTAGAGAAATGTTTGATGATGCTCACAACAGACTCTGTAAATAGAACCACAAAATGTTGCACCAAAAATCTTTACTCACTCATGCATCAGACTATGAATGGACAGACACACTACAACAAGACATACATATTAGACAGCGACAAACACATAAAATGAAAAAAAAACTCTACTTTTAGAAAAAAGCTAGACAAACATTCACGAAGTAACAACACTGACAACACAGAAACATGGATAAAAAAACTTATTCCTGAAGGGGGGCCCATGCCCGAAACGCCGATTCTCCCGCTCCTTGGATGCTGCCTGACCTGATGCGCTTTTCCAGCAACACATTTTCAGCTCTGATCTCCAGCATCTGCAGTCCTCACTTTCTCCTAAAAAAAACTTATCTGACCGACCCTTAACAGGCATTGAAAAAGCTGTCTTAGTAAGAGGATTAAGTTACAACTTCAATGTTGTGGACAGTAAAGATTTCTTCACAGCATTAGAAGCAACAGTGAAAGGCAACCAACTTGCAGAAGAAATGCAGAAAACCACCGACGGGTAGTGGCACCAACATTAAGCATAAACAAAGGAAGGAAACAAATTCAATACATAAGAAAGGAAAACACAGAAAAAACGAATAAAATATTAAAAACATTCTTATTCTTCCTGCAGACAAAGGACACTTGACAGTCATGCAAAATTAGAGACTACATTTAAAAAGCGAACGCACTACTTGCAGATACCAACATTTACCAACAAATTATGACAGACCTGACCATGCAACGAGAGATTAGAATCACAGCCCGACTCGAAAACGTCAGAAATTTGGAGGAATAAACGAGAACGACTTCCAAACAAAGAACCTAGAGAAGATCCAACACAACACGCGTCCAATGATTACCCACAATTCACAAACCAGGAGCCCCACGCCACCACCCCTGCCCCCCCCCCCCCACCCCCCGCGTCAACGTGGAACACCAACAACTTACAGATTGGCCAAGGAGATACCCAGAAGACGAAAGAATTTAATAGAGGATTCACGCCACACCATCCACCCCACCCAAGTTTTCCTGAAGACCATCAAAGACACTAAGATAGAGGATGAAATAAGGATCTCCTTTGAAATAAGAGCCCGGTTCACACCAATCAACATCAACCTGCCAATGAAACACTGACGACACTATTAGAAGATCCAAAGACACACACACAAAACACCATCAACTTCATCAGCAAGGACAGAATCGTCAAGCTAGTGGATCTATGCCTTACCACCAACATCACCTTCAACAACAAAACCTACAGACACACCAACGGTACACCAATGTCAGGGCTCTTAGCAGAGACAGTAATGCAGAGACACGAACAAACAGCTCTATGAACCATCCAACCCAAACTTTGGGTTCGCTACCTGAATGACACCTTTGCCATTATTAAACAAAGCAATTTAGAGGAAACCGTCAAGACAATCCATAATACTCTTTCTGGCAAAAGAATCATTACATATGACGAAAACAAAAACAAAATGCCATTCCTCGATGTCACAGGAGAGCGAAAAGCCAATGGGCAACTTCAAACTAGTGTCTACAGGAAAACAACACATATGGACGAAATATTGAACTACAGAAGCAATCATTCCAACATGCACAAACGAAGCTGTATCGCAACATTATTACAACCAACCACGACACATTGCAGCATGGAAGGAATGTACAGAGCAGAGAAATATAATCTATTCAGTGTATTCAAAAATGAATGAGCACACAATGAACACAGTCCACCGATTACTCAGCAAACCTGCAGACAACACATGTCCACAAACCCTCACCACTCTCCCCTCTATCAAAGCCATATCAGAAATGACTGCCAGACTATTCAGATCCCTTGGCATCATGGTGTCCCACAAACCCACCAACACACCTCAACCGCAGCTAATATACTTGAAAGACCCAATGCAGACAACAAGCAAAGCTAATGTCATTTATAAAATTGCATGCAAGAACTATAACAAATACTAAATTGGATAAACAGGCGTAAAAGTGCCCCTCAGGAGACATGAACATCAACAGGCCACAACACGACATGACCAACTCTCACTCTTATCCTTAGATACAGGTAGGCAAGGACATCACTTCGAATGGGACAACATAGCCATCCTAGGAGAAGCAGACAACGACACGCACAGACATTCCTTGAAGCATGGCATTTGAACCAGAACTCTATCAACAATCACGTTGGGTTGGACCCCATTTACCATCTCCTGAGAAACAAAACAGGAAAGGACACCACCATAAGAAATGACATCACCACGGGAAATGGCATCTCTGTAGGAAATAACATCACTGCAGGAAATGACATCACCAACACAAAGAAACCCGAAAATATGCATAGAAAGCTGGAATCATCAGCAGTTCTTCGTCTGGATGCTCACTGAAGATGTTACCTAGCATGGCGACGAAGCATTCGAAAATGATCCTTCTATCTCAGCGAGCAAACCTAAATCCAGAACGAGTTTAGTTACGTATTTCTATATTATAATGCTGGGGATTTTTTTCTGTGGCGTCAGTATATTTATCAACATTTCTCATTAGCTGACAGCAATCAAATTTGCAAATGTAAACATACTTTTTGGCTCTACTGCTGCTTCCGTTGCTGTGAAGTTTTAAAAGGCTGTGCTTAAATTGTTACCTTTTCCAGTTTCCTTTCTGTCAATTGACAATCGTGTTCAATGGAGAATTGGTTCTTTCAATGTCTACCCCAATGTACCTCTGTTTGGCTCTCTTTGTCTCTGTGAATTAACCTCACCCTCTTTTATATTCTCCGACTCTCTGTCTGTCCATATCCTTCACTTTCCATTCTGCTCTACAAGTCTGACATTCGGAGACCGTGTGAGAGGAGCTGCTGAGAGGCTTTCTAAACCCCCTGGTTGAAGTGTATAGATCTGGGATCATATTCGCCGCATAATATGTCTGTTACTTAAGCCTGAGGGAAGGAATCATTTCATCTCCCAAAACATTATGAAAATTACGAATTCTAAATAGAAATCATAATCTACCAGGAAACAAAAATCACTACATTTATAGGATTATCAAATGCCTTTACATTTGGTGTGTAATGAATGCATGTTGACAGCAGAGAATGAGGGTGATCACCCCTTGCTTTCTGTGCCATTACCACAATATTCCCTGGACAGCCTGCAATGTCTCCAGACTCACCTCGTTATTCACACCAAACTTGGAATGAAGTCGTGAGAATAAAAGAGGAGAAGATACAATAGTTACTGTGGAAAACATGAATGAAAATCTAATTTGCATTTGTTGAAAACA
Organism: Chiloscyllium punctatum; assembly: GCF_047496795.1. NCBI lineage: Eukaryota > Metazoa > Chordata > Chondrichthyes > Orectolobiformes > Hemiscylliidae > Chiloscyllium > Chiloscyllium punctatum. The sequence continues at coordinate 28,032,850 of NC_092778.1, forward strand.
GCATTCACTGATGGGGAAAAAACAGTCGTGGGGAGGAATACCAAACGGCAACAGGCTGATTTGTCACGTTCGAGATATTGAATCAATCACACAGAATGAGCGAGAAGTCTGAACAAGAAGCCGTCGACGCAGACAGGCACCACCCAGAGCAGAATGTAGCATATCCCTGTTTAGTATGTCGGTGCATTCACCAACAAATCCACAGTCGCTCACCATGAGCTCACTTTCCAGTCCCTTTGATCAATCCCTTAAACACTCTATCTCAGTTACTCGGAGATTTTGTTTGTATCACTGCTGTTCAGTAAGAATTGCAATCAATCCCTGCTTTAGCAAAGAAAAAACAGACAGCTCACAGTGGAGCATTCTCCACTAAAGTGCACAGAAAGAGACAATCTACTCTTGCATTGGTTTTCACCTGTTTCAACTAACGGGATAATGAGGATGCGTTCATCCTCCAGGGGCTCATTAACCTTGTGCAAATGCAGGGACAGAACCTCATGCCAAGACGAGCAGTGTCATTGTGGTGAATTGACCAGCCATGGTGTATGTCAGTATAAGTGTGGGCCGTAAAGGCTGACCCATTAATACCGACACTGACCCTTGTACCTCAGCTTTACACTTACTTTTTGGCTATTGCCTCCCAGTTATCATTAACTTTCACTTTTACTTCAAATCCCCGCTTCACTTCTCAACTTTTTTACCAACCAGGTGTCCGGTTAGAAACTATAACTTTTAGACACGGATTCGTGGGATTTGGAGACCTCGCAGTGGGTTAGGATACACTGCCCACCCTCGCCAGAGCTGGGGTAGAGGATGAGTTAATTTCCTGAACCCTTGAAGTCCTTTGCACGGAGGTACTGTCATGAAGCCGCGAGGGAGGGAGTTTCAGGATTCTAATCCGGCGGCACTGAATGCTTTGGCAATTGCAGGGGCCTTTGCTCTGGTAGTTTTCCCATGTACCTGCTGCTGTTGTCCTTCGCGATTAATGCAATCAGTCACTGGGCTGATTCTGGCAGGATGAGAATTGGTGTTCCTTGTATAACCAGTAATTCGGTTCCATGCAGATAATTCACAAGTAGAGAAATAAATCTTCATTCCCTGACTGGGAGTTGTATGCAGGTCTGGGCGATGCAAAATGCCACTGCAAAGCAGGTAAGCCCAGTGATGCTGACAGGAAGCCTTGCGACCTGACATGCACACATTCTTTCGCTTATTCTTCACTTCAGAACCACCTCCAGCAACAATCGCTCTCTCTCCACGTTTCCAAGCAGTTGATCCTATCGCTCTGGTTTTCAATGTGAAGAGAGCAGAGCTGTGACAATCTGATGCTTTTATTCAGAAGACGTACTGCAAGAAGGTACAGAACAGCCTGATGCTGAAAAGGGCTCGTTGTGAGGCGCTGAGATGCATTGAGGGGGGGGGGGGGGGGGGGTAATCCATGAAGCCATCGTTCAAATTATCGGATTATAGATCCAGGGGGAGAAATGGCCAGAGGTTTTTCGCTGACTCCAACGGTCCATTGGTCAAAGGCTTTAAATAGTGCAGTTACGGTGAATAAAACGGTGGAAAGTTCATACAGATAAAACGTGACTGTGAGGCTAGCGCTTGAGACCAAATATCTTTGCTTTGTCACGAACAGGCACTTCTTCAAACAATTGGAGACTATTGAAGTGAAGCAGTGACTGTGATTGCCTTTCATGATTTTTCATTTAGTGAATATTCCCATTGCTGCTCATGTCCGTGTAAACATCAGAACTCTGCAGCATGTGGGCGTTTGGCATGAACAGGAGCAGGGGCAGAAGAGGCTTGGTTCCTGGTTGGGTTTGAGTGCTGTTACCAGCCTCGTTTCACTACCAAACTCACCTTACTTTTTGTACTGTCGCCGAGATGCTGTTTGGATTGCTGATCTGCACTAAGGAGAATCCCTTCACTGTCGCACATCAGTCAATCGCGCCGACAATACCAGAGTCAACCTCACAGCGTTGTCAGAGGAGTGGAAGCTGAAATGGGCTTAAGCGCTGCTCATGGACTCCTTTAATTTCCCAAACCCACTGACACAATCACTGCAGCTCCCGGGAATGGAAAAAAAAACAAAAAACAGAACTTAATCACAGCTTGGTGAATCTTTAAGATCTCCTTGGGATGTGGAATCAGGAGGCTGAAGCGTGAACTGAAAGACTGAACAGAGACAGTCTGTTAACTTTCCCCTTCTTTCCGGGACAGCTCTGATGTTTTCGGCAACATTACCTGGTCGGAGATATTGATTCCTTCAGACCTGCTCTGCTTTTGCAGTTGTGACTATCAGGAATAATAAATCAGAGCTGGAATTGGAATCCGGGCATTGGTGGTAGAAGCGCCGAATTCTACACACTGTACCACCAGGGATGGAGGCAAGAGACCCTCCATCGTTAGTTATGAAAACAGCTTTTGGATTTTTTGTTATTCATTGGAGATAACTTTCTCCTCCAACATGAACGAGTCATCGAGTTTTTACAACACTCACAGAGGCCGATCGTCCCGGTTTCCAGCACTTGGCTTGTAGAATTTAGTGGTCTGTAGTTTCAAGTGGCCATCTCAATGATATTTTCACGGAACATTTTAACTCAAACAACGGAACAAATTGGACTGAATTTTGAGATGGGAATTAAAAGCAGATGTTCACCATTTCTGGCAGCATCTGTGAGGAGAAATCAGAGCTAACGTGATGAGTTCGATGACCACTTCCTCAGAACCAGGTCTTCCAACAACATTTCCTTTTGTCTGAGATGACAAAGTGTGTTCATGCACCCTGGCAGACAGGATCATGCAGACACATTCCCCAGAGTGTGACAGAGGCCTCAGGAGTGACTAAATGCAGGAAGTACGCTTTCATCCTCTTGGCTTATTTGTCCCACTTCAGACTTCAACAGCATAATCTGCTTGCAGCAAAGTGCTCCTTTGTATGTTGGATGTTAAAATTTTACAAAAACGCACATGTGTGTAAGGGAGGAGAAAACTTATAATCCTTGGCTTACAAGAGGAATATTGCATCCACTGTTCTACAGCAGCACACCTATTACTTGAGTGTCTCATTAACTAAATACTGCAGTATATTAGATGACTGAATAGATTTTGTATTTCAAATAAGTTGTAACAGATCTGATGGAATGATGTGCAGAAAAATGGGAGAATGCAATGCTAAATCAGATCGTGCCCAGGATGATATCAACAGAGATCTTCCCTGTTTGATTAATTATTAGGATTTATTGCCATCTGCGCCATTGCCTGTTCATGTTTAAGAAGTACAGTAAACAATATGAAATAGGACCTGACCTTTAGAAGCAGAAAGAAGCAGTGGATCAATTGTAGAGACTTACACAACAGAAACATATCCTTCAGGCCAAATTGACCATGCCGACCAGATATCCTAACCTAATCTAGTCCCATTTGCCAGCACTTGGTCTATGTTCCTCTGAACACTTCCTATTCATATACCATTCAGATGACTATTCATGTGGATTGGAGATGTCAGTGTTTGACTGGAGTGTACAAAGTTAAAAATCACACATCAGGTTATGGTCCAACAGGTTTATTCTTATGCACGAGCTCTGTCTTGCAATCTTATTTTCCACAACTACCTGATGAAGGAGCAGCACACCGAAATCTAGTGCATTCAAACACAGCTGTTGGAGTATAACTTGTTGTCGTGCGATGATTAACTTGTTAAACTTGTTAAATGGGGTAATTGTACCAGCCTGCACCATTTCCACTAACACCTCATTATATACACGCACCACACTCTGCGTGAAAAAGTTGTCCCTCAGATGCCTTTTAATTCTTTTCCTTCTCGACCTAAATCTGTGGCCACTAATTCTGGGCTAGTTCGAGTCCAGGGTTAAGAACTTATCTATTAACCCTATCCTCACACCTGATGATTTTATAAACATCTAGAAGTTCATCACTCAGCCTCCAATGCTCCAAGGAAATTAGCCACATCCTATTCAGCCTCTTCCTTGAGCTCGAATCCTCTAATCCTGCCATCATCCTTGTAAATATTTTCTGGAGTCTTAAGTTTGACAACATCCTTTCCAGAGGAGGGAGACCAGAATTGTACACAATATCCTAAGAAGTGGCCGAATCTGTTCATGTACTGCAGCAACATGATCTCCCAAATCCAATACTCAATGCTCTGAAAAATACAGGAAACCATCCGAATGATTTCCCTGCATATTGTCGTCCATCATCAGCAGTGTCAGCTGCAATTTCCTGATGTACAACCGGCTTGAAACAAGAACAAGTGGGACATCAGGAAAATGGAAATACGTTGTTAGCTTGTGAGGGATGTCGGTCAGCTGAGTGGAGCTGAGCTCAATGTGAGTGCTGAAGCAGGGCCATCCTGTTTATCTTGGGACACACATCACTCCGGATGTATCGACCACAATTACTGCCCATTCTGTGCTATCCTTTGCAAACCTCAGGAGAAAGTGGGGACTACAGATCCTGCAGATCAGAGTCGATAGTGTGGTGCTGTAAACGCACAGCAAGTCAGGCAACATCCGAGGAGCAGGTGAATCGATGTTTCCGGCATAAGCCCTTCAGTAGAAATGAACCTTGTGGGCCGGGGAGCTGAGAGATAAATAGGAGGCGTTTGTGGCTTGGTGCAAGGCAGCTGAGAATGCAATAAGTTGATGAAGGTGAGCAGTAGGTAATAGATTAGAAAGGAGGGTGGAGCGGACTGATGGGAAAGTTAGGGTTTAGCGATGGAGGAGGCCCAGAACCTGTATCTCCTTGATGGAGTGGGAGCGGGGGTTCAAGTGTTCAGCTACACGGTGGTGGGGTTGGTGCGGACGACCCAGAGATTTTCCCTGAAATGATGTGCAGGTTGGCGTCCTGTCTGTCGATGGGGACGAGACCACATTGGATGCAAGGACACAGTAGACGACATTTGTGGAAGTGCAGCGGATGTACAAATGTAATCTGCTGTATCTGTTGGCTCGTATGTGATCTCCCAACACTTATCCCCTTGCAGCCACGTCTCTGTGATAGCCACAATAACGTACCTGCCAATTTCAAGCTCGTTAACCATGTTTCGTACACTGTAACTTTTTAGGTACAACACCCCCACTCCTGCAGGGACTCCTCTCTTCTCAGAGATGTTTTCTTGCCTGCTGTGCTGAAAGTAGATTCCTTACCCTTTCCATACGTTCTGTCAATTTATTTTTTGTGGAAACTTTAAAATGTGCAGAGCCCCCGACTTTAAAATATTCTACAATTTTCTATGCAACTTTAAACAACTCACATGGTTTACTTTAAAGTCCTACATACAGAGCCCAGTAATTAGCTTTTGTGAGGGCCCCAGCATCATTTAGGTGGAGACTGTCCCATCGGACAGTTCAGTCCTTAGCCAGTTCAGACGCAATAATCCAATGAAATAGAACACATTTCTCCCACACCAATCATTCAATCACACAATTACATCGTTGATCTTGCTGACCTTGTGTCAATTTGTTCATGGATCAGGTATTAGTCCAGAGATTACTTATTTTTGTGCCTGTTTTCTAATTTAGCACTAAGCTAAATTCCATCAGCAGAAACTCTTTCCTCTTTCTACCTACATCAACATCTGGATCATTCCTCCCTCACTCCGAGTTCATCTGCATTCCAATTGAATATCCTGAAAACGGGCATCAGGTAGGCTGTACAGCCTGCTGGACCCGTTAGTAGGGCAATAGGGAACAGTCTCTATTTCCTGGCTCCTCCCATCTACGATTATACCGACCATTCTCTTATCTCCCTCCTCTTGAATGGCCACCTCGACCACATTCCTGTCCTCTCTTTGCTCATCCTTCCGTCAGTCAGCATTCTCATCCACACAGGGAGCAAGTATCTCAAACCTGCTGGACAGGCTGAAGGGCTGAGACTCCTTCAGTACTACTCTCTGGTTCCTTCTACTGCCTCACGCATAATCACATCCTTCTGTCACTGATCACTGACCGGTTTGAGGTCGTTCATCCAGGGAGTGTGACTGTCTCCTCTGCAATAACAAAATGTCTGTTTCAGATTTAAAGTCAACAAATGATCGTGGATCCGCTAATGCTGTGCAAGAGACTTCCAAATATCTAACAAACACTGTGTGTAACGTGCTTCGAAAGTTTCACATTGAATGCTTAGATAATGGAAGTAGTTACTCTGAAAGTTATAGACAGATGGGTGACAGTGAGGGGGACTGGGAGGAAGCAGCCAGTTGCAGGGACCCCCTGCGGTCGTTCCCCTCAATAGCAAGTATACCGTTTTGGATACTTGTGGGGGGGACGACTTACCAGGGGTAAGCAACGAGGTTCAGGCCTCTGGCACGGAGCCTGTCCCCGTTGCTCAGAAGGGAAGGGCGGAGAAAGGTAGAGCCATAGTTATTGGGGACTTAATAGTGAGGGGCACAGATAGGCGGTTTTGCGGGGGCGACAGAGACTCACGTTTGGTATGTTGCCTCCCAGGTGCAAGGGTACGTGATGTCTCTGATCGTGTTTTCCGGGTCCTTAAGGGGGAGGGCGAGCAGCCCCAGGTCGTGGTCCACGTTGGCACCAATGACATAGGTAGGAAGAGGGGTGAGGATGTTAGGCAGACTTTCAGGGAGCTAGGTTGGAAGCTCAAAGCTGGAACACACAGAGTTGTTGTCTCTGGTCTGTTACCCGTGCCACGTGATAGAGAGTCGAGGAATATGGAGAGAGAAAAGTTAAATGCGTGGCTTCAGGGATGGTGCAGGAGGGAGGGATTCCGGTTTCTTGACAACTGGGTTTTTTTCTGGGGATGGTGGCACCTCTATAAACAGGATGGTCTCCACCTGAACCTGAGGGGCACCAGCATCCTTGGGGGGAGGTTTGCTCGTGATCTTTGGGAGGGTTTAAACTAACTCTGCAGGGGCATGGGAAGCTGGACTGTAGCTTTAGGGTACAGGACCTTGAGTGTAGGGAGGTTAGGAACAAGGCATCGATCTTGAAAGAGGGTGCCGGTAAACAGGAAAGTGGGTTGAACTGTGAAAACTTCAATGCCAGATGTATAAGAAATAAGGTAGGTGAACTTGCAGCGTGGGTTGTTACCTGGGACTTCGATGTTGTGGCCATTACAGAGACGTGGGTAGAACAGGGACAGGAATGGCTATTGCAGGTTCCTGCGTTTAAATATTTTAGTAGGGTCAGACGTGGGGGGTAAAAGAGGGGGAGGTGTGGCATTGCTTGTCAAGGATAGTATTACAGCGGTGGAAAGGACGATGGAGGAAGACTTGCCATCTGAGTTAGTTTGGGCTGAGGTTAGAAATAGGAAAGGTGAGGCCACACTGTTAGGAGTTTTCTACAGGCCTCCGAATAGTCCGAGAGACGTAGAGGAAAGTATTGCAAGGATGATTCAGGAGAAGAGTGAAAGTAATAGGGTGGTTGTTATGGCGGACTTTAACTTCCCAGATATTGACTGGGAAAGCTATAGTTTGAGTTTGTCAGATGGGTCGGTGTTTGTCCAATGTGTGCAGGAGGGTTTCCTGACACATTGTGTAGACAGGCCAACAAGAGGTGAGGCCATACTTGATTTGGTTCTCGGTAATGAACCAGGCCAGGTGTTAGACTTGGAGGTAGGTGAGCACTTCGGGGACAGTGACCACAAGTCGGTGACTTTTACTCTAGTGATGGAGAGGGATAAGTGTGCACTGCAGGGCAGGAGTTATAGCTGGGGGCAGGGAAATTATGATGCGGTGAGGCATGACTTAGGATGTGTGGATTGGAAAAATAGGCTTCAAGGGAAGGACACAAATGATATGTGGAGCTTGTTCAAGGAGCGGCTATTGGGTGTCCTTGATAAGTATGTACCAGTCAGGCAGGGAGGAAACGGTCTTGTGAGGGAGCCGTGGTTTAATAAGGAATTGGAATACCTTGTAAAAGGGAAGAGGGCGGCCTATGTAAAGATGAGGCGTGAAGGTTCAGTTGGGGCGATTGAGAGCTATAAGGTAGCCAGGAAGGATCTAAAGAGAGAGCTAAGAGCAGCGAGAAGGGGACATGAAAAGTCCTTGGTTGGTAGGATTAGGGAAAACCTTAAGGCGTTCTATCAGTATGTCAGGAATAAAAGGATGACTAGGGTGGGTATCAGTCCAGTCAAGGATAGTAGTGGGAAGTTGTGCGTGGAGGCAGAGGAGATTGGAGAGACACTAAATCAATACTTTTCATCAGTATTCACTCAGGAACAGGACGTTGTTGCTGATGTGAATATTGAGTCACATGTGATTAGAATGGATGGCTTTGAAGTATGTAGGGAAGAGGTCCGGGGAATACTGGAAAGGATGAAAATAGATAAGTCTCCTGGGCATGATGGCATTCATCGTAGGATCCTCTGGGAAGCTAGGGAGGAGGTAGCGGAGCCATTGGCCTTGATTTTTATGTCATCATTGTCTACAGGAATAGTGCCAGAAGACTGGAGGATAGCGAATGTGGTTCCCTTGTTCAAGAAGGGGAGTAGGGACAGCCCTAGTAACTATAGGCCAGTGAGTCTCACTTCTGTTGTGTGCAAATTCTGAGAGAGAATTGTAAGGGATAGGATTTATGAACATCTGGATAGGAATAATGTGATCAAGGATAGTCAGCAAGGTTTTATGAAGGGCAGGTCGTGCCTCACAAACCTTATGGAGTTCTTTGAGAAGGTGACTAAGGAAGTGGACGAGGGTAAAGCAGTAGATGTGGTGTATATGGATTTTAGCAAGGCGTTCGTTAAGGTACCCCATGGTAGGCCACTGCAAAAATTACGGAGGTATGGCATTGAGGGTGCATTAGAGGTTTGGATTTGGAATTGGATGGCTGGAAGGAGACAGAGTGTAGTAGTTGATGGTAGAGGTTCATCTTGGAGTGCAGTTACTAGCGGTGTTCCACAAGGATCTGTTTTGGGACCATTGCTGTTTGTCATTTTTATAAATGACCTGGAGGAGGGGCTTGAAGGCTGGGTGAGCAAGTTTGCAGATGATACGAAAGTCGGTGGACTGCGAAGAAGGATGTGTCAGGTTACAGCAGGATATAGATAAGTTGCAGAGCTGGGCAGAAAGGTGGCAAATGGAGTTCAATGTAGCGAAGTGTGAAGTCATTCACTTTGGTAGGAGTAACAAGAAGATGGATTACTAGGCTAATTTTAGGCTACTTGGTAGTGTGGATGAGCAGAGAGATCTTGGTGTCCATGTACACAGATCTCTGAAAGTTGCCACCCAGGTAAATAGTGCTGTGAAGAAGGCATATGGCAGACTGGGCTTTATTGGTAGAGGAATTGAGTTCTGGAGTCCTGAGGTCATGTTGCAGTTGTCTAAGACTCTGGTGCGGCCTTATCTGGAATATTGTGTACAGTTTTGGTCGCCATACTATAGGAAGGATGTGGAGGCACTGGAAATGGTGCAGAGGAGGTTTATCAGGATGTTGCCTGGCATGGTAAGAAGATTGTATGAGGAAAGGCTGAGGCACTTGGGGCTGTTCTCATTGGAGAAAAGAAGGTTTAGGGGAGATTTGATAGAGGTGTACAAGATGATTAGTGGTTTAGATAGGGTTGACATTTAGAAACTTTTTCCGCATATGGAGTCAGCTGTTACTAGGGGACACAACTTTAAATTAAGGGGAGGTTGGTATAGGACAGATGTTAGGGGTAGATTCTTAACTCAGCGGGTTGTGAGTTCATGGAATGCCCGGCCAATATCAGTGGTGGACTCTCCCTCTTTATGGTCATTCAAGCGGGTATTGGATAAGCATATGGAGGTAATTGGGCTAGTGTAGGTTAGGTAGGCTTCGGTCGGTGCAACATCGAGGGCCGAAGGGCCTGTACTGCGCTGTATTTTTCTATGTTCTATTTTCTATAATGGGCCATATTAACTCACTAATATTTCGGTGAACAGTCGAATGTACTGACTAAATGCACCACAGAGTCTGAGGTGTAAAAACATCTGCAAGATTCAAAACCTGGATGTCAGCCAGTTCCATCTTCAGACGGCAATTACTTAAACCGGAATTTTCCTCAGACTCTTTGTGTGTGGATACATACAACGTAATTCTGCAGCATGGACAATGGGAATTGAATCCAATCCGTGTTTCCTTTTTAACGCCACACAGATTCTTTGTCTCTCGTTGTCTCTGTCGTGAATATACAGATTCGAATCAATCTCCCCAGAGACAACTTTAGAGTTAGAGTTAAATCTATGAAGCAGGAGGGGAAAGGCCAAGTTGAGCAGAGTTGGGACAATGAAATTTATAAGGGAGGAATGAGAGAGTCAGAGGCAAAACACAACTGACAGATAGGAGGGACGTTGTTTTGAGAGACAGAGTTGGGATAACGGGGTCTTTTTCAGGATGGCAGGTGGGGACTAGTGGAGTACGTCAGCTCCTTGTGTTGGGAACATAAATATTCACGTTAAACATGAATGCTCTGGGCAAACGAACAGAAAGCATTTATTATTAAATTTTCAGATGAAACATGAAAGTTCGACAAATGAGTCGTATTTAGAAGCGCGAAGGCTGCAAAATGACGTGGGCAATCTCAAAGCGTGTCCATAGATTTGGCAGGTGGAATGCTTTGTGAAAAAGTGTGAGGACATACATATTGTTCAGAAGAGTATAGACGTAGCCTATTTTCTGCAAGGGGAAAGGCTTCCGAAATTGGAAATGCAAAAGCCCTTGGGAGATCTAGTTCAGTATTCTCTTCATGTTGGTGTGCAGGTTATTTCACAGTAGTTATGAGATAGTTTTGCTCAGTTGGGATAATCGAAAGAGATTCTACAAGTGAATGACATACAAGAGAATAATTAGCGCCCTTTACAGATAAAAATGCTTATCTTTGTGTCGAATCACAGGAGAAGAGGGAGATAAGAAATGATTGTCTCGCATCATGTCTTACTGTGGAGGTTAGAGATATCAAATTGATATTTTAGAAGCAGGGCAAAAGAGGAAGTGTTGGAGTTCTTAGCAATTAAAAGGTTCCATATTTCTCTGTGATGAGACTTAGTGTATCAGAGGACTTTGTGGGAAACTGTGAAGAGAATGTGGGGCCTCTTGTAGAAATACTTGTACCGCCTGTAGTTACAGGTGAAGTGCCAAATGACTGATGGTTACCGAATATTGTGCATTTGTTTAAGAATATTGAAAGTTGTAAGCTGCGAACCATATGTCTGTGAGTCTGGCATTAGTGGTGGGTAAGTTATTGAAAGCGATTCTAAAAGATAGGACGTGTATGCATTTTGAGTTCAAGAAGAATTAGGGATATTCGGTATGGTTTCATTTGCTGGAAAGTGTTTCTTACAAACATGATTGCATTCATGAAAAAAATAACTGAGAAGGTTGATGAGGGCAGAGCAGTGGACACTTTTTGCTTGAGATATTGGTAACCCCTTTAAGAATGTTCCACATGGAAGACTAATTCTTAAAGTTATTTCATGTGGGAATCAAGGTGAACTTTTCAATTCGAGATAAAATTGGTCTAATAGCATGAGACAGAGAATGAATGCAACGGTTTTTTTTTCCAGAATGGAGGACTGTTAATAATAGTCTTCCACAGATTTCGGTGCTGGGTCCACTTCTGTTAGTCTTTTTTATGTAATTATTTTGGATGAAAATATGGAAAACATGGTAAGTATGTTTGTCGGTGGCAGCAAAATTGGTGTCACATTGAACTGTGGAGAATGTTATCTGAGAATACAAAGAGATCTTGATCAATATGTGAATCGACTACGGATTGGGAGGTTGTGTTTAATTAAGATAAATGCGAAGATCAATACTTAGAAAATTGCTAGTATGCCATTGGGTGATGATGTAGAAAAGAAATCGAGCAGTTCAGGCATATAATTATTTGAAGTTTGCGTGGCATGGTGAAAGAGATATTTGGGATGCTCAGTCCTTTGAGAATATCTTGTGGTTGTCCAGGACGTTGGTGAGGCATTGCCTAGAGTATTGTGGCCAGTCTTCCTTTTGTAAGGATATTATTAATCTGGGGAAGGTCCAGTCAAGACACGTCAGGCTTTTGTTGGAAATTGAGTTTTTCTATTTGGAGGAGAAACTGAAATGGCTGGGACTCTTTTTTATTGGAGTGTTGGAGATTGAGCGGTGAGCTGGTAACAGTTTATAAAGTCTTTCAGGGTATAGATCAGGTAAATAGCAGTTTCATTTTACCTTGGACGAGGGATTTCAAAATTTGCGAACAGATTTTTCAGGTGGGAGTATGAAGATTAAAAAAATGAGAGATTTATTAAAAAGACTGTTTTATAAAGAGAGTTTTTCATGTGTGGAATAAACTTCCTGAGGAAGTGGTTGATGTGAGTACGGTTACAACATTTGAAAGAGAGTTGAGTAATAGAAAAACATTTCGAATAGCCTTTGTTGAAGTACATGAATAAGATATTTGTTGTAGTGGCATGGACAATGCAAAGACAGGTTGAATTAGATCAGTTTAAGATTCCGGTTGACGTAGACTGATTGGGCAGAAGAGTCTGAATCCATGTGGTATGACTGCATAGCTCGACATGTGTCTGCCTGCAAGGAAACAGATTAATTGAAGAGTGTCCATTCCTGCGCAGAAAATTGTTATTGATAAAATTGGCTGAATTACTTCTTTCTGTGCCATAATGAATTGAAGCCTGGTTTCTGCAATCTCTGTTCGCCATAGTGTGTGTCAGTGACTGAGATTGATGGGAAAGTGTCCCCGTGAATATCTCTGTCAGCTGAGAGAATGCAGCAGTGAGTGTAGGATACAGCCGAGAAGGATGAGGAAGTTATGGGTTGGAAATTGATTCTTTTTTCTTCACACACCACCCCACTACAAAACTCATCTCATTGTTTGTTTCATTGCTCCTCTTCTGAACACTCTTCCTCCATCCTGTCCCAACCACCCTTCCTTCAGAAAAATTCCAAAAACATTTTTTTTTTCTAATTTCAGACCAACTATGTTCTTTTGTGTCAGATTATTTAACAATATGAGAACTAAATCGAAAACAAGAGACAGAGCAGACAGTCCAAATATTTGAAAATGATTCTGCATTTTCTTGACAACCATAAAGTGCTGCAGTCTGTGTGGTGAAGCAACTAACAAATTGCAACTCATTAAGACATTATAAGATTTCTACCCAAAGGTGATAAGGTAGTGCTGATTTCTTTGTCAGTTACAAACTTTTTTTTTTGTATATCACCAATAAAAGAGGAGGAACATAGAAAATTGAAATAGTTGTTGTGTTTGATCGTGCTCCAATGTTCACTCTGATCAATGCTGGTCATAGCATTCAGTCGCCTATTATTACTGTAGGCCCGTATCATTTGATCTCTTTCGCGCACAGGACTATGTGTTCTTCTTTGAAACATTCCTTGGTTGCACTTTAACACCTTTCTGTGGTAGAAAATTCCACAGGGTCACCCTTTTAAAATCCTAAATGGCCTGCCGGATATCTTTAAAATATGAACCTAATACCACTATACCTGCACTCCCTGGTCACGAGGGCATCCTTCCCATATTTACAATGTTAATCCTGTTAGAATTGTATTAGTTTCTGTGATGTCCTATTTCATTCTCCTGAACATCAGTAGATTTCATGCGAACCAATCCATACTCTCCCCAAAATTCTGTCCTGCCATTGAAGAATCGATGTGTTAAAACTTTGTTGTGTAGTCACCATAAGACAAACGTGCAAATGACTCTCCCCGTATGGTCTCACTATACAATTTCAACAAGACATCCCTATTCCTGTACTCAAATCCTCTTGCTACAATGGGACTCTCAGAATACCATTTTACTGCTTAACCTCCTGCTCGACGTGCATGCTTACTTTCAGTGACTTGTGTACGCCGGCACGAGGAGTAGTTTCACACTTCCGTTTTGTAAATCCATGCTGACTAACTCTGTCCAATCCTATCACTATTTTACAGTGTTAGACTAACTGGACTATAATTCCATGTTTCAGTTAAAAAATGTGTAGTCACATCAGCTATCTTCCAATCCATTTAAAATAGTTCCAGGTCGACAGAATCTCGAATCTTGAAATTACTCTATTTAGGTTCAAGCGCCTTGTTTCAGTTTAGATCCGCTATCTCATGGGCCACTTCGTTAAATGCTCTTGGGTGGAGAGTACCATCTGCTGTGATGTGTTTGCTTTTAATCCTATAAATTTCCCCAAAGCCGTTCTCCAACAAATACTGATGTTCTTCAGTTGTCTCTCTCATGTGTCCCTCAGCAGTTTAGGGATTTTTTCTCTCCATCCACCGTGATGACAGAGCCAAAATACAGTAAACAGTTGATTGATTTGCCATCTCTTGATCCCACATTATAACCTCCCCTGTTTCTAATTGTCAGGGATTTGTTTCCTTTTTTTGTCTTTGTCTACCTTCAGGAGATTTCACAATTTGCTTATATTTCACAAGCTTACTCGTATACGTTCCCTCTTAATCAATCCCTTACTCGTACTGAAATCTGAAATGCTGTCAGTTTTCAGGTCTGCTGCTCTTTTTAGTCATTTGAACAGCTCTCCCTTGGAATAACTACTTCCCTAATATCCCTTCTTCGACATAGAACATAGAACATAGAACAATACAGCACAGAACAGGCCCTTCGGCCCACGATGTTGTGCCGAACTTCTATCCTAGATTAAGCACCCATCCATGTACCTATCCAAATGCCGCTTAAAGGTCGCCAATGAATCTGACTCTACCACTCCCTCGGGCAGCGCATTCCATGCCCCCACCACTCTCTGGGTAAAGAACCCACCCCTGACATCTCCCCTATACCTTCCACCCTTCACCTTAAATTTATGTCCCCTTGTAACACTCTGTTGTACCCGGGGAAAAAGTTTCTGACTGTCTACTCTATCTATTCCTCTGATCATCTTATAAACCTCTATCAAGTCACCCCTCATCCTTCGCCGTTCCAACGAGAAAAGGCCGAGAACTCTCAACCTATCCTCGTACGACCTACTCTCCATTCCAGGCAACATCCTGGTAAATCTTCTCTGCACCCTCTCCAAAGCTTCCACATCTTTCCTAAAGTGAGGCGACCAGAACTGCACACAGTACTCCAAATGTGGCCTAACCAAAGTCCTGTACAGCTGCAACATCACCTCACGACTCTTGAATTCAATCCCTCTGCTAATGAAGTAGTAATGGACATAGTAGAGTGACCGTTTTAATTTGTGACAGATAGGAATACAGAACAGTTGCAATTTCTCCAAGGGCTGTATCCGTGTTTGTCATGCAGTTAAGCTATGCTACCCAATTTATTGTAACCTGTTCGCTCTTTATACCATCGTTATCTCCCCTGTTCAAATTTCATCGCCGAGTCTCAGAATCAACTCTATCACTCTCCTTCTTAATGAAGATTTCTATCATTGATTTCTTCAATCTCCCACAAGGGCCCTCACAGAGATAGATTGCCTTATATTTCCTTCTCATTACACAAATAAAATACCGCAATTAAAGTTGCGGTAGCCCCAGAGACCATAGGATTGCTATCTTACTTGAGAGAGAGAGTGAGACGACTGATTGTACTTTACACGAAGATACACTGTGCCCCAAACAAGGGTTAAGGATAAGAAGGCAAGACCTTTAGGACGACCTTAGCTCGTCTGGGGATTAAACACATGCTGTTGGTGTGACTCTGAAATACAAAACAACCCAAATACAAAACAATACATCCACCCAACTGAGCTAACCTGCTTCCAGCCTTAATCTGGCACTTGGGGTGGTGGGGTGGTGTGGTTGCAGGCAGTGCCTGAAGTGAAGCGAAGCTGAAACAATACTCATGACAAAGTTAGTGTGCTGCTTCTGTGTGGTAGCGTGGCCGACAGGCCTAAGGCACTGGGTTTAAGTTTCAGTCTCTATCGAGTCGTAGGATTGAATGTCATTATCAGGATTCTACGACTGCACTCAGTTGTGTACGACAGGGCTAAGTAGGTTTTAATGGTTTTCGTTTTCGTTTTCGTTTTCATTTGCATATTTGTGGCTCCTCATACCTCGACGATAACAGCAGGAAAATTAGAGACCGACTCTGAAAACAGAGAGAGCTCCTGCTAAAGCCTCATCTAATCCCCTTGGCCACCCTCCTCTTGGATGTATGCATGCCAATTGTTGGTTCCAGTTTCTATGCCTCAAATGGTCAGCGCATTTGACTGAAAGGTTGCTGCTTCGAGCTCACAGCCACAAAGCCCCAAATACTTCAGATCAAGCATTGCGACTGACCATGCACCGACATCACAGTCACGAGAACTCATCCGTGATTCACCCCGAATCAGCATATAATGAGACAGGGACACACAGCAGAATGTGACTCCACTCTCTCCAATTCCACTGCCAGAAGAAAGCAGCCACAGCGGCTTCCTGCCTAGACCAGGTACACAGCTCATAGAAATGCCTTCCGCAGGAACGGATGCTCCCGCATGAACGGGGAAAATTCCACTTTAAATTAGTAATGGCTTCAGAAGATTAGCAGATTGTTCCAGTTCTCTGAATTTTTTTTAAACAAAACTCCTATCTCGAAAATGATAAGTGGTAAAAGCTGTGAGCATGAAAACAAAGAAAGTGTTGATTGTGAGGACTGTGTCTCGTCAGGCAGATGGGATTCCCTACACTCCAAACAGTAAAGATTGAGTTTCCTGAGCTAATTTCCCGCTTGATTTACCGTTTGCCAGTTTGACTAGAATTCACTGCAGAAGCCTAAAGATGAGGGTAAACATATTGAAATATTAATATTGAATTTTAAATCCCGGGACAAGTGCTAAATCCAGAGGCTGCTGTCGTCAATTATGACGGAGCCTGGAGTGATCTGTTATGACAGGGGTTGGTGTTGTCTACTCTGGTGTGGCCTGATGTTATCCCTTCTGACAGTGGGTGGTTTTGTACGTAATGTCAGGGGCTGGTGTTGTTTGCGTTATGACAGGGGGTTGTGTTGTCTGTAGTGTCAGGGACGCATGTTGTCTATTTGACAAGGCCTGCTGTTGAAGAACAAAGAACAAACAAAATGTACAGCCCAGTAACAGTGCCTTCGGTCCTCCAAGCCTGAGCCAATTCGAATTTACTCTTTAAACTTATTGCCCAATTCCAAAGCGTCTATATCCCTCTTCTCCCCCCTACTCATGCATCCGTCCAGGCACTCCTGAAATGAATCTACCTGCCTCTAATATCTCTGCTGACAAAATTTTCCAGACGCCCACCACCCTCTGTGTGAAGTAATTGCCACGAGTATCCCCCTTAACCGTTCCACCTCTCACCATGAAAATTTGATCACTCGTTATTGAATCCTTCATCCTGGGAAAAAGCTTGTCTCTACCCACCCTGTCTGTACCCTTGACGATTTTGTAAACCTCAATCTGGTCCCCCCTCAATCTCCTTTTTTCTAATGAAGAAACCAAACCTACTCAACCTTGCTTCATAGCTAGCACCTTCCATACCAGGCAACATCTTCGTAAACATTCTCTGGACCCTCTTCAAAGTGTTCACATCCTTTTGGTAATGTGACGACCATAACTGTACACAGTTTTCAAAATGCTGCCGAACCAACGTCTTGTAGAATTTTAACATGACTTGCCAGCTCTTATAGTCAATACCCCGTCAAATGAAGGCAAATATACTATATGTATTCTAGACCATTCTATCCATCTATGCAGCAACCTTCAGATCTCTCTGCCCAGCAACTTTTTGCAAGGCTCTTCCGTTCATTGTGTAATTCCCTCTAGAATTATTCTTGCCTAAATGCATTACCTCACCTTTGTCTGTATTGAAATCCATTCGTCACATTTCGCCGAACTCTCCAGTATTTCGCCCAACTCTATATCCTCCTGTATTCTTTGATAGTCCCTTATGCTAAATGGGAGAATTTGGGAAGGTCAGTCATGAATGGGCGAGTTTGAGTTGGGCACCCCTAAATGGGACAACTGGGATGGGGCATCGCTAATGTTTGGCATAGGTCAACACTGAGTGGAGAACCTGTTCAGGACATATGGAAATGGGGGATCTGGTGTCGGGCAACAATGAACTGGATAATTGTTGCATGGTGTCAGTAAATGAGAGTGACAGGGCAGGAATGGTAATAACAGCACAGGAAAGTGGGAGAATCAGTAAGGAATGGAATCAGTAAGTCGTAGAAATGTTGCAAAGGAGAAGTAAAGTGGAGATACGATGCAGGGCACCACTAAATGAAAACGCTTTAGCAGGAAACCATTATAGAACATAGAACATAGAACAATACAGCACAGAACAGGCCCTTCGGCCCACGATGTTGTGCCGAACTTCTAACCTAGATTAAGCACCCATCCATGTACCTATCCAAATGCCGCTTAAACGTCGCCAATGATTCTGACTCTACCACTCCCACGGGCAGCGCATTCCATGCCCCCACCACTCTCTGGGTAAAGAACCCACCCCTGACATCTCCCCTATACCTTCCACCCTTCACCTTAAATTTATGTCCCATTGTAACACTCTGTTGTACCCGGGGAAAAAGTTTCTGACTGTCTACTCTATCTATTCCTCTGATCATCTTATAAACCTCTATCAAGTCACCCCTCATCCTTCGCCGTTCCAATGAGAAAAGGCCGAGAACTCTCAACCTATCCTCGTACGACCTACTCTCCATTCCAGGCAACATCCTGGTAAATCTTCTCTGCACCCTCTCCAAAGCTTCCACATCTTTCCTAAAGTGAGGCGACCAGAACTGCACACAGTACTCCAACTGTGGCCTAACCAAAGTCCTGTACAGCTGCAACATCACTTCACGACTCTTGAATTCAATCCCTCTGCTAATGAACGATAATACTCCATAGGCCTTCTTACAAACTCTATCCACCTGAGTGGCAACCTTCAAAGATCTATGTACATAGACCCCAAGATCCCTCTGCTCCTCCACCTGACTAAGAACCCTACCATTAACCCTGTATTCCGCATTCTTATTTGTTCTTCCAAAATGGACAACCTCACACTTGGCAGGGTTGAACTCCATCTGCCACTCGTCAGCCCAGCTCTGCATCATATCTAAGTCCCTCTGCAGCCGACAACAGCCCTCCTCACTGTCCACAACTCCACCTATCTTCGTATCATCTGCAAATTTACTGACCCACCCTTCGACTCCCTCATCTAAGTCATTAATAAAAATTACAAACAGCAGAGGACCCAGAACTGAACCCTGCGGAACTCCACTTGTATGTGAAACAAAAGTGTCAGGGAATAATTAAAAGGGAAATTTCGTACAGTTCGCCACAAAAGACAGGATTTGCGCAGGATCAGCTTTGTGAATTTAATAAAAGTTATGCAAATGTAAGACAATTCTGGGACTGAAGTCGAGAATTGGTGCAATGTAGATCGAAATGTGAGAATTTGGACGTGTTCCGACTGGAACCTTGAATGGAGCAGTTTTTGTCAGGTGTGTTCAGGAGGGTTTACTTACTCAGTATGTAGACAGACCAATGAGGGGAGAGGCCATTTTGGATTTGGTGTTCGGCAACGAGCCAGGACAGGTGTCAGATCTCGCAGTGGGAGAGCACTTTGGCAAAAGTGATCGCAACTGCCTCACATTTAGCATAGACATGGAGAGTCAAATGTGCAGTTATCGAAGGAAGATATATAATTTGGGAAAAGGAAATTATGACTCGATCAGGCAGGAGTTGGGAAGGATAGATTGGGAGCAATTATTCCACAGAAAGGGCACAGCAGATATGTGGAGAATATTTAAGGAGCAGTTGTTGCGAGTGATGCAGAAATCTGTTCCACCGAGACAGGTAAGAAGGGGCAAAATTAAGAAACCTCAGATGCCTAGAACAGAGGGGTTTCTCAGCAAAAGGCAAAAAAAGGCTGCTCACGTAGGGTGGAGGAAGCAAGGATATAGCACAGCTTTAAAGGATTACACGAATGCAAAACCGGAGCACAGAAATGGCCTGAGGAGAGTCAGGAGGGGGCACGAAAATGGCTTGGCAAGAAGGATTAGGGAGAACCCAATGGCGATTTATTCATACGTGAGGAATAAGAGAATGATCAGAGAGAAGGTAGGGCCGGTCAGGAATACCGGATGGAATTTGTGCATGGAGTCTGAGCAGACAGGGGAAGCGCTCAATGAGTTTTTTTTTCTGCTTTGGTTTTCACCAAGGAAAGGGAACTTGTTGTAAGTGAGAACCTAGGGGAGCTGGGAGAGTCTTGACCAGATCAGGATTGCTGAAGACAATGTGCTAGAACTTTTGGAAAACATTAAGATTGAAACGTCACCAGGGCCAGACCAGATTTATTCTAAGCTCCTCCGGGATGCGCGCAAGGAGGTTGCTAAGCCGCTGGGGAGGACCTATGCCTCCACACACTCCACGGGAGTCATACCAGAGGAGTGGAAGGAGGTGAATGTTGTTTCACTTTTCAAGAAAGTGTCTGTGTGGGTTTCCTCCGGGTGCTCCCGTTACCTCCCACAGTCCAAAGATGTGCAGGCCAGGTGAATTGGCCATGCTAAATTGTCCGTAGTGTTAGGTAAGGGGTAAATGTAGGGACCCATGGGTGGGTTGCGCTTCGGTGGGTCAGTGTGGACTTGTTGGGACGAAGGGCCTGTTTCCACGCTGTAATGTAATGTAATCTAAAAAATGGTAATAGGCAAATCTCCGGCAATTACATACCAGTCACTGTCACGTCTGTGGTCAGCAAACTCGTGGAATGAATTCTGAGGGATAGGATTTATGATTATTTGGCAAAGCATTTTTTGATTAAAGGCAGTCAGCATGGCTTTGTGAGGGCAGGTCATGCCTTACAAATCTTATTGAGTTATTTGAGGAGGTGTCAAGACAGGCTGACAATGGTCGAACAGTGCATGTGGTGTATATGGATTTCAGCAAGGCATTTAATAGGGTTTCCTATCATAGGCTCATTCATCAAGTCAGGAAGTATGGGACGGAGGGAGATTTGGCCATCTGGCTTCAGAATTGGCTGGCTGACAGAAGGCAGAGTGTGGTTATAGATGGAAGTTATTATGCCTGGAAGACAGTGTTGAATAGGCTCTCGCAGGGCACTGTTCTTGGGCTCTCCATAGTTTTTATAAATGACTTGGATGAGGAGGTTGAGGGTGGGTTAGTAAATTTTCAGAAGACACAAAGGTTGGAGGTGTCGTTGATAGTATAGTGGGCTACTGCAGGCTGCAGCGTGGCATAGACATGATGCAGAGGTGGGCTGAGAAATGGCAGATGGAGTTCAACCTGGATAAATGTGTAGTGATGCATTTTGGAAGGTCGAACTCTCGAATGCTGAATATAGGATTAAAGACAGGATTCTTTGAAGTAGAGAAACAGAGTTATCTGGTTGTGCAACTACATAGATCCCTCAAAGTTTCCACCAAGTGGATAGAGTTGTTAAGAAAGCATATGGTGTTTTGGCTTTCATTAACAGGGGTATCGAGTTTAAGAGCAGCGAGGCTTTGCTGCAGCTCTACAAGTCCCTGCTGAGACCACACTTGGAATATTGTGCCCAATTCTGGTTGCTCTACTATAGGAAAGATGCAGAGGCTTTGAAGAGGGTTCAAAGAAAGTTTGTCAGGATGCTGCCTGGTCTGGAGAGCTTGCCATTTGAAGAAAGATTGAATAAGCTCAGACTTTTCTCTCTGGAGAGAAGGAGGAAGCGAGGAGACCGGATCCAGGTGTACAAAATAATGAGAGGAATATATAGATTCAATAGCCAGAGATTTTATCCCAGAGCAGGATTGACTGGTACGATAAGTCATAGTTTGAAGGTATTACGAGGAAGATATAACGGAGACATCAGAGGTAGTTTCTTTACGCAGACATTTGTGATGGTTCGAATGCGTTGCCAGTTGAGGTGGTGAAGGCGAAATCAGTGGGGACATTTAGGCGACTGCTAGACATAAACATGGAATGCAGAGAGTTGAGGGGTGCGTAGGTTAAGTTATTTTATTTTACTTTAGAATTGTCTTGGCACAACATCGTGGGCCTAAGGACCTGTTCTGTGCAGTACTTTACTATCTATCATAAAATGGGAGAACTGGTGCAGAATAGGAAGAATTGGAAGAATGAGTGCAGTGTAGCACAAAATGGGAGAGTTGGTTCAGTTTCGCATTAAACATGAGAATGTGAACATATAGCACTAAATTGAGAATTTGGGGCAGTGTCGCACGACATGTGAGAATTCGGGCGTGTAACACTAAATGGGAGAATTCGGGTGGTGCAGCGCAATATGGAAGAATTGGGCTGATGTCCCAGTAAATGGAAGATTTGGGGCATTGTGACACTAAATGGGAAAATTAAGGCAAAATTTGTGAGAAGATTTGTAGCTCGGGTGCTCGTTGTTGTGGTTCTGTTCGCTGAGCTGGGAATTTTTGTTCCAAACGTTTCGTCCCCTGTCGAGGTGACATCCTCAGTGCTTGGGAGCCTCCTGTGAAGCGCTTCTGTGATCTTCCCTCCGCCGTTCGTAGTGGTTTGAATCTGCCGCTTCCGCTTGTCAGTTCCAGCTGTTCGTTGCAGTGGTCGGTATATTGGGTCCATGTCGATGTGCTTATTGACTGAATCTGTGGATGAGTGCCATGCCTCTAGGAATTCCCTGGCTGTTCTCTGTTTGGCTTGTACTATAATAATAGTGTTGTTCCAGTCGAATTCATGTTGCTTGTCATCTGCGTGCGTGGCTACTAAGGATAGCTGGTCATGTCATTTGTGACTAGTTGATGTTCATGGATATGGATCGTTCGCTGTTTTCCTGTTTGTCCTATGTAGGTCACAGTGAGTGGAGAACTTGTTCAGGATATCAGGAAATGGGGGGATTGGTGTTGGCAACATTGAACTGGAGAATTCGTGTATGACACCAGTAAGTAAGACAATTGGTGCAGGGTGGTAAGAAGCGCACACATAATTGGGAGAATACAGGCATGGGATCCATAAGTCGGAGAAATGTTCAAAAGAACCAATAAAGTGGAAATTCGATGCAGGACACCACGAAATGACAACAATTTGAGCATGGCCTCATTATTTCGAGAATGTGAGTCAGAGAATAACTGAATAGGAGATTTGATACAGTTCACAAGAAAAGGCAAGATTTGTGCAGGATTGCTTTTAGGATTTTGATATAGGTGAAGCCAAAATTAAAGAATTATAGCAGTAAAAGCGAGAATTGTGGCAGTGTAGCACAAAGTGGGAGAATTGCGGCGTTTTGCATTAAATGGCAGAATTGGTGCAGAATAGGATGAAATTGGAGAATGGGTGCAGTGTCGCGCTAAATGGGATAATTGGAGAATGTCAATCATGAATGGAAGAATTACAGTGGAGCACCTCTAAATGGAGCAATTGGGCTTTGACATCACTAGTATTTGCTGCAACTATGTAAAACATTCCCGTGCGACCTTATTTGGAATATAGTGTACAGTTCTGCTCGCCATATTTCGGGAAGGATGTGGAACCATTGGAAGAGGTGCAGAGGAGATTTACCAGGATGTTGCCTTGTCTTGTGCGAAGGTCTTATGAGGAAAGGCTGTGAGAAATAGGTCTGTTCTCATTGAAAAGAAGAAGGCTAAGAGGGCATTTGATAGAGACAAACAAGATGATCAGTGGATGAGATAGGGTAGAGAATGAAAGCCTTTTTCCAAGAATGAAGACGTCAGATTGTACAAGAAAGTTAACTATAAATTGAGGGTGATAGATTTAAGACAGATGTCAGAGGTAGGTTGATTACTCACAGAGTGGTAAGGGCGTGGAATGACCGACCTGCCAAAGTAGTTAACTCAACCATATTAGGGAGATTTAAACAATCCTTGGATAAGCACATGGATGATGATGTGATAGTGTAGGGCGACGAGCTGAGAATAGTTCACAGGTCGGCGCAACATCGGGGACCAAATGGCCTCTTCTGTGCTGCATTGTTCTATGTTCTATGTTCTAAATGGGAGAATTGAAGCACTGCAACACGAAATGTGAGATTTGGGGTGGTGTCGCAAAAATGAGAGTCGCGGGCTAGGGTAGCACTAAATGAGAGAATTGGTGCAGTTTAGCTCTAAGTGGGAGAATTTGGGCAGAGTAGCACGACATGGGAGAGTTGGAGCAGTGTCGCATTGAATGGGGGAATTGGATGCTTTAGGACTAAATGGCAGAACTGGGGAGTTGACACACCGAATTGGAGAATTGGGACAGTGTCATAATAAATGGGAGAACCGGGGTATGTCAGTGCTGAATGGGAGAATTAGAGTTGGGTACCCCTAAATGGAATAATTGTGCTGGGCATCAGCCAGTAATTGGTGTAGGGCAACATTAAGTGGAGAAATTTTTCAGGGCATCAGGAAATGGGGAAATTGGAGTTGGTACATGGCATTAGTTAGAAGTTGCAAGGTGGTCATAAGAGCACATGTTAATGGGAGAACACGGGCAAGGCATCAGTAAGTTGAGAAATATTGCAAAGAAGCAGTAAAATTGAAATTCGTTACAGGGCACCAATAAGTGAAAACAGTTTGAGCAGGGCACAATTATGTGGAAATTGCGTGCTGGGGAAGAAATAAATAGGAGAGTTGGTACAATTCACAAGAAAAGGCAGGATTTAAGCACGGCAGTTTTGATATAGGTGATGCCAAAATTAGTGCATTCTGGCACGAAATGGGAGAATTGGGGCTGTTTAGCCGGAAATCAGAGAATTGGGGAAGGTCAATACTGAATGGGAGAATTAGAGTAGGGCACCCCTCAATGGGAGATTTGTGCTGGGGCATCACTAATACTTGGTGTACGGCAAAACTGAGTGGAGAACTTGTTTACGGCGTCAGGAAAAGGAAGAATTGATGTTGGGCAACAGTGAATTGGAGAATTGGTGCATAGCATCAGTAAATAAGAGAGTTGATGAAGTGTGGAAAGAAGAGATCAGATAAATGGGAGGACACAGGCAGGGAATCTGTAAGTCAGGGAAAGGTTGAAAGGCAAAAGACTTTAGATCATGTAGGCCCCCACTAAATGAAACAAAAAAATACATTGAGCAGTGCATCATTGCTTTGAAGATGTGTATCAGAGTAAAAGGGAGAATTTAGACAAGACAGTACTCAATACTGAGAGTAGGTACAATGTCGCACGAAATAACGGAATTGTGTCAGTTTCACACTACATCGGAGAAATGGGGCAGTGCTGTACAAAATGTGAGAATTGGGGCAGTGAAGCACCAAATGGGAGAAATGTGGAATGTCAAACATGAATGGGAGAATTCGAGTAGGGCAGCACGAAATGGAATAATTGGCTGGGGCATCACTAATATATGGTGCAGGGCAACACTGAGTAGAGAACTTCTTCAAGACATCACGGAGTGGGGAATATTGTTAGGTAACAGTGAATTGGAGAACTGGTGTATGTTATCAGTAAATTGGAGAATTGGTGCTAGGTGGTAAATCGGAGAGTATAGGCATTGAATCCGTGCGTCGAAAAAATGTTGCAAAGGACCACCACTTTACACTACATAGGGCACCACTAAAAAAAAACACACATTGAGCAGAGCAGAATTGTATTGGAGATGTGTGTCAGAGTAAAACGCAGAATTTGGGCAAGACAATACTCAATGCTGAATTTTGGGCGGATTAGCACGAAATGGCAGAGTTGGGAAACTCCCACATCAAATGGGAGAATTGGACCGTGTTGCACTAAATCCGAAAATTGGGGCAGTATTGCACTAAATGGATAACATCAGGTTTGTAGCCATAAATGGGAGAATGAGGGTGGTGTCGCTCGAAATGGGAGAATCAGAGTGGAACTAAAGTGGAAAATTGAGGCATGCCACCAGTAACTGTGAGTATAAGGGTAGGGCACTCCTTAATTGCGGAATTGATCGAGGCATTAGTAAATGGAAGAACATGGGTAGGTATAGAGACATGAATAAATGGGAGAATTATGGGGCACGGGTAAATGGGAGATCTTGTGACTGTTCACGATCGTCAATTGATCGGTTTTAATATATATTAAAGAATTGGAGCAGAGCATGTCTAAATGGAAGGATGAGAGCACGTAATCTATAAAAATTAGAAATATTGCAAACATCTGTAAATTGGAGAATCTGTTCACATGACCAGTAAAGAAAAATATAATTGTATCAGTGAACATGTAAATGAGAGAATTGATACAGGGAATCAGTAATTGGGGAATTGGTGCCAGTGCAGCTAAATTAGAAAACTGACATATAAAGGAAAAGCACTGGAAAAGGACAATATTCAATTGGACAGTTGACAACGAAAAGAGGATTTGTGCAGTATTGGGAAATAGAGATTTGATGTAGGGATGTGGAGCCTTAAATGGGTATTTGTTACACGAACTATGACATCGAAGAACTGCACAGTGGATCTATATCAGCGAATTGTTTACTGGCATCACTATATCAGAGTATTACAGGAGGTAACACCGAACTGGGAAAATTCAGCAAAGGGAATCAGGAAATATGGCAAATAAATAGAGCAACAGTGAATTGAGAATTGGTGCAGCGTACCTGTAAATGGGACAACTGGGCTGGGGTAGCTCTAATATTTGTTGAAGGGAAACACTGAGTGGCGAACATGTTCTGGACATCAGGAAATGGGGAATTGGTTTGGGTGACGGTAAATTGAAGAGTTAGTGCATGGCATCTGTAACTAAGAGAATTGGTGCAGTGTGGTAATAAGAATACATGTGAATGAGAAAGCATAGACATGGACTCGTTGAGAGGAAGAAATTTGGTAAAGGAGCAGTAAAGTGGAGATTCGATGCAGAGCACCACGAAATGAAAACCATTTGATTAGGGCACCAGTATTTAGAAACTGCGTGTCGGGCATGAACTAAATGGGAGAGCTGGTACAGTTCATGGCAAAAGGCAAGATTTATGCAGAATCGGTTTTGAGAATTTGATATATGTGACGTCAAAATTATAGAATTCTGACACTAGACTGAGAATTGTGGCAGTGCAACATGAAATGGAAGAATTTTGGCAAATAGCATTCATTGGGAGAATTGGTGCAGAATAGTGCAAAATTGGAGAATGGGTGCAGTTTATGACTAAAAGCCATAACTGGGGAAAGTTAACATTGAATGGGGAGAATTAGAGCCGTGCATGGCTAGATGAGTCAATTGAGTTGAGGCATCACTAATATATGACGTAGGGAAACATTGAGTGGAGAACCTGTTCAGGACATCAGGAAATGGAGGAATTGGTGTTGTGCAACGGGGAATTGGAGAACTGGTGCATGACATCAGTAAATCAGAGAACTACTGCATGGTGGTAATAAGATCACAGGTAAATGGAGACAGAGGCGTGGAATCCGCAAGTAGGAGGAATGTTGCAAAGGAGCACCACTTAAGTCCACATCCTCCACAAGAATGAAAAAAGAAACAGTGATCATGGCAGCATTGTGTTGAAGATGTGTACCAATCTAAAAGGGAGAGTTTGACAAGATAATATCCAATACTGAGAGTTGGGGCAGTGCAGAACTAAGTGGGAGAATTGGTGTAGTGCTTGACTAAGTGCGAGAGTTGGTCAGTGTAACACTAAATGGCAGATTTGGGGCAGTGTGGCACGAAATGGGAGAATTGGGGCAGTGTCACACTAAATGTAACAATTGGTGCAGACTAGCCCCAAATGGGAGAATTGGTGCAGAGGAGGGTGAAATAGGATGATGTGTGCAGTGTTGCACTAAATTGTAGAATTAGAGTAGGTAAATACTGAATCAGAGAAATGGAGTGGGGCACCCCTCAATTGGGCAATTTGTCTGAGGCAACACTAATATATGTTGTAGAGCAACACTGAGTGTAGAAAGTGTTCAGGACATCAGGAAATGGTGGAATCGGTGTTGGGCAGCAGTGAATTGGAGAATTGGTGCATGGAATCAGTAAATAAGAGAATTGGTGCAGTGTAGTAATAAGAGCACATGTTAATGGAAGAACACAGACATGGAATCCGTAACT
Source organism: Chiloscyllium punctatum (assembly GCF_047496795.1). Taxonomy (NCBI): domain Eukaryota; kingdom Metazoa; phylum Chordata; class Chondrichthyes; order Orectolobiformes; family Hemiscylliidae; genus Chiloscyllium; species Chiloscyllium punctatum. Next base: position 28,060,709 of record NC_092778.1, read on the forward strand.
CAGAGAAATGTTGGAAAGGAACAGTAAAGTGGAGATTCGAGGCAGGGCACCACAAAAGCAAAACAACTTGAGCATAGCACCATTTTGTGGAAAATATGTGTCAGTGCATAACTAAATAGGAGAGTTAGTACAATTCACCACAAAAGGAAGGATTTTTAGATATTTGCAAATTTGATATAGGTGATGATAAAATTAGAGATTTCTGGCAGTGGACCACTAATTGGGAGAACTGTTGCAGGGAAATACTAATTGGAAGAACTGGTGCACAGTGGAACGCAACTGGAGAATTGTGACACTCCACCAGTAAATGGGAGATAAGAGAAGGGCACTCCTAAATTGCCGGATTGAGCTAGTCAACAGTAAATGGAAGAATTGGGGTAGGTATTGGGGTATGAATAAATGCGAGAATTGTTGGGCCTCAGTAAAAGGGAGATTTAATGCACTGTTCACATTCGAAAATTGGTGCGTTTGCTAATATATTGAAAAATTGGAGCAAAGCATGTCTAAATGGGAGGATGGAAGGATGGGAGCAAGGAATCAGTAAGAAGGGGAAATGTTGCAAGCATCTGCAATTTGGAGATTCGTTTCAGCTCACCACGAAATGAAAATGAATTTATATCAGGGAACAGCTAAATCAGAGAATTGATACAGTGCATCAAGAATTGGGGAATTGGCGACAGTGTCACTAAATTTGAGAACTGATGCAAAAAGTTAGTGACGTGGAACTAGATAATATTCAATAGGAGATTGGAGTACGACAGGAGGATTAGGCAGAATGGTAAATGTAGAACCGATGCTGGGATTTGGAGCCCGAAGTGGGAGAATTGATGCACAAACTACGAAATGGAAGAGCTATACAGTGGATCTATATAAGGCGAACCTGTTAATGGCACCACTAAATAAGAGTATTAGAGGAGTGCACCCCTAACTGGGAGAAATGAGCAAGGGCATCAGTACATACGGCAAACGATGTGGGCAAAAGTGAATTGGAGAATCGATGCATGGCATCAGTAAAGGAGAGAATTGGTACAGGGTGTGAATAAGTGCACTTATAATTTGGAGAACACGGGCAGTGAATCAGTCAGTAGGAGAACCATTGCAAAGGAGCTGAAAAGTGGAGATCTTACTTAGGATAAAACAAACAAACAAAAAACATTGAGCAGGATATTATTGTGTTGGAGATGTGTATCAGAGTAAAGAGGAAAATTTCGGCAACACAAGACGCAAAACCTGGGAGTTGGTTCAGTGTAGCACTAAATGGGAGAATTGTGGTGGTGTCACAAGAAATGGCAAAATTGGGGCAGTATCGAGATAAATGGGAGAATTGGGCAGTGCCACACTAATTGGGAGAATTGAACTCTGTACAACCAAATAGAGAATATTAGGGCTATGTTGCGCTAAGTGGGAGAATTTTTGTGGATAGCTCTAAATGGGAGAATTAGTGTGGTGCAACAATAAATGTGAGAACTGTGGCAATGAAGCAACAAATTGGAGAATGGGAGCGTATAGCATTAAAAGGGAGAATTGTTGGAGAAGAGAATGAAATGGGAGAATGGTGCAATGTAGCGCTGAATGAGAGAATTGGGGAATGTCAATCATAAATGGAAGAATTAGAGTAGCGCATCACTGAATGGGACAATTGGGCTGGAACATCAGAATTATTTGGTTTAGGGCAACTCTGAGTGAAGCACCTGTTCAGGTAATCGGGAAACAGAAATATTGGTGTTGGGCAACAGTGAATTGGAGAATTGGTGCATGGCCTCAATAAATGTGAGATTTGGTGCAGGGTGGTAATAAGAGCACATATAATCAGGACAGCAAAGGAGTGGAATCAGTAAGTCGGAGAAATGTTGCAAAGCAGCAGTAAATTGGAGATTCGATGCAGGATACCACTAATTTAAAAGATTTTGAGCAGGGCACCGTAATGTGAAAAATGTGTATCAGGGAATAACTAAATGGGAGAGTTGTACAGTTCACCAGAAATGGCAGGAATTGAGCAGGATCGGTTTTGGGAATTTGTTACAGGTGACACAAATATTCGAGAATTCTGGTACTAAATATGAGTATTAGTGCAGCGTAGCCGAACGTGGGCGAATTGGGGCGTGTAGCATGAAATGAGACAATTGGTGCAGAATAGGATGAAATGGGAGAATGTGTGCAGTGTAACAATCGATGGGAGAATCCGGGTTGCAAATCATGAATGTTAGAATTAGAGTAGGGCACCCCGAAATGGGACAATTGGGCTGGGGCATCAGTGATATTTGGTGGAGGGCAAGACAGAGTGGAGAACTTGTTTCGGACGTCAGGAAATGGAAGAATTGATTTTGGGCAACAGTGAATTGGAGAATTGGTGCACAGCATCAGTAAATAAGAAAATTGATGAAGTGTGGAAAGAAGAGATCAGATAAATGGGAGAACACAGACATGGAATCCGTTAGTGGAAGAAATTTGGTAAACTAGCAGTAAAGGGGAGATTCGATGCAGAGCACAGCTAAATGGAAACCATTTGCTGAGGGCACCATTATGCGCAAAATTTGTGTCAGCGAATAACGAAATGTGTGCGTTAGAGCAATTCACCACAAAAGGAAGTATTTGCACAGGGTCGGTTATTTGCAAGTTTGATATAGGTAATTCTGGCAGTCGTCCAATAAATGGAAGAACTGTTGCGGGGAAATGCTAATTGTAAGAACGGGTGCAGAGTGGAACTAAAGTGGAAAATTGAGGCATGCCACCAGTAACTGTGAGTATAAGGTTAGGGCACTCCTTAATTGCGGAATTGATCGAGGCATTAGTAAATGGAAGAATATGGGTAGGTATAGAGACATGAATAAATGGGAGAATTATGGGGCACGGGTAAATGGGAGATCTTGTGACTGTTCACGATCGTAAATTGATGGGTTTTATAATATATTAAAGAATTGGAGCAGAGCATGTCTAAATGCGAGGATGAGAGCACGTAATCTATAAAAATGAGATATGTTGCAGACATCTGTAAATTGGAGAATCTGTTCACATCACCAGTAAAGAAAAAATAATTGTATCAGTGAAAACGTAAATGAGAGAATTGATGCATGGAATCAATAATTGGGGAATTGGTGTCAATGCAGCTAAATTAGAAAACTGATGTATAAAGTTAAAGGACTGGAAAAGGACAATATTCAATTGGACAGTTGACAACGAAAAGAGGATTTGTGCAGGATTGGGGAACGGAGATTTGATGTAGGGATGTGGAGCCTTAAATGGGGTAATTGTTACACGAACTATGACATGGAAGAACTGCACAGTGGATCTATATCAGCGAATTGTTTAATGGCATCGCCATATCAGATTTTACAGGAGGTAATCCCTAACTGGGAAAATTCAGCAAGGGAATCAGGAAATATGGCAAATAAATAGAGCAACAGTGATTTGAGAATTGGTGCAGCGTACCTGTAAATGGGACAACTGGGCTGGGGTAGCTCTAATATTTGTTGAAGGGGAACACTGAGTGGCAAACATGTTCCGGACATCAGGAAATGGGGAATTGGTTTGGGTGACGGTAAATTGAAGAGTTGGTGCATGGCATCTGTAACTAAGAGAATTGGTGCAGTGTGGTAATAAGAACATATGTGAATGAGAGAGCATAGACATGGAATCGTTTACTGGAAGAAATTTGGTAAAGGAGCAGTAAAGTGGAGATTCGATGCAGAGCACCACGAAATGAAAACCATTTGATTAGGGCACCAGTATTTAGAAACTGCGTGTCGGGCAAGAACTAAATGGGAGAGCTGGTACAGTTCATGACAAAAGGCAGGATTTGTGCAGAATCGGTTTTGAGATTTTGATATATATGACGTCAAAATTAGAGAATTCTGACACTAAACTGGAGAATTGTGGCAGCGAAGCATGAAATAGGAGAATTTTGGCAAATAGCATTCATTGGGAGAATTGGTGCAGAATAGTACGAAATGGGAGAATGGGTGCAGTTTATGACTAAAAGCCATAACTGGGGAAAGTTAACATTGAATGGGGAGAATTAGAGCAGTGCACTCCTATTGAGCGGCACGGTGGCACAGTGGTTAGCACTGCTGCCTCACAGCGCCAGAGACCCCGGGTTCAATTCCCGCCTCAGGCGACTGACTGTGTGGAGTTTGCACGTTCTCCCCGTGTCTGCGTGGGTTTCCTCCGGGTGCTCCGGTTTCCTCCCACAGTCCAAAGATGTGCAGGTCAGGTGAATTGGCCATGCTAAATTGCCCATAGTGTTAGGTAAGGGGTAGATGTAGATGTAGGGGTATGGGTGGGTTACGCTTCGGCGGGGCGGTGTGGACTTGTTGGGCCGAAGGGCCTGTTTCCACACTGTAAGTAATCTAATCTAATCTAATCTAATCTAAATGAGACAATTAAGCTGAGGCATCACTAATATATGGTGTAGGGCAACATTGAGTGGAGAACCTGTTCAGGACATCAGGAAATGGAGGAATTGGTGTTGTGCAACAGGGAATTGGAGAACTGGTGCATGACATCAGTAAATCAGAGAACTGCTACATGGTGGTAATAAGAGCACAGGTAAATGGAGACACAAGCGTGGAATCCGTAAGTCGGAGGAATGTTGCAAAGGAGCACCAAAGGAGCAAGGCAACATTATAAGGAAAATGTGTATTTGGGATTGACTAAATTAGACAGTTGGTACATTTCACCAAAAAAAAGGCGGGGAGAATTGGTGCCGAATGGGATGAAATTTGAGAATGTTTGCAGTGCTGCACAAAATAGGAGAATTGTGTAGGTCAGTACAGAATAGAAGAATTAGAGTAGGGCATGCCTAAGTGGGACATTTGGGCTAGTGCATTACTAATGTTTGCTGAAGGGCAACACTGAGTGGAGAACCTGTTGAAGACATCACAAAATTGGGGAATTGGTGTTGCGCAACAGTGCATTGGTGAATTGGTGCGTGGCATCAGTAAATGAGTGAATTGGTGCTGGGTAGTATCAAGAGGACATCTTAGTGAGAGAACGATGGCAAGCATCCGTAATTCAGAGAAAATTTGCAAAGGAGCAGTGAAGTGCAGGACACAACTAAATGAAAACTATTTCAGCAGGGCAACATTATGAGGAAAATGTGTATTAGGGATTGACTAAATGAGACAGTTGGTACATTTCACCAAAAAAAAGGCGGGGTTTGTGCAGAATTCGGTTTTGGGAACTTGATATGTGTCGCGCCAAACTTAGAAACTTCTGACACTTATTGTGAGAATTGGGGGAGTGTAAACCTGAATGGGAGAATGTAGGAGTGTGGCATTAAATGAGAGAATTGGTGAAGAATAGGATTAAATGGGAAAATGGGATCAGTGTAGCACTACATCGGAGAATTAGGGACGGTCAATACTGAGTGGGAGAATTAAAGTAGAGCAGTCCAAAAGGGGACAATTGGGTTGGGGCATCACTGATATTCGGTGTAGGGCAACACTGTATGCAGCACTTGTTCAGGATATCAGGAATTGGGGGTATTGATGTTGGGCAACAACGAATTGGTGAATTGGTACATGACAACAGTAAATAAGAGAATTGGTGCAGAGTTATGATAAGAGCATATGTAAGTGGGAGAACACATGGAATCTGTAAGTCAGCGAAATGTTGCAAAGGAGCAGTAAAGTAGATAATCCATGCAGTGCGCCACTAAATGAAAACAATTGAGCAGGGCACAATAATGTGGAAAATGTGTCTCAGGTAATAACTGATTGGGAGAGTTGATACAGCAAAGGCAGGATTTGTGCGTGATCAGTTTTGGGTTTTAATACAGGTGATAATTAGTTAATTCTGGCATTAAAAGCGAGAATTGGGGCAGTGTAGAACAAAGTGGGAGATTTGAGGTATGTAGCATTAAATGGGAGAATTGGTGCAAATTAATATGAAATGGGATAATGGGTGCAGTGATGCACTAAATGGGAGAATTTGGGAATGTCAATCATGAATAGGAGAATCAGGTAGGACCACAACATGGAACGTTTTGGCTAGGGCATCACAAATATACGGTGTAGGACAACACTGAGTGGAGAACTCAACAGAAAATGGGCGAATTGGTGTTTTGCAACAGTGAATTGGAGAAGTCGTACATGGTATCAGTAAATAAAAAAAAGATGCAGGATGGTAAGAAGACCAGACATAAATTTGAGAACACAGGCGTAAGTCGGAGAAAATAAAATTCAATGAAGCTGTCCACATAGTGTACCACTGAATGAAAACAGACACCGAGCAGGGTATCATTGTGTTAAAGATGTCAGAGTAAAATAGAGAATTTTGGCAACATAATAGTCAATACTGAGAGTTGGTGCAATGTCGAACTAAATGGGAGAATTGGGGCAGTGTCGCACTAAATGGGAGAATTGGGGCAGTTTAGCACTAACTCGGAGAATTGATGCAGTTCAGCTCTAAATGGGAGTGTTTGAGCAGAGTAGCACTAAATGTGAGAATCAGGGCAGTGTCAAACTATAAGGGAGACTTCGGGCACGTGGCCCTAGATGGGAGAATTGGGGCGGTGCTGAACTAATTTGGAGAATTGGCGTGCTGTCTCACGAAATGCGAGAATTGGGGCATTGTCACGCTAAATAAGAGAATTAGCGCAGTGTAACACAAAATTGGAGAATAGGGGCAGTGTCACACTAAATAGCAGAGGTAGAGAAGTGTAGCACATAATGGGAGAATTGGTGCCGTTTCGCTCTAAATGGGACAATTTGGTCATTTTCGCACTAAATGGGAGAATTTGGACAGTGTTGTACAGAATGGGATAGTTGGGGCTGTGTCCCATCAATTTGGAAAATCGGACAATATATCGATAAATGGGAACATTGGGGCACTGACACATAAAAGGGGGAGTTCAGGCGTGGAGCCATATATGGGAGAATTTGTGTGGTGTTGCACTAAACGGGATAACTGGTGCAGAATAGGAAGAAATGCGAGAGGGGGTGCAAAGTAGTAAGATATAGCAGAATTGGAGTAGGTCAATACTGAATTGGAGAATTAGAGTAGGCCACCCCTGAATGAGGCAATTGGGCTGAGACATCAGTGCAACACTGAGTGGTGAACTCGTTCAGAACATCAGGAAACGGGAAAATTTGTGTTGGGCAACAGAGATTTGGTGCATGGCATCAGTAAGTAAGAGAATTGTGCACAGTAGTAAGAAGAGCACATGTAAATGGGAGAACACAGGCATGGAATCAGGAAGTTGGACAAATATTGCAAAGGAGCAGTAAGGTGGAGATTCGAAGCAGGGCATCACTAAATGAAAACGATTTAATCAGGGCACCATTAAATGGAAATTGTGTGTCAAGAAATAACAAAATGGGACAGTTGATGCAGTTCCCCACAAAAGGCGGATTTGTGCAAGATCGTTTTTTTTTAAATTTCATATAGTTGACGCCTAAATTACAGAATTTTGGCAATAAATGCGAGAATTGGGGCAGTATAGCATTAAATGGGAGAATTGGGGCATGTGGAAGTAAATTGGAGAATTCGTGCAGAATAGGAGGAAATGGGTAAATGGGTGCAGAGAAACACTAAATGGGAGAATTGGGGATGGTCAAACATGAATGGGAGAATTAGAGTAGGGTACTGCTAAATGGAACAATTGGGCTGGGGTATCACTAATATTTGTTGAAGGGAAACACTGAGTGGAGAACTTATTCAGGGCATCAGGACATGGCGGAATTGGTGATGGGCAACAGGGAATTGGAGAATGGGTGCGTGGCATCAGTAAATAAGAGCATTGGTGCAGGGTGGTAATAAAAGCACATTTAAAATCAAGAACACAGGCGTGGAATCCGTAAGCCAGAGAAAGTTTACAATGGAGCTGTGCACTTCGGGTACCACTAATTGAAAAAAAAGGCACTGAGCAGGGCACCATTGTGGTGAAGAAGTGTATCAGAGTAAAAGAGAGAATTTTAGCAAGATAATACTCAATACAGAGAGTTGGTGTAATCTAGCACTAAAAGGGAGACGTGAGGCAGTGTTGCACTAAATGGGAGAATTGGCGTGATGAATAACTAAATGAGAGAATTATGGCACTACTCCACGAAATGGGAGAACTGGTGGAGCTCAGATTTAAATGGGATAATTTGGGTAAAGGAGCACTAAATGTGGGAATTTGGGCAATCTCGCGTTAAATAGGATAATTTGGCTGTGTAGCTTGAAATGGAAAAAAATTGAGACAGTGTTGCAGTAAAAGGAAAACTTCGGCGTGTTTCCCTAAATGGGAGAATTTGGGTGGTGCAGCACTACAGCGGATAATTGGGATTGTCTAGCACTAAATGTGAGAGTTGGCGTTGTGTAATACTAAGTGGGTGAATTGTTGCAGTGTAGCGCTAAATGGGAGAATTGGGGTGGGGCAGTACTTGATGGGAGATTTAGAGTTGGACACATCTAAATTGGGCGAAGGCATCGCTTAATATGAGGATTAGTGTAATACAACTAATTAGTGTGGATAGCTTGCTCAGGACATCAGTATTTTGGGAAATGGTATAAAGAAACACTGAATTGAAGAATTGGTGCGGGACATCAGTAAATGAGAGACCTAAAGCAGGTGGCTGAAACCTTCGAGAATTGGAGCAAATGAATAACAAAGAACAAAGAAAATTTTCAGCCCAGGAACAGGCCATTCGGCCCTGCGTGCCTTAGATGATCCAAATGTGTTGTCTGAAACTGTCGATCAATTCTGAAACATCTGTATCCCTCTACTCACCATCCACTCATGCATTTATCCAGACGCATCTTAATTGAACCTACTGTGCCTACCTCTAACACCTCTGCTGGCAATGCGTTCCAAACGCCCACCACCCTCTGGGTGAAGTACTTGCCACGTGTAACCCCCTTAAACGTTCCACGTCTCTCCTTGAAAGCATGACCTCTCGTTATTGAACCCTCAACGCTGGGGAAAAAAACTTATCCCTATCCACCCTATCTATACCCTTCATGAGTTTATAAACCTCAATCAGATCCCCCCCATCTCCTTTTTTCTAATGGAAATAAACCTAATCTATCCAACCTTTATTCATATCTCACACCTTCCATACCAGGCAACATTAGCGTAGACCTTCTCTACACCCTCTCCAGAGCGTCAACATCCTTTTAGTAAAGTGGCGACCAGAACTGTACACAGTATTCTAAATGCGGCGAAACCAATGTCTTGTACAATGATGACTTGCCAGCTCCTATATTCAATACCCCTTCCAATGAAGGCAAACATACTATAGGCCTTCTTTACACTCTATCAGTCTGTGCAGCAAACTTCAGGGTAGAATGGACCTACACTCCCAAATCGTTCTGCCCATCAACTTTTCCCAAGGCACTTCTGTTCATTGTAAAATTCTCTCGAGAATCAGTCTTGCTTAATTGCATCACCTCACATTAGTCTGGATTGAGAACCATCTGCCACTTTTCCGCCCAAATCTCCAGTTGGTCAATATACTACTGAGGACTGGGAAGCTTTTAAAGAACAACAGAGGATTAGTAAGAAGGAAATACGCAGAGAAAAAATGAGGTACGAAGGTAAACTGGCCAAGAATATAAAGGAGGATAGTAAAAGCTTTTTTAGGTATGTCCAAGGCAAAAAAATGGTTAGGACAAAAATTGGGCCCTTGAAGACAGAAGCAGGGGAATATATTACTGGGAACGAAGAAATGGCAGAGGAATTAAATGGGTACTTCAGATCTGTGTTCACTGGGGAAGACACAAGCAATCTCCCTGAGGTAACAGTGGCTGAAGGACCTGAACTTAAGGGAATTTCTATTTGCCAGGATTTGGTGTTGGAGAGACTGTTAGGTCTGAAGGTTGATAAGTCTCCGGGACCTGATGGCCTGCATCCCAGGGTACTGAAGGAGGTGGCTCGGGAAATCGTGGATGCGCTGGTGATTATTTTCCAGAGTTCAATAGAATCGGGGTTGGTTCCTGAGGATTGGAGGGCGGCTAATGTTGTGCCACTTTTTAAGAAGGGTGGGCGGGAGAAAGCAAGAAATTATAGACCAGTTAGTCTGACCTCAGTGGTGGGAAAGATGCTGGAGTCTATTATAAAGGATGAAATTACGGCACATCTGGATAATAGTAACAGGATAGGACAGAGTCAGCATGGATTTATGAAGGGGAAATCATGCTTGACTAATCTTCTTGAATTTTTTGAGGATGTAACTCGGAAGATGGACGAGGGAGATCCAGTGGATGTAGTGTACCTGGACTTTCAGAAAGCTTTTGATAAAGTCCCACACAAGAGGTTAGTGAGTAAAATTAGGGCGCACGGGATTGGGGGCAAAGTACTAGATTGGATAGAGAATTGGTTGGCTAATAGGAAACAAAGAGTAGTGATTAACGGCTCCATTTCGAAATGGCAGGCAGTGACCAGTGGGGTACCGCAGGGATCCGTGCTGGGACCGCAGCTTTTTACAATATTTGTAAATGATATAGAAGATGGTATCAGCAATAACATTAGCAAATTTGCTGATGACACAAAGCTAGGTGGTAGGGTGAAATGTGATGAGGATGTTAGGGGATTACAGGGTGACCTGGACAAGTTAGGTGAGTGGGCAGATGCATGGCAGATGCAGTTTAATGTGGATAAATGTCTGGTTATCCACTTTGGTGGCAAGAACAGGAAGGCAGATTACTACCTCAATGGTATCAAATTAGGTAAAGGGGCTGTTCAGAGAGATCTGGGTGTTCTTGTCCACCAGTCAATGAAGGCAAGCATGCAGGTACAGCAGGTCGTGAAGAAGGCTAATAGCATGCTGGCCTTCATAACAAGAGGGATTGAGTATAGAAGCAAAGAGGTGCTTCTGCAGCTGTACAGGGCCCTGGTGAGACCACACCTGGAGTACTGTGTACAGTTCTGGTCTCCAAATTTGAGGAAAGACATTCTGGCTATTGAGGGAGTGCAGCGTAGGTTCACGAGGTCAATTCCTGGAATGGCAGGATTGCCTTACACGGAAAGACTGAAGCGACTGGGCTTGTATACCCTTGAGTTTAGAAGACTGAGAGGGGATCTGATTGAAACGTATAGGCTTATGAAAGGACTGGACACTCTGGCAGGAGGGAACATATTTCCGTTGATGGGGGAGTGCCGAACCAGAGGACACGACTTAAAAATACGGGGTAGACCATTTAGGACAGAGATGAGGAGAAACTACTTCACACAGAGAGTGGTGGCTGTGTGGAATGCTCTGCCCCAGAGGGCAGTGGAGGCCCAGTCTCTGGATTCTTTTAAGAAAGAATTGGATAGAGCTCTTAAAGATAGTGGAGTCAAGGGGTATGGAGATAAGGCTGGAACAGGATACTAATTAGGAATGATCAGCCATGATCATATTGAATGGCGGTGCAGGCTCGAAGGGCAGAATGGCCTACTCCTGCATCTATTGTCTATTGTCTATTGTCTATTGTCTATTGTCTATTGTCTATTGTCTATTGACAGTCCCTTTATGCTTTCTGCTACTCCACCAATCTTTGTGTCATGTGCAATCTTGATGATAATACCAACAGTTCCCTCTTCTAGAGCATTTACGTATATTTCAAACAACAGTGGCATCAACACTGACCCCTGTGGAACACCATTGGTTACCTTTCTCCATTTCGAGAAACTCCCTTCAGGAGTTCTCCCTTCAGGACTACTCTCTGCCTCCTGTTGCTCAGTCAGTTCTTTATTCACCTAGCTAGAACACCCTGCACGCCATATGACTTCACTTTCTCCATTAGTCTACAATGAGGAACCTTATCAAATGCCTTACCAAAGTCCATGTGTATGACATCAATCGCCCTTCCTTCATCTAACAACTTCGTCACTTCCTCGAATAACTCTATTAAGTTGGTAAGGCACGATATCTCTCGCACAAAATCGTGTTTTCTATCACTGATAAGCCCATTCTATTTCTTTCCCGCAATACCTTCTCCAGCAACTTCCACACCATCGACGTCAGGCTCACTGGTGTGTCCTTACCCGAAATATCACTACTACCCTTCTTGTACATGGGGACAAGATGAGCAATCCTCCAGTCCACCGGCACCTCACCTGTATTTAAGGATGCTTCAAAGATATCTGTCAGGGCCCCAGCTAGTTCCTCTCTTGCCTCCGTGAGCAACCCGGGATAGATCCCATCCAGTCCTGGGGATTTGTCCACCTTAATAACCTCTAGCATACCCATCACCTCTTCTCTTCTTGTGTCAAATGCGAGAACACGGGCAATTTCTCAGTGAATAGGACGAATGTTGCAAAGGATTAGTGGTGGAGATTCAGTGCAGTGCAGCACAAAATAGTGAAGTTGTTGCAGTTCACCACTAAAGGGAGTATATGTGGAGGATCAGTCTTTTGGAGATTTGATGCATGGATCGCCAAGGTTAGAGAAATCTGGCAGCAGACTACTAAATGGGAGGATTTTGGCAGAGAAATTCTAAATGGAAGAACTGGTGCACAGTGGAGCTAAATCAGAGAACTGAAGCATGGAACAAGTTAATGGGCGACTTAGAGTATGGCACCCCTAAATGGTAGGGCTAGGGCATCAGTAAATGGAAGAATTAGTACACGCTTAGGAGAAAATAGGAGATTTGGTGGCAATCAATAAATGCACATTGCCATTACATTGGAAAATTGGTGGGAGTGGCAATATATTAGAGGTTTGGAGAACAGCATGTCTACATTGGAGAATTGGGGGAGGAAATCAATGAAAATAAGAAATGTTCATACATCAGTAAATTGGAGATTCAGTTCAGTGCACCACTAAATGAAAAACAATAGAAGGGCACCCATGCGTGGAAGGAATATATCAGGGAACAAGGAAATGGAAGTGATCAATGCAGGGCTACAATAATTGGAGAATTCATGCAGGTGCCATTAAATTCTAAGTGGGAGAACCGAGGCAGGATGACACTCAATGTGAGAGTTGGTGCAGTTAGCGGATTTGTGCAGGACTGGTAAATGGGAGAGTTGGTGCAGGGAAGTGAAGCCCTAAATAGAGCCATAGAGATGTACAGCAAGGAAACAGATCCTTCCAAGATTTGAGCAGGATTGGCAAATGGGAGAAATGGTGTCGAGCAGGGAAGACGGGGGGAGAGTCATACTATCATAGAGATATACAGCACGGAAACAGACACTTCGGTGCAACTTGTACATGCCTAAATTTATGAATTCGGACAGAGCTGCACTAAATTGGAGAATCTTTGCAAGGAACTACGAAATGGAAGAAGTGGGCAAGTGCTTATCGAAATGTGAGAATTTGGAACAGGGCATTAGATAGTGGTAGAATTGGTGCCGTTTAGCACTAAATGGGAGAATTGATGCAGTGTAACACTAACTGGGAGAATTGGGGTAGGACAATAATTGATGGAAGATTTAGTGTGGGGCACCCCTAAATTATTTGACGCCATCAGTCAAGATGAGGATTTGTGTAAGGCAACACCAAGTGGAGAATTTGTTCAGAACATCAGTACTTGGGGGAAATGGTGCTAAGCAATGCAGAAGTGAAAAATTGCAGGGCATCTGTAAATGAAAGACCTGGTGCTGGGTGCTGATAACTTTGAGAATTGGAGCAAATGGGAGAACACGGTCAGTGAATCAGTAAATAGGACAAATGTTGCAAAGGATTAGTGGTGGAGGTTCAATACAGTGCACCACAAAATGGGAGAGTTAGTGCAGTTCACCACTAAAGGGAGAATATGTGTTGGATTGGTAATTTGGAGATTTGATGCAGGGATCTCGAAGATTACTGATTTCTGGCAGCGAATTACGAAATGGGAGAATTGTGCCAGAGAAATGCTCAATCGAAGAACTGGTACACAGTGGAAATAAATTAAAGAATGGATGCATCGCATCAGTAAGTGGGAGAAACAAAGTAGAGCACCCTAAAATGGTACAATCACTGGATCCGAAAGGTTCACTCCCCACAGATGTTTCCAGATCTGCTGAGTTTCCCCAGCTGTTTCTGTGCTGTTTCTCAGATCTGCAGCATCTGCAGTTCTTTATCGGAAACAAAGCAAACGTTGACCCACCGCAGGGGATATTGGGTCAACTTAAACAGACCCTTTGGTCCAACTCGTCCATGCCACCCAGATGTCCGAACCAAATCTTATCTCATTTGCCAGCTTTTTGCCCATATCCCGCTCACCCCTTCCTTGCAATTGTAGTAGCCTCCACCACTTCCCCTGCCAAATCATTCAATACATGTATCACCGTCTGCATTAAAACGTTGCCCCCTACTTTCCTTTTATATCATTCCCTTCCCACGCTAAAACTATGCCCTCTAGATCTAGAGCCCCCATGCCAGGGAAAACATTTTGTCTATTTACCCTATCCATGCCCGTCATGATTTTATAAACATCGATAAGGTCACTTGTCAGCCTCTGATACCCAATGAAAGTAGCCCCAACCTGTTCAGCCTCTCCATACAGCTCAAATCCTTCAACTCTGGCAACATCTTTGTAAATCTCTTCTGAATACGTGGAATTTCACAACAACCTTCCGATAGGAAGGAGACCAGAATTGCACGCAATATTCCAAATGTGGCTTAATCAATGTCCTGTACAGCTGCAACATGACCTCCCAACTCCTGTACTGAATACTCCGACCAACAAAGGAAAGCATACCAAACGCCTTCTTCACTATCCTATCTACCTGTGACTCTACTTCTTAAGAACTATGAGGCTGCACTTCAAGGTCATTTTGTTGCACAATATTGCCCAGGACCTTAACATTAAGTGTATAAGACCTGCTCTGATTTGCTTTCCCAAAACGCAGCACCTTACATTTCTCAAGATTAAACTGTATCTGCCACTCCTCAGCCGATTGGTCCATTTGATCAAGATCCCATTGTAATTTGAGGTAACGTTCTTTGCTATCCACTACACCTCCAATTTTGTTGTCATCTGCAAACTGACTAATTATACCTCCTATGTTCCTGTTCAAACCATTTATTTAAATGACAAAAAATCACCCAGCACCATCCTTGTGGCACTCTCCACTGGTCACAGGCCTCCAGTCTGAAAATTAACCCTCCACCACCACCCTCTGTCTTCTACCTTTGAGCTGGTTCTGTATCCAAATGGCAAGGTCTTCTTCTTTTCCATGAGATCTAACCTTGCTAACCACTCTCCTAAGGGAATCTTATCGAATGCCTTACTGAAATCCATATAGATCACATGTACCGCTCTGCCCTGATGGATCATCTTTGTTACTTCTTCAAAAACCTCAGTCCATTCCGTGAGAAAGGTTTGCCATGCACAAAGCCCTGTTGACGATCCCTAATCAGTCCTTTCCTTCCAAAATATATGTAAATCATGTCCCTCAGGATTTCTTCTAACAAGTTGCCCAACACCAATGGTCTATAATTCCCTGACTCTTCCTTACCTCCCTTCCTAAGCAGTGGCACTACATTAGCCAGCCTACAGACTTCTGGCACCTCACCTGTGACTATCAATGATAGCAAAATCTCAGCAAAAGACCCAAAAATCACTTTTCCAGCTTTCCAGAGTTGGAGGGTACACCTGATCAGTTGCTCGTGTTTAATCCACGTTTATGCATTTCAAGGCATCCGACACCTTCTCCTCCATAATATAGACATTTGTCAGGATATCATCATCTATTTCCCTACATTCTATACCTTCCATTTACTTCTCCACTGTAAACACTGATGCAAAATATTCGGTTACTATCTCCCCCATCTCTTGCGTCATTTAGGGGCCATATTCCACCCCTTAGTTACCCTTTTGTGCTTAATGAATTTGCAAAAATGCTTTGGATTCTCCTTAACCCTATTTGCCAACATCATCTCATGCCGTCTTTTTGCCCGACCGATTTCCCTCTTCTGTATGCGCCTTCTATCTTTAAACTCATCACAGTATTCACTCAATCTCTCTTGTCTGTATCTGATATAAGGTTCCTTCTTTTTATATAGCAAAACCACAACTTCTGTTGTCATCTCGCATTCCCTGCAACTACCAATCTTTTCTTTCACCCGAACAGGAAAATTGCTGTCTCAGGACTCTCGTTGTCTCATTTCGGAAGGTTTCCCAAATTCCAGCCGTCCCTTTACCTGCGAATATCTGCCCCAAACAGCTTTTGAAAGTTCTTGCCAAATATCGTCAAAATTAGCATTCCTCCAATTTAGAACTTTAACTTTGATACATAATCTATCCTTTTCCATCACTATTTTAAACTTAATAAAATTATTGCTGTTGGCACCAAAGTGCACGCCCACTGACACCTCAGACACCTGCCCTGTCTTATTTCCCAAGAGAAGTTCAACTTTTTCAACTTCTCTAGTAGGTATTTCCATACACTGAATCAGAAACGTTTCTTACACACACTCAACAAATTCCTCTCCAACTAAACCTTTACACTTTGGTAGTCCCAATCTATGTTTGGAACGTTAAAATCCCTATCATAACCACCCTATTGTTCTCATAGATATCTCCTAACGAATTTGTATCTCAATATCCTGCTGACCATTAGCAGGTCTATAATACGATCCCAATAATGTGATCATCATTTATTATTTCTCAGTTCCACCTAAATAACATCCCTGGATGTATTCCCAAGGACATCCTCGCTAAGTACAGTAGTAATGCTATCCCTGATCAAAAACAACACTCCCCCTCCTCTACATCCCCACCCCTTCTATCCTTCCTATACCATTTGTATTCAGCAACATTAAGCTGCCAGTCCAGTACATACCTGAGCATCGTTTCTGTAACTGATCTGGTTTCTGAGTCCCATGTTGTGAACCATGCCCTGACTTCATTTGCCTTCCCTGTTAGATCTTTTGCATTGAAATAAATATAGTCTAATTTATCAGTCCTATCTTGTGTTCTCTTTTGTCCCTGCATTCCCTGATTGCCTGACTCAACTTCATTTCTCAACTGTGCCAGTCTTACATTGATCTCTTTCCTCACTAACTCCCTTGGTTCCCCCACCCACAATCCCCAACCATACTAGTTTAAATCCTTCGAAGCAACTCTGGAGAAGCTCCTTGCCAGTATCTTAGTCCCCTTCCAATTCAGGTGCAATCCATTCTTCTTGTACAAATCGCTTCTACCGCAGAGCAGATTCCAATGAATCAAAAAAATGAATCCTTCTCCCCTGCACCAGCTAGCCAGTCATATATTCATGTGCTCTATCTTCCTATTGCTGCACTCACTAGCTTGTAGAAGCATGAGCAATCCAGACATTACCACATTCGAGGACGTCTTTGTGAAATGCCTGCCTAATTTTCTGTATTCTCCCTTCAGACTCTCATCCATTTTCCTTCCGATGTTATTAGTTCCAAAGTGTACATTGACCTCCAGCTCGTCCCTCTCCCCTTTGCGACAATTCTGCACCCTTTCTGAAACATCCTTGATTGTGGAATCTTCAATTTTTTAGGGCACTGACGCGGTGCTGTCTTTTTAAATATATATATAACCAGGAGATTGAGAGGCTCCTCAGTTTAGCGCACTCACTGTTTCTGGGCTGGCTGGTTAAATATATATATATATGTCACCAGGAGATTGAGAGATTCCTCAGTATATGGCACTGACTCTGTGCTGGCTGGTTAATTAAATATAACGAAGAAATTTAGAGCCTCCTCAGTTTAGGGCACTGACACTCTGCTGGCTGGTTATATAGATATGTATAACCGGGAGACTTAGAGTCTTTTCGGTTTAAGGTACCAACTCTGTGCTGGCTGGTTAAATAAATACATATAACCAGGAGATTAAGATTCTCCTCAATTGCGGGCACTGTCTCTGTGTTGGCTAGTTAAGTAAATATATATAACCATCAGATGTAGAGACTCCTCAATTTAGGGACTGATTCTGTGCTGGCTGGTTAAATATACATAACCATGATAATTAGATTATCTTTATTTGCGAGCACTGACTCCGTGTTGGCTGGTTAAATAAATATATACAAGTATCAGATGTAGAGTCTCCTCAGTTTAGGAGAAAGTGAGGACTGCAGATGCTGGAGATCAGAGCTGAAATTGTGTTGCTGGAAAAGCGCAGCAGGTCAGGCAGCATCCAAGGAGCAGGAGAATCGACGTTTCAGGCATGAGCCCTTCTTCATTCCTGAAGAAGGGCTCATGCCCGAAACGTCGATTCTCCTGCTCCTTGGATGCTGCCTGACCTGCTGCGCTTTTCCAGCAACACATTTTCAGCTCTCCTCAGTTTAGGCCACCGACTCTGTGCTGGCTGGTTAAACATACATAACCATGAGATATATAGTCTTCTTAGTTTAGGACACTGACTCAGTGCAGGCTGGTTAAATATATATAACCAGGAGATCTAGAGTCATATCAGTTTGGGTCACTGACTCTGGGCAGGTTGGTTACATAAACATATATAACGAGGAGATTTAGAGTCTTCTCAGTTTAGGGCACCGACTCTGTGCTGGTTGCTAAATATATATAAACATGAGATTTAGAGTATCCTCAGTTAAGGGCACTGACTCTGGGCTGGCTGGTCAAAAAAAATAACCAGGAGATTGAGAGGTTCCTCAGTTTAGGGAAATCACTCTGTGCTGGCCAGTTATTTAAATATATATAGCCATCAAATGCAGAGTCTCCTCAGTTTAGGGAACCGACTTGTGCTGGCTGGTAATATATATATACATAGCCAGGAGATGTAGAAGCTCCTCATTTTAGGGCACTGACTCTGGGCAGCCTGGTTAAAGAAATCTATATAAAATCAGGACTTTAGAGGCTCGCCAGTTTAGGGCACCGTCTCTGTGCTGGCTCGTTAAATATATATTACCAGAAGATATAGTCTATCTTCAGTTTAGAGTACTGACACTCTGCTGGCTGGTTACATAAATATTTGTAACCAGGTGATTTAGAGTCTAATCAGTTTAAGTCACTGACTCTGAGCTGGCTGGTTACATAAATATATATAACCAGGAGATATAGAGGCTCTTCAGTTTAGGGCACTGACTCTGTGCTGCATGGTTAAAGATATAAATATATATACAACCAGAAGATTGAGAGGCACCGCAGTTTAGAGCACTGACTGTGCGCTGGCTGGTTATACATACAGAACGAGGAGATTTAGAATCTCTTCAATTGAGGGCACTGATCCATGCTGGCTGGTCAAATAAATATATAACCTTCAGATCTAGAGTCTCCTGAGTTTAGGCCACTGACTCTGTGCTGGCTGGTTAAACATACATAACCACGAGATTTAGAATCTCCTCAGTTTAGGACACTGACTCTGGGCTGGCTGGTTAAATACATAGAACCAGGAGATTTAGTGTCTCGTCAGTTTTGACCAGAGTCTGTGTGTTGGCTGGTTAAATAAACTTATTTAACCATGAGATTTAGACTCTCTTCAGTTTAGGGCACTCACTCTATGCTGGCTGGTAGGAATATGAAACCAGGAGATTTAGAATCTCCTCAGTTTCGGGCACTGACTCTGCGATGGCTGGTTAAATAAATATACATAACAAGGAGATTTAGAGTCTTGTCAATTTAGGCCACTGACACGATGCTTGCCAGTTAAATAAATACATATAACCAGGACTCCTCAGTTCAGGGCACTGACTCTGTGCAGGCAGGTTAAATATATGTAACTAGGAGACTGAGAGTCTCCGCAATTTAGGGCACTGATTCTGTACTGGCTAGTTAAAGAAATATACAAAACAAGGAGATTTAATGTCTCCTCAGTTGAGGGCACTGACTCTGTGCGGGCTGGTTGAAGAAATATATGTAACCAGGAGATTCTGAATCTCCTCAGTTTCGGGCTCTGGATCTGTGCTGGCTGGTTAAATAAATATATAAAAACAGGAGATTTCGTGTCCCTCAGTTTAGGGCACTAACTCTTTCCTGGCTGGTTAAATAAATTATAAATAAGCTGGAAATATAGAGTCACCTCATTTCAGGGCACTGACACTGTGCTGGCTGGTTAAATAAGCATACATACCGAGGAGATTTAGAGACTCCTCAATTTAAGACACTGAATCTTTTGTTAGCTGGTTAAATAAATATATAACCAGGCGTTTTAGTGTGTCTCAATTAAGGGTGCTGGCTGGTTAAATATAGAAAAACAAAGAGATTTTAGAGTCTTCTCAGTTTGATCACTGACTCGGAGCAGAGGCCCATGAACAGAGCCCTGCGGGACCCCATTCAACACTGTCTTCCAGGCAGAATACACTCCATCTACAACCACTCTCTGCCTTCTGTCAGTCAATTCTCAATCCAGATAGCTAAATCTCCCTGTATCCCATACTTCCCGAAATTATGAATGGGGAACCGCATCAAATGCCTTGCTGAAAAACATATACAACACATCCACTGCTCGACCGTTTTAGAACTGTCTTGACACCTCCTCAAATAACTCAATAAGATTTGTGAGGCATGACCTGCCCCTCACAAAGCCATGCTGACTGCCATTAATCGCACTATGCTTTGCCAAATACTCATAAATCCTATCCCTCAGAATTATTTCCACAACTGTGTTGTGTCGAGTCTTAAACCAAATGTAAAATATAATAACTTAACCTATGCACTCCTCAACTCACTGCTATCCTTGTGCATGTCCAGCAGTCGCTTAAATGCCCCCAATGACTTCGTTTCCACCACTTCAGCTAGCAACGCATTCCATACATTCACAACTCTCTGCGTAAAGAACCTACCTCTGTTGTCTCCTTTATACCATCCTCCTAATTTTTTCAATCTATGACTTCTCATATCAGTCAATCCTGCCCTGGGGAAATGTCTCTGGCTAGTGGCTCTAACTATTCCTCTCATTATTTGGTATACCTCGATCAGGTCTTCTCTCTTCCTCTTTCTCTCCAGAGAGAAATGTCTGAGCTTATTCAACCTTTCTTCAAAGGGCAACACTCCAGTCCAGGCAGCATCCTGGTAAAGCTTATTTGCACCCTCTCCAAAGCCTCTGCATCTTTCCTATAGTAGGGCGACCAGAACTGTACACAGTATTCCAAGTGTGGTCTCACCAGGGACTTGTAGAGCTGCAGCAAAAAATCGCGATTCTTAAACTCTATGTCCCTGATAATGAAAGCCAAATCACCATATACTTTCTTAACAGCCCTATCCACTTGAGTGGCAACTTTGAGGGATCTATGTACTTGCACACACAAAAATCTCTATTTTTCCTCACTGCCAAGAATCATGTCTTTAATCCTATATTCAGCATTCTAGTTCGACCTTCCAAAATGCACCACTTCGCATTTATCCAGTCTGAAATCCATCTTCAATTTCTCAGCCCAGCTCTGCATCCTGTCTCTGTCGCGCTGCAGCCTGCAGTAAACCTCTATACTATTGGCGGCACCTCCAACCTTTGTGTCATCTACAAATTTACTAACCCACTGTTCAACCTCCTCATGCAAAGCATTTATAAAAACTACAAAGAGCAGAGGCCCAAGAACAGAGCCCGGTGGAAATCCATTCAGCACTGTCTTCCAGGCAGAATACTTTTCATCTGCAACCACTCTCTGCCATCTGTCAGCCAGTCAATCCTGAATCCAGATAGCGAAGTCTCCCTGTAACCAATGCTTCCTGACTTTATGAATGAGCCTATTATGGGGAACCCGGTCAAATGCCTTGCTGAAATCCATACACAACCCATCCACTGCTCGACCGTGATCGACCTTTCTTTACACCGCCTCAAATAACTCAATAAGATTTGTGAGGCATGACCTGCCCCTTAGAAAGCCATGCTTATTGCCTTTAATCACACTATGGTTTGCCAAACAGTCATACGTCCTATCCCTCAGAATTCTTTCCACAACTATGCTGATCACAGGCGTGAGACTGACTTGTCTGTAATTGCCAGAGATTTCCCTATTCCCTTTCTTGAACATTGCAACAACTTTCGCCTCCTTCCAATCCTCCGGTACGACTCCCGTGGAGATTGAGGAGGCAAAGATCATCACCAGTGACTTAGCTACCTCTTTTCTCGCTTCCCGAAACAGACTAGGATTAATCTGGCCTGGCCCTGGGGACTTATTAATCTTAGTGTTTTCCAAAATTTCTAGCACATCATCGGCATCAATATTGATCTGGTCAAATTTGTATGCCAGCTCCTCTAAGTTTTCATTTCCAACAAGTTTCCTTTCCTTGGTGAAAACGGAAACAGAAAAACTATTTAAGGCTTCGCCTATCTGCTCGGACTCAGCGCACACGTTCACTACGTTAACGCTGATCAGCCCTACCTTCTCCCTGATCATTATCTTATTCCTCAAGTATGAGTAAAACGCCTTTGGATTTTCCTTAATACTTCTTTCCAAGCCTTTTTCGTGCCCACTTCTGGCAGTCCTCAGTCCGTTTCTGAGTTTTGTTTTTAGCATGCCTCTATTCCCCTAAATAAACAGTCAAGAGTTTTAGAGTCTCCTCAGTCTAGGACAGTGACTCATTGCCGGCTGGTTGAATAAATATATATAACTAGGAGATTTATAGTATTCTCAGTTTAGGACACTGACTCTGTGCTGGCTGGTTAAATAAATACATATAACTGGGAAATTTGCAGTGTCTTCTGTTTAGGGCACTGACTCTGCGCTAGCTGGTTACATGTATTTAACCAGGAGATTTGGAGTCTACTCATTTTAGGACACTGTCTCTCTGGTAGCTGGTTAAATAAATTTATAGAAGCAGGAAATTTGGAGTCTCCACAGATTAGGGCACTGACTTTAGGTTTGCAGGTTGAATAAATATGTACAGCCAAGAGATTTATTGTCTCGTTACAGGTTGGTTTTATATATATACAAAACCAGGTGATTTAGAGTCTGCTCAGATTAGGGAACTGACTCTGCTGGCTGGGTACACAAATACATCTCACCAGGAGATTTTGTGTCTCCTCAGTTTCGGACACTGACTCGGTGCTGGCTGGTTAAACATGTATAAGCAGGAGATTTAGAGACTATTCAGCTTAAGTCACTGACTCAGTGCTGGATGATTGAATAAATATGTAAAATCAGGAGATTTGGAGTCTCCTCAGTTTAGGGTTCTGAGTCTGTGCTGGCTGGTCTAATATATAACCGAGAGTTTTAGAGTTTCCTCAGCTTAGCACACTGACTCTTTGCTGGTTGGTTAAATGCATATAACCAGGGTATATAGAGTTTCCTCAGTGCAGGACATTGACCTTGTGCTAGTTGGTTAAATATTAAAAAAGGAGATTTAGAGTATCATCAGTTTAGGGATCTGATTCTATGTTTGATGCTTAAATAAAAATTTATAACCAGGAGATTAAAGTCTCCTCAGTTTACGGCACTGACTCTGTGCCGACTGGTTAAATATATATAATCAGGAGATTTTTGAGTCTCCACAGTTTAGTGCACTGAGACTGTAGTGGCTCGTTAAATAAATATATTTAACCAGGAAGGCGTAGTGTCTCCTCAGTTTAGGGCAGTGATTCGGTACTGGCTGATTAAATAAAGAAAACCAGGGGATTTAGAGACTCCTCAGTTTGGGCCAGAGACTGTGTGTTGTCCAGTTAAAAAATAATATAACCAGGTGGTTTAGAGTCTCACCAGTTTAGGGCACTGAAACTGTGCTGGCTGGTTAAAAATACATATATAATCCCCAAAAAAATTAGGGTCTCCTCAGCTTAGCGCACTGACTATTTGTTGATTGTGGGCGGCACGGTGGCACGGTGGTTAGCACTGCTGCCTCACAGCGCCTGAGACCCGGGTTCAATTCCCGCCTCAGGCGACTGACTGTGTGGAGTTTGCACGTTCTCCCCGTGTCTGTGTGGGTTTCCTCCGGGTGCTCCGGTTTCCTCCCACAGTCCAAAAGATGTGCAGGCTAGGTGAATTGGCCATGCTAAATTGCCCATAGTGTTAGGTAAGGGGTAGATGTAAGGGTATGGGTGGGTTACGCTTCGGCGGGGCGGTGTGGACTTGTTGGGCCGAAGGGCCTGTTTCCACACTGTAAGTAATCTAATCTAAATATATATAACCAGGCGATATACAGTTAAATAAATATATTTAACCAAGAGATGTTGAGGTTCTTCAGTTTAGTGCTTTGAGTCTGTGTTGTCTAGTTAAATAAACATATGTAACCAGGAGATATACAGCCTCCACATTTCAGGGCACTGAGTCTGCGCTGCTGGTGAAATATATATTACCTGGAGATTTCGATTCTCATCAGTTTTAGGGCACTGACTCTGTGCTGGCTAGTTAAATAATTATGTATAACCAGGAGATTTAGAGTCTCGTCAGTTTAGGCCACTGACTCTGTGATGGCTAGTTGAATATATAAACCAGGAGATTTAGAGTCTGGAGATGTTGAGTGTCCTCAGTTTACGGCACTGACTTAGTACTTGCTGGTTAAATGTAAATAACCAGGTGATTTAGAGTCTCCTCGGTTTCGGGCACTGACTCTGTGCTAGCTGGTTCAATAAAAATACATATAACCATCAGATTTAGAGTCTCTCCAGTTTTGGGCGCTGAGTCCTTGCTGACTTGTTAAATAAACATATATAACCCATACATTGAGAGTATTATCATTTTAAGTCACTGACTCTCGGCTGGCTGGTTAAATTCACATCAAGAGGAGATTTAGAGTCTCCACAGTTGAGTGCACTGAAGGGGTACTGCCTGGTTAAATAAATATATATAACCAGGAGGTCTAGAGACTCCTCAGTTTAGGGCACTGACTCTGTGCTGGCTGAAAAAATAAATATATAATCAAGAGATTTATAGTCTCCTCAGTCTAGGGCACTAACTGAGTCATGGCTTGTTAAATATATACGACCAGAATATTTAGAGTCTCTGTATTGGCTGACTCTGTATTGGCTGGTTCAATATGTAAAACCAGGTGATTCGGGGGGCTACACAGTTTAGACTACTGACTCTTTGCTCGCTCTTTAAGTATACATAACCAGGAGATTAAATAAACATATATATCATGGTTAAATAAACACATATATCAAGGATTTTGAGAGTCTCCTTTGTTTAGAGCACTGACTCTGTCTTGGCTGGTTAAATAAATATATAATCAGGAGATTTATAGTCTCCTCAGTTTAGGACACTAACTGAGTGATGGCTTGTTAAATATCTACAACCAGAATATTTAGAGTCTCCTCAGTTTAGGGCACTTCATCTGTGCTGGCTGTTTAAATACATATAATAAAGATATTTAGAGACTGCTCAGTTTGGACCACAAACTCTGTGTTGTCTGGTTAAATAAATATATATAACCAGGTGACTTAAAGTCTCACCTAATTAGGGCACTGACTCTGTCTTGGCTGGTTAACCAAAACGTTTATATCCATTAAATCTAGGGTCTCATCATCTTAGCGCACTGAATTGAATCTTTGATGGTTTTTAAAATATATATACATATAACCAGGAGACATAGAGTCCTCAGTGTAGGGCACTGACACTGTGCTGGTTGGTTAAATATATATAACCAGAAGATTTAGAGTATCCTCAGTTTAGACTGCGGACTCTGTTCATGCTGGTTAAATAAATATATGAATAACCAGGAAGTTTATATGTAGCCAAGCGATATAGTATCTCCTCAGATTAGGGCACTGACTCTGCCAATGTTGATTAAATATATATAACTAAGAGATTTAGAGTCTCCCCTGTTTATTGCACTGACTCTCTGCTGGCTGGTTAAATAAATATATATAACCAGGAGTTTTAGAGTCTCCTCAGTTTAGGGCACTGATTCTCTGCTGGCTGGTTATATAAATATACATATAACCAGGAGATTCAGAGCCTCCTCAGTTTAGGCCGACAGTCTCCTCACTTTAGGGAACTGTCTCTGTATTGATTCGTTAATTATATATAACCAGGAGATTTAAGAGACTCCTCCGTTTAAGACACTGTGCTGGTTAGTTAATTATATATAACCAGGAGATTTAGAGTCTACTCAGCTTAGGATAACGACTCGCAGTTAGCTGGTAAAATAAATATATATAAACTGGGCAATAGCTTCTCCGCTTTTTCGAGCATTGACTCTGTGCTGGCTGGTTAAATTAATACATATAACCAGGAGATTTACAGTCTCCTCCGTTTAGGGCACTGACTCTGTTCTGGCTGATTAAATAGATATAACCAGAAGACTTAGTGTCTCCTCAGTTTAGGGCACTGACTCTGTACTTGCTGGTTAATTATATGTAACCAGGAGATTTAGAGATTCCTCAGTTTAGGGCTCTGACTCTATTCTGGCTGGTCAAATATATATATAACCAAGAGATTTAGAGTCTCCTCTGTTTATAGCACTGAGTGTGTGGTGGCTGGTTAAATAAATGCATATAACGGGGACGTTAAGTGTCTCCACATTTTAGGACACTGTGTTTGTTTTGGCTAGTTAATTTAATATCTATAACCAGAAGATTTCGAGTGTCCCCTGTTTAGGGCACTGACTCTGTGCTGGTTGGTTAAATAAATATGTATATAACCAGGAGATTTAGAGTCTCCTCAGTTAAGGGCACTGATTCTGTGCTGGCTGACAAAATAAATGCCAATAAACTGGACATTTAGCTTCTCCACTGTTTAGGGCAATGACATTGTGCTGGCTGGTTTAATAAATATGTATAACCTGGAGATTTAGAGTCTCATCAGCTTAGGGTACAGACACTGTGCAGGTTGTTTAAATAAATATATACAACTGGGAGATTTCGAGTCTTTTTAGTTTAGGTCACTGACTCTGTGCTGGCTGGTTAAATATACATAACCAGAAGATTTAGAGACACGGCAGTTGACGGAAATGACGCTGGGATGGCTGATTAAATAAATTAACATAAACAGGAGATTTGCATTCTCCGCATTTTAGGTCACAGACTCCATGCTGGTTGTTTAAATAAATATATCCAGCTAGGAGATTTAGAGTCCTTTCAGTTTAGGGTACTTACTCTGTGCTGGTGGTTAAATATGCATAACTGGCAGATTTAGAGACTCCTCAGTTTAGGGCACTGACTCTGGTCTGGCAAGCTAAATAAATATATATAACCGGGATATTTAGTGTCTCCACCGTTTAGGGCACAGACACTGTGCTGTTCTGTTAAATAAATTTAGATGATGAGAAGATTTAGACTCTCCTCAGTTTAGGGTACTGACTCTGTGCTGGCTGGTTAAATAAATATATACAAACAGGAGATTTAGAGACTCCTCAGTTTCGGGCACTGACTCTGCTGGCTGGTTAAATAAATACATAAACTGGACATTTAGCTTCTCCTCTGCAGTTGAGAGCACTGACTATGAGTTGGCTGGTTAAATTAATATATATATAACCAGTTAATTTGGAGTCTCCTCAATTTAGGGCACTGACTCTGTGCTGGCTAGTTAAATATATATAACCGGGAGATTTAAAATCTCCTCAGTTTAACCCAATTAGTCTGTGCTGGCTGGTGAAATATACATAACCAGATTTAATATCTGCTCAGTTCAAGCACAGAGTTTGTGCTGGCAGGTTAAATAAAGACAGAAAAGCAGGAGATTTAGATTCTCCTCAGTTTAGAGCACTGACACTGTGCTGGCTGTTTAAATATATATAACCAGGAGATTTAGGGTCTTCTCAGTTTCGGGCACTGCCTCTGTGCTGGCAGCTTAAATAAATATACATAACCGGGATATTTAGTGTTTGTTCAGTTTTGAACACAGACTCTGGGGTCTTTCATCAAAGAAATGTATATAAGCATGAGATGTAGTGTCCCCTCAGTTTAGGGCATTGTCTCTGTGCTGGCTGGTTAAATAAATATATTTAGCCAGGACATTTAGAGTCTCTTCAATTTAGGGCAAAGACGCTGGCTGGTTAAATAAATAGATATATAACTAGGAGTTTTAGAGTCTCCTCTGTTTAGGGCACTGACTCTGTGCTGGCTGGTTAAATATATATATAACCAGGAAATTTAGAGTCTCCTCAGTTTAGGGCACTGACTCTGTTCTGGCTGGTAAAATACATATAAACTGAAGATTTATAGCGTCCACAGTTAAGGGCACTGAGTTGGTGCTGGCTGGTTAAATAAATATATATAAAACCAGGAGTTCTGGAGTATCCTCAGTTTAGGACACTTGCCTCGTTTCTGGCTGGTTAAGTATATATAAGCAGGAGCTTTAAAGTCTCCTCAGTCTCACATGGGGAACCATTTCTAATGCCTTACTGAAGTCCATATAGATCACATCTACCGCTCTGCCCTTATCAATCCTCTTTGTTACTTCTTCAAAAAACTCAATCAAGTTTGTGAGACATGATTACCCACGCACAAAGCCTTGTTGACTATGCCAGATCAGTCCTTGCCTTTCCAAATACATGTATATCCTATCCCTCAGGATTCCCTCCAATAACTTGCCATCCACTGACATCAGGCTCACTTGTCAATAGTTCCCTGGCTTGTCCTCACCCTCCCTCTTAAAGAGTGGCCACACGTCAGCCAAACTCCAGTCTTCCAGTTCCTAACCTGTGACTACCAATGATACAAATATTTCAGCAAGAGGCCCCACAATCACTTTTCTAGCTTTCCACAGAGATCAAGGTACACCTGATCAGGTCCTTTGGGTTTATCCACCTTTATGCGTTTCAAGACATCCAGCACTTACTCATCTGTTATTTGGACATTTTGCAAGGTGTCACCATTTACTTCCCTGCAGTCTATATTGTCTATATCCTTTTCCACAGTAAATACAAGTTTAGTATCTCCCCCATTTTCTGCGGCTCCACAAAACTGTGGCTTTGCTCATCTTTGAGGGGCCCTAGTTTCTCCTTAGTTACCCATTTGTGCTTATCGTATTTGTAAAAACACTTTGGATTCGGCTTAAATCTTTTTGCCAAAGCTATCTCATGGCCCTTTTTGCCCTCCTGATTTCTCACGTAATTTTACTCCTCCTGCCTCGATACTCTTCTAAGGATCCATCCGATGTATCTTGTCTATACCTTACATATGCTTCCTTCTTTTTCTTAAGCAAACCCTCAATTTCTTTAGACACACAGCATTCCGTATACCTACCAGCCTTTCCTTTCACCCTAACAGGAATATAGTTTACCTGGATTCTCGTTATCTCATTTCTGAATTCTTCCCATTTTCCAGCCGTACTTTTCCTGCGAACATCTGCCCCAAATTAACTTTCAAAAGCTCTTGCCTAATATACCGTCAAAATTAGCTTTTTCCAATTTAGACCTTCAACGTTTAGAACTGGTCTGCCCTTTTCCAGCACTATTTTGAATCTAATGGAATTATGTTCGCTGACCCCAAAGTGTTCCCCCACTAAAACCTTAGTCACCTGCCTTGCCTTAATTCCCAAGCGTAGGTCAGGTTTTGCAGCTTCTCTAGTAGGTACATCCGCATACTTAATCAAACATTTTATTGTACACACTTAGCAAATTCCTCTTCATCTGAACCTTTTTCACTATGGCAGCCCGAGCCTATGTTTGGAAAGTTAACATCCCCAACCATAACCACCCTATTATTCTTACAGATAGCTGAGATTTCCTTTCAAATTTGATTCTCAATTTCCCTCTGACTATTAGGAGGACTATAATGCAATCCCAATAACGTGATCACTCCTTTCCTATTTCGTGGTTCCAACCAAAAAGCTTCCCAGGATGTATTTCCAGGAATATCCTCCCTCAGCACAGCTGTAATGCCAGTCCTTATCAAAAACGCCACTCCCCATACTCTATTGCCTCCTTTTCTATCCTTCCTGTAGCATTTGCATCCTGGAATATTAAGCTGCCATTCCTACCCATCCCTGAACCTTTTTTCTGTACTTGCTATGATATCCCAGTCCTATGTCCCTAACCAACCCCCTTATGTAATTTGTCTTCCTTTTTGGCCTCTTGCATTGAAGTAAATGCAGTTTAATTTATCCGTCCTACCTTGGTCTTGCTTTGTCCCTGGTTGGCTTAACTGTTTGAGTCGCCTTTGTTCTCAACTGTATACCCGTCTCAGATTGAAATCTTTCCACACTATCTCCCTGGATCCCACACCCCACCTTGCTAGATTAAATCCTCCCGAGCAGCTCATGCAAATCTCCCTGCCAGTATGTTAGTCCCCTTCTCATTAGGGTGCACTTCTTCCTTCTTGTACATGTCACTTCTACCCCAAAACATCTTCCAATGATCCAAAAATATGAATCCTGCCCCCGTACATCAGCTCCTCAGCCATGCATTTTCCCACCTCCATCTTGGATTGCCCAGAATCGATTTGAGCCACATCAATTGCATCATTGAACGTGCTACTAATAAAACCATTGAAAAATTCCTGCAAGAAAGGGATGCCATTCACAAACTGTGCCAGCTATCCTCACAAACATCTGCACAGTTTTATCTGTCCCCCTTCTGGCTGTCAATTTGCACATTTGCTTCACAGAAAATAATCCTTTTTCTGTCTTGATTGCTTGATTTGTATTGACCAAAATAAACTCTCAAGCAGAACATTCCAGATTCCTAATTATTTAATACAGAAAAAAAATGTCCACATGTTCCCATTGCTTATTTAACCAATTCCAGTAAATAAATACTTTCTGTTTCCCAATTCATTCCCCAGTGGGAATGGTTTTTACCCAATGTAATCTGGGTTGAGATAATGGATGCAATAAATTCTGAAAATATTATATGTTATTTACTCAATTTTAGAACTGGCCACCTTCACTATGCACAGAATAATCAAGAAAATTGAAATATTCCAATGAATACAATCAAGTGAATTTAAGGACAGTATTGATGTAATCTTGCTTGCATTTACTTGGCCCTACATTCTTTGCGGTTGGTAATGCAGAAATTTTCTGCACTCAATTCCAATATTAACTCATCTTGATTTTAACACTTTGAGGTTCGAGTACTTAAGCAGTTTGTTCTGTAAGTGGGAGTGAGGCCTAAATGTCAATCGCAGTACAAGTTTCTACAACCTTGTGCACATGATTGACAACACATCTGCAAGCATCCTATGTGATGCAAACTTCAAAAGATTTAATTACCAGCACCTCTAGGTCCCTGCGTTCTACAATACTATTCAAGGCCCTATTATTAGTCTTATAAGCCCACCCCTTGTTTGTTATACCAAAATGAAATACCTTGCATTTATCCAAATTGAAGTCTATTTGCCAGTTTTCATGTCATAGAACATAGAACATTGAACAATACAGCACAGAACAGGCCCTTCGGCCCACGATGTTGTGCCGAACTTCTATCCTAGATTAAGCACCCATCCATGTACCTATCCAAATGCCGCTTAAAGGTCGCCAATGATTCTGACTCTACCACTCCCACGGGCAGCGCATTCCATGCCCCCACCACTCTCTGGGTAAAGAACCCACCCCTGACATCTCCCCTATACATTCCACCCTTCACCTTAAATTTATGTCCCCTTTTAACACTCTGTTGTACCCGGGGAAATAGTTTCTGACTGTCTACTCTATCTATGCCTCTGATCATCTTATAAAACTCTATCAAGTCACCCCTCATCCTTCGCCGTTCCAACGAGAAAAGACCGAGAACTCTCAACCTATCCTCGTACGACCTATTCTCCATTCCAGGCCACATCCTGGTAAATCTTCTCTGCACCCTCTCCAAAGCTTCCACATCTTTCCTAAAGTGAGGCGACCAGAACTGCACACAGTACTCCAAATGTGGCCTATCCAAAGTCCTGTACAGCTGCAACATCACTTCACGACTCTTGAATTCAATCCCTCTGCTAATGAACGATAATACTCCATAGGACTTCTTACAAACTCTATCCATCTGAGTGGCAACTTTCAAAGATCTATGTACATAGACCCCAAGATCCCTCTGTTCCTCCACCTGACTAAGAACCCTACCATTAACCCTGTATTCCGCATTCTTATTTGTTCTTCCAAAATGGACAACCTCACACTTGGCAGGGTTGAACTCCATCTGCCACTCCTCAGACCAGCTCTGCATCATATCGAAGTCCCTTTGCAAACGACAAATGCCCTCCTCACTATCCACAACTCCACCTACCTTCGTATCATCTGCAAATTTACTGACCCACCCTTCGACTCCCTCATCCAAGTCATTAATAAAAATTACAAACAGCAGAGGACCAAGAACTGATCCCTGCGGAACTCCACTTGTAACTGGGCTCTAGGCTGAATATTTACCATCTACCATCATTCTCTGACTTCGACCAGTTAGCCAGTTTTCTATCCAATTGGCCAAATTTCCCTCTATCCCATGCCTCCTGACTTTCCACATAAGCCTACCATGGGGAAACTTATCAAATGCCTTACTAAAATCCATGTACACTACATCCACTGCTCTACCCTCATCCACATGCTTGGTCACCTCCTCGAAGAATTCAATAAGACTTGTAAGGCAAGACCTACCTTCACAAATCCGTGCTGGCTGTCCCTAATCAAGCAGTGTCAACATTAATCATTAATCAACATTTTATCAATATCCCTTTGTAATCTGAGAAATCCTTCTTCAGTGCTATTATGACTTCAATTTTAGTGTCATCGTACAACTGCTAACTGCCCTTTTTGTACATTTAGGGATGAGATAGATAGATAGACAGACAGAAAAACCTTCAGATAGATTGATTATTGATCAGCCAGGGAATCGAGGATTATAGAGGAAGAGCAGAAAAGTGGAAATGTTGGATCAGGCATAATCCTACTGAGTGACAAAGATGCTCAAGAGGCTGAATCCTATTTCTTATGGATTTATGTCATAATAATGTACAGCAAATAATATGTTAGAACATTATCATAGACCACAATAATGTACAGTATTATTTTAATATGGAATATTTAAAATATTTTAATTACAGTTACTGACATGAACACTCTAGAGTTTAGGAACACTCAGATACTAATATTGTAGTGCTGATTAATATTTCTTTGAGACATTAGCAATAATGTACAAAACGGTTATTGTTCACAATTTTGCATGTAAGAATTATAATTGTGTTCAATGCCACTGCTACTTCTGCTGGTTAAGTACGTTCTTTAAAATAATTACACAATCACTAATACAAGTAGTAGACAGCTTTACTAATATCAGTTATTACTTATTACTAGCACTAAAATAATGCAGTGTTGTTAATGAAATGATAACTGTCATTAATAGCACCAAAAATAATTTAGTGTTGTTAACGAAATAATAACTGTCAGTCGTCATGACATATAAAGCCATATACTCAGTTCTTATTATCACAGTCTCACACAATCTGGCACTTTGCTCAGAATCCATATTTTACAGTTTGGATTCCCCAGAGCCACCGACAGTTGATTCACTCCAAATGACAAGTTATCACCACTTTGAGTAAGATCCATCATTGACTAAAGCGCCATGAGAGCAGAGATGAGATCCTAAGTCCCAGATAGAGGGCGGCACGGTGGTACAGTGGTTAGCACTGCTGCCTCACAGCGCCTGAGATCCGGGTTCAATTCCCGCCTCAGGCGACTGACTGTGTGGAGTTTGCACGTTCTCCCCGTGTCTGCGTGGGTTTCCTCCGGGTGCTCCGGTTTCCTCCCACAGTCCAAAGATGTGCAGGTCAGGTGAATTGGCCATGCTAAATTGCCCATAGTGTTAGGTAAGGGGTAAATGTAGATGTAGGGGTATGGGTGGGTTACGCTTTGGCGGGGCGGTGTGGACTTGTTGGGCCGAAGGGCCTGTTTCCACACTGTAAGTAATCTAATCTAATCTGACACGGACTTCTTTCAGATTACACTCCTGTTTGTCTCTGTACCATCCTGCTGATCGTAAGCATCTATTTCATCTTTCAGATATCATTCCTGCTTTTCCCAGTAACATTCTGCGGACCATAAACAACTGTTACCTCTCCCAGATTTCACTCCTGCTTAACTCTGTATCATCCTGCAGACTATAAACAATATTACCTCGTTCAGAATTCACTCCTGCTGCTCCCTATACCATTCTGCAGATCATACAACACTATTAACTCTTCCAGAATTTTTTTCCAGCCAGTGTCTTAAATGTTCT
Organism: Chiloscyllium punctatum; assembly: GCF_047496795.1. Taxonomy (NCBI): domain Eukaryota; kingdom Metazoa; phylum Chordata; class Chondrichthyes; order Orectolobiformes; family Hemiscylliidae; genus Chiloscyllium; species Chiloscyllium punctatum. The sequence goes on from NC_092778.1 coordinate 28,094,545, forward strand.
GCACATTATAAACAGTTATTTCCTCTTTCAGATTTCACTTCTGATTGTCTCTGTACCATCCTGCAGATTCAAAAAGCTATTACCTCTTCCACATTTCATTCCTGCATGTGTCTTTACCATCCCACAGAACATAAACAACTATTACCTCTTCCAGATATCATTCCTCTTTGACTCTGTAACATAAACTATTACCTCTTCCAGATATCATTCCTCTTTGACTCTGTAACATAAACTATTACCTCTTCCAGAATCAAATTCTGCTTGTCGCTGTAACGTCCTGCAGACCATAAACAACGATTACCTCTTCCAGATGTCAATCCTGCTTGTCTCTGTAACACTCTGCAGATGATAAACTATTATCTATTCCAGAATTCATCCCTGCTTGCCTCTGTAGCATGCTATAGAACATGCCCAACGATTACCTCTTCCAGATTTGTCTCCTGCTTGTCTCTGTACCAACCTGCAGACCATAATCAACGATTACCTCTTCCAGATTTCATTCCTTCTTGTGTCTGTAACATCCTGAAGACAATAAACAACTGTTACCTCTTCCAGATTTCACTCCTGCTTGTCTCTGTAACATCCTGCAGTCCATTAAAATCTATTAACGCTTACAGATTTCATTCCAGCTTATCTCTGTACCATCGTTCATATCAAAAAAACAATATTACCTCTTCCAGAACTCATTCCCGCTTATCTCTGTAACATCCTGCAGATCATGACCAAGAATTAGCTCTTCCAGATGTCATTCCTGTTTGTCGCTGCACCATCCTGCAGACCATAAACAATTATTACCACTTCCAGATTTCGTTCGTGCTTGTATCTGTAACATCCATCATACAATAAACAACTATTGCCTCTTACACACTTCATTCCTGCTTTACTCCGTAGAATCCTGCAGTACATAAACAGCTAACACCTCCTCCAGACTTCACGCCTGCTTGTATCTACAACATCATGCCGGTAATAAGCTATTACCTCTTCCAGGTTTAATTCCTGCTTGCCTCTGTAGATGATGCAGATAATGAACAGATATTACCAATTCTTGATTTCTCTCCTGCTTGTCTCTCTACCAAGCTTCCGGACCATAAACAACCATTACCACTTCCATATTTCATTCCTGCCTCCCCCGTAACATTTTGCATTCCATAAATAAGTAAAACCTCTTCTATAATTCATTCCTACTTGGCCCTGTAGCATCCTGCAGACCAAGAACAACTATTACCTCGACCACATTTCACTCCTGCTTGCCTATTCACCATCCCGAAACTCATAAAACATTATTAACGCTGCCAGAAATCATTCCAACTTCTCGCTGTAGCACCCCTCACACCAAGAATTTTTTTTCTGTTCCACATTTCACTCCTACATGTCTCTGTATCATCAGACAAACTATAAACAACTGTTATCTATTCCAGATTTCACTCATGCTTGTCTCTGTAGCATCCTGCAGACAGTAAACAACTATTAACACTTTCAAATTTCACTCCTGCTCATCTATGTACTATCATGCACATCATTTCTGCTTGTCTCTGTAGCACCCCACAGAGAATAAAAAACTGCTCCCACTTCCGGATTTCACTCCTGCGTGTCTCTGTAATATCCTGCATTCCATTAAAAAACTATTAACTCATCCAGATTTCACTCCTGCTTATCTCTGTACCATAGTGCACACCAAAAGCAATTATTACTTCTACCAGAATTCATTCATGCTTGTCTCTGTAAGATTCTGCAGACCATGAATAACGATTACCTCTTCAAGATTTCAATCCCATTTTTATCTCTACCGCCCTGAAGATCATAGATAACTACTACCTCCTCCAGATTTCATTCCTTGTACCTGTAACATGCGGCAGACCATAAACAACCATTGCCTCTTATATATTTCACTGCTACTTGTATCTGTAGCATCCTGCAGATTATGTAAACAAATATTACCTCATCCAGTTTCCACTTCTGTTTGTCTCTGTAACATTCTGCAGATGATATCCTATTACCTCTTCCAGGTATCATTCCTACTTGTCTCTGTAGCATGCTACAGACTATGAACTACTATTACCTTTTCAAGATGTGTCTCCTGCTTGTCTTTGTACCATCCTGCAGATCATAAATAACTATTGCCTCTTTCAGATTTCTTTCTTGGCTGGCTATGAAACATTCTGCAAGCAATAAACAAGTAATACCTCTTAGAGAATTCATTCCTCCTTATCCCTGTATCATCCTTTAGACCATTAACAACAACTACCACTTCCTATTTTCGCTACTTTCTGTCTCTGGATCTTTCTGCAGACCATAAACAAATATTACCTCTTCCAGATTTGTCTCCTGCTTGATTCTGTACCATCCTGCAGACCATAAACAAGTAATACCTCTACCGGAATTCATTCCTGCTTGGCCCTGTAGCATCCTGCAGACCAGGAACAATTATTACTTTTTCCGGATTTCACTCCTGGTTGTCTCTGTAACATCCTGCCGTCCATTAAAAACTATTAACTCTTATAGATTTCATTCCAGTTTATTTCTGTACCATCGTTCACGTAAAAAACAATTATTACCTCTTTCAGAATTCATTCCCGCTTATCTCTGTAACATCCTGCAGATCATAAACAAGGAGTATTTCTTCCAGCTTTCATTCCTGCTTGTTTCTGTAACATCCGGCAGACCATAAACAACAACTGCCTCTTATACCTTTCATTCCTGCTTTCCTCCGTAGAATCATGCAGTTCATAAACAGCTATCACTGCCTCCAGACTTCACTCCTGCTTGTATCTGTAACATCCTGCTTATTGTAAATAACTATTACCTCTTCCATATTTCACTGCTGCGTGGCTCTGTAACATCCTGCAGATCATAAACTGTTACCTCTTCCAGATTTCATTTCTGCTTGTCTCTCTACCAAGCTTCTGGACCATAAACTACTATTACCACTACAAGCTTTCATTCCTGCAAATCCCTGTATCATTTTGCAGACCATAAACAAGTAATACCTCTTCCAAAATTCATTCCTGCAACCTGCAGACCAAGAACAACTATTACATATTTCAGATGTCATTCCCTCTTTACTATCCCACATGTCATAAAACAATGTTAATTCAATTAGAATGAATTTCAGCTTGTCTCTGTAGCATTGCGCAGACCATGAAAATTTTTTATCTGTTCCACATTTCACTCCTACATGTCTCTGTATCATCCGACAGACCATAAACAAATGTAACATTCTGCAGAATATAAACAAGTAATACCGCTTCCAGAATTCATTCCTGCTTATCCCAGCAATATCCTATAGATCATTATCAAATGTTACGTCTTCCAGATTTCACTCCTAATTGTCTCTGTACAATCCTACAGATTATGAAAAGCTACTTAGTCTTCCAGAATTCATTCCTGCTTGACTCTGTAGCATCCTGCACACCATAAACAAATCATTGACAAATCTTACTGCTTCGAATTTCACTCCTGGTTGTCTCTGTACCATTCTGCAAACCATAAACAACTATTGCCTCTTTCAGATTTCAGTTAAGTTTGTCTCTGAAATGTCCTTCAGTCCACAAACAGCTATTACCTCTTCCAGATTTCACTCCTGCTGGAATCGGTACAATCCTGCACATTATAAGCATCTATTACCTCTTCCAGTTACCACTCCTGCTTGTCTCTGTACAATCCTGCAGATCATAAACATCTATTACCTCTTCCAGACTTCATTGTTGCTGACCCTGTAACATTGTGCAGACAATAAACAAGTAATACTGTTTACAGAATTCATTCCTGCTTATTCCTGTCGCATCCGTTAGACCACTAACAAATATTACATTTTTTTCTAATTTCTCTACTGTTTGTCACTGTATCATTCTGCAGACCATAAACAAATATTACCTCTTCCAGAATTATCTCCTGCTTATCTATGCACCATCCTGCAGACCATAAACAACCATTACGTCTTCCAGAATTCATTTCTACTTGTCACTCTCACATCCTGCAGACCATAAACACCTATTACCTCTTCCAGACTTCACTCTTACTTATCTCTGTAGCATGCCGGAGACCATGAACACCCATTACCTCTTCCGAATTTCTCTCTTATTTGTCTCTGTACCATCCTGCAAAACATAAACAACTATTACCTCTTCCAGATTTGTCTCCTGCTTGTCCCTGTACCATCCTGCAGACCATAAAGAACTGTTACCTCGTCCAGATTTCACTGATGTTTGTCTCTGTAATGTCCTGCAGACCATAAACAACTATTACCTCTTCGAAATTTCACTCTTACTTGTCTCTGTAACATGCTGCTGACGATAATCTATTATCTCAACCAGAATTCATTCCTGCTTGTCCCTGTAGCATGCTGGAGAGCATGAACATCCACTACCTCTTCTGAATTTCTCTCCTGTTTGTCTCTGTGCCATCCTGCAAAACATAATCAACTCTTGTCATTTACACATTTCACTCTTGCTTGTACTTGTAGCATCCCACAGTCCATAAAAAACATTTACCTCTTCCAGAATTCATTCCTGCTTCTCTTTGTATCATGCTGCAGAAAATGAACAAATATTACCTCTTCCAGATATGTCTCCTGCTTGTCTCTGTACCATCTGGCAGACAATATACAAGTATTACCTCTTCCAGATTTCATTCCTTCCCAGCCCTGTAACATTCTGCAGACCTTAAACAAGTAATACCTCTTTCATAATTCATTCCAGCATATCCCAGTAGTATCCTATAGATCATTAACAAATGTTACCTCTTCCAGATTTCACTCCAAATTGTCTCTGCACCATTCTACAGATCATAAAAAGCAATTAACTCCTCTAGAAATCATTCCTGCTTGACTCTGTAGCATCCAGAAATCCATAAGCAACTAGTGCCTCTTCCAGATTTCGCTTATGTTTGTCTCTGTAACACCCTGAAGACCGCAAACAAGTATTCACTCTTCCAGATTTCATTCCTGCTTGTCTCTGAACCATCCTGCAATGCATAAACAAATGTTACCTCTTCCAGATTTCATTCCTGCTTGCATCTGTAACATCCTGAAGACCATAAACAACTAATATCTCTTCCAGACTTCACTCCTGTTTCTCCCTATAACATTCTGCAGTTCATAAACAGCTGTTACCCCTTCTAGATTTCAATCCTGCTTGTCTCTGTAATACACTGCCGTCCATTAACAACTGTTACCTCTTCCAGATTTAATTCCTGCTTGTCTGTGTACCATCCTGCACATCAAAAACAAATATTACCTCTTGAATATTTCGTTCTTACTTGTCTCTGTAATATGCTACAGATTATACACAACTATTACTTCTTGCAGATTTCATTGCTGCTTCTCTGTGTAACGTCCTGCAGACTATAAATAACTATTACTTCTGCCAGATTTCACTCCTGTTTGTCTCTGTACCATTCTGCAGACCGGAAACATCTATTATCTCTTCCAGCTTTCATTCCCGCTTTTCCCAGTTAAATCCTGCAGACCATGGATAACTATTATTTCTTCCAGATCCCACTCCTGCTTGTCTCTATACCATTCTGAAGGTCTTTAAAAATCGATGAACTCTTCCAGAATTCATTCCGGCCTGTCTCTGTAATACACTGCATATTTTTTACAACTATTTTCTCTTCGACATTTTACTCTTGCTTGTCTGTGAAACATCCTGAAGATTATAAACATCTATTACCTCTTCCAGATATCATTTCTACACGTGTCTGTACCATCCTGCAGTGCACTGGATGGCACGGTGGCTCAATGGTTAGCACAGAGACCTGGGTTCAACCCCCACCTCGTACAACTGTCTGTGGAGTTTGCACATTCTCCCCGTGCCTGTGTGGGTTTCCTCCAGGTGCTCCTGTTTCCTCCCACAGTCCAAAAAAGTGCAGGTTATTGAATTGGCCATGTTAAATTGTCTGTCGTGTTCGGTGGATTAGTCAGTGGTAAATATAAGGGGAAGGGTTTCTCATCGGAGGGTCGGTGCGGACTTGTTGGGTCGAAGGGCCTGTTTCCACACTGTGGGTCATCTAATCTAACTATTAACAACTATTACCTCTTCCAGATTTCACTCCTGTTTGACTCTGTACCATCCTGTAGACTATTAACTACTATTAAATCTTCCAGATTTCACTCCGGATTGTCTCTGTACCATCCTGCAGATCATGAAAAATCTATTATCTCTTCCAGAATTCATTCCTACTTGTCTCTGTAGCATCCTGCAGGCCACGAACAGTTATTGTCTCAGCCCGATTTCTTTCCTGCTTGTCTCTGAAGCATCCTACAGACCTTCAACAACCATTACCTCTTCCAGATTTCATTCCTGCTTTTCTTTGTGACATCCTGCCGACTATAAACAACTATTAATCCTACCAGATTTCACTCCTGTTTGTCTCTGTACCGTCCTGCAGACCGAAAACATCTATTACCTCTTCCAGATTCCATTGCTGCTATTCCCAGTAACATCCTGCAGACCATGAACAACTATTACTTCTTCCAGATTCCACTACTGCTTGTCTCTATGCCATCTTGCAGATCATTAAAAAAAACTATTAACTCTTCGAGAATTCATTTCAACCTGTCTCTGTAATATCCTGCATATTATAGACAACGATTCACTCTTCCAGATTTCATTCCTGCTTGTCTCAGAACCATCGTGCAGTCCATAAACAACGATTAACTCTTTTAGATTTCATTCTTGTTTGTCTTTATGACTTCCTGCAGATCATAAATAACTATTATCTCTTCCGGATTACACTCCTGCTTGTTCCTGCAACAACCTGTAGACCAGAAACACCGAATACGTCTTTCAGATTTCACTCCTGCTTCTCCCTATAACATTCTGCGATCCATAAACAACTGTTGCCTTCTCCAGATTTCAATCCTGCTTGTCTCAGTGATACACTTCAGTCCATAAACAAATAATCCCTCTTCCAGATTTCGTTCCTGCTTACCTCTGTACCATTCTGCACATCAAAAGCAAATGTTGCCACTTGTAGATTAATTCCGGCTTGTCTCTGTAAAATCATGCATCCATGAAAAAAACTATTACCTCTTCCAGATTTCTCTAGTGCTTATCTCTGTACGATCCTGTAGACCATTAACAAATATTAAATCTTTCAGATTTCACGCCTACATTCTCTGTAACATCCTGCAGATAATACAGAGCTATTAATTCTTTCAGAATTCATTCCTGCTTGTCTCTGTCGCATCCTTACGACCATGAACAACTTTTACCTCTTAAATAAATTCACTCCTGCTTGCCTCTGCACCATTCTGTAGAACATAAACAACTATTGCCTCTGCCAGATTTCACATCTGCTTGTCTCTGTAAGATCCTGCAGATCTTAAACATCTATTAACTCGATCAGACTTCATTCCTGCTTGCCTCTGAAGCATCCTGCAGACGATAACCAACCATTACCTCTTCCAAATTTCATTCTTGCTTGTCTCTGAAACATTCAGCAGTCCATTAAAAACTATTAACTCTTCCAGATTTCAGTCCTGCTTACCTGTTTCTACACTGTAATGTAATGTAATCTAAATCTAATCTAATCTAAACCTCTGTACCACGGGCACATCAAAAACTATTACTACCTTTCCAAAATTCATTCTGGTTTGTCTCTGTACCATCGTGCAGTCCATAAACAATTTTAACCTCTTACAGATTTCATTACTGCTTGTATCTGGAACATCCGGAAGACCATGAAGATCTATTACCTCTTACACATTCCAACCTGTTTGTCTCTTTAGCATCCTGCAGTCCATAAACAGCTATTACCACTCCAGACTTCCCTCCTGCTTGTCTCTGTAACATCCTGCAGATTATGAACAACTATTAACTCTACCAGATTTCACTCTTCCTGTCTCTGTAACATTCTGCAGTTGATAACCATTACCTCTTTTAGAATTCATTTCTGCTTCTCACTGTAACATACTGCAGACCACAAACAACTATTACCTCTTGCAGATTTCACTCCTGCTTGTCTCTGTAACATCCTGCAGTCCATAAACAAGTATTACCTCTTCCAGAGTTCACTGCTGCGTGCCTCTCAGCATCCTGCAATCATAAACTATGCCCTGTTCCAGATGTCATTCCTGCTTGTCCCTGTAGCATGCTGTAGACCAGGAACAACTATTACCTCTTCCGGATTTCTCTCTTGCTTGTCTCTCTACCACCCTGCAGGCCACAAACAAGTAATACCCCTTTCAGATTTCATTCCTGCTTGTCTCTGCAGCATCCTGCAGACCATAAACGATTATTACATGTTCCAGATTTCACTCCTACATGTATCTGTTCATTACTACAGAACACAAACAACTCCTACTACTTGCGGATTTTACTCCTGCTTGTCTCTGTAACATCCTGCAGTCCATTAAAAACTATTACCTCTTCCAGATTTCACTCCTGCTTGTTTCTGTAACATCCTGTAGACTATAAACAATTACCCCTGTTTCAGATTTCATCCCTGATTGTTTCTGTAATATCCTGCAGACTATAAGCAACTATTAGTTCTTCCAGATTTCACACTTTGTCTCTGCACCATCATGCACACCGTAAACATCTATTATCTCTTCCAGATTTCATTCCTGATTTTCCTTGCAACATCCTGCAGACGATAAACAACTACTACCTCTTCCAGATTTCACTCCTGCTTGACTTTGTAACACTCTGCAGTAGATTAAAAACTATTAATGCTTCCAAAATCAATCCTGCCTATCTCTGTACTACCATGCACACCAAAAACAACGATTATCTCTTGGCTCTTTAACATCCTGCATACCATGAAAATCGAGTACCTCTTCCAGCTTCCATTCCTGTTTATCTCTGTACCATCCTGACGACCATAAACAGCTATTACCTCTTCCAGATTTCATTTCTTCTTGTTCGTGTAGCATCCGGCAAACCATAAACAACTATTGCCTCTTACACATTTCACTCCTGCTTGAATCTGTAGCCTCCTGCTGTACACGAACACCTATTACCGCTTCCACATTTCATTCCTGCACGTGTCTGTACCAACCTGAAGAGCATTAACAACTATTACCTCTTACATTCCGTCGATCATACACTGCTACCTCCTCCAGAATCCATTTCTGCTTGTCTCTGTAACGTCTTGCAGACCATAAACAGCTATTAACTCTACGAGATTTCACTCCTGCTTGTCTCTGTAACATTCTGCTGATGATAAAATATTACCTCTTCCAGAATTCATTCCTGCTTGTCTCTGTAGCATGCTGCAGACCTTTAACAATTATTATCTCTTCCAGATTTGTCTCCTGCTTGTCTATGTGCCATCCTGCAGACGATAAGCAACTATTACCTCTTCCAGATGTCATTCCTGCCTGACTCTGTAACATTCTGCAGACCAATAACAAGTAATACCTAGAGTGATAGAAATGTACAGCATGGAAACAGACCCTTCAGTCCAACCCGTCCACGCCGAACAGATATCCCAACCAATTTATTTCCACCTCCCAACATCCGGTCCATATCCCTCCAAACCTTCCTATTCATATCACCATCCGAATGCCTCTTAAATGTTGCTACTGTACCAGCCTCTACCACTTCCTCTGGCAGCTCATTCCATAAAAGTATCACACTCTGTGTGAAAATGTTGCCCCATAGGTCTCTTTTATAACTTTCCCCTCTCACCCTAAACCTATGAACTCCACTTCTGGACTTCCCGAACCCAGAGAAAAGACTTTGCCTATTTAACTTATCCATGCAACCCACAATTTTGTAAACCTCTATAAGGTTACCCCTCAGCCTCCGATGTTCCAAGAAAAACAGTCCTAGTCTGTCAGGCCGGTTCCTATAGCTTAAATCCTTCAATCCTGGCAACATCCTTGTAAATCTTTTCTGAACCTTTTCACGTTTCACCACATCTCTCTGCTATGAAGGAGACGAGAGTTGCACGCAATGTTCCAACAATGGCCTAATCAATGACCGGTAATTCTGCAATATGACCTCCCAGTCCTGTACTCAATACTCTAACCAATTAAACATAGCATACCAAAGGCCTTCATCCCTCTCCTACCTACCTGCGACTCATCTTTCAAGGAGCAATGAACCTGCACTCCAAGTTCCCTCTGTTCAGCAACACTCCCGAGGACATTACCATGAAATGTTTAAGTACTGACAAGATTTGCTTTCCCAAAATGCAGCACCTCGTAATTATCTGAAATAAACTCCATATGCCACTTTCAGCCCATTGGCCCATCTGGTCAAGATCCTGTTGAATTCTGTAGTAACATTCTTCACTGGCCACTACACCTACAATTTTGTGTTATCTGCAAACTTTCTAACTGTACCTTTTATGCTCACATCCAAATCATTTATGTAAATGACAAATGTAGACGAACCAGGACCGATCCTTGTGACACTCCACTGGCCACAGGCCTCCAGTTTGAAGAAAAACTCTCCACCGCCACTCTCTGTCTTCTTCCTTTGAGCCAGTTCTGTATCCAAATGGCTAGTTCTCCCGGTAAACCGTGAGATCTAACCCTGCTAATCAGTCTCCCGTGGGGAATCTTGTCGAATGCCTTACTGAAGTCCATATAGATCACATCTACCGCTCTGCCCTCATCAATCGTCTTTGTTGCTTCCTGAAGAAAAACTCAATCAAGTTTGTGAGACATGACTTCCCACGCACAAAACCACTTTGATTATCCCTAATCATTCCTTGCCTTTCCAATTACATGTACGCCCTGTCCCTCAGGATTCCCTGCAACAATTTGCCCACCACCGACGTCTGGCTCACTGATCTATTGTAACCTGGTTTGTCGTTACCATCTTCTTAAACAGTGTCACCATGTTAGCCAACCTCCAGTTTTCTGGCACCCCACCTGTGGCTGTCGATGATACAAATATCCCAGCAAGAGGCCCAGCAATTTCTTGTCTAGTTTCCCACAGAATACTAAGGTACACCTGATCAGGTTCCGGGGATTTATCGACTATTATGCTTTTCATGACATCCAGCACTGTCTCCTCTGAAATATGGACATTTTGCAAGATGTCAAAATCTATTTCCCTTGCAGTTTATATCTTCCATATCCTTTTTCACAGTCAATACTGTTGCAAAATTCACATGTAGTATCTCCCTCATTTTCTGCCTCTCCACAAAAAAGGCCGATTTACCGATCTTTGAGGGGCACCATTCTCTCCCTAGTTACCCTTTGTTCTTAATGTATTTGTAAAAACTCTTTGGATTCTCCTTAATTCTATTTGCCAAAGCTAACTCATGTCCCCTTTCTGCCCTCCTGATTTCCCTCTTAAGTATATTCCTACTTCGTTTACATTCTTCTAAGGATTCACTCAGTCGCTCCTGTCTATACATAATATATGCTTCCTTCTTTGTCTTAACCAAACCCTCAATTTTTTTAGTCATCCAACATTCCCTATAACTAACAGCCTTTCCTTTCAATCTAATATAAATATACTTTCGCTGGATTCTTGTTATCTCATTGCTGAAGACTTCCCATTTTCCTGCTGTCCCTTTACATGTGAACATCTGCTCCCAACCAGGTTTCGAAAGTTCTTGCCTAATACCGTCAAAATTGGCATTTCTCAAATTTAGAACTTCAATTTTTTGATCTGGTCTGTCCTTTACCATCATTATTATACAATTAATAAAATTATGATCACTGGCCCCAAAGTGCTCCCCCACTGACACCTTAGTCACTTGCCCTGCCTTATTTCCCATGGTCACGTTTGCACCATCCATGGTAAGTACATACACATACTGAATCAGAAAACTTTCTGGTACACACTTAACAAATTCCTCTCCATCTAAACCTTTAATACTATGGCAGTCCTAGTCTATGTTTGGAAAGTTAAAATTCCCTACCGTACCAAAAATATTTTTCTTATAGATAGCTAAGATCTGCTTACAAGATTTTTTCTCAGTTTTCCTCTGATTATTAGGGGGTCTATAATACAATCTCAATAAGGTTATCAACACTTTCTTATTTCTCAGTTCCACCCGAATTACTTCCCAGGATATATTTCCGGGAATATACTCCCATAGCACATCTGTAATGTATTCCGTTATTAAAAGTGCCACCCCCACTCCGCTTTGCCTCTCTTTCTACCCTTCCTATAGCATTTGTATCCTGGAACATTAAGCTTCCAGTCCTGACCATCCCTGAGCCATTTTTCTGTAATTGCTATGAAATCCCAATCCCATGTTCCGAACTATGCCCTGACCTCATCTGCCTTCCCTGTTAGGCCAATTGCATTGAAATAAATGCAGTTTAATTCATTAGTCCTACCTTGCCCCTGCCTGCACTGACTCGCTTCTGTTCTCAACTGTACCAGTCTCAGATTGATCTTATTACTTTTATCTCACTTTGTCCCACCCCCACCTTAAGAGTTTAAATGCTCCCATGCAGCTCTAGCAAATCTCACTGGCAGTATATTAGACTCCTTCCAATGTTTGTGCAATCCTTCCTTTTCGTACAGGTCACTTCTACCCCAAAAGCGATTCAAATGATCCAAAAACGTGAATCCTTACCTCTTACACCAACTCCTCAGCCATGCATCCATCTGCTCTATTCTCATCTTCCTGCCCTCACTAGCTCGTAGGACCGGGAGTAATCCAGATATTACTCCTCTCGATGACCTCCTTTTGAAATTTCTTCCAAGCTCTCTATAATCTCCCTTCAGAATCTCAACATTTTCCCTACCTATGTCGTTTGTTCCTCTTCCAGAATTCATTCTTGCTTGTCCCTATAGCATCTTGTTGATATTTAACAAATATTACCTCTTCATATTTCACTCATAATTGTCTCTGTACCATCCTGCAGATCATAAAATCTATTAACTGTTCCAGAATTCACTTCTTCTTGACTCTGTAGCATCCTGCAGACCATGAACAGCTATTATCTCTTCCAGATTTCACTTATGTTTATCTCTGTAACATCCTGCAAACCGTAAACAACTATTAATTCTTCTATGTCTCATTCCTGCTTGTCTCTGAACCATCCTGCAATCCATGAGCAACTATTAACTCTTTCAGATTTCATTCCTGCTTGTCTCTATAACATCCTGCAGATCGTAAACAACTGTTACCTCTTCCAGATTTCACTCGTACTGTCCCTGTAAGAATCTGTAGACCTTAACCAAATATTACCTCTTCCAGGCATCATTCCTCCTTGTCTCTGTGATGTCCTGCAGACCGTAAACAACTAATATGTCTTCAAGATTTCCTCCTGCTTCTGCCGATAACATTCTGCAGTCCATAAACAACTGTTACCTCGTCAAGATTTCAATCTGCTTCTCTCTGTAATACATTGCAGTCAATAAAGTATTATCACCTCTTCCTAATTTCATTCCTGCTTGTCCCAACAACATCCTGCAGACCACGAACAACTATTAACTTTTGTACATTTCATTCCTGTTTGTCCCTGTAACATCTTGCAGACCACAAAAACAATTAACTCTTCCACATTTCATTTCTGCATGTTCCTATAACATCCTGCAGACAGTAAACATCTATTACCTCTTCCAGATTTCATTCCTTCTTGTCCCAACAACATCCTGCAGACCACGAACAACTATTACCTCTTGCAGTTTCTGCGCCTGCTCATCTCTATGCAATCCTGCAGATCATAAAATGCTAGCAACTGGGGTGACACAGTGGTTCAGTGGTTAGAACTGCTGTTTCACATCGCCAAGGTCCAAGGTTTAATTCCAGCCTTGGGCAACTGTCTGTGTGGAGTTTGCTGTTTTGCCCTGTGTCTGTGTGGATTCCCTTCTGTTTCATCCCCCAGTCGAACGATATGCAGATCAGGTGAATTGGGCATGTTATATTGCCTGTCGTGTTAGGTGCGTTAGTCAGAGGGGTGTGGGTTGCTCTTGTGAGGGTCGGTGTGGACTTGTTGGGCCAAAGTGCCTGTTTCCACACTGTTGGCATTCAAATCTTCCAGAATTCATTCTAACCTGCCTCTGTCGTATCCTGCATATTATAAACAACTGCTTTCCCTTCTAGATTTCACTCTGGCTTGTCTCTGAAACATCCTGGATATTATAAACATCTATTACGTCGTCCAGATTTCATTCCTGCATGTGTCCGTAAAATTCTGCAGAGCGCGGGGTGGCACGGTGTCTCAGTGGTCAGCAGTGCTGCATCACAGCGCTAGGGACATGGGTTTAATTCCAGCCTTGGGCAACTGTCTGTTTGGAGTTTGCATATTCTCCCCATGTCTGCGTGGGCGTTCTCTGGTTTCATCCCACAGACCAAAACTGTGCATATAAAGTAAATTAGCAATGCTAATTCGGTGGATTATCGAGGGGTAAATATAGGGGGGGGGTTCTCCTCGTCGGGTCGATATAGACTTGTTGGGACGGAGGGCCTGTTTTCACACTGTAGATAATCTAATTTCACCAGAAACAACTATTACCACTTCCAGATTTCGTTTCTACTTGACTCTGTCCCCTTCTATAGGTCATAGACTATCAGCTGTTCCAGAATCCATTTCTGCTTGTCACTTTAACGTCCTGCAGACCATAAGCAACTATTAACTGTTCCCGACTTTAGTCTTTCTTGTCCCTCTAATATCCTCCAAACCCTAAACAAATGTTGTCTCTTCCAGATTTCACTTCTGGTTGTATTTGTAACATCCTGCAGAGCATAAATAGTGATGTGATGTGCTGAGCGAAATGTAGTATAAAAACAATATGTGAAAGTTGTTCAGGGCCCCTTACATGCTGCATTTTGCCAATGTATTGGGTACCTTTGCAAAGTTCTGAAATAAACTTTGTCTTTGCTTTTGCTCGCATTTGAGTCTACTCCATTTAATTTCCACGACAGAAACCTTGAGGGCTCGACCGGGATCCTGCAACTGCATAAGATTCTGAAGATTCTCAGTAGGCATAGACGCCTTGAATGACTTTTATTTCAGCTTGAGCGCAAAATTGTCCCCTTTGCGTGAGAGCACTGGGAATCTGTCCATCGCCCCAGCGTTGGGGTTCAAATAGAATATGGTCGGGGTAAGAGTCGTGGCAAAAGTAATCCTACACATAGACTTGTTCTAATAAAATAAATAAATCAGGAAGAGGGTCCAATGAACTCTTGCCCGGTATTCGAACAAAACTGAAGGGAAAGGATTGTAATCTCTGGAGTGATTAAGAAACAGTTGGTTTAAGGGTGGTTGTAGACTTGGAACAAGCACTAGCTGAGTTGGACTCGCCAAAGACGTATTGGGTAGATGGCTTCTTGGTTTACGAATACCAAGGCATTGAAGCGGACGTGCCAATGTGAGAGGGGACCTTCCAGCGGTAAAAGCAATTCAAAGGGAAAAGACAAGGGGCATAACAGAGTTATGTGCAAAAGGCAAACATGATGTGGAGTTGATACGAAGCTGTTAACCCTGAAGTAAAACTGCGAAGTCTGAGTATCGTCCTTGCAGAGCACCATGTCCGTTAAAAACCGAGGCCATAGAAGGAATTACTCCAGTCTTGGAATGCCTCCTAAAGGCTCGAGTGGTAATCCCCTGTGAAAACTCAACGGTGAGAACCCACATTTTTTTCCCGTCAAAAAGGCAAATATTCCTTGTGAACAGGAGGAATGTTTGTTTGTTTCAGACCTGCAGGCAATCAATAATGCTGTTGTCCCATGTTCCCCACCCCTATACTATATTAGTTCAAATTCCACCGGTCAGTAAGTGGTTCTCTGTTGTGGACTTAGCAAATGCCTTCTTTAGTGTTTTGGTGCACCCAGATAGTCAATTCTGGTTCACTTTTTCATTGAAGGTGGAATCATATTCCTTCACTTAACTTTGTCAAGGTTACTGTGAGTCCACACCATATATAATGAAGCGCAACGCAGGAGTCTTGAAATTCTTGTTCTCACCCCAGGTTCAGCGCTTCTGCAGTATGTAGACAGTTGCTTAATAGCAGCACCAACAGAAGAACAATGTGAAAAAGATACCCTTGCGTTGCTCTGCCATCTAGCGAGGGAAGGACACAATGCTAGTCTCACCAAGCTACAATTTCTGCAACCGGTGAAGTCCTTATGTCACTTAATATCTGAACAAGGGAAGGCCTTGTTCCCTAAGGGAACAGAGTTCAAGCAATCCAGTAAATTCCAAAGCCTCACATGGAGAAACAGTTACTATCCTTTTCCGGCATGTGCTCCCACTGTAGAATGTTATCCCACATTACGCAAACTTTGAGGTGCCCGAAGTGACATAGCCCATGGAAAAGCGTTGCAGAGCCAGTGTCCGTCACAGTGGATCCCAAAGGCTGATAGTGCCTTTGTTGAATTGAAACAGGCGCTCCAGACTACACCTACACTGGGGATTCGAAATCCAATCAAGCCTTTCATACAGCCGGTAGATGAGAAGCATGTTTGCATGACATCTGTGCTGTTGCAGGATAATGGAGGAAAATTGATGCCATTCACGTATTTTTTGGCTAAACTACACCCCGTAGCGGCAGGATTGGCTAAATGCCTACGAGCAGTGGCGGCAGCTGAAAAGGCAGCTTAGCGTCCACTGATGTAGTCGGATATGGTGAATTAACCCGACTGGTCCAACATGCAGTGTCCTTACTGCTTTCTGAGCAAAGGATCGTACACATGTCGACAGCCCGTTGGCTCAGATATAATGCCGTGCTATTGGAGATTTCTAACATTACAATAAAGTGATATGATGTCCTTAACCCTCCTCGCCTTTTCCCCACAGAAGGAAATGGAGACTCACATGATTGTGTCGCTGTAAGTAATGAAATTTGCAGCCCTAGGCCAGATTTGCAGGATTTATAACTTCAGAATCCAGATATGGAGCTTTTTGTGGATATTTCAGCATTCAGGAACAAGTACACAGGCCAGAATTGTGTTGGGTAGGCTGTAGTGACGACCCACGAGATGCTCAAAGCGGGATCACTCCCTTCCCATCTGTCAGCGCAATCAGCGGAGTTGATTGCCTTGAATGATGCATGTAAATTGGCTAAGGGAAATACAGTGAATATTTACACTGATAGCAGATACGCATTCTAGGTTGTACATGATTTTGGAACCCTGTGGAATCATAGCGCTTTCTTGACCTCCACTAGAAAGCCCATCACACACCGTGGCCTGATTTCTGACATCTGTGAAGTGGTCCCATTGCCTAAGTCAATCGCTGTGTGTAAATATGGATCCCACGTGAAAAATAATGTTTCTATTTCTCTAGGAAATGCCAGGGCAGACTTAGTGGCAAGAATGCAACCCAGCAGCCGCCAAGTGATCAGTTTGACATGTGTATGACAAAGATTTGCACCCCAGCAGCAGATGTATGGGAGTTAAAGTCGCAGGCCACGCCAGAAGAGAAGCATGAGTGGATGAAGCAGAATGCAGTGTGAGTGAGGGAGTATGGTGTGGCCCGAATGGTAAACCCTACCTACCACGATCATTATTTCCATTCTATGCCAAAATCCCATACGGTAAGAACCATGTTTCAAAAGTGTGGATGTATGACAGTATTTTGGCACACTGGTACAATAAGGGATTTACTCAGTACTCCCAGAAATGTTGTGAACGTTCTGTTATCTGTGCCACTAATAATGTGTGGAGGGCATAACAGATGAGTCAGGCAGTGCACCCCCAACCCCCCCAAAAACTTGGAACATTTACAGATGAATTTTATTAAACTAACACTCAGCGAAGGGAAAAGGTATTGTCTGGTATTAGCTGTTGCGTTTTTCCAGCTTCCCATGACGAAACAGGATGTTAATGCAGGAGCGAAGACTTTGCTAACTGAAATAATTCCGAGATGGGGAATTCTTGAAAAACTTAACAGTGACAATGGGACACCGTTTGTCAATAATGCCTTACAAGCAGATCAGTGATTATTTGGGAATAAACGTGCGACAGCACTGTGCCTACCACCGAGCGAGCAGAAAGGCAGCGGAAAGAGAAAATGCTACCCTTAAAACTATATTGACAAAATATTGTGAGGAACTAGAGATGACATGGAAAAAGGCACTTCCGATTGTGCTAATGTATATGAAATATAAAAGGAGAGGAAAAGCTAATCTAACCCGTTTGAGATTTTTTTTTGGTCGGCCGCCCAACACAGGAATTGGCCCAAGACCTCAGGTAAGAGAGATAACAGGCCACTATAAGAATGAGATGTTGTGTTACTGTATAAACCTCGCTGCACTTTTGTCTCAAATGCAGAATCAAGTGAAAGCAGCAATATACAAACAGCAGAAGAGAAGCTGCATGATCTTGAACCTGGAGACTGGATAATTTTGAAAGGGTTCAGGATGAAAAACTGGAAGGTGAAGAGGAGGCTGGGACCGTTTCAAGTGCTCGTTATAACACAGATTGCTGTTAAGATCGCTGAAAGAGCCACGTGGTTACATGCAAGCCTTTCCAAGCGTGTAGCCGGGCCTGAGGAGAGATTGGACAACACCTGAACCAATTTAGTGCAAGTAGTTATCAGAAGCCTCACACGAATATGGGGCTCTCCCAGCTCACACTGTTAGCAAGCACACTGGTAGGACTTTTAATGGGGGAAGGTGCATTTGGGATACAGCCGCAGACTGAGGGTGCTAAGGGGAACTTCACATGTGTCCCATGGCCGTTTAGAAACCAGGACAACTATAAATGGGGCAATAAATATTTATGCAGGGTTCGGTGTGGCGCCGGTGACTGGCACTTAGTAGAAGCCACCACGGCCAAAGGGACACGTAACATGGGAAATAGATATTCTATGATCAAGGTAGGAGGTGACAGAGCACGGGAGATAATATCCAAGACACAGAAGAGCAATGAGGGAGTCTTGTGTGGAATAGATAGACCCTTATCTGATATCTATAGGCAGGTGAATATAGTGGCACAGACGCCCTCACCCCCCGCCCCCGAGATGCAGTGCAGAAAGTCCTACAGAAGATAGTAACACCAGGGCACGACAAACAACCAAACCAGGTCATGTACCTTACCCTTAGCAGGGCAAAGGGCATTAATATCACGACGGAACCTGCAGGGAGTCGGCTGGGGCTTGAGAGCGAGTCTAACTCAGGAGTGGAGTTGGCGCTGCAGGAGATAAATAGCGTAAATGCGACGCCAATAGATTAGCAGGTGCGAAGTGCCATGCCTAGATGTGAAGGGAACAAAGCATGTGCTTTATCACTAATTCAACACTGGAGGTTACACGTTGGCTCTCCTTGTTGGATATGTTTGCACACAGCCCAACGATTGACTACTGAAATAATCAAAGAGAGTCTGGCGAGAAATGGAAGCTGGCTGCTTCAGCGGATGGCGATTACCTTGACCTTGATAGGGGGAGCATTTCGGGCAAATCTCGCCTCACCACCCGAATTCAAGACTGACTGCAGTCCGAATCCTGACACACTGCCGACCACAGCCTTCCATATCATGGAAGGCAAGGGAGAAACGTGTATTTGCACCAATCGGTGGAGACCCCACTTGGGGATCTCCCAGTGTACAACGACGCTGTAATTGAACAATGATTCTTGCTCAGCAACCTATGCAAATATTGCGATCATAAACATTGCTTGTTCCTTTATCAATAATCAGACGCTGATGGTGGGTATGATATGGGCCTGTATAGAGAAAGGGTACACCAACTCCTCCTGGATGGAAGCGGTACTGCTACCCCACGAAAATATCCACTGGCACAACAGTGTTCATCCCAAGGCCCGGTAACAGACGCAGATGAAGGGACATCCCACAGCATTGGAATTGGTACACACTCGCAGACCCAGCAACTGGACTACACCAGCAACGAACATTGGGTGGTCTATTCTTTCAGGAGCAGCGCCAACGGTGGCAATGAACAAGATTGATGGTCTGGCATATAATGTGTCACTGTATGCAAATGAGGAGGAGGAATGCCTAGCACCCTTTAAGACTGTGTTAATGGTGGTTAGGGAAACAGTAATACAAAATCGACTAGTGCTAGACATACTAACGGCCGAGTGGGGGTGCGTTTGCAAAACGTTAGGCACCTCATGCTGTTTTAATATTCCTCGTGAGTCCCAAAATATCACTAGTGTAATAAGTCATATGAAGGCAGTGATACGACCGCCTCCTCCAGCAGATGACTCCTGGTTCCAATGGGTCACCTCCTTTTTGGGAGGTGATGGGGGTATTGGATCCTATATGCTTTACTCGTTTTAGGATTGATCTTACTCAGAGTGCTTGGTAAAATATCATGCTTGTGTACCTGCCTACACTGCTTGCTTATTAGTGCAGTCAGACACCAAATGGAAAAACGATCAGTGGGCCCGCAGCAGGAGGATCCGATTGCGTGGACCCACCAACAATGACGTTGACGAGTGTGACTTGTGAACATGGGCTGTGTACAGGGCATCAGAGCAAGTAAGGATACCACCACAAAGCTGTGTTTCAGGTAGGTGGTGTCGGAGGAAACGTCAGGTGTTCCATAAGAATTTTTGATGTGCAGCTATTCTTATACATTTTTTTGCAGCTATGTGCAGTAAAATGTATAAGAGGTAATAGCTGTCAATGGTCTACAGGACGTTACAGGGACAAGCAGGAGTGAAATCTGGAAGAGGTAACATCTGTTTATGGACTACAGGATGCTACAGTTACAAGCAGGCATGAAAGGTGTAAGATGCAATATTTGTAATCGTCTGCCAGATGTGACAGGTACAATCAGGAATGAAATCTGAAAGAGGTAATAGTTTAAAATCTGCAGGATGTTGCAGACGCACGCTGCAGTGAAATCTGGAAGTGATAATCGTTTTTCATGGTCTACTCGACTTTACGGGGACAAGCAGAAATCTAGAGGAGGTGATAGATGTATATGGTCGGCAGGACATTTCAGTGAGAAGCAGAAATGGATTCTGGAAGAGATAATAGTTAATGATCTGCAGAATGTTACAGAGACGAACAGGAATGAAATCTGGAAGAGGTACTGGCTGTTTATGATATGCAGGATGGTACACTCACATGCAGGAATGAAATGTGGACGAGGTAATTGTTGTTGATAATATGCAGGATGGTACGAAGACAAGCTGAAGTGTAATCTGGAAGAGGTAATAGCTGTTTATGGAGTGCAGGTTGCTACAGATACAAGCAGGAGTGAAATGTGTAATAGGCAATAGTTGTTTATAGTATGCCGGATGTTACAGGTACACGCAGAAATGAAATCTGGAGGAGATAATCGTTGTCTGTTGTCTGCAGGATGGTACAGAGAAAAACAGGAATGAAATCTTGAAGGGGTAATCGTTATTCATGGTCTGCCGGATGTTACAGAGGTAAGTAGGAATGAATTATGGAAGACATAATAATTGCTTTTGGTGTGCACGATTGTACACAGATAAGCAGGAACGAAATCTGGAAGAGTTAATAGTTGTTTACAGTGTGTAGGATGTTATAGAGACAAGCAGGAGTGAAATCCGGAAGAGGAAACAGTTGTTTGTGGTCTGTATGATAACACAGAGACATGTAGGAGTGAAATCTGGAACAGGTAATCATTATTTATGGTCTACAGGATGCTACAGGGACAAGCTGGACTGAATTTTGAAAGAGTTAATAATGTTTTATCATCTGCAGGATGGTAAAGAGATAAGCAGGAGTGATATGTGGAAGAGGTAATATCGTCTGCAGGATGCCACAGGGCCCAGCCGGAATGAACTTTGAAAGAGGTATTACTTGCTTATGGTTTGCAGAAGGTTTCAGGTTCAAGCAGGAATGAAATCAGGAAGAGGGAATAGTTGTTTATGTTCTGTTGGATGGTAAAGAGACATGCAGGAGAGAAATCTGGCACAGGTAATAGTTATACATGGTTTTCAGCATGCTACAGAGACAAGCAGGAATAAAACCAGGAAGATGTAATAGTTTAAGATCTGCAGGATATTATAGATACAAACAGGAGTGAAATCTGGAAGAGGTAATAATTTTTAATGGACTGCAGGATGTTAAAGAAACAAGCAGGAGTGAAATCCGGAAGAGGTAACAGTTGTTTATGGTCTGCAGGCTGTTACAGAGACAAACAGGAATGAAATCCGGAAGAGGTAATAGCTTTTTATTGTCTTCATGAATGTTCAGAGGCAAGCACGAATGGCAACTGAAAGAATCAATAGATGTTTACGGTCGGCAGGATGTTACAGTGACAAGCAGAAGTGCAATCTGGCTCGGGCAATAGTTGTTTATGGTCTGCAGGATGATACAGAGACATAAAGGAGTGAATCTGGATGAGATTACAGCTGTTTATGGTCTTCAGGGCGTTAACGTGACAAGCAGAAATGGATTATAGAAGAGGTAATAGTTAATGATCTGCATAATGTTATAGAGTCAAACAGGAATGAAATCTGGAAGAGGTAGTCGTTGCTCCTGATATGCAGAATGTTACATAGAGAAGCAGGGATGAATTCTGGGAGAGGTAATAATTGTTTTTGGTGTGCACGATGGTACAGAGGTAAACAGGAGTGAAATCTGGAAGAGTTAATAGACTATACTGGACTGCAGGATGTTACAGAGACAAGTAGGAGTGTGGCCCGGAAGAGGTAACAGTTGCTTATTGTCTGTAGGATGGTACTGAGACATGTGGACGTGAAATCTGGAACAAGTAATAATTGTTTATGGTCTGCAGGATGCTGCAGAGAGAAGCTGGAATGAATGCTGGAAGAGGTATTACTTGTCTATTTTTTGCATGATGTTAGAGGGTCAAGTAGGAATAAAGTCTGGAAAAGGTCTGCTCGTTAAGGTCTGCAGGATATTACAGATACAAGTAGGACTGAAATCAGGAAGAGGTAATAGTTGCTCATGGTCTCCAACATGCTACAGAGACAAGCAGGAATGAAATTTGGAAGAGGTAATACTTTTTTGTGATCTGCAGGATGTCACAGAGGCTCGCAGCAGAAACATCCAGAAACGATTATACTTCTTGGTGGACTGCAGAATAACACAGGGATAAGCAGGAGTGAAATCTGGAAGAGGTATTAGTTGTTCTAGTCCACCGGATGTTTTCGAGACAAGAAGAAGTGCAACCTAAAAGAGGCAATATCTGTTTATTGTTTGGAGGATGGTAGAGGCACTAGCAGGAGTGAAATCTGGAAGAGGTAACAGTTGTTTATGGTCTGCAAGATGTTACAGACACAAGTAGGAATGAAGTCAGGAAGAAGTAATAATTGCTTATAGTGTGGAGATCTCGCCATCTAGGTAATAGTTGTTTATGGTCTTCAGGATGGTACAGAGTCAAGCAGGAGTGAAATCCGTGTGATGTAATAGTACTTTATAACATGCAGGATGGTACAGCGACAAACAGGAATGAAACCTGGAAGAGGTAATAATTGTACTTTGTCTGCAGCATATTACAGAGACAAACAGGAATTATGTCTGGTAGAGGCAATAGTTCATGATCGGCAGTATCTTACAGAGACACGCCGCATGGAAATCTGGAAGAGGTAAACGTTTTAAATGGTCGGCAGGACGTTACAGAGACAAGCGGGAGTGAAATCATGAAGTGGTAATAGCTCAATCACGTTCGAGCTCCTTTCCACATTTAGAGTTGTTTTTATTTCTCATTCCTGTGCTGTTGACATAATTGCTTCCTGCCCTGGTGTTTTCACTGACTTTGCTGAATCGACTGCTTGCAAGATTCTGCAAGGCCACGTTGTCTGCCTGCAAAATTCTGAAAAGTCAGGCTGTCTGCCTGCAAGACTTAGCAAAGCATTCATTTTCACATTTCACAATAAGTCGTTTTTGTTAATTTTCCATTACAGGGAGAGGGCTCGAGCCCCACCCTCTCTCGGAGAAAGTGAGGATTGCAGAATCTGGAGATCACAGCCAAAAAACGTGATCCTGAAAAAACACAGACGGTCAGTCAACATCCAAGGAGCAGGATAATCGACATTTCGAGCTGATAAGTACTTTTCCAGCAACACACGTTTTGACAGTGAATTCCTTCCCACACGCTGAGCAGGTGAAACTTTGATTAGGTCGCTGATTTTCCAACTCAGTTGCAGAAATTCATTTCTTGGCAAACACCACATTTTCACAGTTTCCCCTAAGTGTGATGGCATTTGTGGTTTGTCAGCTCTACTGCTTGGCAAAAGCCTTGACCACACAGAAAACACTTTTCCTTCCATGTGCAAAATCGTATTACATTTCATTTGTGATGAAATCGACGATTCCACGAGATCATGGTATGATGGCTGGTTTGTAAATATTGCTCTTCTTTGATATTGATATCAAAATACGACAAGAGTGAGAGAAAGACTCTCACATGTTTCTGCCTTTTACGTAATAATAGTGACTGAAAGAGAGGGAGTTGAGACAACTACAACCTGAACAGAACATAATCAGAATGTTACCAACACTCAACTTCAACTACCGAGAACAGCAGGGTGGCAGGTAGATGCGAATACTGTCACCTCCAACTTTCCTCCAGATTAAACAGCGTCCTGACTTGTCTACATTTCCCACTGGTGAAGCAGAAAGTTCCTTCAATTAATGTCAAAACTGAGACTTTTGTTTTCATTCCGCATCATAAACTTCACTGTCTCGCCACTGACTACAAACCACTTGCAGAAGACGGTCGAAGTGTGAAGCAAGCATGTCATAACTTCTGTGAATAGTTTCGCAAGAGATGAGATTTGAACCACATTTTCCGATCATTACCAAGACCACACACTTCCACATCAGTCACAGCACTTAACTCCTCCCAGTCTCTGATCATCAGCTGCAGAAACTCACATACATTCCGATCTTCCCTCTGGACCTAACTTCGAATGCACTCCCCGTTGTCTTTTCACATTCCCCTCTGCCCATCTGACTTACTTCTGCAGCCACTATTAATTGGTGTAATTGAGGTAACATTCAATATTTTATTGTTCATTCCATTGCCTTGAACATCATAATCTTCCTACAAGAACTGTCACAATGCGGTAAGTGAAGTATTAAAAGTTATTCACCTAGTTGTGTAACTCAGAAGTAATCTAGAACTCTGCTGCCTGTATGAGCAGTCCTTACAGGCCTTGTTCACCCACCACACAAATCTTTCGCAGATAAATTTTAAACTTTTCAGCTTCTATTCCAAACTGTTGTCCGTCTCATCTTTATATATCTTAGTAATGTCCACCAGCCCTCTTAAGAACAATTAGTGTGGCCAATAAAAGCCAGAAATGCTTACATTTCCAGAATGAATTGTCACAAATGCCCACAATATATCTGCATTGTGTGTAAGTCGAAAATTCTGAGCATTCTCGATTTTCAATTTTTTCACATTTGGTGCCCTGGGCTTTCAGCTGTCCAGGCCATAAACTTAGAAATTTTTCACAAAACCTCTCCCGCTCACGACCATAATTGAGAATAATAAGTATTGTAATTAATCTCATGTATTGGTATGCGACTGGGGTCAACAATTGCTTTACCAAACCACAGAGAAAAAACTTCGAAGTTTCTGTTATGTGTAAGGAGCTATATTGATATAAATTGGTTGTCATTGCTTTGGACATATACCACAGTCTCTTTATCATCACTCGGTGACTTACTCCTTCACTAATGGCATTGTGGGAGCCACGAAAGGATGAAATTCCTTGCCGGAAATTGTCAGGGATGTTCAGCTGTAAAAACGTTATTTAAAGAGTCAATGGAAGTAACAGTACAATAACTAAACCGTTTGCACCCAATACTGGAAACAGAAGAAGTCAGACAATGGCAGAAAGTTGATCAGGGAGAACAGAGATGAAACAGAGCATTGGATGGACATTGAATTAGAACATAGAACATAGAACAATACAGCACTAAGCAGGCCCTTCGGCTCTCGATGTTGCACCGAACTGTGAATTATTCTCGGGTCGTTCCACTACATTAACCCCAAATCATCCATGTGCTTATGTAAAAAATGTTTAAATCTCCCTAATGTGTCTGAGTTGACTACATTAGCAGGTAGGGCATTCCACGCCCTTAACACTCTCTGCGTAAAAAAAAAAACCTGTCTCTGACATCTGCCTTAAATCTATCCCCCGATCAAATCTTTGAGCGGCACGGTGGCTCAGTGATTAGCATGGTCCCAGGTTCGATTCCAGCCTGGGTGACTCGTTGCCTGGAGTTTGCACATTCTCCCTGTGTCTGCGTGGGTTTCCTCCGTGAGTTCCGGTTTCCTCCAACAGTCCAAAGATCTGATGGCCAGGTGAAATGGCCACTCTTAATTACCCATAGTGTTAGTTGCATTAATCAGAGGGGAATGGTTCTGGGTGGGTTACTCTTCTGAGGGTCGGTCTGAACTTGTTGGGCCGTAGTGCCTGTTTCCACATTGTAGGTCATCTAATCCTCTGATCATTTTTGTCTGTCTCTATCAAATTCCCGCTTAACCTTCTTCTTTCCAATGAAAACAGACCCAAGTCTCTCAGCCTTCCCTCATTAGACTTTCCCTCCAGATTAAGCAACATCCTGGTAAATCTCCTCTGCATTTTTTCCAATGCTTCCACATCCTTCCCGAAATATGGGGACCAGAACTGTACATAATATTCCAAGTGTGGCTGCATCAGCCTTTTGTATAGTTGCAGCATGATATTGCGGCTGCAGAACTCAATCCGTCTACGAATGAAACCTAACACACTGTATGCCTTCTTAACAGCACTATCCACCTTGGTGGTAACTTTCTGGGATCTATGTACATGGACTCCAAGATCCCTCTGCACATCCATACTACTAAGTCATTTATAAAAATGACAATCAGCAGTGGTCCCAACACAGATCCTTGTGGCACACTGCTAGTAATCATACTCAAGTCTGAATATTTTCCATCAACCAGCACTCGCTGCCTTCTTTCAGAAAGTCAGTTTCTAATCAAAATTGCTAAATCACCCTCAATCCAAACCTCTGAACTTTCTCCATGTGGATCCTTATCAATGGCTTTACTGAAGTCAATGTATACGACGTCAAATGTCCTACACTCGTCCACATGAGTTGTCACCTTCTCAAAAAATTCAATGAGGTTTGTTGAGACACGACTTGCCTTTGACGAAACCATGTTCACTATCTGAAATTAAATTAGATCCAGAGCAACATGTCACACCAGTCCCATACCTATGTCAAGCTTACTCAGATAGCTGGGAACAACGCGAGAAGTTGTGTTGTGAATACTAAAATAATCCCATTGTTTTTAATATTAAAACAAAATGCGGGGGTCTGCTTCTAAAAAAAGCATATCAAAAGGTTTGGGGTCAAACAAAACTCTCGCAGTTGACGAAATATCTGGAACTGAGGGTGATTTTACTGAGCATTTGCCGTGTATGATAACATCACGCATTGGAACGCAGTGTGTGAGACTGTGCAAACAAGTGATCTTCAAAAGGAATGTGAGGGTTCATGGAGAGATTTAAAAGAGGATTAATCAGAATGGTTCGAAAAATGAGAGATATTATTTGAAACGTCTGGTTGAAGAACGTTAAGTTTGTTATGCTTATAGAAAGGACATAGAGGTGAGTTTTGATGAAGGTGCCCCGATTTATGATAGGCTTAGGTAAGATAGACAAAGAATACGACTCCCATTATGTGGTAATAGAAGTATTAGGCATTCAGATTTAAGATAATGGGCAAGCGTTACTTGAAGATGTAAGGAAGGAATTTCATGTTCCTTTGATTTTCTTCATTTTCAATCAAAGGCCGATATCATCCACTGCTGAATGACGTGTCATATTTTGATCTTACTGTATCATTTGGATTGAGTTTCTGATCTGCAACTTCTCTTTAACTTGCTAAAAAATAATGTTACAAAAGTCATCTCTGTCAGTCCAGAACAGAAATCGAGAATTTACAAATATTAATGTTGCTTGTGGTTTGCTTTATGTAAGTGCTTGCCTCGTCATTCCGTTAAAAGGAGTTTAGTGTACTGTCAGTCATGGATGGACATTCAGACATTCTCTATTCTGGTCTGGGATGACCGCACATGCGCACTGCTGCATCTTTCCCCTACAAAGATGGCTGCCGTTAACTGAGAGTAAGTTTCGATTTCTCCCGTTTGGGAACAGGCAGCTTCCTCATACAAGCTCTGCTGCAATGACAGTGTTTAGAAAGCCCCGCTGTCTAACTGCCCAGTGCATCACCTCCTTTGTTCCCCCTCATTGTTACCCTTTCTAGAGCCTAAGAAAACAATGATGTCTCCTTCGGATCTCTCCAACTACGCCTGGGCACACGTGAAGATACCATGCATGCACACTGATAAGCCATGCTGTCGAATGGGGGATATTCAACCTATCTCAGAGTTAGGGGTGACAGAAACGTTTCATAGAATCCCTACAGTGTGGAAACAGGCCATTTGACCCAACAAGTCCAACAAACTCTCCGAAGCATAACTCACCCAGACCCATTCCCTTAGCATATTGCCCCTACATTTGACCTGACTCATGCATCTAACCTGCAGAGCGGTGAACACTCTAGGCAGTTTTGCATGGCCAATTCACCTGACCTGCACATCTTTGGAGTGTGCGAGGAAAGCGGAGCATCGGGAGGGAAGCCACGCAGACATTGCAAAATGTGCAAACTCGACATAGACAGTCTCTCGAGCCTGGTTAAGCGCCAGCATTTGTAGATTTTTAATGTATTTGTTTCCATGTGTGCGAAAAATCTTTCTATTTATCTCCTGCAAGGATAACTGATATACACAATACAAGTAATGGAGAATAAGACGTTTCATGTGCGTCCCAGGGATGCAAAAGTCTGACCGTGACCCATATATTCAAGGATTATTCAGACTATCATCCTTCTGGATCAACTGGACTGCTTCGTTCTGCGAGAGACAGAGGATTGTGGTCGTATAACCTGAGGGACATGACTCTTCAGATTAACAGAGAGTTCGGAAAACATGGTCATTCGCATTATTTTCAAAGAGTGTGAGATTCAAACACACACTTTTAGCATTGTGAAGAAAACTGACAAATGGCTTTGAGAAAGAGTTGTCTTTGAGAACCACTCTTTCAAATATACTGTTTTTGTTCCACTTAAGCCCTTAAGACATTGAATAACTATTTAGATGAGCACTTCAAAAGTTATAGCACACCAGGCAATGTGCTACTTAGTGGAAACTGGGTTTAGGAGTGAGTTATTTGCTGACTAACACTGATAAAATGAGCTGATGGCTTTATCGCTACGCTGTTAAAAATGGAGTGACTGTCATTTTCAACAGAATAAAAAAAGTCAATAACAAAGTCACCAATAAAAATTGCAACATTGCATGTGCCTACTTCGGTGCTTTATTAGTCGGTATTTCATTCGCTCACTGCTATTTGGTGGGTTGAATTTCCAGTTATGGACTAAGAATTTGTTGTTTCTTATCAACATCTTAAATCGAAAGTGAATTATATTAGAAACAGCAAAGATAATAGTTCTGTAAGAATCAGTGACAGTTTCACGTCGGAGGTAAAACCAAATGGAAGAAACGTGGAAATCAGTTGGCTTGGCCTGGTCAGGCGCAGTACTACAAAAAATTTCCTTTTTGAAACATGCAGGTTTTTTAAATATTCAATAAGTTGGACGCAGAAATGTTGCTTCTCTTCCAGGAGAATCTGCGATCTGAGTGCCTCGATCAGAACTGACTTGGCACATTTAAGACAGAGATGAGGAAGCATTTATTCCCTCAAATGGTTCTGAATTGGTGGACGTTTTGAAAGCAGAAGGCTGTTCCAGAAACACCATTACATGTAATCAAAATTGAAATACGCAGATCTTAAATCAGTACAGGACTCCAGCGTTATGTTGAAAGGCAAGAAAATGTAGTTCAGCATTATGAAACCAGAAATGAAATCATTGAAACATGGAGCAGACTTAACTCTGTTCCGCTTTTCTTTTCATGACGTCCCCTCAGTTCTTGCTTTAAATGGACTGCACGTCAGGCAATTGCAACTGACATTGCTGATGTGAGGAAGCGAATGTGCATGGTCCACAGCATTATTCTGCTTCTAACATTGAGGCAGTATGTCATGTTGTTTATTGTAAAAGTTAATCATTAATACGCCATAGCAGTGAAAATACTGCATTCTCACCACTCGACTAAACCGTGCAGATCTCTCTTTACATAACACTCGACACTATCTGTTTCAGCATTCCATTCTGCCAACCTTCTGTGCATAATCCACACGATTCTTTCTTGGTTTTGTTGGTTGATTTCCTTCTGTTCCTAAAATTGTTGGCCTTAATATGAGCCTGCAAAACTGACCCGAGTAAACGGTGCCAAATTGAAAAGGCATGGATCCTCTCCGACCACTGATATGAAGTGAGATGCGCAAAGGACAACACAAAAAGTATAGGCAATATGGTTGATCGATCTGTAGCGATCAGCATACCAGGGTAAACAGGACCACTGATCTTCAGCATCTACATTGAGCCTGGTTCCACTCGGCATGCAATTAACTTTCACAAACCACTATTACCCATCCCTTTTCCTGACGTCTTCTCTATTCATGATTTAAACAATCAGACAATTGCAGCTCATATTGCTGGTGTGGGAAGGTTATTCTGACTGGTCCACAGCATCATTCTGCATCTAAAGATCAGAGGATATGTCATAATGTTTACTGTAAATGTTAACCATTAACAAGCCATGGTAGAGAAAACATTGACTCCTCGTCACTAGAGTACCAGCGAAGATCTCTGCTAATACCACCCTGGACAATGCCTGATTCAGGGTTTTATTCTCCCATCCTTCTGTACATGACCCCCTTGGCTCTCTCTCTCGGATTGTTGGATTGTTTACAAACACAGGCTCTCCAATCATCTTTTTTTTAGATTAGATTACTTACAGTGTGGAAACAGGCACTTCGGCCCAACAAGTCCACACCGCCCCGCCGAAGCGTAACCCACCCATACCCCTACATCTATATCTACCCCTTACCTAACACAACGGGCAATTTAGCACGGCCAATTCACCTGACCTGCACATCTTTGGACTGTGGGAGGAAACCGGAGCACCCGGAGGAAACCCACGCAGGCACGGGGAGAACGTGCAAACTCCACACAGTCTCCGGCGCTGCGAGGCAGCAGTGCTAACCACTGTGCCACCGTGGTGCCCACAAACTGTTACATTTCAGTTTCTAATGCATGAGAACGTCTCCCTGACCTAACAACATGTTGCCTCTTTAGCTCAATTGTTACGACAGAGGCCTTGTTTGTCATTCCAGGAACTTCAGGAAGACCATTCGGCAGGAACTGTTGCAGCTGGCATGATCAATGTTCCAGTTTGACAGGAAGAAGGAGGTGAGGGAGTATTAACTGCAGACTGACAGGAAATCAGTGGGGAAGGAACACTGACAGTAGAGGGGCTGAATGCTAACTTTTGTTACTGCAACCAGATGCTGGTGTTGAAATCTGAAATGGTACATTACAAGCCAAGTGGTTGAAAGCTTACGTTCTGGTTGTTTTCTCTTGATGCCTCCGTTACTCAGGGGAATTGTGTCTGTGTTCTTCGTCTGTGAGAGAAAATGAGGTTCAGTTCCCCGACGGATGGTGGGGGGTGTGGGCAATGAACACAAATTGACCATCTCAAACTTCAATCCCATTTATTGTGTCGTAAGAAATTAAAGCGTTTCCGGGAAAATATCAAATAAATGTACACTTGTAACGTCAGAGCACACAAGGCTACAGACCAAGTGTTGGGAACTGGAATGATGGTCCTGTTTTCCTGCTGCAAAAGCTCAATAATTCAAACATTTTTTGAGGGTTAACTTATCCTCAGTGACACAATTCCATAGCTGTGTCATGAAGCAACGATTCAAGTACACTGCAGTCATCACTGGTGATCCAGTGGTTAGGATTGGGCGCTTAGACTGTAATGGCCTTGGTTTCATCATCGGTCAGAAATCAGGAATTATTGTTCCAGACACAGAATAGCTCGAACAGAAAAACGTTCAGTTATGTAGATCAGTCAACATCCCATCTCTTTAAATATTAGCAATAAACGTACCTGTCTCTGTCTATTTCAGCTTCTCCTCCTCTGACATTGCTGGGATACTGACTCGGATGTTGTTCATGACTTGGAGTTGCCGGTGTTCAACTGGGGTGGGCAAAACTTTAAACAAAAAAACACTGAACACCAGATTATTGTCGAACAGGCCTATTAGGAAGCAGTAGTTTTCAGAGTGCTGCTCATTCATCAGATGGTTGGCTTTCCGCAGAAACGTGATGCCTGTGTCGATATGAGCAATTTTCTTGAAAATCCTCTCCACTTTAATCGAGCAGTTCGTGATTTCGTTGGTCATCATGACTTGAACTTGCCGGTTTTGGACTGTGGTGGAGAAAGTTTCAAATCACTGAGGTTTTACAACGTTAGAAATCACACAACATCAGATCATAGTCCAACAGTTTTATTTTGAAGCATTAGTTTTCGGAATGCAATTTCAACCACCTGACGAAGACACAGCTCGTCGAAAGATTGTGCTTCCAAATAAACTGTTGAGCCACAACCTGCTGTTGAGTGCTTTTTATTCTGATGCTCTTGGTAACATTTATTGATTGGAGACAGTGAAAGAATTCTCGTTCGTGCAGATGAAAATGTGCAATATCATCTCTGCTTCAGTTCAATGAGCGAAATTCGTTTGCAAGTACAGTAATGCTCCCCTTTGAGTCTGAACCGACAGCTGAACTTACAATCACCTGATCTACAGTAGCATGCGCACAACTATCCATTGCACCATTGACAACATGCATGTTTTATGCTTACATGCTGGAAAGTTGTGTTGTAACATGGACATGAGCAATGATAGTAATATTCACAACGTGACTTACCAGCAATGATAATCACTTCAATGGTCCCCAGTGTGTTTCTCTTCCAAAAAATAAACACATTTGGTCTCAAGCAGCTGACATTCAGTCTCTAGAATTTGCTCAGTCAATCAATGAGGTCACCACTGATCTGATAAATTTGAACTCCATCTACCTTCTTTTCCAACATAACTCGAGGTTAGCTCCAGCCTAAGCACAACATTGAATATCCCCGATTCGGAGCTGCTGGTGTTGGACTGGGGTGTACAAAGTTACAAATCACACAACACCAGGTTATAGTCCAACAGGTTTAATTGGAAGCACACTAGCTTTCAGAGCGACACTTCATCAGGTGATTGGATGAAGGAGGGTGGCTCCGAAAGCTAGTGTACTTCCAATTAAACCTGTTGGACTATAACCTGGTGTTGTGTGATTTTTAACTTTGAATATTCCCTTTTATGTTCGGAGCTTGAGATTACTCTCATGATCTGTGCGAATTCGCAGGAAACTGAATAATATGAAACGAGTAAAAAGCCCTTCTTGCATTTTAACCCAGTTCAGAATAGGCCATATCAGAAAAGTCAGAGAACTGATACATTGGCATGGGTTCGCTCTCTATCAATGCTGTATCACAACTTGAATCACGAGACGGACTTTTCTTTATGGACTACAGAAGTAATGTTTTCCCAGGCAAGGTTAGTTGCCAATAAATTATCATTCTGAGCAACCAAAACTTAATTTACTTCAGAATAAAATTGCTGCATATACTTTCCCAAGCTTGATGTCCCAAAGCTCCTTGCAACATCAATATAAGCTACTCCAAGTGATTTTGGAACTCGCAGCCTGTTGTTCCAAAGGGCCCTGCTCCATATCAATGTAAGCTGCTCCAGCTGAGTTTGGAATTCCCAACCTGACGTCCAACTGCTCCCTGTTCCATGTCAATAGAAGCTGCACTAGCTAAGGTTGGAGCTCCCAGCCTTTGCAGCTTAGACATTTGTTTACCATCATAGAAGTACTACGCACTCACCAATTGCATCACTGGATTCATAGAGTAGCTGCGCTATTGACTGTGCATCCAGTTGCTGGCGTATTATACACAACATGAGAATCTAATCCCATTTTTAATCACGAGCCAAACATACGTTCTAAAACACCTTCTTTCCCAAACGTTGTTTGGCATATGAATATGTCAGTCAACCCAAAATAAGCAAATGACAATACATAACGTATTCTCAAGAAAGAAAATCCATCATATCATTCATATTGTGTAACTGCTACTTAACAAAGGTAATGTTTGTAGGGCAATCAAGAGCTTTTTTACTACTGTGTAAAAATCGGCTTGTATTCCTGCAATTGAACTTCCTCACTGTGAAAAATGGTCACATTAGATTTCAATTTGAAAACCATTTCATAATGTCGTTCTCCTTGAAATGTGTTATCTTCTTCTGTCGGACACTCCGGTATTATCCTGCAATCTTTTTCCTGAAAACTCCGCGCACACCCCCTCTCTGGCCTATCACCCTAACCTTGACCTCCTTAGACTTATCGCATTTCCAACGGCCCTCCCCCAAGTCCCTCCTCCCAACCTTTTATCTTAGCCTGCTGGACACATTTTTCCTCATTCCTGAAGAAGGGCTCATGCCTAAAACGTCGATTCTCCTGCTCCTTGGATGCTGCCTCACCTGCTGCGCTTTTTCAGCAACACATTTTCAGGTCTGATCTCCACCTTCTGCAGTCCTCACTTTCTCCTCCTATTATAACTAATCCCCTGTTAATAACATGCCAATAAACGGACATCAAATAATTTTTATGTTTATGCTTTATTAATCAGCGTTTATTAATCTATGTTTCGGGGTTCAGTCCCTGCAGTTAACATGGTGACCTCCATTACATTCAGCAGGTCAATGTGATGTTTCCAGTATGTGCATGAAGAGAGGGACGGTGCTTCCCACTTCTTTTGTTTGTCTGCGTCTCATGTGCAGCATTCGCCATTAAGTAGAGCAATGGGGAAGGGAGAGATCAATGTGTATCTCTTTCAGTGCCCATGAAAGTAACCTACATTGGCAAGTTTTGTGTTGTGCATTGACAAGCAGTTCTCTGTGTCCCTGGACCGCCTCCCACTCCTTCCGAAATATCCCCATTACTTTGAGCTGTCTCTGTGCTCTTCCCACCAAGAAGCATCACTTCTATCCATGCTGGTACAAATTTCATCTGACAAAATACCCATTAAAAATTCATTTTGAAAATTCTGCGCTTCTCATCTCTGGTAACTGCACAGTAACATGAGTTTAAATTAGATTACTTACCAGTGTGGAAACAGGCCCTTCGGCCCAATAAGTCCACACAGACCCGCCGAAGCACAACCCACCCAGACCCATTCCCCTATATTTAAACCTGCACCTAACACTACGGGCAATTTGGCATGGCCAATTCACCTAGCCTGCATATTTTTGGACTGTGGGGGGAAACCGGAGCACCGGAGGAAACCCACGCAGACATGGGGAGAATGTGCCAACTCCACCCAGTCAGTCGTCTGAGGTGGGAATTGAACCCAGGTCTCTGACGCTGTGAGGCAGCAGTGCTAACTGTGTTGGAAAGGAAAATCCTCTTCCTTTCATTATTCCACTTCAGTCTAGATTTTAATACCGTTTAGGCGACAGTTTCTAATTCTTAATTTAAACTTTACTGTCGCCTCGATTAAGAAACATTCCAGCTCCAATTTAGATCAAATAGCTAAGATGCAATCAAAAATGACACCATGGGAAATTGCTTACAACATCGACGAGAGTGGGATTCGAACGTGTGCAATGCACATTAGATTCATATTCCACATGCGGTAAGCTGACAAAATCCTCGTCACATGTGCAAGCCCCTGACTTGTGACCTTATTTCCGCCTAAGTTGAGTAAATTGTGCAGAGCAGAAGATATTAGTGAAATGATAAGCAGGGGAGTTTGGTTTCCACAGTATTGTCTGAACTCTGGGTTTTGGGACCAGGACATTGAATGGTTTTACTCATGTGCTCCTGGAGGAAGTGGGGTGAACTACTGGGGTGAATGCTGTGAACATTCCCCAAGTATCCTGGAAGGTAAGAATTTCAGTCTCCAGTTTTGGAGACCATTACTATATTGATCTCAATGTGTGTGCTCATTAAAACTAAGACAATTCTAGCAAGACTTTCAGACCAAGATGCCACAATCTGCTTGCTTTCAAGTTGTTTCTTTTCCCCAATACTCACATTCATCATTTTCATATGTTTGTGAATAGTCACATTTCCTGAATCCTGAGTAATGTCATTCCAGGTTAATCTGAATACTATTATTCTCTTTCTCTCTTTACATTCAGATTCCGCATTTTAATACCCAATAATTTGTCAGGTTATCTTACTTTTTGAAATATTTTGGTAAATCTCATTCCTGAAATCCAACCTAAAGGAATGCTGTAGTTTAGTCACTTTATGAACAGTGCAGCCGTAGGTCATGGTGCCAAGAGGAAAGGCATTTCTCACGCAAACTGGTTAGCGGTAAGGCGCAGTGGAAGTCAGCGGTCTGGTGGAATCTGGTTGGTCCATCAAAGCCATATTTAAAACATTTATGATAATCTTTGGCAAAATCTTTTTGGCGGGAAAAAACGAATGAACTGCGGATGGTGTAAATCATGAATAAAAACAGTGCCCTTGCGGAACAGTGGATCCGAAAAGTGTACTTTAATACTACTCCTCAAATGCTGCCAGATCTGCTGAGTTTTCCAGATTAATTCCCGTTTTTCTTTTCAGATTGGCAGATTGTGCAGCAGTTTATTAGAACTGTGGTTTCTGGACTCAGCCAGTGACCATGGCATCTGATAATACGAAATGAGACAGAAGTAACGAATGTCCTCAGAGTGAAAGCCCCCCACCCCACCCCCTGGGTTGCAGTGATAACAGTGTGAATGATTTTCGCTCTTATTTTGGAGGAGGGCAGGCGGGATCGAGGACGAGTGCTTGAAACCTAACCAAGGGGAATGGCATCATATAGCGAAGTTGGGGCAGGCGAATGTGAAGTGGAAAATTCTGGCAGGAAATAGGTCTGTGCAGCTGGATCATGTCACACAAACTGTAAACGAAACTCAGATGGAGCAAAGCAGCTTCAGTGCAGGCACAATGATAGGTAAAGTGGGAAGGAAACGATGCAACGCATTGAGATAGAATGGAATTATTGATGAGAATAGTAGGTTCCATAACGTCTGTTACTGACAGACTGTCCTCACGTCTCAAAAAGCAATTTCCTGCAATATAATGGCGATATTTGCCTCGTTACCTGACAACGCTAGCACACACTGATCTATAGTCTTCTGTTGCAGCATGCCCAAGTGAAAGCTTGCGAGGCACATCAACCCGAATTCAACACAACAAAGCTATACTCTTCGCTGAAATTTTTACTTGCTTGTCCTGTACTCAGATCTCTCTTGCCCTGTATCCACTTCAGCTCCCTGCTTCCTGCAACCTGTTCAAACCTGAGCAAATCAACAGTGTCTAAGTTCTCACCCACTTTGCTTGTAACTACCGAGATGACATTGGTCCGATTGACCATTTATCGTTCTCTTTCTCTTTCACTCTGGCATGATATGCTGTCTTTGACGGGCAGGACACACTGCAGGATTTTCCCATGGTAATTCACAAAGTGCGATTCACTCTGTGACATGTACATGTTGTGTCATATTCAGTTGTGCAGATATGTCCCGGATATGTCACAATAACCGCTGTTGGACCGAATTCGAATTGTGATTTCACTCAGAAGCCCAAATGTGTCACAGTCCACCTTAGCTTGGCTGCCTCTCCATTGTGACGAAACGCTGTCTCGTTTGGAATCATTCGCTTGCCTTCTTACTGGAAGTTGGACATTATTACTTTCAAAATACACATTGAATTATTTTTTCAATAACTCGATTGAACCTGCCTATTTGTCTCTGTCAGACACTAATGAACAAATCCTAATTATTTCCTGTGTGAAAACGTTCCTCCTCACGTTATTTTTACTTCTTTTCCTATTGAATTTAAATCTCTGCCAATTCGTTCTCGATCGTTGCAGGCGTGGCAGCATTTTCAGGAACTTCTTTCCTCTGTCTCGACCCGTCATGAATTGGAAGATTTCAATCAGCTCGGTTTTCAGCCTTCTGGTCTCCAAGGAGATCGATCTAACTTAACAATCTACCTTTATTGCTAACATTCCTCATACATTCATCCATTCACATCAATCTATCCAGCGCTGCCTCCATTCACATCACGTGGCTGCCTCCTAAATATTCACATCCAGAACTGTGCAATTATCCAGATGGAGGATTCATTCACATTAGGATTACGTGGCGAACATGCTGAGCTAATTGTTTCACTTTTATCACGTGTGCTGCTGTGCCATACCAGCGACAAAGATGCCTCTTGTCACAAAATGTAAACATATTTCAAGAAGTCCAACCTCATGAACTGCCCCTTTTTTTATCGAAAGGCTGATAGTGCGACCTGGCAAACGTGAAAGCAAACAACATAGGCTGAATGGCTGCTTGAAGCAAGGCCCTCTCACATATCAGTTGAATACATGATCCTCAGCGAAGATTGAGCTCCGAAGCAAAAGAAGCAGTGACACTCTTGCATTTCCAACACCAAACCAGCTGAGCGTCGCTCAAAGCAAACTACATGTCACCCTGCTCCAGGCATTCTAAGCAGCAAAGATTTTTAAGAAAAATCTTGTTCCCATTCTGTCACCTTCCTCACGAGCCGGTGCATTTTTTTCCCCTTCCCCTTGGACTGAGCTATCTCAGTTGACGCAGAATTCAGCAATGCCCCTCAACTTACTGGTAGTGTGGTGGGAATAAAGAGCCGATGCGCTCTGCAGCTCTCTCTAATCAGCACGGTCCATGACACCAGACACTATAAATCAGCAACTTTGATTGCGAACTTCCACCAAATATCAGTTATCTGAGACAGAGAGAAATATCATGAGTTGTTGGGAAAGAGACAAATGGACTCTTGAGGCACTTACCTCCGGTAAATTAATAGAACATGTAACACTGAACAATATAGCGCAGAACAGGCCCTTCAACCCTCGATGGTGCGCTGACCTTTAAACTATTCTCAGCTCGTCCCCATACACTACCACAAAATCATCCATGTGCTTATGTAAGGATTGTTTAAATCTCCCTAATGTGGCTGAGTTGACTACATTATCACATATGGCATTCTCCGTGCTTAAAACTCTGTGCGTAAAGAACCTGGCTCTGACTGCTGTCTTAAAACTGTCACAACTCAATTTGTAGTTATGCCGCCTCGGACAAGCTGACGTCATCATCCCAGGAAAAAGACTTCACTGTCCACCGTGTCTAATCCTCTGATCATCTTGTATGTCTCTATCAACTCCTCGTTAGCCTTTTTCTTTCCAATGAGAACAGGCTGAAGTCTCTCAGCCAATCCAAATAAGACCTTCCCTCCAGACAAGGCAACATCCTGGTAAGTCTCCTTCTGTACCTTTTCCTATGCTTCCACATCCTTCCCGACAACTGGGGACCAGAATTGTGCACAATATTACAGGTGTGGCTGCAAAAGCTTTTTGTATAATTTCAGCATGATATTGCGGCTCCTGAACTCAATCCCTCTATGAATGAAACCTAACACATTGTATGCCTTCTTAACAGCACTATGCACTTTGGTGACAACTTTCAGGGATATATATACATGGACTCCATGATCTCTCTGCACATCCACACTACCAAGAACCTTTCTATTGACCCAGTACTCTTCGTTCCTGTTTTTCTTCCCAAAGGGCATCACTTCACATTTACTTCAATTGACCTCTCAGCCAATTCCGCAGTTTATTCAAGTCCCTCTGCAAACTTTAACATTCTTTCAAACAGTGCACTTCTCCCCCGACTTTAGTGTCGACCTCAAATTTAGTAATCCATCCACCTTTGCCTATGTCTAAGTCATTTCTGAAAATGGCAAACAGCAGTGGTCCCAAAACAGATCCTTATGGCACACCACTCGTAATCGGATTCCAGACTGAATATTTTCTATCAACCACCACTCGCTGCCTTCTTTCAGAAAGCCAGTTTCCAATCCAATCTGCTGAATCAACCTCAATGCCATGCTTCGGCATTTTCTGCAACAGCCTTCCATGTGGAAACTTATTAAAGGTTTTACTGAAGTCCATGTATACCACG
The DNA here is from genome assembly GCF_047496795.1 of Chiloscyllium punctatum. Classification (NCBI taxonomy): domain Eukaryota; kingdom Metazoa; phylum Chordata; class Chondrichthyes; order Orectolobiformes; family Hemiscylliidae; genus Chiloscyllium; species Chiloscyllium punctatum. The sequence continues at coordinate 28,134,390 of NC_092778.1, forward strand.
TCAACTGCCCTACCCTCATCTACATGCTTGGTCACCATCTCAAAAAAGTCAATGAGGTTTGTGAGACAAGACCTGCCCTTGATGAAAACATGATTTGGAGACGCCGGTGTTGGACTAGGGTTTACAAAGTTAAAAATCACACAACACCAGGTTATAGTCCAACAGATTTAATTGGAAGCACACTAGCTTTCGGAGCATCGCTCCCTCATCAGGTGGTAGTGGAGCCCTCCTTTACCACCTGATGAGGGAGAGACGCTCCGAAAGCTAGTGTGCTTCCAATCAAACCTGTTGAACTATAACCTGGTGTTGTGTGAATTTTAACTTTGATGAAAACATGTTGACTATCTGAAATAAAATTGTTGCTTGCTAGAGTATTAGAAATCTTATTACTTATAATGCTTACCAAAACCTTTCCTACAACAGAAGTAAGACTCACAAGCCTATAATTACCTGCGCCATCTATAGAACATAGAACATAGAAAAATACAGCGTAGTACAGGCCCTTTGGCCCTCGATGTTGCGCCGATCCAAGCCCACCTAACGTACGCTAGCCAATAACCTCCATATGCTTGTCCAATGCCCGCTTAAATGCCCATAAAGAGGGAGAGTCCACCACTGCTACTGGCAGGGCATTCCACGAACTCACGACTCGCTGAGTAAAGAATCTACCCCTAACATCTGTCCTTTACCTACCACCCCTTAATTTAAAGCAATGCCCCCTCGTAATAGCTGACTCCATACGTGGAAAAAGGTTCTCATGGTCAACCCTATCTAAACCCCTAATCATCTTGTACACCTCTATCAAGTCACCCCTAAACCTTATTTTCTCCAATGAAAACAACCCCAAGTGCCTCAGCCTTTCCTCATACGATTTTCCTACCATACCAGGCAACATCCTGGTAAACCTCCTCTGCACCCATTCCAGTGCCTCCACATCCTTCCGATAGTATGGCGACCAAAACTGCGCACAATACTTCAGATGCGGCTGCACCAGAGTCTTATACGACGGCAACATAACCTCAGGACTCCAGAACTCAATTCCTCCACCAGTAAAAGCCAGTACGCCATATGCCTTCTTCACCGCACTATTTACCTGGGTGGTAACTTTCAGAGATTTGTGTACATGGAGACCAAGATCCCTCTGCTCATCCACACTACCAAGTATCCGACCATTAGCCCAGTACCCCATCTTTTTGTTACTCATACCAAAGTGAATCACCTCACACTTACCTACATTGAACTCCATTTGCCACCTTTCCGCCCAGCTCTGCAGCTTATCTATATCCCGCTGTAACCGGACACATCCTTCCTCACTGTCAACAACTCCACCGACTTTCGTATCATCCGCAAACTTGCTCACCCAACCTTCTAGCCCCTCCTCCAGGTCATTTATAAAAATGACAAACAGCAATGGTCCCAAAACAGATCCTTGTGGAACACCGCGAGTAACTGCACTCCAAGATGAACCTTTACCATCAACTACAACCCTCTGTCTTCTTCCAGCCAGCCAATTACTAATCCAAACCTCCAATTCTCCATCAATGCCATACCTCCGTATTTTTTGCAGTAGCCTACCATGGGGAACCTTATCGAACGCCTTACTAAACTCCATATCCACCACATCTATCGCTTTACCCTTGTCCACCTCCTTAGGCACCTTCTCAAATAATTCAATAAGGTTTGTGAGGCACGATCTGCCCTTCACAAAACCATGCTGACTATCCTTGATCACATTATTCCGATCCAGATGTTCATAAGTCCTATCCCTTACAATTCTCTTTAAGACTTTGCCCACAACAGAATTGAGGCTCACCAGCCTATAGTTTCTAACCACATTTGCTATATCTATTGCCCTTCTTGAACAAGGGCAAACATTTGGAATCCTCCAGTCCTCCAGTACTAAACGTGTAGACAATGACGACTCAAATATCACGAGCCAAAGGCTCTGCTGTTTCCTTCACAGCTTCACAGAGAATCATTGGATAAATCCCATCCGGTCGAGGGGACTTGTCTAATGTCAGTCCTTCCAAAATTGATAGCACTTGTTCGTAATTAGCCTCTATCATTTCTAGTCTAATATCTCTGGTTAATTCTTCTCCTGTACAATATTCTCCTTTTCCTGAGTGAAAACCGATGAGAAATGTCCATTTAGCACCTCTCCGATCTCCACAGGGTCCACACTCAACTTCCCACTTCTGTCTTTGACGGGTCCTATTCCTCACTTACCTAGAGAACGCTTTATGGTTCTCCTTTGATCTATTTGATAAAGACTGCTCGTGTCCTCTCTTTGCTCTTCTTAACTCTCTCGTTAAGTCCTTCCTGGCTGATTTGTAACTCTCGATTGCCTCATCTGATCCATCTTGCCTCATCAACACATAAGTCTCCTTCTTGTTAACAAGAGATGCAATTTCCTTGTAAATCACAGTTCCTTTACCTTATCACTTTGTCCCTGTTTGACAAGGACACACCTATCATGGACAGCCAATATCTGTTCCTTAAACCAACTCCACATTTCAATTGTCTGCTTTTCCTGCATTTTGCTACATCATTCTATGCATCTCAATTCTTGCCTAATCGGATTATATTTGCCCTTGCCCCACGGATAACTCGTGACCTGTTGCATGCACCTATCCCTTTCCATCTCTAAACTAAACATAACTGAATAATGGTCACCCTTTCCAAAGTGCTCAACTACAACTAAATCAAGCACCTGGTCTGGTTCACTACCAAGCACCAGATCCACTTTGGCCTCCACTTTTCTCGGCACTTCGACAGACTGTGTCAGGATACCCTCCTGTACACATTGGAGAAAAACTGATCCATCCGACGTACAAGAGTTATGTCATTTTCTATCAATGTTGGGGAAGTTAAAGCCCCCCATAATGACCACCCTGTTCCTTTCACTCCTACCCAAAATAATTTTGCTAATCCTCTCTTCAACCTCCCTGGAACTCTGCGTAGAATATACAAAAGCTCCAAGCAGTGTGACCTTCCTCTCCTATTGCTAACCTCAGCCCACTCTACCTCAGTCGACCTCACTCTACCTCACCAAAAGTTCTGTCAGCCGCCGTTATACTATCCTTGACTAACCAGGCCATGCCTTCCCCTTTTTTTTACCGCCTTGGATGTTCTTAGTGAACGATCTAAACCCTGGAACTTGCAACATCCACTGTTTCCGAAATGGCCACAACACCGAATTCCCAGGTAGCTATCCATGCTGCACGCTCACCTACCTTATTTCTGATACATCTGGCGTTGAGGAATACACACTTCAAACCAGTTTGCTCTCTTCCAGCACATTCCTGTGACCCAGAAATCCTATCCCTGTCCTTCTTATTCTTATCCTCCTGTGTACTGCACCTACACCTCCCATCCCCCTGCTGAGCTCGTTTAATATGAGTGCATTTCTGTGAAGCATGTTTGGTGCTCTGAATGCGTCTTCACAAAGCAAACTTGCAGAAATCCTTTTGGAACAGGGACGCCGGTTTCGTTGCTGTGATGCATTAGCAGATAACATGTGAGCTCAAACTTTTCCTAGATGAAGAGAATCCGAGTGATACACTCACTGACAGTTATTCCTACGGCCTGAGCTGCGATGATGCTGGTTGTTCAACGCGAAAATCAAGGTGAAACATGAGGCATTATTTCTAACTCAGCCACTCTGACGGAATGACAGGGAGAGGGACGGCATCAAAGCATGGCGTCATTCCCACGCAGACAAACACCATTCAGTCCACCGTGTCCAAGGCGACTGTCTGTCATTTGTATCTATCTGATGTTATTGCCACTCGGTGACATCTGCCCTCAGAATAGGGAACTGTGTCTGGGTCATAATGCTGTCTCCGACAAGCCAATGCTTTCTTCATTCAGAGCTTTTTATTTCACAGGGAGGGTGCTACTGTGTGAAACAGTACGGGCGATTACTACAGGGCATCCTGCACATGGAGCACACCGCAGCTCGTGTTTCACCTTTACCACTTTATTCCCGGCTCACGCAAGTGATATTGTGAATCAGATCATGTCAGATCGACAGAGAACACGATCAGATCATCCAGAACTTCATAAGTGTATTGCCACAAATGTAGAATTTAGCACGTAAATCAATATGAGATATTTATTTCAGATAAATTGAGAGTCAGGAAGCGGGATGTTAATCAATATGTACTGCGTAGAATGTTGCTCCGTGCAAGGGGATCACTGGGAGGGGGCAGCATACACACTGAAACCTAGAATTGTCAAAGTGTAGAGGATGATTTCGATGCATTAATTTCTGGTTTATGGGCCCAGCACGCTCCCGCTGGCCCGCTCTCTTCGCGCTGACCACAGCATTTTCCGACAAGTGTTTAACTTTTCACCTGGCGTGTGGCATGTACGTTAGAGGATGATCTCAAAAGAGCTTCACCGTTATTGTGTGATATTCTGTGGCACATATGCGTCCTGGCTGTGTCAATGCAACCTCTGTGTGACTTCCCAAATTCTGCTGTTTTAAAAAAGGATTTCACTCAGAATCACAAATTGTGTCAAAGTGCAGGCCGAGGACGTGAGGCCCACCTTTGCTGTGCTGGCTCTACACAATGAAGAAATGATTGTGTCTTTTGATTGCTTTGAGCGGATTGATCAATTGTCACATGTGCCTATGTACAGTGAAAATTGTGCTTATGATTAGTAAAGGTGGATCTGTGTAGTCAAGGGCATGCCGATCACAGGGTGAGAGAACATATCTTTGGACAAATTAAGGATGTGCGTTCGGCAACATCAGCGTCATTTGAAGTTAGAGAGCCCATTTATCAGTCTCGTAACAGCCAAGAGAAGCAGCTAGTGAACCTGGTGGTGCGTGTGTTCATGCTTCTGTATCTTAATTTGACAACAAATTTATTGAAAACATACCTTTCTGGTCAAAAATGGACCGAGGTGCATGATCGCAGGGTACAGCGGGTATTTGAACACGATGCAACTCACACGTACTTCATCCGTCTGACGTGAAGACCAGGCCCCTAGACCAATGATCCAAAGCCGTACCTGACAGGCTAAAAATAAGTCAGGTGCGTTTTCTCGTATGCTAAGGGGAGTTCCATGGTTTCGAAGTGAAAGCAGCACTGAGTATTAACAGCAGATCCTTCCCATTGTGAATTCATAATCCCTGGACGCTGTGTTCACCCACTCCCCTGTGACTAGACTCTCTCCATGAGCGGTGTGGATTAACTTATTTTCCACTGGCAGGCAGTACTGGTAGAGAGCAACACGATAGTGCACTTTGATTCCTGTGAAACAGGGGCTTGTGGGATGGAGGAATGGTGAGAGTGGAAGGAATAGCAAGACTGGAAGTGCATGCGAAAGGGAAATCGTGCATGTACAATGATTCATATTGTAATTATCGAAATAACACGTTCAGATAGAAAAGTGCAGAGCTGCTGGAAAAGAGAGTATCCTTCTCAATAATGGGTAACAGTGTCTATGTCCTTCTCCAAGTCACAGGGCGGACTCTGCTGCCTGAACCAGCGTGGGGCATGAGTCTAGGGAGACCTGTCGCTTAGACACGCTGAACCAGATGTGAATAAAGTCCACCACGTTTCCGTGTCCCCAGCCCAGGGAATAGATTTCACAGTTTGCATCATCCCAGTGTAAGACGGAACAAGAGAAAGCGACTCAGACAAATTGATACCTTCTGCAGAGAAAAGGGATGTGGAATAGTCGACAGCCTTGATTGGTGCATGTTACAAGAATTTACAATCTTGGCTCATGTGAGAATAAATGCAAGTTTTGCGAATGGTTCAGTTAGTGGTATCAGAAATGAGGAGCCGTTTATCCTGCTCCTGAAAACTGGTGAGTAAATTGTGCAGAACAGCAGATACGTCTCTCTGCTGTTAATGAAATGATAAACAGCAGATTGCGTTTCCCAGTTTATTGTCTGACATCTGGGTTATCGCCCAACATGTTCACAATGTAACATTCTGCTCACATGATCTGAATACAAATGTTAAAAAAAAATTCAGTGATAAGATTGGTTTAATCAGGATCTGTGAAGAATCCATTCCAATGGAATGAAAATCCCAGATATAGCGGAGATGCAACACTGCCTGCGAGGGAATTGTTTTCCAGACGTGAGGCGAGCCCTTTTCGGAGGGGTCAGTATCTGAATAGGGAGTCTGAATAGAAGTGGGATATTATTGTACAGGCCCCTGTTGCTTCGACACACTGCAATTTTTGTACAGTGGTGCAAAAACACGGCACTTTTGTATAGAGCACACAACTTCAAAATTCTAAATAAGGCAATATTCACATATGAGCTAAATATCACAGCAACCACATAAACTGTTATTTGCCAAAACAGCCTATTTCCCTCAATATCGCTCTCGGTCACAGACCAGAGACTGAGATTTGAACAATCTCTGGTGTATATTAATAAAAGCCGCTTTTATCTCGGAACCACAAAATTTCACACGCCTCTGTATTTTTCTTTTACAATATTAAGTAATCCCTTATTGCGTGACTTCAGTACACGTGAAGAGGAAATAAAAATTAGAACAGAAGTCACTTGGAGTGAAGTGACCAGGATTTGACCCGATTATGTTGCAGCCAACAGATTCAGCTGTAACAGAAATAGCTGTCACCTTCCCTGTTTCGGTAATGAAGTTGCTTGGAGTCGCGGTGAGTTTTGATGCGTTGAATTGGACACAACATCCTTTCCCTGATGAAATTTGATGACATATCAAGACATGATGACAGGCGTGGGCGGCGTTTACTTGAATATAACGACTTTTGCAAGGACACGGTCAGAGTTCATTGATACAAACCCTTAAGAAATTACGGAAACGAGGTTTACTGGGCTAGAAAGCCATGAGCAGCGAAAAGACGAGGTTTAATGGGATGGTGGAATAGATGAAGAATCACATGGGAGAAAACAGAAGTTGTTGTGTTTTAATGGAGGTTTTCCAACAGATATAAGGTTGATGTGAGTCAGAAGGAGCGAAATACCCTCATTGAGGTGAATATATAATTAAAGTTTAGAACTTTATGACCAGCGGGGAATGATAAACGAAACTTTGGAGAAAGTTTTTTTCCTGAGAATTATTGAAATTGGAGATGATGTTACAGAGAAAGAAAAAATATTTTAGAAACTAATCCAGAATACTTGAAAGGCAGCGTGCAGACACACGGGGAATGAATTTAATAGGGACGTGGAGTATTGGCTGCCAGAATGATGTTGCAAATGGGGCAAACTCTCCAACTGTTTGAAATTAACCGGACACAATTTGCCCAGCACCTGTAATTATTAAGAGACTAATTGGAAAAAAGTGCTGGTGGTAATCAATGGTGTAACTGCTTGTTCTACGTGAATTAATATAAATTACAAATGCACTGAGCTGTGAGCTTTAGCTCTGCATTACAGTGAAGCCGGTTCGCTCATTCCACTGAATAACTATGTTATATAGTGGAATAACCAACATGAGATTAATTCTCGCACCATGTGAAGTTACTATAAGAATCCTCATGTCTCCATTTCACTTAATTCATTAAAACAGCGACTCTAATATCCCTTTAATTAGGAAGTCATACCACAGTGACTAAGAAGTGACCTGTGGATGTGAAACATCATTATCATTGTCATCTGTTGACGTGAACGTTTGGTCAAAATCAGCAAAAACGTGTGTGAGTACATTTAATATTCACTGATCTCCGCCCGAGAAATCCAGCGACACAATTCGTCCTTGTTCCTGTTTGAATCCTCTGTTCCTCACAGAAGGACTTTAAAGAATATTCAACATGTCAGTAACAGGTTTGCTGAGAACATTCAAAATAGGCAATGTGATAAATCTAATTTCCTTTGTGGTCAGTGAGCTGTGGGAGTTTGCAGCAAATGGAATAATATAAAACAGCCATTCCCAGAATGTAATCCAGTACAGGGTCAGCGATATAAGAAAGATAATCGAGCTAAAGCATCAAATCTGTTTCTCTATCCGTAGATGGATACTCACTTGCGGAATATTTACAGCTTTTCAGTTAATGATGAACACTTTTCCCAAATACTGAACACTGTATAAAATCAGAAACTGCGCATTTAGAATAAATGCTACTTTACTCAACGAGGTTTTTTTTCAACTTTTCTTCAGCTTGATGTTTCAATGAAAGTTAGTCAATGTCAGCAAAGGCTGATTATGTAAGGAGCAAATTTACAATCTCCGCATGCTGTATGCCTTTAAATACAACGCACATATCAATTGCACCACTGGAACCACAGACACCAACCCTGTAAAGTGTGCTAATCATGCCACTAGGCACTTCAATCCAATTTCTCTATCTTTGCTGTTATTCTAAAATGATAATTAACGTAGATGAGGTCATGCTGACATGGATTCTGATTAACGGAGGATTAGGTTCAGGAAAGCAACATAGCAAAATGTTATTCAAAATAACATTTCCGTGGGTACCTGCATTGTTTACAGAAAATGTTGCATTGTCGGTGTAAAGGGCTTTCCATTCAATCAACTTCAATTCGGCACAAAATTCGATTCAGTGAAACGTCACAAACTTCCTGTAGAAAGTTCATGCACGAAACATGACACATACTGCATTTATCATCAATCTTTACCTTTACTACATCCAAGGACACATGGAACAACTTTCATAAATACTGAAGATATAAGAATGTTGTGCGAAGCTAAATTGAATTTCATTTTAAATTGTAATGTAGCAAGAATACAGAGTAAGATTTAGAATGTCCGAAATTCATTTTCAGTACCATGGCCAGAACACCAGCCCTGCAAACGGGAAATCTGTTCCCGGACCCCCAAACATCCCCGTACTGCCTTGCTTCAAGTATCCAGTTGGAAACATGTCTGTGGAGTATGCAGTATGACACAGCTCCTGTGAAAATCCTCTACTGTCTCATCTAAAGCTGCACTAGGAGCTGTCTCTTCCAGCATTTAGAGCAGTGGTGTAAAATGGAGGATGTTGATATTCCATGGTGTAGATTCACATTGCTCTCATCTTGTTATTTTTTAAAAATCCTCTGTCAGAAATAGAAAGGAGAGAGAGGAACGGGATGCCATTCTACTCACTGGCCTGCCCCGCCATTGGGTATCGCTATGGCTGACTGAACACTTCGATGTCTTTTGCATGCACATGCACATCATCCTGTGGGAATCAGACATTAAAGGAATCGAAAACGCCTGTGCAAATGTGGGAAGGAAATGTGCTGAGAGACATTGGTTTCAGCAGGAACTCCGTAGGTTTTGCAGGTGAGCTGCTGATTGTAGCCTGACCATGTTTCAAGCGATACGATTCCCTCAAAAGTTGCCAAGAGAAAGTAAAGAATTTCCTCTGGTCATAAGCAGGGACGAGAACTGCTGATGACTGGAATTGATACTTCATCAGTTGAACAATCGTTGGTTGATTTTAAATCTGAACTAAAACTCGACTCTGGGGAATCTCAAAACCACAAGCTTTGAATCGCAATCTTAATAACAATGGAGAATCCTCTCTTGCTTTTTAGTGCACCACAGAGCTGCGCTAGACAGCATGCGCGAGCAGCCAATGATACTGCTTTTGTGTCTTTCACCAAGCATCTGTTTATCCTCACTTGCCTTTCCAGTGCGTGGTCCTTATCCATATGCGGTCTGGCTTTGTAAGTGTTCAGCTAAATATTTCAGAAATGTTCTGATGACTCTCAGTTTTACCCTGCTTTCAGACAGTGAATTCCAGATAAACAGCACTCTCAGAGTCAAAACGTTCTTCCTGAATCGCCGCAAAACCTCGTAACTCTTGTATTTAATTTACCCACCGATTTATTAATCCTTTCCATAAGAAGATTATTCCTATCACACATTCATATTCTTACTGTGCATGTTAATCTGTTCCTCACTCAACCCTCTCTGGTATCAAGGAAACAGCCCCAGACTAGCACGTCCATCTTTATAGAGGGAATGGTCCAGTTCAGGAAACATCTTGGTCAATCTCCTCTGAACACTCTCCCGTACAATCACAAGCTTCCTGCAATCTGGCGATCAGAACGAAACAAGTTGCTCCAAACAAAAGAAGAAATGTTGGAACAAAATCAGCAGTTCGTGTATATCATTGGAGAGAAAGGAAAGACAAGTTTCAAGCCTAACGATAAATCTCCCGTACTGATGGATGTGTGGCTGGGAAATGAACGTGGAATAAGGCGGACACTTTCTCAAATTACTGAACTCAATGTTTAATCCTGAATGCTGCACGGTCTCAAGTTGGGAAATTAGGAGCCGCTCTTCCGCCAAGGCAATGTCTATCAGGAGCACTGCAGCAGACCAGCGACAGCAATTATGCCATGGGAACACAGTGCAATGTCGAAGTGGCAGGAAATTGGAAGCTCGGGGCTTCGAGGTGCTCTCAAGGTTGTCAGCAAGTCGGTTTTCCTCTCGATAGTCTCGAAGAGAATACATTGTGATCAGGAAATGCAGGTGACTAGACTGAGTGAATTGCGGATAAATCACTGGAAGATGTGTCTTCAAACTTACACAGTGAAGTGCGATAATGCAATCCGGCAGATAATACAACTTCAGTGGTTTTAACGGGTTGGTGCCGGATGGGGAGTTATCAGGGGTCAAGGAAGATTGGACTAGTGTGCTCAGAGTGAAAGAATCCTGCATGGTGCTGAACATGCGTGGTATTCTGTCAATTGGGATCGTGGGGAAAGTGGGGTAGAATGTATATCACACTCAGCTTCCTGCTGCTAGTGAACACTTCAATCTGGAACAAATCTATCAAATTCTTTTCATTGCAACAGGCACAGGACGTAGCTGCAGAGGTCACGTGTTTGCACTTTCACGGATATTGTTTTCCCGGGAGATGCTGTCCATCCTATGTTGATTGAGACAGCACCGGGCTTTCTATGAGATGTTCCATTTAAATTGGAACAACACGTATTAATAACCCTCACTGGGGAATGTGATAATGTCGATACTGTATAATGATTTTATTTGTTTTTACGACTGCAGCGGGAGTTTGTGAGCAGTTCTGCAATTCACATTACAGAAGGAATGTCAAAAACCAAAGATGAGAATACAAAGGACACAAACTCAGATTCAGAGATAATAAAATCAGACAGCGTGCAGACACAATCGTTCGGCCAATGGTTTCAATACTGTGCCACCAAAGAATTCCAAACACCCCTACTCTATCTCTCTAAACCCGTAGTTACTACCCACTTACAAGACTAGATATTGCTCGAAAAGCTCATGAGGTCATGCAGCGTCAATGGAGAGAAATCAAACTTACTTTAGGAATCACGAACCATTCTGAGGAAGAGTGTTTCGACAGGGAATTGAAATTCTGACTTCTGTGATGCTGAAATTCTTGCGTTTGTCTTTCATTTACAGCACTTAGTTTCTATCGGGTTTTGACTGCCATCTCACAAAATTGCACACATTTGGACTGTGGGAAGAATTCAGAGCAGACAGAGGAACTCCGCACGGGGGAGAGAGAACCGGAATGTGCGAATTCTACAGAATAAGTGACCCAAGGCTGAAATCGTCCGCTGATTTCTTGGGCTGAAAGATGCAGTATTACCCGCTGAGTTCTTCCAATATGAAAGCGCCAGAACCAGAGTGTAACTAAATCCGGTCTCACGTGATGACAGGTGGAGGTACTACCCAGGATCTCATTGCAGAAAGAAGCCTGCCACCCAACGTATCACTATTGACAACAGCAATCACGTAACAATCCGAACTCCTTTTTGAATCACTTCTTCCATAGCCTTGCATGCCTTGGCATCACAGACTCACATCTGAATTCTTCTGAATCCACCCAATGTCTGAAAGCATTTTTCTGCACATTCACTCGAATCTTTCCACCTTTCGCCTTAAGTCTGTTCCCTCTTACCCCCGGTGACCTATTCCTCCATCAATTTGAAACGTTTATTTCAGTCTATGCGAAAAATATCCCTCTTTATTTTGTAAATCTCAATCATGTCTCTCCCAATTTCCTCTGCTCTAAGAAAAGCAATTCCAATGTGTCCAATCTCTCTTCATATCTGAAACTCTTCTGCTCATAGTTTTACTGGTACATCCGTGTGGTCTCGTTCCCAAAGTGATCACATCCCTGCCATAATGTGAATCGCAGAATTGTGCACAACACTCGAGCTATAGCCAAATGAACAAATGAAATAACTGATATGGAAATCCACAGAAGTAAGTCTTTTCCAGTATCTTTGTTTTCTTTTCAATGCCTGCCTATATCCTTTTCGTGAGCGTGATGGTCTCTTGTCCATTAAAGCTGCTACACGAGGGCTGTTCCCACAAGTGCAGTATTAAAATGGATGGACTGGTTTGACGTTCTCAGTGGTGAGATTGGGGCAGGTTTACACAACAAAACTGACCATACGAGCGCACAATGAATGGTGTCAATGGGAAATTGAGTGCAATGAAATAGGAGGCGAAACTTTATCGAGGTTAAGTGATTGCAGGAGGGAGCTAAATCTCCAAGAATGAGTGAGTTTGAATCCTGATATATGACTCGCAGAGATGTGAGAGAGAGAAGTTTGACCAAAACACAAAATCATTATCTGGGAGAATATTTTCTCATAAAATTACTTAATTCATTTCCGTATTTCTTTAACATGTATCATAATTAGTAAAATGAGGATAACGCTCCCTGTTGTGAGTGGGATTCGAACCAGGTTACTATGGCCACAATGCTGGATGCTGACGATCATACATTCACCGGGCCATGCAACGAAGTACGTTTGAAAATAACAATAAGTACAGTGTCAGAGGATATGCTAGGAAGAGCAGCAGATACATAAAAGGAATATTGGTGAGCAGCAGACTGAGATGTGGGAGCTCAGAATTGGCTATTCCTTTATTTCACTGCCCGCAAATGCAGTGCAAATTCCATACTTCAGTATTTTATATTGAAGGCAGAACTTGATAGATTTCTATATAACATCAAAGACTCAGAGGCTGGAGCAGGATATTGTTGAAATGTATGTTTCAATGGCAATGCGGCTTCACATTGGTTGCTACGTCAACATTCCCACACAAGGAGGTAGCCATTGCTGCAGATGATCACATCGTCCGAGTTCACAGGCCCAGAACCACAGAAATTCAGTGACAAACAACCACGAAGATCCAACTAAAAATTGGGATTGAGCTCGTGGTGCTACTCTATGAGTCAGGTAGTGAGTGCGTAGTCCTTCGATGAGGGCATGAGGAGGAAGGGCATATTCGTCTCTGTTTATTGTATTATGTATATTCAGCAGCAATACTGATATTCTCTGCGCAGTGGTTCAATAGATGTGTGCTGGTGCCATAAGCGAGAGTTTGATGCGTTGAAAGCAACCTCTGAAATTTTCCTGAACAACGTGGTGTTTAGTGACTTTGACAGTTAAAGCTGTTTATGTTTGCATCGTCTCCACTTTAGCTTCCTGGTCCCAGTAAACGTTCCAATCTGCAAAAATCGCTTTCATCCCGACACAGCCATATGCCCTGTTCTCTCCTCCTCTGGGATACTCTGATCCGATAATGTCATTCTCTAAGATGGAGGAATGGAGCAGGCAGTTGGAAGCGTTGTGGCGATATCTTTGAGGCTTTGCAACATAGCAGCTGCTCGTCATAGATAGAGTTACAGCGATGCACAGCACGGAGGCAGTCCGTTTAGTCTTATTCGTCCATGCTACCCACATATTCCAACCCAAACTAGTCCCACCTGCCAGCACAAGGCCCATTTCCCTCCAAACCCTTCCTATTCATATACCCATGCACCTGTCTTTTAAATGTTGCTGTTGTACTAACCTCCACACTTCTCTGGCAGTTCATTCCATACGTACCACACTCTCTGTGAAAACGTTGTCCCTTAGGACTCTTTTATATCTTTCTCCAAACTCTAAAGCAATTACATAGAGTTCTGGATTCCCTCAGCCCATGGACAATACTTTGTCTATTTATTCTCACTATGCTCCTCATTATTTTATATAACTCGATAAGGTCACCCCTCAGTCTCCAACGCGCCACTTTCAAGGAGCTATGAACCTGTATTCCAAGGTTTCTTTGTTCAGCAACACTCCCGAGGACCTTATCATTCAGTGTATAATTCCTGCCAAGATTTGCTTTCACAAAATGCAGCACATCGTTTTTATCTGAATTAAATGCCATCCACCAGTTCTCAGCCCATTGGCCCATCTGATCAAGATCCCGTTGTAATCGGAGGTGAACATCTTCACTGTCCACAATATCTCCAATTTGGTATATTCTGCAAACTGACTAACTACATTTCTTATGATCACAGTGAAATCATTTAAATGAATGATGAAAGGTCGTGGACTCACCACTGATCCTTGTGACACACGACTGGTCGCAGGCCTCCAGTCTGAAAAACGACCATCCAACACCATCGTCTGTCTTCTCCCTTTGAGCTAGTTCTGTAACGAAATAGTTAGGTCTCCCTGCATTCAATGAGGTCGAACCTAGCTAACTGTTCTCCAATGGGGAAGCTTGTCGAATGCCATACGAAAATCCATATAGATCCCTTTACCGCTCTGCCCTTATCAATCCTCTTTGTTACTTTTCAAAAAACTCAATCAAGTTTATGAGGCACGATTTCCCACGCACAAAGCCATGTTGACTATCCCTAATCATTCCTTGCCTTTCCAAATGCATGTACGTCCTGTCCCTCCGGATTCCCTCCGACATCTTGCCCACCACTGACGTCAGGCTCACTGGTCTATACTTCCTGCTTGTCCATACCACCTTTCTTAAACAGTGGCATCACGTTAACCAACCTCCAGTCTACTGGCACCTTTCCTGTGACTAGCAATGATACAAATCTCTTAGCAAGAGGCCTAGAAATGACTTCCTTAGCTTCTCACAGAATTATCAGGTACACCTGATCGGGTCCTGGGGATTTATCCACTTTTTTGCATTTTAGAGCATAATGCTCTTCCTCCTCTGTAATATGGGTATTTTTCAAAATGTCACCATTTATTTCCCTACATTCTATATCTTCCATATTCATTTCCACAGTAAATACTAAAGCAAAATTCTCGTTTAATATCGCCCCAATCTCCTGCGGGTCCAGGCAAAGGCCGCGTTGCTGGCCTTTGAGGGGCCCTATTGTCTCCCTACATACCCTTTTGTCCTTAATATATTTGTATTAAAACGCTTAGACTTTCCCTAGTTACCATTTGTCCTTCATGTATTTGTAACAAAAACCCTTTGGATTCTCCTTAACACTATTTGCCAAAGCTATCTCATGACCCCTTTCTCTGCTGCCGATTTCGCTCTTACGTATACTCCTACTGCCTTTGTACTCTTCCATGGATTCATTCGATCCTATCCTGTCTATGCCTGATATATGTTTCGTCCTTTTTCAGAATAAAACCTGCAATTTATTAACTAATCCAAAATTTCCGACACCAGTCAATCATAATTCGGGTCTGGCTTACGTTTTCGAATGGATTATAAGAGATAGGATTCATAGTCATCTGGAAAAATAAATTGAGTGTGGATCGTGAACATGGTTTTGGCAAGTGTAGGTCGTGCATCTATCGTTATTGAGCTATTTGAAATGGTGACAAAGCAGCTGTATTACGGTACAACGATTGATATGGTGTGAGTCGATTTCAGTAAAACGATTGATGAGGTTCCTCACGATCAGCCTTTGCATACAATATGCGGGCATGGGACTGAAGCTGATATAGTTGCTTGCATCCGAAATTGGCTGGGTGAAAGAAGACAGAGAGCGAAGTTTATTGGGAAACGATCATCCTGCAATTCATTTGCTCTGTGTATATCACAAGGATTTGTTTTGGATCCACTGCTCGATGTCATTTATACAAATGACGTTGATTAGGGCGTGGGGGCATGGGTTCGTAAATTTGCAGATGCTGCTATGTTCAGTGGAGTTGTGCACAGTGCTGAAGGATATTGGAGGTTATAGAAGGACATAGATAAGCTGCAGAACTATGCTGAGAGCTGGTAAATGGAGATTAATGCAGAAAACAGTGAGGAGTTTCACTTTGTAAGACGTAATAAGAATACACATTACTGGGTTAATGGTAAGATTTTTGTTGGTGCAACTGAGCATAAATATCATGGCGTCTATATACATAGATCTCTGAAAGTTGTCACCCAAGTTAACATGTTTATTAAGAAAGCGATCAGTGTGTTAGGTTTTATTGGAAGATGGATTGAGTTACGGAAGCAATAGGGCATGTTGTAACTGACAAAACTCCAGCACAATCGCACTTGGGGTATTGTGTAGAGGATTGAGAATTTACCGAACAGACATGCAAGATAATCAGAGGATTGAATAGGTTGGACAGTGAGAGCCTTTTTTTTCTCGATTATGATGGCTAGTACGAGGGGACACAGCTTTAAATTGTGGAGTGATCAATGGAAGATGGTTCTCAGAGGAAGTGTCTTTGCTCAGACAGAAGGGAGTGGAATGCAACGTCTGTAACAGTAATAGACTCTACAACTTTAAAGGTATTTAACTTTTCATTAGATAAACATGTGGTTCATAATGGAATAATGTCGGTTTGATGGGCTTCAGTTTGGTTTCAAAGGTCAGCGCAACATCGCCAACCGAAGGGCCTTTAATGTGCTGACGTGTCATATTTTCAATTCTCTCTGCTCCTTTCTAATAAAACAAAGGATACTGTATATTTTTGCCACAACTCCAAACACTTACATTATTTTTAGCATGAATGTCAGCATTTTTTTTCATTTTAAAACAATCTGTAACCCCTTTCTACTTTTGTATCTATTTATCATTCCGTTTATCGGGACTTCTTACTCCATTTTACCTTAGAGGAAATTAGTTAAAGTCATTTCATTTCAAAATGAAAAACTCATTTCCACATTCTTGAGATGATATTTCTGCGTCAATTAAATTGGACCAAAAGTTTGTCCAATCGTGGTTGGTGCAGTCAATGCAATTTTAGGGTTAATACCCAAATTAATGATCCTGTTCGAAAATACTTGCAGTAGTCCCAGTTCAGAAATCCTTGGCACAAACAGTAAAATGATAGAAACTAGAGATCACAGGCTTGAAGTTAGAGAGTGACAGATTTAACAAGCTTTTTTCAGGCATTCCCTGCTGCAATCTTCAAACGTCTGAACAGAATTTTAAACGGTGCTCTGATTTAAATGAACGCGAGCTACACAGTTAGCGGGCCACTCCCCTTTGATTATACCTTTCTTTTTAAAGAATGCATGTCTTTGGCTGTTCGGGTAAACAAAAGGACTCCACTTAAACGTTTCAATAGCAGCCTATTTGGATACTGGCCAATTAACCACTCTGGGAAAAACGACACAAGGGCACAGTAATCTGGTTAAAGAACTAGTATTGTGACACTTCTCCACTTTGAAAAAAACATGAGCCCTGAACATCTAAAGATGACTTCATTTTTCAAACTCAAAAAATGCAAAGAACACCGCTTAGCAGTGTAAAATACATATGTACATTCATTGACTACAAACATGCAAACATGAAAAACTACATTTGGATCCATTGTGTAGTTCTCCCACCAGCGAAAGGCTCTGCTTCTCAGTCGAGGTTCTGTATACATTGCTGAGCACGTTTTCTCAACATGAACATCCACAATGTTCAGACTAAATGGCTACAATAACAACCTGCATCTAAACAGTGTGGCATCTTTCCGCTTAAATTTCTCCACAAGCTTCAATGGGTTATGATCAGTGCATTCTTTTCTTTCAGATGCTTTGCTATTATTCCATACGGTGAAATGTTGTAGAGGCAACACCAAGTGTAAAGTCTCTTTCTCAACTGCCAAATATTTCTGATAATGAACGTTCAACTTCCTGGAGAAATACCCATGAGGTCTTTCTCAATTGTCCTCTTCCTCTTGCAGGAGCACAGCACGGAAACCCACATCACTCATATCGATAGCCACCATGAAATGCTTTCTATAATCAGGCTTTCTATAATCAACCGTGCACGGGTTAACACAGTTTTCAGGCTGTCACACGCCTTCTGATAATCATATGTCCACTTAAACGTCTTGCATTTTTTTCAGCAATTCAATGAGTAGAGCAACCACCTTGTTAAAAATAAATGCACAAACGTTCGATAAAATATATTCAATCCCAAGAACCGTAGTACTGCTATTTTTGTCGAATATATGTGAAATTGCCCAATCACTTTCGTTTTCAGATTCCGTGTGGTCATTTGTCCATGTCCAATAGCATAGCCCAGGAAGGTGACTTAGGCTTTTTTCAAATTCTCTTTTAGCCAGGTTTACCACCAAGCCTGCCTTCTGAAGTGATATTAACAAGTCCCATAAATGTTGTAAATGTTCCTTCCATGCATGACAAAAGAAAATCACCAGATCTTTTGAGGGAAATCCGGCAACGACCTTCTTGGTTAGTTACTGAAATGTAGCCAAAGCGATTTTTTTTCTTATCTAATGCCATGACGTTATATTTATGCTGTCATCCCTGATTAAGGGGGGTCCTGGTCAAACGTCGATTTTCCTGCTCCTCGGATACTGCCTGACCTGTTGTATTTTTCCAGCACCATTCTAATCTTGACTCTTTACACTGATACTGTCCATTTTGCTTGCCGAAAGCGGAAATTGCCTTCACTCTTTCAGGCAGGAATAACTGCGAGTAGCCTCTGAGCAATTACAACTTAGAAATGTAAGATGCTTTTCCTAACTTTTCAACACGGTCTTCCAACCGGGGAATTAGGTATGCATCTGTCTTTGTAACTGTATTGACTTTGCAATAGTCCACGCATAACTGTCGGGTATCATCTGGCTTTGGCACCATTACGAATTGTGAGCTCAAGGCACTGCAGATCAATTCGATTGAGCTGATGCAGGAGTTCTATCTCTTTCTGAACCTGTGCCAACCTTCCAGAGTTAAGGACGTTGCTTAATCAGAGCAGCATCACCTGTATCTACATGTTGCACAATTAGGTTAGTACTTTCCAGTTTATTTCTGCATATCTCCCAATGTGACAATAATAACTTTTTTAGGATATTTCGATTTTTCTCAGGAAGGTAAATCAATAATTTATCCAAATGTTGTGGTTCTGTTCGCCGAGCTGGGAATTTGTGTTGCAGACGTTTCGTCCCCTGTCTAGGTGACATCCTGAGTGCTTGGGAGCCTCCTGTGAACCGCTTCTGTGATCTTTCCTCTGGCATTTGTAGTGGTTTGAATCTGCCGCTTTCGGTTGTCAGTTCCAGCTGTCCATTGCAGTGGTCGGTATATTGGGTCCAGGTCGATGTGCTTATTGATTGAATCTGTGGATGAGTGCCATGGCACTCAAAAAATAATAATCAATAAGCACATCAATCTGGACCCAATATACCGGCCACTGCAGCGGACAGCTGAAACTGACAACTGGAAGTGGCAGAGACAAACCACTATAAATGCCGGAGGAAACATCACAGAAGCGCTTCGCGGGAGGCTCCCACGTGTTGAGGAGTCACCTAGACAGGGGACGAACGTCTGCAACACAAATTCCCAGCTCGGCGAACAGAACCACAACAACGAGCACCCGAGCTTCAAATATTCTCACAAACTTTTAATTTATCCACATTTTTGATAACTTCCTAAGTATCCAATTAAACCTGAGCAATGTCCAATTCGAAATCCTCTGAACGTGGTACTTCTTTCTGTGTTTTAATCCTCACCACCTCCTTCTTTTGCTTTCCTTCCCTTTAGAATCCCTTTTGAGGGTAGTCACATAACACGCTGAGATTTCTTCCTGTCTGGAGTCCCGATCAAGTCGTTCAGCTCACTTACTTCTGACGACTTGATAAAGTCCACTAAGTCTTGCTTTTAAAGGTTCACCTATTACTGAATGTAACACCATTACCTTATGCATAGACGCAAATTTGAGGGGTTTTTTTTGCTTTTGAATCCACTTACTGTTTCATTACAGGTTGCAAAATTGTTTAATGATGTCCAGCCAACACCCCATCTGTATTTAAAGTTCAGTAAAGTTTGTCACATTATCCAAGTGTGTGGTCTCTGAATTCGGACTGACTACTTTCTCCTTAATAAATGGTAAGTCTTCTATATTTCAAGCCAAAAAACTAATTCAAGTGGATTGAATTTGGGCAATTTATTTAATCACAAAAAAAGCACGAATGGAATTCCCTTATCCGCTAAAATCTGGATGATCCTGACTATTAGCCCTCAACATAGTGTTTAATGCTTGATGCTACCTTTCAGACGGTCCCCGCGATTCTGGATGAATCACAACATATTTGAATTGGTTTAATTCTCAGCCATCCATAACTTCCTTAAATCATTTGGATTTTGAAGTTTGACCCTGGATCTGACTGTATCTCTTTTGGTAGTCCGCATTTAACAAAAAAAGGCTAAATTCCTCTACAATTCTTTTAGATGTGAAATTGCACAATGGGAAGGCCGCTGGAAACCTCGTCGGTACATCCATTGTTTTGACGACTGCTGATTTACACTTCTTCTTCGAGGTAGGAGAGCAATGCACTCAATTCAGACACTTGTCAAAGATTACTCAAGTGCTGAAATCGCTATTAAAGGTGCAGGTTTTATAATGTTGATTGTCCAAATATCTGACATATATGACATGTCTGGCAAAATTCAAATACATCCTTGTGCAGTCCAGGTTCGTGAAAATGTACGTATGTGTGAAATTCTGTTTTTTTCACTCGTTGATTACCTCCAAGTGATAGTTCATGCACAGCTCAAAACATCTTTTTTTATCCCCTGCTGGCAAAATAAAATGTTGAATTTCTGCCCATTTCTCATCAAACATGTGATCGTCTCAATTTGCTCATGAAGACATTTTTTCAGGTAATAATCCATTAGAAACTTTCATACTGCTCTCCGTGTTTGCTTTTTCAATAAATCTGTTTTACATTTGCATCTTTCTGCTGAGTTTTGCAGAGGGTAGGATATTTGCATAATTCCTTACTTTCTCCTGTTTTGTCCCAAACATCTGATGGAACACATTCTCAGCTGATGCCACTTCAGCTTCCTAATTTGTGCGCTTTATTTCTTTTCCTTCAACTGTTGACTCTTTGACGTTGTTACCACACAGAGAAGATTCCCTGAAAAGAAACCTGCATTTCTTCAGTTGGCTGAAATTCTAAAGGGTTTTTAGACTACAGTCGTTCGTACGCCAATCAGTGAATTCACTATATTATTTGCAAGGAGAAATTCTATTCCTGGAGCTGAGAGTCTGTCCAGTACTCCTACTGCAAATACTATTTTCCTGACACTCTAACCTCACTTTATATATTTAAGTGCTTTTTGTCTCACCACGAATTCCTGTCACCGGTACCGTTTCTGGCAATTTTCCTTGAAGACTACATAGCTCCTCATTCTTCAACACCACAGAATAATAGCATCCTGTGTGACTTATTATTGTAAACGTTTTACCGACTACTCTTAGACTATGTCAACAAACTTTATCTGTGCAGATATATTTTTAAGCATATCTGGCTCTTCCTCCTTGACCAACCTTCAATGAGCTGGTATGCTCTGATGAAGCTTTCCAACTTCCACTGCGCTTTCTGTTACCACTTCGATAGGCTTCCAGACTTAGCATCCTTTCCCATGTCTGGCTTTCCTGTGCTTTTCGTACCTATCAACACTGCAATTTCATGTGGTCTACCTAATTGGAACGAAAACAACAGAGTTTTCAACTTGTTGTCCCCTTCAAGGGCTTCCTTTTTGCCCTTTGGCAAGTTCTCCTTAGGAACTTCACGAACATATATCTTTCTCGTTCCACCGGAGGAATTATCTTTTCTTGAAATTCTTTCTCGCATGGAGTAGAAATACTTCGTGAAGCCCAAAAGGCAACTGATAATCATCAGCCACTTCGGATGCTAACTTTGCTGGTTTAATTCTCTGGTCTTCCATGTGTCTTCGCATTATGTCAGGCAGTGGATTTTTGAACTCCTCCAAAATAACTGTCTCTGTAATAACATAGTAGGTTTCCTCGACTTTTAAAGCTCCTATCTACCTGACAAAATTGTTTGTTTGATCCTTTAAAACTCAATATAAGTTTGAACAGGTTCCCTCCTTATATTCCTGAAATGTTGTCTGGCGACGTCTGGTGAAAGGTCATATGCACTTAAGGTTACTTTCCTCATCTTCTCATATTCCGCTGATAATTCTTCTGATAGTGGTATGAATGCCTCACTAGCTGAACCGACAATTTGGTTTGTATCAAGAAACCTTACATGGTCACTGGCCAATGTATTTTTTTTGGCCCCTCTTTCAAATGAAATGATAAAAATATTTTCCACATCTTACTCACCAAATGTATCCGAACTAAATGATTCTTAAACGCCCCTATCGCATCTGCCTCCACCACAACTTCTGGCATCGTGTCCCAATCACCGACCACTCTCTGAAAAAGAACGTTCACCTCAGATCTCCCATCAGATTTCCACTTTTACCCTAAACTTTTACCCTATGATATTTATTATTGCAACTCTGATAAATCTACTCTGAGCATCCACCCTGTCGCTAATTCTCATAATTTTGTAAAGGTGAATCAAGTCTCCACTCAGCCTCGATGCTCCAGGAAAACAATAACAACCCCAGTTTAGTTCCAGTCTCTCCTTATGCCTCATGCACTTTCATTCAAGCAGCATTTTCGTAAATCTCTTCATCCAACTTTCCAAAGCATTAACATCCTTTTTGTAATGTGACAACCAGAATTGAACAGTATCTTAACCAAAGTTTAAAGCTACAATATCAGTTCCTGACTCTTCTAATCAATGCCTGCACCAATACCATAAAGCATGGCATTCGCCTTCTTTTCAACTTTCAAGGAATTTTTGATGAGGACCCCGATATCCCTCTGTACATCAATCTCATGAAACATCGTGCTATCAATTGAATAGTTTCTATAAAATTTGAGCTGCAAAAGTGCAAAAACTCATACTTTCCCAGATCCATCTGCTATTTCTCCACTCATTTGTGCAACAGATCCATATCCTGTTGTATCATTTGAAAA
This sequence comes from Chiloscyllium punctatum, assembly GCF_047496795.1. Taxonomy (NCBI): domain Eukaryota; kingdom Metazoa; phylum Chordata; class Chondrichthyes; order Orectolobiformes; family Hemiscylliidae; genus Chiloscyllium; species Chiloscyllium punctatum. The sequence continues at coordinate 28,157,349 of NC_092778.1, forward strand.
AAAATACACTATCCACAACGGCAATGATCATTGTTTCTTTAGCAAAATTACTAACCCACCCATCTCCGTTTTGATTCTCGTAATTTGAAGAATATCACAAGCAATAGATGTCCCAGTGCAGATCCCTGAGAATCACCACTCGCCACCATCATGCAACCAGAACAAGAGTAAAAACAGCCTTCTACCATTTCGCTCTGTTTTCTCTGGACAAGCTAATTCTAAATACAAACTGCAAGTCACTGTAGATCCTGAGTCACACTAATCCTTTGCATGCCAATAATATTAGGGGCCCACCTTGTCAAAAGCCTTATCAAAATCAATACAAGCAACATAAACTGTTCCATCCTCACTGGTCACCTTTGTCACCTTCTCGAAAAACTCAGGCTATCAATTTACTGAGACAACACCTGCCCCATACAATCATGGTTACTGACGCTAATTAGGCCATACTTTTCCAAATACACGTAAATCCTCTTGGAAAGAATCATCTCCAACAGCTTACGCTCGGGGTTAGGCCAGACCACGTCAATACATTTCACTTATGTAGGCCAGACGCAAAATTTATCATTGTTTTATGCAGGTCGAATGGATATTCCACGAGCAATGCAGCCGACGCAACCTCTCAGCTTAAAAAAATCCTTTGTACACTAACATCGAAACCAAATTTAAATTAGCACAAGTATTTGACCACCCATATAGCCCTATTAAAACATAATGATGCATTTCCAAATAGTTGAACATCCCTATAAATTCTCCCTTCGCAAGACATAGGCAAAATCTCGCGTAGGTTCTTCTTCTTTGACAGAGAGAGAGAGAGAATCAACATCGAGGTGTTTCCTTGACTACGAACCTCAAAGAGATCCTGACTGCTGACATTGAGGCAACAGTAACCTCCTCCCTTGACTGTGTTAATAAATTAAGGTATATCTCATTGGGCCCAGTGGAGTTATTCATCTTAATGCTCATCAAGAGACACAACACCACTTTTCTCTTCATCTCAAAATTCCCCAGTAATTTAACATGCCCCACACAAATTTCACTGTCCTCGATGTCATTCACCTTTTGAATAACGATAGAAATGCACGATTTGGATCTTGACCATATTCTCTGTATCCAAACCAAGGTTCAGTACTTTCACTTTGAGTGGTCCTAACCTCACCTTAGCTTCACTCCAGATATTAGTATATGCATGAAATGAATTGTAATTCCCTTTAAAATAACTTGTTAAGGAGAGACCATGTACCCTCCTTAATCTCCTAATTTTGTTGGTTGATTTCTATCGTGATTTGATTCTGGCAATGATGGACTTGGTGCACAATGTTCAAAATCACACAGGACCAGATGATGATCGAACAGGTTTCTTTCAAAGCACGAGATTTCAGATTGCTGCTCCTTCATCTGGTGGTTGTGAACTATAAGATTGTACGACACAGAATTTATAGCAAAAGATTACAGTGTGATGCAACTGAAATGATACACTGTAAAAGACGTCGTTTATTTGATGAATATCCCATCTCTTAGTTGAATTATTCGCATGCTGCTGGAAAGAATTCCACTTGATTGCACCTGACAAAGTTTGTCCTGTCTGAGCTAATTGGTCTAAGGAAGTGCCAACCAAATTAAAGTCACTCACGGTGACAAATCTGTTGTTGTGTATTTCAAAATCTGTCAACATATCTGCTCCTGAATTTCCCAGTGGCTGTTGGTGGGGCTGTTGTACAATAAATTTGTTTGAAACTTCCACATTTTTTGAGCTCTTCACTTGTTGCCTCACTGGGTGCGAGCTGCAGTATACGGTCAATTAATGTATTTTTGACGTTCTCCCTGATTAGCAATACTTTCCTCCACTTGTTTTACCTCCATGCTTAACTGATATTAGGCATAAAAACTTGGAAAGTGCACAGCCAACTCAGTCTGTCTCTCTCTCGACCAAGTCTGTACAATGCTTACAACATCATAGTCGCATGTACTGAACCGGACACTGAGCTCATCTGCATTACCCATAATGCTGCTTGCATTTAAGTCAGTATGCTTCATTCCATCAGCCCCGTAATGTTCATTCACCTGCCCTCTATATACGTCACTTCCTTTCAGACTTAGCATTGTACGTTTGTTAAACGAAAATATTCATGGGATGAAAGAACATTTGGCAGTCAGCATTTATTGCCCTTCTCTAATTTTCCTGAGAGTCGTTAACTGTCAATCACCTTGCTCTGCGTCTGGAGCAGACCATATACAGTAAGGTTGTCAGTTGCCATCCATTGAGCACAATACCGAACCAAATAGATTTTTCCTGATGGTTGATTAACAGCCATAATAAGACGCCTAATGTTAATATTTTTATTTAATTGAATACAAATTTCACCTTTGTCGTGGCTGGATTCGAAAACGATTCCCAAAATCATTATGAGAGTCTCTGTGTTCACAATACAATGTTAATGCAACCTCCACTTACCTGCCTCCATTTCAATGGGTCCACTTGCTGACCTTCTGCTTTGGTTTGCAGACATTTGCTAGCAGTACCGAACTTCGACATAAAGAGTTACGTTTCTAGAAATTGATCACCGTTTGTTTCCCCAGGCCTCTGCCCCATTCGGTTCGTTAGGAGTTGAATATAATTTAATAACGTCGATCTATTTGTCATAACCTGTCAAGAAAATAACATAAATATATTTTTCACAACTCAACATTTCACTGTGGGTGAATATCTGCTGTTTAACATAACGGCCTAATCTTGGAAAAGAAGGAAGATGACTACTCAGAATAGGATTACTGAAAATAATTGTCAGAATCAAGAAATCTAAATTCCGTCAATGAATAATGCTGAACCAGGACTCAAACTAGGATCTCGTTGCCCTGAAGCCTGCTGTGTCATTTTCTGGGTTTTCTACCGGGACAAATCTTATAGCAATAACTGCAGAGTTGTCTTCATTTTCCTGAAATCTCATTAACATGGACTGGATCCGAATATTTTTTTTTTCAGTAGGTAGCGACTTAAATCCACTCCCATTTGCACACGAATGACCCACGAATAAGCGAGCTGAACTCTGGGAATTGATAGGAGAAAGTGAGGACTGCAGATGCTGGAGATCAGAGCTGAAAATCTGTTGCTGGAAAAGCGCAGCAGGTCAAGCAGCATCCAAGGAACACGAGAATCGACGTATCGAGCATAAGCCCGTCTTCAGGAATCTGAAGAAGAGCTTATGCCCGAAACGTCGAATTTCCTGTTCTTTGGATGCTGCCTGACCTGCTGCGCTTTTCTTGCAACACATTTTCAGCTCAGGGAATTGATAGCCAAGTAATTAATAACAAAATCAGTTTGTATGCCAGTGTGAGCCCTTGTACCTGTTGAGCCATCCAATGTATCCATTAAGCCAATTGGGTGGTCAATTTGCTGTACACCGAGCCGACTTTATAGGGTTTCATGCCTCTTCATTCGGAATTGTTACGAGCCAGGCCAGATTAATCAGATCAAAATAAGAAGATAGTCCACACCTAACATTTTATTATTTCGAAGATAGATGTAATATCAATGTTCCAGGACTGATGCAGCTTTTAAAGACATTCAGCTTTAAGAAAAAGAGAAATTATTGATGAAACACAGTTGAAACTGGAACCGAAGAAACCAAACTTTAGAATGACTTAACTCCTTCGAAATTCAACTGACTGGAAGTCACCATCTAATGTAGAAGCTACTCTAGCATCCAACACCCCAAAAAATGCACCCCTTGGCAAATTGTATATTCAGGCACAGGTTATAATGTTGTGGAGAGATTTCAAAGAGAAGAGTGAGGCAGAAATATCTACTGGAGCATAAAACGCTTTTTTTGACAGTAATGGCTTCTCTGCTACCAACGGTTTCTGCTTGCCTGCTAGAAACAAGACAAACAAGAAACTAAAACTTGGAGATCTGTCCACATCCTTCCATTGTTAAAGTTGTCATTTATAGTCATATTGTTGCTCCCGCCTTTTCGACTCCATGTGGAAAAGGAGGATAAAATAACAATGTTTAAGTTGGTATCATGGTTTCAGATTAAAATTGCATTTAAAACTATCTTTGGAAACCTTTTTTATTTGAGAACAAATGCAGCTCCAGTAATACATATCGCAATAAGAAATCACATTGAACATAAAATCGAGGAACTTCAACATGGCGGAATGTGGTGACATTCTCCAAGTATGATAATCACCACTGTCCCAGATAATTCACAGTATCATAACTCCAATGGAGTGACAAGGTGCACGGTCGCCTTAATAAAAGAAACTCTGCCAGTTCGATCTTCGAGACAAGCATCAACAGATTGTCAACTCTGCCTCACTATTAATGTGGTTTAGATCAATAAACGCTGGATCAATGTTCACAGGCTACATCAGTTCAAACTGCTCCTTATTAAATTCTGAAATCATGGAGAGATGTTGCAAAAACGTAGAGAAAGCTGGAATATTTGACGATGAGGTGTAAAAGATGTATCAGCCATCCGTCAGCAAAATTAAATTAAACGGATGTGCAAACGTCATCAATGCATGTGGCATTACAAACCGACATAATTTGTAATTAGAACGCACATTTTATTTCTTTCAGTCTCATTCACTGTGAATTTAATATATCTCTTGTAACTGAACTCATCTTTACAATAAAATTTGGCAGTATCATCAACGTACACGTCCTGCATTTCCAGTGAAAGCATCTTTTTGGGTTCTTGCATTCCTCACAATGAATATTCATACTGCGGAGATCTGCTGCCATACTATTCTAATACGGTTTTCTCCAAAAAAAAACATCTCTCTCAAGGACGAGCAATAAAGCCGCGCTCGATGATGAGAGACTGACACATTATCCTGGTCATTGCTCTCTGTCCCACTAATATCCTGCAAGTCAAATAAAAGCAAATTAATGGGATTTATAACCGACTTGCACGTAGATCTTAACCAGATTCAGTGCCTGATGCATCATGGATGCAGGAAGCTTTATGGAAAAAGAACATAATATCAGGTGCTTTCATGAATCTTCAATGGTTAAACAGGAATACAGAGTAAGGACAAGAAGGGTTGCTGTCTTTCTGCAACCTGGTGCTCATGATATTCATCATCTCAGGGAATTGTTGACGGTTCTGGGTGACAAAACCTCAAAGATGTCCCTGAAATATAGTGGACGTTCGTGCTCCTCTCATTTAATCCTCTGACTAAGATGAGTTTTTCAGTGTCTGTCAATGGTCAGTCAGATAATTTCTTTATCAATGTTTCAGTGTTGGTAATTTGGGAGAGTTTGTTGAGTATTTTTTCATCTGCCCATGTATTTTTTTTTCATTTTGTGTGTTTGTCGCTGTCTAATATGACTTGTTGAACTGTGACTACCCATTCATGCTCTGTCACGTTCACATGTGAAATTAATTCTCAGCGTGAAACTTCCCGGTTGCTGTTACAGAGTCTGTTGTGGGCATCGTTAATTTACCCTTAACAGACACTGAAAGACCCGTATTAGTAAGAGGATTATATTACAATTTCCGGAATGCAGACAGGAAAGATTTCTTAGCAGCAGTAGAAGCAACACTGAACAAAACGAGCTTAGAGAACAAGCCCAGCAAACCATCAGACAGACAGTCGCAACAATATTAAGCAGGACAAAGGATGGAAATACACTCAACACACAAGAAATGGAAAGAGTAGAAAGACTCAAAAATATAGAAGCATCGTTATCCCGTTATCCTACCTGCAGGCAAAGGACACTTCACGTCATTTTAAACCATAAATATAACATTGAATAAGAAAACACGTTGCTTGCAAAAAATGACACTTACCAATAGTGGTGCTGTAAAAGCACAGCAGGTCAGTCAGCATCAGAGGAGCAGGAAAATTGACGTTTCAGGCCTTCATCAGGATTCCTGTAAGTTTATTTGTTCTTTTTAGATATGACATATATATTCTGTTCAGAGACCTTCATTTGCACAAAAAAAGTTAAGTCAAATGCAAAGTCTGTTAGGTAAAAACAATGATTGCAGATGCTGGAAACCAGATTCTGAATTAGAGGTGCTGGAAAAGCATAGCAGACCAGGCAGCATCCGAGGAGCAGTAAAATTGACGTTTCGGGCAAAAGCCCTATATCATTTTTGCATTCCTTTTGGTTGTTTAGCTGTAAACAGTAGTGCACCAGGGAAATTAATATTGGGCCTCAATCATTTACAATGGATATGCAATATTTAATGTGTTGATGACATACCGACACAAAAATAACTTCCATATTAGACAGCGACAAACACACAAAATAAAAAAAAATACATGGGCAGATGAAAAAATACTCAACAAACTCCCCCAAATTACCAAAGAGAACATGAGGATTTGCAAAATAGTTCCAGTAAATTGTGGCAAGAACTGAGCAATGAGGAATTATTCGCAGAAATGTGAAATTTTCCAATTTCGTGACAAAGTACACAGGAAATATATTTCCGGAATGATGTTTGAATGCAGGGTTCTCAAATGCAGAAGGATCTTAGCCTCTGATCCATGAATTGCAAGTGATTACAGTAAAGTACGCCTGATCTTTTTTACAAAAAAGCTAGTCAATTCTTTTACTTTCTGCAAGGAAAATTGAATATAAATGTAGGGAGCTAAAGGGGCAGTTACGCAGTACACTGTTGGTACCATGTCATCAGTGCATGCAGAGTTTGGTTCATTAAATTAAAAAAAACGATAGGATGATAGGAGTATTTCAGCGAAAGACTATTAGACTAATCGTGAAATTGGCAGGTTGTCTAACAAGGAATTTGTAAATGTACGTAATGTTTTTAGAATAAGTTAGAAGAGTGAAAGATGATTTGCCAAAAGCATATGCGATTCTGAGACATCTTTGACCGGTTAGATGTGGAAAACCGAATCCTCGAGTGAGGGAATGTACAACTGGGGATCACTGTTGGAAATGTGTGTCGCCTATTTTCGAATGAGATAAAGCTAATTAAAACACTGCAGCAGCAATCACTTTGACTAGTTTCTAGTTTGAGATTTTTACATTGTCGTGGAAGTGAAAACTTGTTATGGCAGGCAGCAATGAAGATGTGAGGTTACATTCAAATTAACTAAAATCTAATTAAGTGCCAGAGAAATAAGCTAACAGGAGAATTCATATGTTCTCATCTATTCTACTTCTGCAATGGCAGAAGAAATCTTGCCGACTTTACAAGTCGGAGTGATAACCATTTGACATAACCAGTTTGTTCAGCAATCTGTAACTAAACTGCATGCTACAATTTAATAGTGCCTCTGAAAATATTCAAACTTTGCTTCTTTCCGTTCTGGACTTGACTGAGCTTTACTAATGTTCAGTACTGGGTAAGTGTGAGCTGTTTCAGTCGAGTTCTAGGGCATATCTGTTAAATGAATGGTATTAAATTGTGGCCAAGTGAACGATTCAGCATTAGTTGAATTTTCATTCTGATACATTAACGAATATTCATCAACATATTAGGCTGCACGAACGGAAACATTTCCATTGTTTGTTGGACTGTGTGTTGCTTAGGATATAGTGTATGAAATCTATATGATTGAACATATAATTCTAATTCTAATTGATTTAATTAAAATCTAACCTATTTATTGTAATATTGAATAAGTCTATTGGAACATAGATTTGATGCAAAAATCACCTCATTGCAGGGGTGAAAGCATCACAATGTTATCGTCATATGTGAAGAATTGAGATATGCAAAGAATTCCTGCTATCACGTGAGGCGATTCAAGTTTCAGATAGCTTGAATAGTGACTGAAGTAAATCCGACATTTTGAAGGACGTGATCGTAATTGTAATCCACTGGAACAAAAGAAGAACAAGGAAACAAAGTAGGCAATGCAGTCCTTGGAATATGTTCTACATGCAATTACATCATCTATGTATCTGCCTGCTGGCCTCATCCCTCAATGCATTTGGGAAACAAAAGTTTTGATGCGCATATTTATGGCAGAACGATTCAAAAATCTGATGCATTTTAATGTGAAGAACTCCTTCCTCACATCTATCCTTCATAGTCAGGCTCTCGTTCTAAGACTATGGCCTCTATTTCCAGAATCCCTGAACAGTGAAAATAGTTGTATATTCTCTAGTTTTCTGTTAATATTCGGAATGAGTGTTGACAAGCAGAGCGTATTTGAGAAAAGGACGCCAGGAACAGGTCTTGCAAATAAACTTAATAAGAATAGCGACGCAGGGGTATGTGATTCACTCAACAGGCACCACCGATGACAGGGAGGAATAATTGTGATATCTTCTGTATTTCCACAGATGCTAGTGAGGAATGATTGCGATGTTTTCTGCATTTCCTGAGGTGTAATTGATAGTTGGATGCTTAATATTTAGCAATACTTTGTGTTATGCCACGGCAGTGAATTGTTTTGTTAATTAAATCAAACAATCAGGAGAGCTCACCCCGTGTCGAAATCTGTAAAAGTATTAGTGACAGAGACCTCCCAAAATCCAGTATTTTAAGAAAATAAAATCAATTTTACTTTGACTCTTATTTTGAATATTTAACAACAAGTATTCTCTCCTCTAAATCCCCTTTCTATTTGTTGCTTATTATCTGGCTTATATGCCAATTCTATTACCATCGAATGCTTCAAGTACGTCCAATACCCATTCAGGCCTACAATCGTCTGCCTGACCATCTCTCAGTTCAGGTTTTTCTTTTCCGTGGGCTGAAGGTGAGCAAAACTAGAGGGCACGGGTTTAGGATGAAAGAGAAAATATATCAAAGAGAGCTCAGTGGTAACGTCTTCATGCAGAGAGTGGTACGTATATAGAATGGATAAAAGTACAGTTGCAACATTTAAAAGGCATCTAGAAGCGTTTTTGCATAGGAATGTTTTGGAGGGAGATGGGCCTGTTGCTGGCAGGTAGGACTAAATTGTGTTGAAATATGTGGTCAGCATGGACAAGTTGGAAAGAAGGGCTTGTATCCGTGTTGTATATTACTATAACTCTATGACATATCTATCCACAAATTAACACTCTCGAGGGTACAGCCAGAAAGCGTCCAAAAGCGTTCATTCCTTACTATAACGGACTGATTAAATCCTGAATCTCACAATATTGTAACTTCATTAAATTCATCCCCTAATCTTTCTGTCTAAAACTTTCCCACAAGTGCTAACTCTTCTTTCATACCAAGCACTAACTCCATATCAAGTCCATGACTAGGCTGTGTTACTAACATGCAGCTCCTCGAATTTTCATTGTATTTCCTTTCTTACATTCACTAATGCCAATGGCGCCACCTCTTTTACAACATTTCTTTTCCCCATAGTTCGTTTCTTTACCTAACTGCACTGTGACTTTACGTGCCCCACATCATTACAGTGGAAACACCTGAGGCCATCTACGTCATTTTCACGTTATGTGGCTTCTTTTTAAAACCAATAGTAAACTATAACCAGTGTGCATACTCTTTGTTTTGTATTGTAGTATCTCCCATTTTCCATCTCTGAGAGGCTGCAGTCCTTGCCGGAAGCTAATTATACCTTATGTATCAATGTATATTCATCTGCCATTTCTGCCACTCTTCGCACTTCACGAAATTTCTGTTCATCGAAATGAATTCTTATCACTCTTGGAAGAAAGTATTAAACTGCTCCAGCAGAATAATGTTACTGAACTACTGTCTATGTGTTTTTGGTGCCAATTCATAAGCAATAAAAATAGTCTGATTGACCTCATCATAATCGCGTGACCACACATCTGGCAGTGCCGGGAACACCTCACAATCTCTGGCTAGCAGCTGAGCCTGAACTAGCATTACCCATAAGTCGTCTGATCACTCCATCTGCCGATCCAACACTTCAAACGAAGTAAAGAAGGCTTATATAACTTTCTCTTCAAATGTGGCAGTATGTTAACATATCTACCATCCCACTTCAACTCCATCCTGTTACCTTCGCTTTTCAAACTAATTCGCCACCTCCAGACTTCAAATTCTCTCTGCTTTACTCTCTCTTTCTTCTCTCAATCTCATACCTTTCTTCTTTCTCTCTTTGCACAGTTAAGAACCTTCTCCCGCTTTCTTCTTCCTCTCTTACCATTTCTTTTTCCTGTCTCTCTTTCTTTATCTTCTAACTCCATTTTTCCTCCATTTCAATTCACATTTTTTTCCAACTCCATTGTCGTTATCGGTTTTGCTGACACACTGAAGTGCTTCACTGACCCCATTACAATCTCAGTGTTTTTTTCGCCCTGGTTCTAACAATTTCCTAATTGTAAATGTAATGCCTTTTTGTGTTCTTCGAATCTCTCCTGGCAAATTTAGCAATCATCCTCAAACTCTAGAATATCCTTTGGAATTTATAGAGGCATTTTCCCACTTTTGACTTAACCAAGCACAAGTGACTGAAATTGAACAATTTTTCTCACCTAGGATTTACTTACCGATCTAGATCAAAAAGCTTCAGAAGGTTAAATCTGCTGGGATCTTTCATACCTTAAATCTGCTCAACTCTCTTAGTACAAACTGTGCACAATATGGACCTGAGTGCCCAGACTGTTAGGACCCGGAGGTGAACCCTTCTGTTATTTAAACTAATCGAGAAGTAAAGCTCACCTACCCTCGTAATCTGTTAAAATATGAGTTTGTGTGAACTTAAAATTGCATTATTTTAAGAAAATAATATTAAATTATCGCTTATGACTTAAAGTGAACCTTAAAACAACAACTATTCACAACTATAAGCCACGTTTCTCTTAAGTGCTTATTATCTGCCTCCAACTCTACAATGCTATATCGGTCTCAAAAAAGTCATGTATTTAAATTATATCAACGTAACTTCAAAACCAAACACGCCTCTCGTTGCCACTGTCTTTCTTCTTCTGACTGAATATCTCCCTGTGTCATTTTCTTTATCTTTACCGTGAAGCTGACAACAATAGACATCGTTTTAAAATGGTGGGCCTTCTTGAAAACTTTTATTCTCTCGATGGAAGATTACCATCTTTTCTCTAAAATGCGTTTTCCTTTATACCCCAAACTTCGGATTCTCTCATTCGTTCTACATGATCAAAAACAATAAATTCAAATTCGATAGTGCTTTTAGTATCAGGCGGATTAATTTAAGATGATGTGTTAGACTTGAATGGTTGTCAAAGAACCAACTAACTCAGGCACCTATTTCACTGCCAAATCTTACTTAATTTCAATTTTCCCATAAACTCTAAGACTGCTACCTAGTCATGTGACAGGTGCTTGTCAGGTCTCAGTGAAAAACAGCATTGGTACTTTCTTTAGTATACAGTGCATGTCCTAAAATTCATAGCATTTCGAGTAGTCAGTGTTTGAACGTGGCACATGAATGGATACAGAACACAATGCCTAAGTGAATGCAGAAGCTGCTACTTAAAGCGCTAGATCACCAACTCATCACTCCTGCTCTCTAACAATTAACATTTTTCGATAGAATCTTTTCACAAGCGTGCACTCTCCCAATGCATCACCTACTAACTACTTTGAATAACGGTGGCAGACTCGTTTGCTACTGTCATCAGCTGCATCCTTAACCGAATACTTGGCATTCACTTTCTTAACAGCGTCTTCTCAACACATCTTATGTGCTCGGATTCCCATGCTGGACCAATGGAAATGTGATGGCTTTGTCTGGCTCTATGTGACTCCCACGTTTTACAGTTTCATAACCATCTACTGCAGAATATCAAGACCAAATACTGCACAAAGGAAACTGCATTGCTTGTCAAAGGAATTGCTTGTACTCCGGGGTGAATCAGAAACTTCCCATGCTACTTAGTTTTAAGATGTTGTACATCGTGTACGTGTACGTGGTGTCCTGGTTCTGTGATATTAAGATCGTGTTTCATACCTGTCTGGTCTGTCAGGTTTACCACGTTCGTAAACATATCTTAAACCAATTATTTAAGTTATTTCTCATTAGGTTGTTCAACGTCAAGATAATGAGACACGTTTTAACATAGAGTAAAGCTCAGCAGAGATTTCAGGACGACCCGAGTTGCGGAGATCCAGAGATTGAAAACAAGACACAGTCAATTACTCCATTCTTTGCTCCACTTCTCCTCTTGTATGTTACCTCTATCAGGCATTTCCTTCCGATGGAGGCTACAGGAGAGGGCTAATATAGAGATCAGGATTTCAATGACCTGCAATTCATTCTTCAAAAGAAAGCCGATGTGATCCCGTTATTCATTTACTGCAACAATTGTCTTCATCAATGAAATAGCTTCAAACCACTTCAGTGCAGACCTAAATAATCTTCTGTTTTGTCTGATCATCATCTCCACCAGTTGCTTTACAATTTAAATAACACAAATAAAACATACCTTCATGTTTCTGTTGAATCGGATTATTTCAATGTATGCAGCTCTATCTCAGACATTGAATCCAGAAAGATCTGTGTTCTAATCTCAGCAGTGGGAGAGTATCAGCTCTATCCACGAGCTTCAAGAGCTTGCTGTTGTAAACACGGAAATGATGCAGAACTATTTGAAGTAGTGCCTTTCTGGATGAGAAGCTCAATCACATTCATGTATTCATGCTCAAAATGTCGACATCACAATCTTCCAAAGCAATTTTATTCGCTCTTTAAGTATCTTTACATTCGTTCTATCCCACCCATTCTCACTCAGTCACACTGTTCAGATCATCTTTCATCCTCACGTATTTTTCTTCACTGTTCCACCCTTTCATTTGTATTCTCATACCTCTATGTTTTACTTCATTTTATCCCAGTCCTAAAGAAGAGTCTAGCAGTCTGGCCGTCCCAATTGAAATGCGTCCTCTACATTAATCTGTACATGTCTATTTTAGTCTCTCCATGTGCTATGGTCTGTACTTCTGAGAATAAACCTCGAATTATTTAATATAATAACAGCATCAACAGCTCATTCCTGATATGTCGCAATTGACGTCTGATTGATTTGTGCTCTTCTATATCATTATTTTTTCACAAAATTTTAAATTTTGATTACTTTTGCATTTGCAAACCAGAAAAGCTCTCTCCGTAATATTTTGGATTATTCAGTCATGTGTTCAATGTTGTGATGAGAGTGTTCCCGAGTGATATATGCTAAACAGACTTCATACAGGTAGAGCTTGTTTTTTTTTGTTTTAAGTGGAGACTGGTCAGTGATGGGTGGTCCATTTCCACAAAATCAGTAAGTAAGTTAAATTCACAAAGGGCTACATATACGCAGAAAAACAGAGTCGTGATAATTGAGTGGTTAAGGAAATGGAGGTATCGTTAAATCCAATGTATTGTCTCTGTGGCACCGTGCATTCGTTCGTTATATTGCCTGTGTAGTAACAAAATTTTCACATTAGTTTCCCTGTAGTGCCTAGACTTCACTTTAAAGCCTGCAATAATACATTTCACTGGAATTATATGTTGTTGACCCAACCAGGAATCGGGTGTTGTGTTATCTGGTCAAGTCTGTTAAATGACAATCAAGAGAAGAGAAACTATATATGGTCGAATTTAACATTTAATTTGAAGTGACAAACGTGATCTGAAAGCACCTATCTTAATTCTAAATATTGTAATTACAAATGAATATGTACAGTTTTAACTGAAGTGAATTGAAAAGGACGTGGACCAAAAAGACAATTGAGTAAAATGGTAGAAACTGAGGAAAATAATTCACGACTCAAAATGAAGATATATTCCAGTGGGGAAGAATTATTACAGTAAGGGGTTAAAGCAACCACTGTTAACGAAGAATGTAAGTTCTGCATCAGCTTAAATTAGCTGACGTGAAGATGTTGTACAACAAGCATGTAACTGTTGCAAATGTGTCTGTCTGTTTTCTTGGTGGTCTCCTGGTTAAGAATTTGTGCTTTCACAATGTTGACCTAGCTTTGATTTCTTGTCTCAGAAGAAGTTTTACACTTGACGTTTTTGTTTGCATTGAATACACGCCGAGTCGATTTTCAGAAAACGCAATGATCTGTGGACTTATTCGAATTTTTAACAACCTCAAACTTCCTCAGTTACTTGGGGGAAGATTTCGGATTTTAAAATACAGCAGTACAGTGCCTTTTCAGTGAGTTTTATTATGGAAGCTGCTTAGTTAATCAGATTCCATTTATTATGCGTGGAGGATGAATAAATAGTTCACTAAGTATGAGTCCCACAGACACCAAGTCATTGCGGATCATCGGTTAACAGAGAAACAATGGCTTCTTCATCTCTTCAGATTCCCATTTAGAGAGTCCTGAAGGAGTGTAATATTGTGCTCGAAATGCTACCATTTATGGTGGTCCAGCTAAGGCGAATGGACTGTGCATTTCCGTTAGTTTCTGCTTGCATTATCGCACATGTCTGTGTTTTTTAAAAAATTTCCCTTCCTTCTTTAGCCACTTCCGAATGTGTAATGCTGATGCCTTGCAGGCAGGGTTTCATCAGATTTCCAAAATGAGGCAGATGAACCTTTTCATAAGTGACTGCAGAAGCTAGTTGTGTCTTTATTCAAATCTCGGATGGGTGGTCTGGTAAAAATATCTTTGATTGTATTGTTTTCACCACCCCATAAAAGGATGGACTTCAATATTGTGGACATGTTGCTGATTCAGGTATCCAATAACCCTGTTTAAAATTGCATGTCGAGAAGGAGGGCATCAACTGCTACCTTGGGTTCATGTCGCATTACGGATGACCACCACAACATTATATACACACACAGATACTCCTACACACACACACGCTCACACACACACAGGCACTCCTGTACACACATACACACAGAAGCGCACACAGACACCTACACACACTCTTACAGACACACACACTCCAAGACTCACACATGCACCCCCTCACAGACTTAAGACACTCTGCACTCACTACACACACATACACTTTCTCACACTCACATCCCCCAACCCAGGCAGACACACACAACAGACAGACGAAGACCCACATGCAAACATATATTTTGTGGAGTGATTTTGTACTTGCAGGGTTACATTGTACTTTGCTAAAAAAAACTGCATGCATTCTTGTAGAATTCTGAGCTCAAAAACTGCTTGAATTTATGCAAAACTCCGTTATCTCACTTTTTAGATGAGAATCCAATCTAAACATCATGACATAGACAGAGAACACAGGGGGGCAATACTTTCAAAACATTGTCTAGCTATCACCATTGTTAATTGCTAACCCCAGAATGCAACGTTTTTCTAAAATAAAGGTTTTGTGATTTACACATGAAAGAAGTGAAACTGTCACTATTCTAACAGATGAAATGCTTAACAGATAATCAATTTTTCAATGTATAATTTCAGTTACATCACACTGTAAATTTTTTTCTATAAATTCTATGTGTTAGCATTGAGCCCCCCACTTCCACTTGATGAATGAGCTTCACTCCGAAAGCTAGTGTGCTCCAATTAATCTTGTTGGACGATAACCTGGTGTTGTGTGATTTTGAACTATGTACACCCCAGTCCAACACCGTCATCTCCAAATTATTTTTTGGAAGTCAGTCTTATTTAATTCTCCAGATTTCTGAAATGTTGTGAGTACGTCTGTGATTCGGTTATATTGTTGTGGGGTCTGGTCTGTCGCCACCTGTTGAAAAATATTGGTATCTGTAAGTAGTGCGTTCACTTTCTAAATGTAGTCTCTTTGATTTTGAACGACTATCAATCGTCCTTTGTATGCAGGTAGGATAACGATGTTTTTAAAAACTTTTTAGACTATCTGGTGCCTTCCTTTCTTGTGTATTGAGTATGTTTCCTTCCATTTTCCTGCTTAATGGTGGTGCGACTACCGGTCTAATGGCTTGCTGGGGTTCTTCTACGAGTTGGTTGTCTTTTAGTATTGTTTCTAATGCTGCAAGCAAGTCTTTCTTGTACACATCCGGCCAGTTGTAATTTAATACTCCAACTAAGACAGCTATTTAGTTTTGTTACAGGTCGATTAGAGTTTTTGTTTTATCCATGCTTCTGTGTTGCCAGTGTTGCTACATTGTGTAAGTTTGTCGAATTTGTTGTGCAGTTCATTTTTTAAAATTTTCTGCATTTGTCCCTGTCAAATATCGATGGCTTGTTGTGCTGTGTCGATCGATTCATGGTCTGTTGTATGACTGAGTAAAGATTTTTAATGCAAAATGTCCTGTTTGTATTTACGGAGTCTGCTGTGTGCATCATTAATCATTTCTCTAAGCATTCTGCGCCGTTTTGCTTTGGTATTCTTAAGGGTAATGGAATGCTAAGGGGAGGTTTGTATTGAAGACAATTACGTAGTAACTGCTTCCTTCGGCAGTCATGCAGAAGTACAGCTGTTCGCAGCTGGCACTCTGTCGAATATCATTCTTTTCCCATTTTCGCGCCAGTTTTAGCGTATTACACCCATAGGTCTTAGCGAGTTTTGAGAAAATTTGTAACTCACGTTGAGGTTTAGGATGTAGATTTGCTCGCTGAGCTGCAAGGGGCTAATGTGAACTTTGATATAAATTCAACCTTTTTTATTTCAGCAAGAGGGATTCTTGCGTTTTTAAAGAGACTTTATCACACTGCTGCTTTCTGAAATGTAAACAGTTAAATTAATCCTGTCATGGGGAGTTCTTTCTCTAGCTTTGTATCTGCATACTGACACTGTATTAAGTAGGTTTAGCATTTCCAACATACCATCAAGTGCACCAAAAGTGCCCCATTGCCCGGAACCAGTTTCAGATATCGTCAGGCAATGAATGAACATCCCTAAAATAATGAAAAGACATTCAACAACAATGGACAACTTCTTCTAAATAAAGCTGACTTCCTTTTGCGCAATTGAATTCAAAATCAACGCCGCCACGCCACCTTTCTGAGAGGACTGAGTTCCATAATTTGCCTTTACTGGATGCCTTCAATTTTAACACTATGGACATTAATTACAGTAAACATGAAAGTACGTAAGTAGCTCTCCGTAAAATTCCGAAGTGGAGCTCTGGAGAGAAAAAAAATGACGCCTCACACACAAACATTTCTTTGCACAATAACCAATAGGTGGTTAAATTCCTTCAAAATCTTCCTATGGCAGTGCTACTGCAAATGCTCCACAACTGGCATCGATTGCTTATTTGAAGTGTTTCAAAAAAAATTCTTCGCTAAAACTGGCGTGCTGGTTAGTAGTTCTTTTAAATTGTTGACATCGTTCTGGCCACTTAAATTTTGTGTTTCTTTTTCAGCAACTCTGAAGCGGTGCCACTACAGTGCTGAAGTTTAGAACAAACTACATGGAAAATTCACTTACTCCCAAAATTCAACGCACCTCTTTCTTCGAAGTTAGTCGTCACGATATCCTCGATGGACTTTGTCTTTGCATTCCTTAGGGTCAATCTTCCTTAACTGAAGCTGTTCTGAAGAACGTCAACTCTGCCTTCTTGGAATCTGTTCTTCTGTAATATTGTTAACAGTTTTACTTCTCTTACATTCAAAGAGCTCAGCCAACTGTCTAACCTGATCTTTCCATGACTCACTAAAGTTCACTACATCATCCAGACAAACATTGTTGTTTGTTAACTCAGCCATAACTCTGTTCATGAGTCACTGGAAAGAGAGTCCTACATTTTGCGTTCCAAACGACATCACTTTGAATTGATACAGCAATTTGGCGTGACAAATGCAGGAACTTCTTTCACCTTTACCGTTCAAGGCAACTCTGAATATCCACGCAGTAAGTCCAACTTTGTGAAGCAACTGACTTGTCAACTTTCTCTGTGCATTCCTGCATTCTTGGTATTGTACACCAGTACGATTTTATTACGGCGTTGACCTGCTGACAGTCCATACAAAATCGTTGAGTTCCATCAGGTTTGGGAACTAAGACAATCAGTGAACTTCCCCCAGTTTGACTCGGTTCGATGTTATCTTCATTGATCAGCACATCCAGTTCCTGCTGGACCTTTTTTTGCATTGAAATGTTTAAGCCTGGGGGTGGGGGGGGGGGTGGGGGGGGTTGTTTTATTTGAACAATATTGCATATTTCTACCTTCATGCAAACCAGATCGAGTCCTTCTCAAAGATTCTTGCATATGTCCTCATCATGCTGCAAAACACTTTCAACTAGATGTTTTGCTCCTGACACTGATATTTCACTAACCTATCCCACTCCGCAAGCATTTCCTCATTGTGTAATGTAGATTGAGGCAGATAAAACTCTACAATATCTGGACTTGATTCCTTACACCACGGGACAGTAACTTACACCTGCTTCTCCACTTCCTTCCCACTCTTATAATAAGGGTTCAGCACAATCCCTGAACATAACCCCTCCAGTTTTCCTTTCGCATCGGGATCGTTGCCAGATAGTTTATCTGACTCAATATGTTCTCAGTTTGATTAGGACGACGAAACCTGGCTCTGAAGGTATCCCCACCACTGATTAGAATAGTACTACGTCACCCTGCGTGAAAACATCCGAATTTCAGTGTTTCTTTTTAGCTGGCATCTGCTTACATATTCGAGTTAATCGTGCCCTCACCACTGATACATACTCCAAGTGTGAGATCTCCGATTTCAATCCTGTCGCTTCATCTTTAATAATTTTAAGACCCTTTCACTTCATGTCAGAATATTAACTCCACTTGGTTGAATTGAGTAAATTCATTTGGGGCATCTCTAATGACAACCAATCGAAAAGGAATACCTTGATCTTAATCACTGTGTTACCTTAACCGTACGCCCTTAACATGATCTTCGGGGTGTGATGCCAAATTTCCAAACCTGGGTTTCAGGATGATACGCCCTTGATTTAAAGGGCTGTATGCCTTATCAATCCATAATTTCTATAAACAACGTAGTTGTAACATTACATCCTTTGGCTGATTGCATCTTTCCAGATAGCCCACACCACGTGTAGAAAGCCACTAACTCCTCTGCCACATATTTGCTTCAATACTTTGTCATAGAATTGTGTCTAGAAATTTAGCAGATACATCTATTATGCTTAGCAAGTACTCGTTCCCACTTTTAGTTTTCAAGAGGGACATACACAGTCAATTTAAACCGTTGTGAATGATTCTTCGAATGCATGGACTGACTGGCTGGCTTTATTACTGCCTGTGGCTAACGTTCCATTTGGCAGGTATGACAGGTATGGCAAATCTTAACCACATCCCTGTGCTTTCCAGCCCAACAGAAATAATTTTTTACCTTAACCTGAGTCTTCCATACATCTATGTGACCTTCGACTGGTGGTTCATGTGGTGCCATGTTCTTCGCAGATTACAACACATTAACAATGAGGATGAGCACCTCGCCAAGACCTCCCTCATACCTCCACCTCTCGCCTTTAAACAGCCACCAAAGCTCAAACATATCGTTTGGAGCAAACTGCCAGTTTTTCAGGACAACTACATACAAGCCTGTCACGGTAGAGGCTGCAAGACGTGTCAGAGTGTGGACGTGCATAGCACCATAACGCGTGGGGAAACCTCACACCAATTACGTGGCAGGTACTCCTACAACCCAGCCAATTTTATCTGTCTCATTCGCTGCAGCAAAGGATGTCTGATGCATGGCACTTTGAGGAAACCGAGCAGTGGCTACCACAACGGATGTATAGGCATCACACAATAGTCAACAGACAGGAGTCGCCGTTGGAGAGCACGTCAGCAGTCTGGGATATTCGATCTCGGACCTTGGGGTTGACCATACTCTGAGGCGGACTTTGGGACAGGCAGCAGCAAATAGTAACTGAGCAGAGGTTGATAGCTCTGTTCCTTACCCTTGGGAAGGCATCAACCGGGGCATTGGGTTCATGTCAAAATACAGGTGACCCTAATGCGCTTTACATACACACACACTCCTATACACACACACTCACACAGAAACACTCCCACTGATAAAACACACACTCCTAGAGAAACGATCACTCCCACACTCACACACGGACCTTCTCACATACGTTCACTCCTTTACACTCTCACACACACATACACTCTCTCATAGACACTCACAACCCAACAAACCACCCCCACACACACTCACGCACACACATATCCATCTGCAGACATATACAAACAAGTTTGTGCGGTGAATTTGTATTTGATGAGTTACATTGTACTTTGCTCAAAATCTGCATGAATACATGTAAGATTATGTTCATTTTTTTAAAGCTTAGAATCAGTCTAACCATTATGGCACAGACAACAGCACACAGAGGTGTTCATACCCAATACGATATCTAGGCTGACACAAATTGCTAAAGTTCACTTGAGAATGTAAATTTAAAAAAAGAAGTGTTGCCATTTTCATATGCAAGGAGAGAAACTAACATGGTCCTTCTAGCAGATGGGAGACTTAACAAACAATCAACGTATTTTTCAATGTATTAGTTCAGTTACATGACAATGTAAACTTCCGATCTAAATTCTGTGTCTTACAATTGTGTACCCCACAACCACCTGAGGTAGGAGCAACACTCCGAAAGCTACTTATTCCAATTAAATCTATTGGACTATTACCCGGTTTTGTGTGAATTTTAGCTTTGCAGTCTCCAATCCACACCAGGATCTCCAAATCATATAATTGCAGGAATATTATTTGCCTTATTTTCTGAGTAAAACTCAACACGCCCAACATAACAGACACGCACACACATACACACAAACACATACACACCGACACACACACACACACACACACACACACACACACACTCCAACACACAGTAACACACGCACACAGACATAACGGAAATTAACCTGCTTCACCTTTCTCTTTGTTTTTTTGTCTCGTGATGTAACTTTTGATGGTGGGATCATGTTACTAAACAGTTTGTGTAATTCCGTCGTGTTTTCTTTTTGCTCCTTGTTCTTTAGCCTGTTTTTGGTTTCTCCGCAACAAGGTCTGGCACGTCCACCTTGGATCCTGCTAAAACGTTCTCATGGCAAAAAATGCTGCATTTCTGTATCTGACACGATTGTCAATCACTCCCATTTTAACTCCCCGGTCTTGAGTTGGCACTCCTTGCACAAGGGAATGCTAAATTGCTTTCCAGCTGTGCCACAAGTTAGTTGTCTCATTTAAAACAGGTCATTAAGAGTGTAGATACGTTTATCTCATAATATTTGCGATTGATTAGATCCTGTATCTCCCAAATTATATATTTCCCTTCTCCACTGTTCTTTCTGAGCATGCATTACATAGTAACGCACACCTTTTCTTTGATAAGGCAATAACTCCATACCTAGCCCATGCCTAGGCTATGTGCACTCCTACAGCTCCTTTACGTTTCCTGGGGTTTCCTTTGCTAATTTCACAAATGCCATTGGCTTAGCTTCTTTTACCACATCTATTCAAACATGTGTTTGTTTAACGACCACCAATATAACTTTACATGCCCCGCTTTCTGGCAGTGAAAACACCTTTTCCATGTGTTTTCTTAAACCAACTAGCTCTGTAATATTCTGTAATATTCATAAAACTGAAAACGCGCGCGACCTTTCACTTCCCCTTTCACTGTCTTGGGCTTTTACTCTTTCAACCTGTGGTAAACTATTAACAGTGGCACTAGGCCTTGCTTTATAGTGTAAGACCTCCTCTTCTCTGAAGTTCTATCCCTCACTGGAATATTCTTGCCAGAATCTAAATATTTGCCTGTTGCACAAATGCATATTCATCTACCATCTCTGTCTCTCTTCTCATTGTTGAAGCTTGTGTTCATCTGCATGAATTCTTATCATCTTGGCAAATACGTTTTTAATGAATTCCCTCAGAATAATCGATCTGACAACCTCATACATGAAAATGCATTTAAGGCCCACACCCATCATTCGAAATGACTATGTTTAACTTTTCCAACTTAGTGAAAGTCTGGCGTTGTTCTTTCTTTAACTTTTCAAAACGCTGTCTGTACCCTCTGCTATCAATTGATGAACAATTAAAATATCATTTTGGACAACTTCATAATCTCTTGACTTCTCACATGGCAGCGCTTCAAATAACACATTACCTCGGCCAACCAGTTATTCTGAGCGAGCATTTCACATAAGTTCTCTGACCATTCCATCCTCCCAGTCTGTTTTTCAAATCAAACAAACTAATTTCTATATATCTCTTCCTTCTTTCTTCATTTCCATTCTGTTAACTTGACTTTCCAAACTAAGTCGCAATGTCTGAAGTTCAAATTCGCTTTGTTTCTCACATTCCTCTCTCTTTATTTCTCTCTTCCAGTTGTACCTGGCTCTTTCTCTCTTTTTCTCTTCGTTTTGTTCTCTTTGTTCAGCTAAATCACCTTCTTAATCTTTTGTTCCCGTCTGCCTCTCTACCTTCTCTCTTTCTCTTTCATCCCCCCCCTCTCTCTTTCTTCTCTATTTCTCTGTCTCTCTGTCTTTCTTCTCTGTCCGTTTTTTAAAATCTTACTTCATTTTCCTCAATTGCAACTGAAGTTTAAGCTAACTCTACTGCTGTTGTGTGTTTCTGTGATCGAGCGACGTGCTTGACTAACTATCTTACAATTTCAGTGTTTCTTTTGCCATTGGATAAACCCAATTCTAATTTCTTTGCTAATTCTAAACGTATGGCCTTTTTCTTTCTCTCAAAACGTCCTTCGCAATTTGGAAATCATCTTCAAATCCCAGAATCTCTTCAGGTATCTTACCAGCCTTTTCTTGCTTTGAATTGAACCAACCACAAAAACGTAAATTATACAAAATGTCTCAACCATGATTTATTTCAAATATAGGACATTAATCGTGAAGCATTGTAGTATGCTGAGATCTTCTTTACCCCAATACTGTAAACATTTCTCTAAATCTGAGATTGGATCTGTCTAAACCCGTCCAAATCAGAGACCTGAGCGTCAAATCTGTTCCTACACGGCAGTGAACACTTTTGCTAATTGAACCAAGCACCCAGCAAAGCTCGCATCGCCTCGTGATCTGTTCAAATATGAGTTCCATAGCAATCCTAAATTTCAGTTTTTAAAGGAAAAATATCAACATATTCTTTAATTCTGAAACTCTTCATTAAATGACACCTATTTAGTACAGTACGCTTCCTTTCTTTTAAAGGCTTGTTGTCTGCCTGTAAATGTGTTGCAATGTACATTTCCCATAAAAGAAAGTATGAAAATTACGTCACTTTAATATCAAAACCACACTGCCACTGTCGTCATTGGCGTCTGCCTTCTGGCTGAAAATATCTCTCGGTCATATTTTGCCTCATAGTGCAAAAGTCTTTCATCTGTCGAAGGGACATTTTGTGAAGATTATTTTGAGTGGCAATCTCTCTTTCGATGGCAGATTACTCTCTGTCTTACTTTCAAAATGCCTGCGTTTCCCACCCCACACCCTCCCAACATTGGATCATTTCATTGTTTCAAGGTTGACAAAGAACAATAAATGTACATTCGATTGGGTTTTTGTATTCTGGGCTTAAATAAAACTGATTGGCTAAATTTGAACGAGTGACAAAAACGGAATAGGTCCAGTTTGGAAGTGTAGAGTCGTAAATAGCTACTGTTCAATGTTGACATTTCGAGTTTCTGCTCGATCCCATATGCTTTTCTTTTTCTGTCACACCAGATGCTGCATCAGTTAACAAGACACTGAACCAAGTTACTGTTACTTTGCAGTTGTCTTTGGCACTTTTTCTGTTGCAATAAAAGAACTCCCTACAACACGTTAGGTGATTTCCTCTTCAGACAGGACATTTTCGAAAATCTTTTTTTTTAATCGATCATTAATTCTTGACACCGTTATTGTTGTTGTAACACCTCATAAGACATTTCAAACGCATACCTGACAGATGAGTCGGCAAGATCACTTCTCTGTATGTATTGCAGCAGACGTTATTCCTTTACACAATACTACTTCATTATGTAGTAATGCAGGTCCTCGAAGCGAGACGAGGCCCTGAATGCAGAATTCAGGTAGCAAGATTGCTGCCAGTTCCACGTGCTGGTCAGGGTAGAACTGAAAGAATAGGCTTAATGAACACGTGGCTTGAGGGATGGTGTAGGAAGGGGTGGTTCTGTTTTGATGGATATTGGGATCGATTCTAGGGAAGGTGGGAATATTACGAATTGGCTGGTCTATAATTGATCCAGACTAGAACTAATGTCCTTGGAAGAGAGTTGGCTATGCCTGTTGTGGAGGTTTTCAACTTATGTGGCAGGGGATGGGGAACCAGAAGAGACGACGAGTAGGAAGTGAGGTGGAAGCTAGAGACTGTAAGGATCATAATGTTAATATTATTAAGATAATGAGTATAGAGTGAACAGATTAACAGAAAAGAACTGACGGCCTGAATTACATATACTTAAATTCAAGGAGTTTAGTGGGTAAGAGACTTGAATTTAGGGATTGGATTTCTGCCTGGGAGCATAACACTGTTGTAGGGAGGGCCTGAATGGCAACTAAACGTTTCAGGATATTGATGCTTTAGACAGGACAGGGAGGGAAGTCAAAGGGGGTGGTGGTGAAATTTGCATTGCTGATTAGCAATGGTAAAAGTGGACAATATGAGGGTGTGTGCAATGAGGCATAATTGGTTGAGTTGAGAAATACGAAGTGTGCAGTTATATTGTTGAGGCTGTCTTACAGGCCTCCCGACAGTGTGCGTGAGTTAGAAGAACAAATAGGTAAACAGATTATTGAAAGATGTGGGGGAAACAGGGTGACGGTGATGGGAGATTTTAATTTTCCCAACACTGACTGGGATGTGCTTAATGTCAGAATTATGGATTCGGTAGAATTTGAAAGCAGCATCAAGGAAAGATTTATTGTGCAAAATGTCCGTAGTCCGACGAGGGAAGGAGCTATGTTGGACCTGGTGTTGGTGAATGAGCCAGTCCAGGTGGCAGAACTTGCAGTGGGGGATTTCTTTGCGAAATATTGACCACAATTGTATATGTTTTACAAAACAAATAGACAAAGATGAGAGTGGTCCAAAGGAAAGAGTACTAAATTGGGCCAAGGAAAGTTATATCAAATTTCGGCAGAAGCTGTGAAATGTGGATTGGAAGCAGTATTTGAGGGCAAGTCCACATTTGAGAGATAGGAGGCTTTCAACGATAGTTTGAAGGTAATGCAAGATAGGCATGCCCCTTTGGAAACAAGGACCAGATTCGTTAACCGTGGATGACAGGAGAAATCGTGCAACCAGTCAGGAGGAAAAGGAAAGCATACATAATGTCCAGACAACTAAGAACGAAATGAACTTTGAAGGAATATCGGGAGAGTAGGACCAATCTTAAACGAGGAAACAAGCGGGCTTAAAGGGGTCATGAAATAGCTTTAGCGATCAGAATTAAGGAGAGTCCCAGGGCCTTTCATTTAAATATATGAAGCAAGAGGGTAACTAGAGAAAGGGTTGGTCCACTAAAGGATAAGGAAAGAAGGTTGCATGTCGAACCTGAGAAATTGATTGAGATTCTTAATGATTACTCTGCATCAGTATTCATTTAAGAGGGGGACATGGTGAATGTTGAGATTTGAGATAGATGTTTGTGAACTCTGGATCACTTTGACACAAGGAGGGAAGACGTTTTGGGTAGGCTAAAGGATATTAAGGTGGACAAATCCCCAGGACTGGATGGGATGTATGCTCGGTTGCTGAGGGAGACGAGAGAAGAAATAGCTGGGGCCCTGACAGATATCTGTGTAGATTCCTTAAACACAGTTGAAGTGCTCGAGGTCTGAGGGTTGTTCATGTTAACCCCCGTACTGGAAGGGTAGTAATAATATACCAGGTAACTACAGGCCAGCGATCCTGACGTCAGATATGGGAAAGTTGTTGTAAAGGGTACAGAGGGAAAGAAATCTGTTTGTATTTGGAAAAGAATGGACTGTTCAGTGATAGCCAACATGGTTCTGTGTGTGGAAGATCGCACCTTACCAACTTAATAGAGTTCATTGTGGTAGTGATAAATTTGATAGATGAAGGAAGGGCTGTAGATATCACATACATGGTCTTCAATAAGACATTTGATAAAGTTCCCCATAGTACACTAACGGAGAAAGTAAAGTCACATGGTGTGCAGGGTGTTCTCACTCTGTAGATAATAAGCTGGAAACAGAGAGTAATAGACCACCGGTGCTGTTCCAGCAGCATAAGTGGCTTGGGCCGCTGTTGATTATGATATAGATAAATGATCTGGAAAAGGGCTTTGTTGGCCTGATCAGTAAGTTTGCAGATGACACGAAGATTGGGGGAGAAGCAGGAAGCATAGGGGAATATCAAAGGATACAGGAGAATATAGAAGGACTGAAGAGTTTGGCGGAGAATTTACAGGCCGAGTTCAATCCAAGCAAATGTGAGGTGATGTATTTTGTAGGTCTAATTACAGTGCGAACTATACTGTAAAAGGTAGAGCCTTGGGAAAAAAAAAGTTAATGAGCAGAGCGATCTTGAAGTTCAGATAAATTGTACCTTGAAGTTGTCTGCACAGTTGGATTGACTTGTCAAGAAGGTATATGACATGCTTGTCTTCATCGGATGGATATTGAGTATAAGACCTGGCCTGGCAGGATCTGTTAAAAATGTGCAAGATTTTGGATTGGATGCATTTAGAGTACCTTGTACAGTTCTGATCGCCACATTACCAAAAGGATGTGGACGCTTTTGAGAAGGTGCAGAGAATATTTACAATTAAGATGCCTGCAATGTAATGTGCTAGGATGAAGAGAGGTTGAGTAGATTAAGATTGTTTCCATTAGAAAAAAGCAGTTTGAGGGAGTACCTGATTGAGGGCTACAAAGTCATGAAGGGTATCGACAGGGTGGACAAAAAAAGGCCTTTTTCCCCAGGGTAACGGGTTCAATAATGAGACGCGATGAGGGATGAAAAGTTTAAGGGGGATACACGTGGAAAGTACTTTACACAGAGGGTGGTAGCTGCCTGGAACATATTTCCAGCAGAGGTCGGAGAGGCAGTCACGGTAGATTAATTTTTGGTGCCTCTGGACAGATGCATGAATAGGTGGGGAGCAGAGGGATACAGACGCTTCAGAATTGGGCGATAGCTTTTGACAGTGGATTCAGATCGGCTCAGGCTTGGACGGCCGAAGGGCCTGTTCCTGCGACGTAGATTTTCTTTGTTCTTTGTTCTATTATATGTGATATTATGTTCCACTCAGATCTATCTTATTGGTTCCTGCAAGTATTCAGACATTTTTCTATTATACAGTATCTGCTGTCACAGTTTGCACAGTCCTAGTCTCTCTCAGCTATTAATGCTTGAGAACATTTAATTTTCCCAAGTAAACTGATCAGGTCCCTGTTGACACGATTTTGGACTTACTCCTTTTCAAGACTGTGCCAGAAATGTATTCCCCTAACAGTTTTTCTGTTTCTAACATGGTAATATTTTTGGAATTTTTCGTTCACAAAAAAAAGTTGATCCTTTCCTCGAAGTGCTTTTCTTGGAAGCACCTTTGGCACATGTTATTTTGCAGGACAGAGCACAAGTGCTGAAAGACATTCTTAGAATTCAACAAACAAATGAGATGTTCTTTCGTGTTAATCAACAACCTTTGAGAAATTGATCAGCTGAGAATGTGTCAGAACCTTCCATAAGTCTGATGCATGAACTGTTACAATACTGGCAATTTAATCAAGCACACGAAGATTCTGTAACTGGAAAGAAGGAAATAAACAAACTCATAGCATAGGCTGGAATGCAATATATTACCGGATGGGTATAATGTGCACTCAATTATAACCACAATAGCCTCAGTTAAAAATCACACAACACCAGGTTATAGTCCAACAGGTTTAATTGGAAGCACAATAGCTTTCGGAGCGAGTCTCCTTCTTCAGGTGATAGTGGAGGGTTCAATCGTAACAGAATATATAGCAAAAATTTACAGTGTGATGTAACTGAAATTATACATTGAAAAATTGATTGTCTGTTCAGCCTTTCATCTGTTAGACTACAGTGATAGTTTCACTTCTGTCATGTGTAAATCACAAAACCTTTTCTTTTGAAAAGTTGCATTCTGGGTTTAGCTGTTAACAATGATGATAGCTAGACAATATGTTGAAGGTGTTGGCCCCCTGCGTTCTCTCTATGCCATGATACTTAGATTGATTCTAATCCAGAAAGTGAGATAATGGAGTTTTACATAAATTCATACAGTTTTTGAGCTCAGAGTTCTACATCAATGTATGCAGTTTTTGAATAAAATACAATGCAACCCTGCCAGTACAAATTCACCCCACAAAATATATGTGAGCATGTGAGTCTTTTTCTGTGTGTATGTGTGTCTGTCTGGGTTGGGGGTTGTGAATGTGAGAACATGTATGTGCCTATGTCTAGAGAGTGCAGAGTGTCTTAAGTCTGTGGGTGTGCATGTGTGAGTGTGTGTGTCTGTAAGAGTGTGTGTTGGTGTCTGTGTGCGCGTCTATGCATATGTGTGTCCGTGTGTATTGTGTACAGGAATGCCTCTGTGTGTGTGAGTGTGTGTGTGTGTGTACGAGTATCTGTGTGCGTGTACAGTGCAATGGTGGTCACCTGTAATGTGACATGAACCCAAGGTCCCGTTTGAGGCCCTCCGTATGGGTACAGAACGTATCTATCAGCCTCTGCGCGGCCACTTTTCTCTGCTGCCAGTCCCAAAGTCCACCTTGGAGGATGGTCAACCGAAGGTACGAGGCTGAATGTTCTGGACGACTGAAGTGTTCCCCAACTGGGATGGAACCCTACTGTCTGTTGATTGTTGTGCAGGGACCATTCATCTGTTGTCATAGCCTTTGCTCGTTTTCACCAATGTACCATGCCTCCGGGTATCCTTGTCTGCAACGTATAAGATAGACAACGTTGGCTCAGTCACATGAGTACCTGCCATGTACAAGTTGGGCGGTGCCCCCACGCGTAATGGTGGTATCTATGTCCACACTCTGACACGTCTTGAAGCATCTACCATGACAGGGTTGTATGGAGTTGTCCTGAGAGCCGGGCAGCTTACTACGAACAACGATCTGTTTGAGGTTTAGCAGGTGTTTAAAGGCAAGTAGTGGAGGTGTGGGGAAGGTCTTGGTGAGGTGCTCATCCCCATTGATAATGTGTTGCAGGTCACGAAAAACATGTTGTAATTGGCGTAATTTTTCAGCTCCTGGGAAGTACTGAACAACGAAGGGTACCCTGTCAGTTGCAGCACGTGTCTGTCTCCTGAGGAGGTCATTATGGTTCCTTGCTGTGACACTTCGGAATTAGCTGTCGATGAGTTGATCATCGTACCCCGTTCTTGTGAGGCAATCCTTATGTACTTCCAGGTGTCCGTCACGTTCCTCCTCATCTGAGCAGATCCGGTGAATGCGTAGTGCTTGTCCATAGGGGATGGCTGTTTTAATATGTTTTGGATGGAAGCTGGAGAAGTGTTGCATTGTGAGGTTGTCTGTGGGTTTGCGGTAGAGTGTGGTGCTGAGGTGTCCATCCTTGATGGAGACGCATGTGTCTAAGAATGAGAATAGTCCATGGTGAGCTTGATGGTGGGATGAAACTTGTTGACTTTACTGTGTAGTTTTATTACTGACTCCTCCCCATGGGTCCAGAGGAAGAAAATGTCGTCAATGTACCTGGTGTACAATGTTGGTTAGAGATCCTGCATAGAGAAGAAGTCTTGTTTGAACCTGTGCATAAAAATGTTGGCATATTGGGGTGTAAATGTGGTCCCCATGACAGTTCCGTGTGTCTGGATGAAGAACTGGTTGTCAAAGGTGAAGACATTGTGATCAAGGACAAAGTGGATGAGTTGTAGGCTGATGTTTGGAGATTAGCAGTTGTTGGTGTTGAGTACTGAGGCTGTTGCCGTGATGCCATCATTGTGGGCGATGCTGGTGTAGAGTACAGAAACGTCCATTGTGACGATGAATGTTCCCTGTTCGACTGGTCCGTGAGTGCTGAGTTTCTGTAAGAAATCCGAAGTGTCGCGACAGAGGCTGGAGATCCCCTGTAGAATAGGTTTCAAGATGCCTTCCACATAGCTGGAGAGATTCTCACATAGGTTCCCATTGCCCGACACGATGGGACGTCCTGGTGTGTTGGCTTTGTGTACCTTTGAAAGGCAGTAGAATTCGCCTACTCGAGAAGTACGTGGGATGAGGGCGCGTAGGGAACTAGGAAGGACGGGATCCAAAGTTCTGATCAGTGTGTTTATTTCTCATCTGTGTTCTTTGGTCGGATCAGCTGGTAGTTGCCTGTAGTGTTCCTGGTTGTTCAGTTGTCGGTACACTTCCTTGCAGCAATCTGTTCTATTCTGAATGACAATGGCTCCTCCTTTATCTGCTGGCTTGATGACAATGTTGTGATTGGTTTTGAGAGCCTGGATGGCATTGCGCTGTGAACGGGTGATGTTTTGCACATGCACGCATATATTTTAAAGGGTGAGTTTGTATTTGCAGGGTTACATTGTACTTTGCCCAAAAACTGCATGCATTCATGTAGAACGCTGAGTTCAAAAACTGCATGAATTTATGCAAAACTCCGTTATCTCCCTATTTAGATTATAATCAATCTAAGCATCATCGCATAGACAGAGAACACAGTGAGCCAACAACTTCAACATATTGTCTAGCTATCACCATTGTTAACAGCTAACCTGAGAATGCAACTTTTATTTTTACAAAATGGTTTTGTGATTTACACATGAAAGAAGTGAAACTATCACTGTATTCTAACCTAACAGATGAAAGGCTCAACAGACAATCAATTTTTCAATGCATAATTTTAGTTACATCACACTGTAATTTTTTTCTATAAATTCTGTGTTAAGATTGAGCCCCTCACTACCACCTGATGAAGGAATGTCGCTCCGAAAGCTTGTGTGCTTCCAATTAAACCAGTTGGAGTATAACTTGGTGTTGTGTGATTTTTAACTTTGTACATCCCGGTCCAACACCGGCATCTCCAAATCACAAAGGCCTCAGTTTACTTTATGTACCAATGCATAATTTGAGGTGAGGGGTGAAGGGAGAGCAGAATTTGCAGTCATGATTTTGTCCATTAGAATGAACACGAATCCATCGACTGAAAAAAAACAAAAGACTGAAGTAATGTTTTCTTCACCAACGTGTAAGTGAAGTGCATGCTGTCATGTAATTAATACTCCGGAGACTCTCTGATGGAATAAATTATGCACGTTTGGATTGTGTCACAGATTAAGTTGTATAGTTTGGAGAATTGCTTTGATTTCAGAAAGATAATGCATGGTCCGGCAAATGGTCCCTTCTATGCTATTTACTATCCTGTCCTCGCTGCTGTCGGTGTTCCTGGTAAGTAATTGGTCCAGAATAATTAGTACATTTTTGCATGGCATTATCATGCTCGCCCATTTTGTATTTGGTGTTGCTGTGTCATTTGTGATATTTCTTCATATTTTGTCTGATTGTACTTATTGATCAATGTTGGGAGATGTCTATTTCTGGCAAGGCTAACGTTTTTTATATATCCTAAACTACCAGAGTATGCAAAATCTTTAACCGAGTTTTAATACGAACACCATTTTTTTCATCCATCGGATGTGTTCCACGATGGCTTGCCAATCTTTAGTTGCATCAAGTATGTAGTGGTGACCTGCCTTCTTGCATTGTTTCAGTCCTTCTGTGGCAGGTAGATCGACGGTGCCATGAGGGAGGACGTATTAGCCCCAGCGCAACTTAATGAAATGGCAATGTGTATTTCCGATTCAGGATGGTGAGTGGCTTAGAGATGAAGTTGAATGTGTTGGCTTTCACACGTATCAGCCCCAATTGAATTTCTCGATGTTAAAGGTTGTGGATTAGGAACATTTTGTTGATGCAGCATTGGTGAATTTCTGTATTTCATTGTGTAGATGGTGAAAAGAAGGGAATTGCTTTCTGGACAGCACAGGGGGACTTGTGGATTGATTTTTTTCAGTTGGTGAAAATTGCACAGGATCAATTTATCATTCAACCGTTTATTGTGTCAGCGTATATTCTGACTCGTAGAAATAGTTGGTGTTTGGAATAAATATTTCTCTTGTTGTTTTTGATACAGCAAACTTGGTGGCAATTATAATTCTATCGCGAAGACGTTGTGGACTTTCCCTTTGCATAACCTACTACCTTTTAGCAATAGCGGTGACAGATGCCCTTGTCATCATCGCCGCTGTCATCTTAAACCGGATAGGTGGCATCTACTTCAGGTACAGTGTCTTATCTACCACACCCGGATGCACAGTCAGCAGTGTACTGGTTTATACAACACGGGATGGCTCAGTCTGGCTGACTGTAGCTTTCACTATTGACCGTTTTGTCGCTATCAGCTGCCACAGCCTGAAAACCATATACTGCACTGAGAAAACAGCTTTGCTTGTCATTCTTGTGGTGTGCGCCATGAGCTGTCTCAAGAATGTGCCTTTCTTCTTCACCTATCAGCCTTTGTATATCCTTGAAGGTGTTCCCTGGTTCTGTAACATCATAGCTCCCTTCTACACTTCGCCTTTCTGGCAGGCTTATCTCTGGCTGGACCGTATCTTGACCCCTTTTCTCCCGTTCTTCCTCATTATGTTGTTGAATGCCTTAACCATTAGACATATCCTAGTAGCCAGCAGAGCCCGTAAAAGGCTGTGCAGTGGTGAGAAAAGAGGAGATTCAGAGATGGCTAACCGTAAGAAATCTATTGTCCTGCTGTTTGCCATTTCATTCAGCTTCATGCTTTTGTGGGTCACTTATGTCGCGCATTTCTTCTATGTGCAGATTACAGGTGAGGCCTATTTCACTGGCCTGGATTTCAATGACCCACAGTACATCTTTCAGGAGACGACAAATATGCTCCAGTTGCTCAGCTCCTGCACTAATATATTCATTTATGCAGTGATACAGACAAAGTTCCGCGAGGATTTAAAGTATCTGCTCATGCATCCCTTTGTCAAGATCATTGGCTCATTGAAAAAGTGAAACAGTGAAAAATACATTCACATCTCTCATTTTAAACGTCGTATTCCACTTCTTCCTTCAGTTATTCTCGTCCATCAGACTAGTCGGTGAACATTATATTAATTCTCTCAGTTTAGTCACGGCGTATTATGTTCAAGTCGTTTCCAAAAATTAAAGACTTGTCTTTGCAGGTCAATGGATCCAGTGTGTGTGTATGAATGGACTGTTTCACTATGAGAGATCCCATCGTTCTTTACAGATGCTGAATTGATATCTGGTTGTATGTCATCTGTAAATATACGTAAACTGTTTTGTGGTTATTCTGTCAAATTGGAAACACATTATTCCCAGTCGCCGGGTGAATAGTGATCGCATGGCAATGTCGCTAAAACTAATCTTCCCTTCTCTGATCTACTTTCTTTGTGCGGACATCTGTCTCATGAAACCATCTTTTATTTTAAATTATAACAGTCACAACAACTCGGAAGAATTTAATGTGATTGGATATCGGGAAGAATTAATATTCACCACTTGTATTTGTGTTTATACAAGCTGTTGAAACTTATGGATCTGAATCTGTAACTGTCTACTTCCTCTGACGCAGCCTGATCTGCTGAGT
The DNA here is from genome assembly GCF_047496795.1 of Chiloscyllium punctatum. Lineage (NCBI taxonomy): Eukaryota > Metazoa > Chordata > Chondrichthyes > Orectolobiformes > Hemiscylliidae > Chiloscyllium > Chiloscyllium punctatum. The sequence continues at coordinate 28,190,789 of NC_092778.1, forward strand.
ACATTTTTGCGTGATTTCATTTATATTCAGAATCATTGTTCTTTGCATACACGTATACTGCATGGAACCACATTTGCTTATATATAAAATACAATGCATCACACAGTTTGAATACATATATAGTTTTCACTGTGCGACACAATGAAAAATTGGAATCTCAGATTAAACATAACTTTCCATGAAGTAATGAGATATCATGTGGATTATCAGTCACATTTATTTATATCGCTTGCTTTCAGATCTCTATGAGTTTGCACAATGTTCTTATCATGTGGTAAACGCTAATTTAACAAACAGAACAGCTAGCCAATTATATATTGTGATCAGCTGATGATGATTATTACAACTGTACGTGTTTCCAACTAAAAGAAGCAGACTCTTTTGTTGAAATTATGCACTTGCATCTTTCCATCAGATAATTTGTGCAATTAGCCAAATTCTTTGCCAACAGAACTCCCGAGTTTCTGCACACTTTGTGTTGTTACTGTAAATATTCAGCATCCACTTTTCTCACTCTTCAGAAATTATATTAGGCAGAGACTTTTAATACGTAAAATGAAGCATGCTCCATTGCACTAATACAGGAAACGGCCCCTGGTCTACAATGACTGTACACAGGTTCGAATGCATAACTAACAGATACAAGGTGTAATATAATATCGACAGTGACATAGTAGTATCTAGTAACACATGCAATAGGGTAATGGAATCAGATGTAACTGAATTTAATGAAAACATCCTGTGAGGCAATGCAGCAATTGAAACTAGACGATTGAGAAATCTTTAAAAATCAACAGATGGCTCTGAAAAAAATAATAACCAAAGTTCAGATGGATTACAGGATTAAACTTTCTTAGAATATAACTACAGAAAGTATTTTTTTTCAATGAATACATAAAGCGGGAAAGAATCATAGAATCCCTTCAATGAAGTAACAGGCTATTCCACCCTCCAAGTCCATATCGACACTCATAAGAGACACAGATCCATTCCCCTGCAACTCCACATGTTCCCTTACACAATCAATCAACCTACACGGTGTTGGCAATTATAGCATGGCAAATCACTTAACCTGCATATATATTGAATTGTGGGAGGAAACCGGGCCATTCAGAGGGAACGCACACAGACAGTTTGGAATGTGCAATCTCCAACCCCACACAAATGCGGAGGCTTGAATTGGAAGCTGAACTCTGAGCCGTCGTGCTTCCTTTACAAAGTGAGGAGCAGGATTTAATAATAGAAAACGAGGAAATGCCTGATGCATTGAACTGGTAATTTGTATTTGTCTGCACAGTGGAAGACAGAAATAAAATGACAATGATCAATATCAAGGATGCAATAGCCTCTGAAGACCAGGAATCGTTCATTATCGCTAAAGTGGTGGTGCTGGGCAAAATTATGGCAGTAACATTAAACACGCATTGGCCCCCGATGCAATGTACACGACGGATCAATAAATGATGTCAGGTGAATTTGATAATGGGCATATGAAAGTTATAAAAAATCGCTCAACTCTCAGGCAGTTCTGGTACATTGGGGAACAGCAAAGCTCATGCCACTGTTTTTTAAAAGGATATGGCCAAAGACGAGTAACTATAATCCCGTTAGCATAACTTCTTTCGTGGGAAATTTGTGTGAGACTATTTTCATAGAAGAATAGCCAGACATCATTGTCTCACGGGGTTTCAGGGTTACATGAAAAGACAAGTTACATTTAACGAATTTATTGTAATTCTTTCAGGACACTAACAGTGCAATGGACAAAGGGATACCGGTGGATGTAGTGTACTTTGATTTCTGGAAAGTATTTCTCAAAAAGGCTGCTGCATAATGTAAAGTTGTATGATGTTGTGGTTAATGCCTGCAGTTAGATATAGGATTAGTCACCTAACAAAATCAACAAGTGAGTATAAATGGGTATTTTTGTGATGTTTAGTAATCATTATATCGGGGGGGTGGGGGGTGTCATGGGTATCCGTGTTGCAATTTGCATAGATGTGGGTTTGGGGATCAAACATCGTACAGCAAAGTTCGCAGATGACGCTGAGATGAATGGTAGAGTGAAGGGTTCAAAGGATACTGAAAGGCTGCAGAAGATGTAGAAAGGTTAAGTGAGTAGGCAAGGGTCTGGAGAATTGAGTCCAATATTTGTGAATGTTGGATCATCTACTCTGGTAGGATTAACAGCAAAATTCACTGTTAATTCAGAGTGAAAAATTGCAGCATGATGTTGCACAGAAGGACCTGTGTTTCTCCATGCATGAATCACCAAATGTTAGTTCGCATCCGCAGCAGTTAATAAAGCTGATGAATGAAATATTGTCATTTTTTAAATGGGATGCAGTTTAAATCGTTATGCTGTGCCTGTACTGAGTGCTGTGGAGGCCACGCCTGGGGTACAATGTACAGTTTTGGTCTCTTTTCTTGTGAAATTATGCACTGGCGCAGGACGGGATGCAGATGAAATTTATTATGTTGGTTCGGGATTTGAGAGGGAATAAAGGGAATAGATATTGAAGAAGCAAATATTGCTTAGCCTCAAGATAAGGGGTATAGACTTTGGGACAGATTTGAGTCCTAATTTCCTCTCAGCTCCGATCTTGACCCTGTGGAAATCCCTGTCCAGTGAAGCCCGAGTTGAGGTTTCCTCTTTGAGTGTTTTAAAAGCAAATATAGATAGCTTTTTCAACAGTATATGAAGTGTGAGTTATACTGAGCGGGCCGGCTAGTGAAGCTGAGTTCAAGAAAAGTTCAATCACGATCTTACTGTCAGCTCCAATGATCAGATGGAACAATCCTGACCCAATTTATTGTGTTATTATGTTCTTATTAAATAAAGGGCAACACATCTTGACGAAAGTGCAACAATGGATTGTGGATCATGGAAACATGAAAACAAATTGCTATAAAGTCTTAGCTCGTCTGGGAGTTCTTCTGGAGAGAAAGTCGTTTTAATTTTTCAGGTCCAGTAATCCTACTTCATTTACCTTCGCTTTCTCATTTGGTGAATTTGAATACTAGCATTTTCTTTTTATTAATCATGAATTAGGATGCCTATGTTTTTTTTGTACTGTTAGATGTTCTGCAAAATCGAAGTCGTGTTTGAGGATGTACAAACAGTGAGCATTATATAATGTAAGGAGATGTATCGTACATAGATTTGAACACAGCTTTCAATACATGCTTAACAAATCTGTATGAACAAATGCCTGACTACAATGAAACAGAGTATCAGGCTGACTGGTTCATTTTCAGTGTACCAGACTGAGAAAATCTCTGGGCCGCCGGGATTAATACAGGGGTATCATCTAATTGCAATATATATTTACGATAACATTTATTCCCTTAAAAGTACGGTTAAGAGTCGCAATATACGAAAAGGAATTAGGAGGCTAATAAGGAATATAACTTGATTGAGCTGAGGGCAACAATTTGGCACCTGGAGAATAATAAAGGAAAATACAACTCATCAACTTTATTATTGCTCCTTTAAAAATCATTGTTCCTCTTCTTAACCTTCCCTTCCCTTTCCCACTCTTTCTGCCTGTCTCGTGCTCCCTCTCTTTTCCTTATTGTCAATTCCACACGTATCCAGCCCAACTTCTTTGCACGGTCATCTTACAGGTTCCTTCCCTTTTCACCGACACACCCACTGACTCACTTTTATCTCTTTCTCCCTCAGCACTGTTTCTCTCTCCTCCAATTATGTGCTCCTCCAAATTGCCAATGCTGTCTCTTTCGCACTCCATCGACATCTCCATTAACTAACCTCAACAACATCTGTTTTTGTAACCTCCATTCTCATATCTAAGTCCATGAGTGTGATTGAATTTCCATCGATAATGAGTAAGTAATCCAAAATTGAATAATCTGATCTCATAAAGGTGCATATTTACCCAACATAACCAGCGGCAATGAATGTCCCCTCTACACAGGATTGATCACTGGATGCTCATTGTCTTCCTGCCCCCACATTTTCGAGCATGCACAATGGGATCAGGTCTGAAGAGCAGCAAATTTATCTCACCTCCACAAAAGATTATAATGATGCAGAACAGAGAGGCGATGGCTCAAGGTTTGGAATCCAAGGATTTATAAACTCTTTTCGGATGTGGCAAATCCTGAATAAACAAATAATCGGTCCCTGTCTCACATAACAGAACAACTGTAGGCTTGACTCAGTGCCACGCGTCGACTAAAGAGAGCCATCTACTGAGCAGGGAATGGACAACAGTGCACATGCACGGTCATCGTGGACCTGGACAGATAATGTTGAGCTTGTCTCTCCTGGAAAGACAGGAATTGAATTTACAACACTTATTACAGAGAGTGAATAGGGAAGCCTGTAAAGCGAGCAAAATTGACATTAGAGAAATATTTATATCTTCTGAGTTTGTCTCCTAGAATGACAATAATTTTTTTAAACTCATTTTACAGAATGCTGCAAGAGGACTTGCAGATCTGAATCTTGCACCAGATAGCATAACAAAATCTGAGCGTGTTACCTCATTCATGGTACTTTAAAACTATGTATATTTTTGGTCTTCGACTTTGAGTATTGAGTAAAATAAAATTGATATAAATGTCAAGCCTTAAATCTCCCAGTAATTCTTGCCTAATATCTCTAACTGGTGTGCATTTTACTTGCAGCGAATCGAAGCAGCTGTTTTATATCTAATCTATCAGAATGTATTATAAATCGAGAGACGATCTTCAAATCTCACCTCATTCTCCTTTGCTCTCTGCAATACAGTTCTCTAAAATCCCCCATTCCTTGATCCAATCTCGTAAATGTTCATTTATATTTCTCATTGACCCTGACATGCGTCGTAGTCATTCATGGTTTGTGCAGACCCAAACCTTCTGTGTTTACGTAATGTTACCATGCTCTGGCAATTACACAATGACGTCACCCTGATTCCCAGGATTTTCCTCATCTGTGGTAGTTTCCTTTGATGCCAGGCTTTGTGATATCCTCGAACTGCAGGGCCGACCAACAATGAAATTAATGAAATCAAATCAGTGTTTTAACCAATGAATTACAAAATTGAGCATCTCATGTTGTTCTCCGTTATCTGTGAGAAATTCACATGTCTCTCAGAGCGGAGTGACGCCTTTATCGTGTATCCGAGTTGATTTCCATCGACTATTTTGTTTAATTTCTTACTTTCTGCTCACCACTGTGACATTGTCTAACTTGCTCAGTTTCCAATACCATGCCACACTGTCTTTATTATTTTATTGTTACTTCTTGTTGCTATATTATTACTATTGTTACTGACTCTCTAAATGAGATTTGCACAGCTAAACATCCTCTGGAAATTGCTGGCCATTAGGGCAGGAGCTTTAATGAGGTGATAATGATGGGCTGCCATATGTGCCCAAAAGAATTACTCACATATTTTTATCAATTTAGGGCTTTTCACATTATAGAAAATTTAAAGCTATTCTTCTGGATTGTTGTCAAGCAACGTCTTTTGCATTGTCACACAATGAAATACAAGAAAGGTGACTGATTATGTTATGGTGAAATATGCAATTTTCGAGCAGTACATTAAAGAGCACAACGGAGGGGAAGCTTATGGTCTTGGCAGCTGAAATTTGTGAACACCAAAATTTGAGCAGTTTAAGTCAAGAATACTCATAAGTTCAGTATTAGTGGCAGGATAGATATAGAACATAGAACATAGAACAATACAGCGCAGTACAGGCCCTTCGGCCCTCGATGTTGCGCCGATCAAAGCCCACCTAACCTACACTAACCCACTATCCTCCATATACCTATCCAATGCCCGCTTAAATACCCATAAAGAGGGAGAGTCCACTACTGCTACTGGCAGGGCATTCCATGATCCTACGACTCGCTGAGTGAAGAACCTACCCCTAACATCAGTCCTATATCTACCCCCCCTTAATTTAAAGCTATGCCCCCTTGTAATAGCTGACTCCATACGTGGAAAAAGGTTTTCACTGTCAACCCTATCTAACCCCCTAATCATCTTGTACACCTCTATCAAATCACCCCTAAACCTTCTTTTCTCCAAAGAAAACAACCCCAAGTGCCTCAGCCTTTCCTCATAGGATCTTCCTACCATACCAGGCAACATCCTGGTAAACTTCCTCTGCACCCGTTCCAGTGCCTCCACATCCTTCCTATAGTATGGCGACCAAAACTGCACCCAATATTCCAGATGCGGCCGCACCAGAGTCTTATACAACTGCAGCATGACCTCAGGACTCCGGAACTCTATTCCTCTACCAATAAAAGCCAGTACGCTATAAGCCTTCTTCACTGCACTATTTACCTGGGTGGCAACTTTCAGAGATCTGTGTACATGGACACCAAGATCCCTCTGCTCTTCCACACTACCAAGTAGTCTACCATTACCCCAGTAATCCATCTTTTTATTACTCTTACCAAAGTGAATCACTTCACACTTAGCTACATTGAACTCCATTTGCCACCTTTCTGCCCAGCTCTGCAGCTTCTCTATATCCCGCTGTAACCTGCCATATCCTTCCTCACTGTCTACAACTCCTCCGACTTTCGTATCATCCGCAAACTTGCTCACCCAACCTTCTAACCCTTCCTCCAGGTCATTTATAAAAATGACAAACAGCAATGGTCCCAAAACAGATCCTTGCGGAACACCAGTAGTGACAGCACTCCAAGATGAACCTTTGCCATCAACTACTACCCTCTGTCTTCTTCCAGAGAGCCAATTCCTAATCCAAACCTCCAACTCACCCTCAATGCCATATCTCTGTATTTTCTGCAGTAGCCTACCATGGGGGACCTTATCAAACGCCTTACTAAAATCCATATATACCACATCTACCGCTTTCCCCTCATCTACCTCCTTCATCACCTTCTCAAAGAATTCAATAAGGTTTGTGAGGCACGACCTGCCCTTCACAAAACCATGCTGACTATCCTTGATCACATCATTCTTATCCAGATGTGCATAAATCCTATCCCTTACAATTCTCTCTAAGACTTTGCCCACAACAGAAGTGAGACTCACTGGCCTATAGTTACTAGGATTATCCCTACTCCCCTTCTTGAACAAGGGAACCACGTTTGCTAGCCTCCAGTCCTCTGGCACTACTCCTGTAGACAAAGACACAAAAATCAAGGCCAATGGCTCTGCAATCTCCTCCCTTGCTTCCCAGAGAATCCTAGGATAAATGCAATCAGGCCCAGGGGACTTATCTATTTTCACCCTTGCCAGAATTTCCAACACCTCTTCTCTACATATCTCAAAGCCATCCATTCTACTTATTCGTGCCTCAGTATTCATATCGACAACAATGTCCTGTTCCTGAGTGAATACTGACGAAAAGTATTCATTCAGCGCCTCCCCAATCTCTTCAGCCTCCACACGCAACTTCCCATTACTATCCTTGATTGGACCTATTCCTTCCCTAGTCATTCTTTTATTCCTAACATACCTATAGAAAGCCTTAGGGTTTTCCCTAATCCTACCAACTAAGGACCTTTCATGTCCCCTCCTTGCTGCTCTTAGCTCTCTCTTCAGGTCCTTCCGGGCTACCTTATAACTCTCAACCGCCCCTATTGAACCTTCACGCCTCATCTTTACAAAGGCCGCCCTCTTCCATTTAACAAGGGATTCCAACTCCTTATTAAACCACGGCTCCCTCACACGACCCTTTCCTCCCTGCCTGATAGGTACGTACTTATCAAGGACACTCAATAGTTGCTCCTTGAACAAGTTCCACATATCAATTACGCTCTTGCCTTGGAATCTACTTTTCCAATCCACACATCCTAAGTCATGCCTCAACGCATCATAATTTCCCTGCCCCCAGCTATAACTCTTGCCCTGTAGTACACACTCATCCCTCTCCATCACTAGACTAAAAATCACCGAATTGTGGTCACTGTCCCCAAAGTGCTCACCTACCTCTAGTTCTAATACCTGGCCTGGTTCGTTACCCAGAACCAAATCCAGTATGGCCTCACCTCTTGTTGGCTTATCTACATATTGTGTCAGGAAACTCTCCTGCACACATTGCACAAACACTGACCCATCTAACGAACTTGAGCTATAGCTTTCCCAATCAATATCAGGAAAGTTAAAGTCTCCCATAACAATCACCCTATTACTGTCACTCTTCTCCTGAATCTTCTTCGCAATCCTTTCTTCAACGATTCTAGGACTATTCGGAGGCCTGTAAAAGACTCCTAACAGGGTGACCTCACCTCTCCTATTCCTAACCTCAACCCAAACTACCTCAGATGGCAAATCTTCATCCATCTTCCTTTCCACCGCTGTAATACTATCTTTGACAAGCAAAGCCACACCCCCCCATCTTTTACCCCCACCTCTGACCCTACTAAAACATTTAAACCCTGGAACCTGCAACAGCCAATCCTGTCCCTGATCTAGCCATGTCTCCGTAATAGCCACAACATCGAAGTCCCAGGTACCAACCCACGCTGCAAGTTCACCTACCTTATTTCGTATACTTCTGGCATTAAAGTATACACACTTCAAGCCACTCTTCTGTTTACAGGCACCATCCTTTAAGATTGATGCCATATTCCTACCCTCCCTACACTCCAGGTCCTGCACCCTAAAGCTACAGTCTGGGTTCCCATGCCCCTGCAGAGTTAGTTTAAACCCCTCCCAAGAGCACTAGCAAACCTCCCCCCAAGGATACTGGTGCCCCTCAGGTTCAGGTGCAGACCATCCTGTCTATAGAGGTCCCACCTTCCCCAGAAAGTACCCCAGTTATCCAAGTACCGAAATCCCTCCCTCCTGCACCATCCCTGTAGCCACGCATTTAACTCTTCTCTCTCCCTATTCCTCGACTCTCTATCACGTGGCACGGGTAACAAACCAGAGACAACAACTCTGTTCGTTCTAACTCTGAGCTTCCAACCTAGCTCCCTAAAAGCCTGTCTAACATCCTCAGCACTCCTACCTATGTCATTGGTGCCAATATGGACCACGACTTCAGGCTGCTCCCCCTCCCCCTTAAGGACCCGGAAAACACGATCAGAGACATCACGTACCCTTGCACCTGGGAGGCAACGTACCAAACGTGAGTCTCTCTCGTTCCCACAAAACCGCCTATCTGTGCCCCGAACTATTGAGTCCCCAATTATTATTGCTCTGCTCTTCTCCACCCTTCCCTTCTGAGTAGCGGGGACAGGCTCCGTGCCAGAGGCCTGAGCCCCGTCACTTACACCTGGTAAGTCGTCCCCCCCACAAGTATCCAAAACGGTATACTTGTTCTTGAGGGGAACGACCACAGGGGGTCCCTGCACTGGCTGCTTCCTCCCAGTCCCCCTCACTGTCACCCATCTATCTGCCATCTTTGGAGTTACTACTTCCCTATAGCTCCGATCTATGACCCCCTCTGCCTCCCGAATGATCCGAAGTTCATCCAACTCCAGCTCCAGTTCCCTAACACGGTCTTGGAGGAGCTGGAGATGGGTGCACTTCCTGCAAGTGTAATCAGCAGGGACGTCCATGGCATCCCTCACCTCATACATGTTGCAGGAGGAACATTGCACTGCCTTCACTGCCATCCCTCTAAAGCTAACCTTTATTTAAAAAAACTGGGTCTAACGAATACAACAAGCAAAATTCGGCACTTACCTCCTTACTGCAACGGATCTTATTATTAGGTTAGAGGAGGAGGGCGGGTGGGAGACACTACCTCCGTAGTGCCTCGGGTTCTTCAGCTGCGCGCTTTTAAAGGGGAAACAAACCTACCCAGGTAAGCTTACGCTCTACCTGCTTCCGGGTCTCGGCTGCCTCTCTGGTCGTCGTCACTTCCCCCTGCTGCTCCCGCTCTTTCTGTGAAGAGAGAGTGAAAAGAAACCACCGCTGCCCGCTACCGGTAAGTACTTTTAAAACAAACAGTCTTACCTTAGCTGCTGCTCGCAATCAAAATGACCGTTAGCGTCGAAGGGTGAGTATTTATACTCACTGCTTTCCTTCCCGGCTGCCTCTCTGGTCGTCGTCACTTCCCCCTGCTGCTCCCGCTCTTTCTGTGAAGAGAGAGTGAAAAGAAACCACCGCTGCCCGCTACCGGTAAGTACTTTTAAAACAAACAGTCTTACCTTAGCTGCTGCTCGCAATCAAATTGACCGTTAGCGTCGAAGGGTGAGTATTTATACTCACTGCTTTCCTTCCCGGCTGCCTCTCTGGTCGTCGTCACTTCCCCCTGCTGCTCCCGCTCTTTCTGTGAAGAGAGAGTGAAAAGAAACCACCGCTGCCCGCTACCGGTAAGTACTTTTAAAACAAACAGTCTTACCTTAGCTGCTGCTCGCAATATGCCAGAGGGTATTTCCTGTAATAAATGCATTAATGGGATGTGGGTATCATGGTTCGGCCAGTCGTAAGTCTGCTTGAGAGAGCTGGAGTAGATGACAGAATTAGACAAATGGGAAACTATCAAGCGATTTCAATGGAAGGATGAGAAATTTAAAGTTTACCTGAGTGAACACGAGGTCGTGAGTTGACAACTATAAATGTAATTGCACTGTGGAGAAACCGAGGAAAAGTTGAGGTTGTGGGAGGAACTAATTTGCCTGTCTGAACTGGAAACTCACCAATGCCGTCGTACCAACTGCTCAGAGTATTGGAAATGTTCACTCGGTCATCTAAGCTCCAGCAGTAGCAGGTCATTCAGACTGAGGTAAGACCATTTCAGCGCAATGATTGTAGGAAGTGCTGTAAATACGCTAAGGGACTGCTGAGCCATCAATGTTTTCACACTGCGGACAGACCTTAGAATTGCACAGATTGCGGAAAATGTTTTTAAACTTCAAGGGACTTGGCATTCCATCAAGTATCTCACACTAATTAGAGACTACTTAAATGTCCAGACTGCGGAAAACATTATAAAACTTCTGGGGACTTCATGTCTCAGTAACTTCATTATAGTAATGACAGATTGTTTAAATGGCCAGACTGTGGAAAACGGTATGAAACTTCTGGGGACTTTAGGTCCCATCAACGTGCTGACACGGAGGAGAGACCTTTCAAATGCCTAAGCTGAGGAGTGCCATTAAAAAGAAACTGATGTCCCACCAATTTTCTCACATTAATTAGAGACCTGTGCAATGTCCAGCCTGAGAAATAATACAAAACATCAAAGGATCTGATAGCCCACCAATCTCTTCAATCTGCAATACTGGGTGCTGGAAAACATCTGATCTTGTGGAGCACCAGCGGTTTCACACTAATAATAGAACGTTCAGCGGCTCTGAGTCAGGGAGCGGATTCAGTCGGTAGTCAAACCTGCTGATAGACCAGCAACTTCATAATGCAGAGAGACCTTTTAAAGGCTCAGATTGACAGAAATGCGACAGGAGCTCCTGGCATCTGACCTGTTCTCAATGTCTTCACACTGAGGACAGACTTTCAAATGTTTGAACTGTGGAAAGTGTTTCAAGATTTCTGTAAAACTGAACTCTTATTGATGTGTTCACTTTGAGGAGAGACCTTTTCAAAATTTCTTCTGTGGGAATCACTGTAAAGTTCCTGGGAAATGTTTTATAATAAATGTGTTTCTATTGAAGAGAGGCCTTTCAGTTATCTTCGTAAAAACAACGATGAAGGGCTTTTGCTCGAAACGTCGATTATCCTGCTCACCGGGTGTTGCCTTACCTGCTGTGCCTTTCCAGCACAACTCTAACCTCGACTTTCAGTTATCTCGTCTGTTAGAAGTTGTCCCAATGATCTGTGGAGTAAACATTTACCTCTTACATGTGAGAAACAAACAGTTAACTCACTCATTGACCCTTCTGAAAGACTACCAAAATCCCATTGGGGGATAGACCATTCAACTGGTCTGTGTGAGGGAAGGGATTTACGAACTCATAATCCTATTGAGACAGCACAGCACTCAAACATTTCCACAATGTTTGTTCTTTGCTGTTCCTTACCTTCCAGAGTCAGAACAATGATTTCGTATTCAGAAAAAAAGTGAATTAAATCAACTTTGTCTTATATTCAGTGCAGTAGCTCATTTTAAGGTTGTTATCATGTTTTAATTGCAAGAGTGAGTACGGCTTCGTCACTGTGAGTTCATGGCTGACATATCTGTTAGAATTATTTGATGAGGTAATGAGAAAGATCGAAAAAAAAGATAACAAGTAAATGTGATCAGTTTGGATTTCCACAAGGCGTTTGACGATGTGCTGGATGGGGAGCTGCGAAATAAAATAAGAGTTCATGATGTTCGGGGACAGGTTACTGGCATGGAGCAAAAACTGATTGACTCGAGAAAGCAGAATGTTGCAATAAAGTGATCTTTTCAGTTTGTCAGTGGATGATTGGGAAGTTCATCAGCGATCATTGTTAAATCCACCACTATTCATATTGTGGATTAATTATCTGGTCAAAGAAATTGAGAGCATTGCAGTTAGACTTGCAGATGGCATAATGATCTATGTCGGAACAGGTCGTGTGGAAGCTGGACGGCTTCATGGTGAATTGAACAAGCTGGGTGATGAATCAAATAAGTGTCAGGTGGAATACGGTGTGGGAGACACTGAGGCAATACATGTTGTTCGGAAGAGTAGAAACTAACGCTATTTTCTAAATGGGGAATACATTCAGAAGCCTGAAGTGCAAAGGAAGTTGGAAGCTCCCAGAAATTATTCTCTTTGAAGGTCTTAAAAGGAGATTTAAGAAGAGCCAGGAGTGGACAGGAGAAGTTCTTGTCAGGTAGGATCAACGAAAACCCTAAAACGTTCTATATGCAATTCAAGAAAATAAAATGAAAGAAGAGGGCTAGATTAGGGCCAGTCAATGACAGTAGTGGGAAGGTGTACGTATAGGCCGAGGAGAAAGGAGAGGCACGAAGTGAACATTTTTCATCAGTATTCACACAGGAAGAAGGTGGATACTGACAGAAATGGTACCCAGTAATGAAGTTCATAAGGAGGAGATGTAAGCAATTCTGGAAATTGTAAAAATCGATATGTCACTTGGGCCAGACGGGATTTATACTAGGATTCTCTGGAAAAGTGGGGAGGAGATTGCAGGTCTTTTGGCTTTGATCATTATGTCGTCATTGTCTACTGGAATCGTGTCAGAAGAATGGAGGATAACAAATGTTGCCCCTTTTACGATAAGAGAGTAAAAACAACCCTGGTAATCATATGTTTAGATTAGGTTAGATTATATTAGATTACTTACAGTGTGGAAACAGGCCCTTCGGCCCAACAAGTCCACACCGACCCACCGAAGTGCAACCCACCCATACCCCTACATCTACCCCTTACCTAACACTACGGGCAATTTAGCATAGCCAATTCACCTGACCTGCACATCTTTGGACTGTGTGAGGAAACCGGAGCACCCGGAGGAAACCCACGCAGACACGGGGAGAATGTGCAAACTCCACACAATCAGTCGCCAGGGGCGGGAATTGAACCCGGGTCTCTGGCAATGTGAGGCAGCAGTGCTAACGACTGTTGTGGGTAAAGTGTTGGAAAGCATAATTAGATGTGGGATTTTTCATCGTCGAATAAGGAAAATTTGATCAGGGATATTCAACACTTTTTTTAAAAATTGCAGGTCGTGTCTGACAAATTTTATGAATTTCTTTGAGAAGATGACCAGATAGGGGAATGAGGCTAACCCATTAATTAGGTGTATGTGGATTTCATTCAACATCTGATCAGGTTGGAGAAAGTGAGGGCTGCAGATGCTGAAGATATGAGTCGAAGTGTGTGGTGCTGGAAAACCACACATTTGAAAAGCTGGAAAATCGTCGTTTCTCCTATTCCACGAATGTTGCCTGACCAGCTGTGTTTTTCCAACACCACGTTTCGACGTTAGATAACGTTTGCTATGGTAGACTATGGTAGACTTGCAGAAAATACAGGGACATGGAATCAAGGGTGATTTAGTGGCCTGCATCAGAAATTGGTTCGCTGGTAGAAAGCAGAGGATGGTGGTTGGCGGGAAATGTTCATCCTGGTGTACAGTCCTCATTCGTACACTGCAAGAATCTGTTTTGACGTCACTACTGTTGGCCATTTTTTGTGAATGAGCTGGATGATGTCGTAGAAGGATAGGTTAAAATGTTGCTGGAAACATTAAAGGTGGTGGAGTTGTGGACAGTGGTGAAGAATTTTGCAGGTTACAGAAGGCAGAGATAAACTGAACGGGTGTGCTGAGAGATGGCAAATAGAGTTTCATGTGGAAACGTGTGAGTTGGTTCACTTTGGAAGGACTACAAGTAATAATGAGTACTGGACTATGTTTCATTCTGAGTAGTGTGGAAGAGCAAAGAGGTCTCGTCCATGTGCATAGATCCCTGATTGCCACCTAGGTTGATTGTTTTGTTCAGATGGTGGTTGGTGTGTTTACTGTAATTAGTAGAGGGATGACTTTTCAGAGCCATGAGATCATGTTGTAGCTATTCAAAACTCTGATGCGACCGCAGATGGAGTATTGTTTATAGCTCTGGTCGCCACATTTCGCAAGAATGGGGAAGCTTTAGGAAGAGTGCAGAGGAGATTTCCCAGGGAATTCCCTGGAATGAAGGGAACGTCTGATGAGATAAAGGCTATGGGACCTGATGCTATTTTCGTTTCATAAAATAGGTTAAGAGCAGGCTTAATAAAGATAAGAAATGGTGGACAGTGACAGTAAGCACAAGAGCTCATAGCTTTAAATTGAGATGATGGATATACGACGGATATAGAGGTAGATTATTTACTCAGAGAGCAGTAATGCTGTGGAACGCCCTGCATGCAACTGTGGTGGACTCGCCAACTTTACTAGCACTTCAGTAGTTATTAGATAAACATGTGGATGGTAATAGAGTTTTGTAGTTTAATTGGGCTTCAGAATGGTTTCACAGGTCGGAGCAACTTGGGTGGCCGAAGGGCCTGTACCACACTGCAGTGTTCTATGTACTCTGTTCTATGAAATGGTAACATGAGCATTAAGTTAGTGTTTCGGAAGTGTCACCAAGCTGGCCCTTTCTCTAAAAGCTGTTCCTTCTTCTCATAGATACTGTGTTCTTATTTTACTCTACAGAGGGTTCGTGAAGCAGTGTGGAATCGGAATCGACTGGTTTGTTAGGACGAAAGGGTTTATTGGGAGCCCTTCTTATTGAAAAGTTAACAGATGAGTCTTGAGGACACAGCGTTCAGTTTGTAGAAGTAACCTGTGTAATTAATAGGAAGTGGTAAGTCCAGAAAGCTGATTGTTTTGTTGTTAAGTAAATCATTTCAGTCACGTGTTGTATGGAAATACGTTGCTGGACATTCACTCCTTCTGCCCTTCTAACTTCGATCTGTAAGCTTGTTTTTTTTTGCTCTGTGTTGTAGGTTTTGTTTATCAGGACTGTTGTCCATATTCAAAACAACACAACTAAGTCTCGTTTAAGCAGATATTGTTCCGTGGGCATTCTATGTTCTGTTCTTTGAGTTTCATTCCACAATTGGAATAGGCATATGGAGGATAGTGGGCTAGTGTAGGTTAGGTGGGCTTGGATCGGCGCAACATCGAGGGCCAAAGGGCCTGTACTGTGCTGTATTCTTCTATGTTCTATGTTCTATGTTCTGATTTTGTAAATAATTTCTTTGCTGTGTAAATGCTGGCAGTCAACCTTGCTGAGTTTACTCCGGGTAATTTTCACTTACCAAACTAAATAGCAAAGTTACAGTCTGTGCTGCCTGCTTCAGAATATTTTGAGTAGTCTGGCCAAGTCGCAAACAGATGGCAAAATTAATGTAGGCATTTCATTTCAAAACAGATACAAAAATAGCAAAAATGTGGTACATAGACTATAAACTTCCCTGGCCATATTGTATTTAGAATACGGTGAGCAATGTGTGATTCCATATCTAAGGAAATATGTGTTGGTATTGGAGAAAATACAATAAGTGACTTACAAGATTGATTGCAGCGATGACCGGGTCGCCATATTAGCATTTTGGCAGTACATACTGAGGAAAAATCTGGATCTGGAGACCATAAGGCAGTCCAGCATTGGCTTCAACGTCGTTCTGCGAAGTCCTGCGGCAACACTGGTACCAATTTGCATTGGCCCTTCCACTTCACTTCGACAGCATTGGTGACTGAGAGAGGGGGGAACGGCTATATCAACATCTGACAGTCTTCCATGCGCACTGGAGAGGACACTCCAGCATCATCTCACCGTGATGGCACATTACAGAATGCAACAGTCTATTCATTGTAATCCTGTGCTCAATTGGCACAGAATTAGGCTTTCGGGTTTGATTTCGATGGAGGGAAAGGCCATCACACCTCACTGCACAGCAACCACCGGTGTAAATGTGGGTAGGCCCCACCCAGTAATGTATTGTTTCTCCACAGTCTACTCTCTCAACTGGGTGGGTGGGCGTTAGGGAGAAAATTCGCCCGAACTGCAGACTGTAAGCACTGCACCAAGCAAAACAACAAGACAAAGAAAGAAGCCCGCACTCAGACTAGGATGCTGGACTGTACAGAACATGACCATGGGTTTATCAGATCATGTTTGGAGTTCAGAGACACTTAAAGACGGCAGTAATTAATATTGAACGGCTGAGATTAGAAGTGGATCTCACAAAACTCTAAGGGACAAATTACGAATTGGAAACACTACACGAGAGAGACTATACTCCTTCTGGCATGGGTTGATCTCAGACTAAAGCAGAGTGCGTGGTGTTATATTTGTCGTGAAGTAAAAGCTGATGAAGATGGTAAAGCCCAGTGAGGAACAGACGGAGTTTGATTTTCACACATCCGAAGTGCCTGTCAACGTTGTCAGCCTGCATGTCCCAAGCCTCCACTCCAAACAAGACTCAAAGGACGAGTTCTATGACCAGTTGTCAATGATAATACATGGAATCACAAACAATTTTTGTCAGATTGGCTGTCTGAATAACAACTAGCAACAACCGCTCAAGCTCTGTGCACTCTGCGAATTGTTATGCACCTAAACCTATTTCCAGACCAAAGCTGAGAATAAAGTGACTTGGCGACATCCCTGCTCCAAGCAATTGCATCAGGTAGACCTGATGATCATCAGACGGCGTCGCCTGGCAAACGTGCTCATATATCACTCATCTCAGAGAGCCGAATACAACCCGGATCACTCTCTGCTTCGCTGCCACATCAGACTTCTGCGAGAGAGAATGCATAACGGATAGCCACCAGACAAGCAGCACATTGAAGTCATTCAGAGCCAACACTCAGATAAAGAGGCAGAATTCATCAAGTCACTGGAAGAGGCGCTCCTTTCAGACACACCATGAGAAGCTCAGCAGAGATGGGTCTCTCTCAGGGACACTGCCCATAGGACTGTAATCAAGACCTTCAAGAAATACGGAGCAAGACAAAGCAAGGACTGTTTTGAAGCGAACTCAATTGTACTTACCACTGTCATTGAGGCAAAGTGCCTTGAACTACTAAAACACAGACACCATTTCATGCAGGCAGCATTGCAAGCGTGAAGGAAAGCGAGAGACAAGGCCAGCTGCTGCGCAAATGAAAACTGGCTACAAATTTGTGAAAACATTTAGTCATCATTTGAGGCACGCAATATCCATGGAGTGTATGAGGGAATTAAGAAAACTATCCATTAAACGGTGGCCAAGACAGCGCCTCTGAAATCATAGTTGAGATCATGAAATACAAAGGCATGGAAATGGAGAGATGGGTGGAGCATTACTCTGAATTCAACTCCAGAGAAAACAACATTTTGGACTGTGTGCTACACACCGTGGAATGCCTGCGTGTCATGCTGTAATGGGATGTATTGCTAGCTGATGAAGAGCTCAGTCAAACAATCGACATAAATCTCACGATGAAGGCACCAGGAATAGATGACATTCCATCAGATGTCAGCAAATGTACAAAACACGTCCTGATAACACACCTCAATGAACTACTGCGCCAGTACTGGAAAGAGGGAACAGTGCTGCAAGACATGAGCGGTTGAAATCTTATGGCTCTGTTTCAGAGCAAAGTGGATAGAAGCGATTGTAACAACTACAGGTGATTTTTTTTCTTTTTGCTGAGGATCATTGGGAAGATGGCCCGAATGGTTCTGAACAGACTGCAGAAAATCGCCTAAAGGATACATCCCAAGTCTCAGTACTGTTTCAGGTCAGAACACTCAACAATAGAAATCATTTTCTCCCTTCGACAGCTACAAGAGGAATGCAGAGAACGTTTCTACATCGCCTTTATAGGCCCATAAAGGCCTTCAAGTTTGCGAGGAAAATACCCTGTTCAAAATCTTTGCCAGAATTGCCTATCCCACAATGCACCTTAGGTTAGTTCAGTAATTCCACACAAAAATGAAGGGTGTCGGTCAGTGTGACAGCTCTGCTTCGGAGGCCATCAACATACCTAGCAGTGTGAATCAGGGCTGTATGCTTGCTCCCACATTTTTTGGCATCTTCTACAAAGTCTTGCTGAAACACTCCTTTCGAACATCACTTTCTTATGACTACCACCACACCATCTCGGATGGGAGGCTGTTCAGCCTATCCCAGCTGAGAACAAAAATCAAGATTCGTGAAGTACTCATCAAAGATTTGCTGCTTGCATATCATGCAGCACTTGACACACACTCGGAAACGTAACTGCAGCTCCTTATGGACATATTCTCAAGAGACTGTCAAGACTTCACCTTGACCATCAGCATAAAGAAGACCAATATGCTAATTCAATGCGTTGAGCAGCATCTTTCCATTGTCATGAAAAACTACGAGCTTTACATCGTCCACGAGTTTACAAACCTTGATGCCACCATCACGGACAGTCTGTCCCAGATGGCGAGCTCAACAGATGGATTGTACGTGCAATCTCGCCATTCATCAGGATGGCAAAGATAGTCTTCGAGAACAGAAAGACAACGACCTACACCAAGCTGGCAATATAGATGGCCTGTGCCTTCAGCACACGGCTTTATGACAGCAAGACCTGAAGCCACCAGGGAATAGCGGTGTCTCAGTACTTCCCACTTTGGCAGCCTGAGTCACACCCTCGACATCAAGTGGACTGACCAAATCACCAAATGAGGTCCTGGCTCACGCCCAGATACTTAGCCTCTCCATCTACACAAGCAATGCTCTTTCTGCTGCCTGAGCCAGGTAAACCACATGCCAGACCGCAGGATCCCGAAAAACGTGCAGTACAGTGATTTCGCTTCCCGTAGGAGAGCATAGGGGCCACTCTATCTTCGTTTCAAATATGTCTGAAAGAGAAACATGCAGGCTCTTAACATGAACGTTGAAAGGTGGGAGGACATTGCAAATATCACTCACCCTCGTGGATGGAATTACGCAGAAGTTTGAAAAAAGAAGAGAAGCTGAGGATTGCTGCTGAAGAAAAGCACACAAACCGGAAAATAAAAACAACACGAAGGCAAAAAAGGAATGCAGTTCCTTCAATTATTGTCGCTGTCAAATGAATTGCTTCAACGCCTTAAATAATGTAGAGTCTTTTACAAGCGGGATATCAAAAAGCTAAAGATATGGTAGGAGATCATTTTGTCTGGCAACATATTGGATCAACCAAAGAGCTTCTGCAAGTACATTAAGAGTGAGCAAGCAAATACAAAGAGTGTGTAAGGCCCCTTAAAGAGGAAATATTTGTGTTGAACCTGGAGGTGGTTCCGATATTGAATGAACATCCTTTGTCAGCCTTTGATGTAGAGAACGAAATTGAGGCCAAAGTACTCAGGTATCCCACCAATGCAAATGTACTCTATTTGGCCGAACATGTTTTCACCAAACCCTCGAGACCCATTCCCCTATCACTATTCATTTAATTCTTTCTAATGTACCTAACCTTGGCTGGAATCACGGTTGGATCACCGAGCCTGCACATATTTGGATTGTTGGAGCAACTCAAAGCACTTACAGGAAGTGCACAAGGACATGGCGAGCACATGCAAACTGCAGAAAGACAGTCACACTAAACTGCAGTCGAACTTGTGCTCCTGTGATTGCAATCCATCCGTGCAAATCACTGAACTACCGAAACACTGCTGCAGCAATTAACGTTTCGATGCGAGTTCACACTGCATGAGAGGGGGTTCTGGCAGATTTAGAAAATGTGAAGTTGGATAATTCTCTGCTGCATTATTGACTGTATCCCAGGCCTTTGTTAGACAGGTGGATGGACATTCTGGTACATGTTACATAAACCTGTGGAACTCCTATAAAACAAGTACGATGCCGATTGACTGGAGATTTGCCAGCGTTGTCCATTTGTTTTAAAATGAATGAAAGAAGATAACTAAGACCGATACACCTGTGAGTCTGACGTCGCTGATGGGTAAGTTGTTGGTTGTAATTCGGAAATATAAGACTCATATTCATTTGGAGAGGAGAACAAATGATTCATCTAATCAGTATGATATCTTTTCCAAGAGTAATCATGTATTGTAAATTGAGTTGAGAGTTTTTTTTTTGACGAAGCAACCAAGAAGATTGATGACCTCAAACTGGTAGAGATTATTTATTTGGATTTAAATAAAGCCTTTGAGAAGGTTTCACATGATACACTAATTAGTAAAGCTAGATCACGTGGGACTCAGGGTGAGATTGCCAATTGGCTTCAAACTTGGATTAAGAGTAAGAGAGAGACTGGTGGTGGCTGATTGTTTTTCTGACTAGAGGCCAGTGAGAGGTGTGCGACAGAGTTTGTTGTTGGGTCCACATTTGTTTGTCAATTCTATAAATGATGTAGATGACATTACAGAAGGCACATTTAGTAATTTTGCTATGATACCAAAATTGATGATACATTTGTTTATAATCATGGGTTATCGAAGGTTACAAAGAGATTTTCATGAATTGACCCAATATGCTGAGGATGAACTCTAATTTGGGTTAATATGAGGTATTGCCTTTAGATAAAACAAACAACAGTATGATTGATATAATTATAAATATATAAATTGCTTGAGAAGTGTTGTACATCAGGGACACTTCGGAGTTCAGGCAGGCAGAATGCATCAGATTTAGAAAAGATATTAAGATTACATTTAACACACTTTCGTTCATTGCTCATTCCATTGAATATACGAGTTGGAACAACATGTTGAGATTATATAGGATGTAGCTAAGACTTATTCTGGAGAACTTTGGCCAGTTCTGGTTACTGAGTTATATGAAGGATAATATTAAACTGGAGAGGTTTCAGAAAAGCTTTGTCAGGAATTTGCCAGAAATGGAAGGTTTGAGTTTGAGGAAAACACTGGATAGACTCTGATTTCTTTTCATTTGAGTAAAGGAGTATGATGGGTTTATAAAATCTTTAAGGATATAGATAGCGTGAATAGTAATTTTCTTTACTATGAGGCAAGGTATTTCAAAAAGAGGGGCCATACTCATAACTTGAGAGGAGAAATATTTAAAAAATGTAATGGGGGCAACGGATTTTTGCATAGAGTGTGATTTGCCTGTGACATAAACTTCCAAAGGAAAGTAAACGATGCGAGTAGAGGTACAATGTTTATAAAAATGTGGATAAGTCCATGAATAAGATTGTTTTTAGGGGGATATAGGCCGACCTATCGCCAAGAATCAAATGCACATTCTTGATTCTGTGTGGCCACAATAAGTCATCGTTGATTCCAAAACAGTCAGGTGAAACTTCGGTTTGGAGCAAGCAAGTTATATATTTAAGCAAGCATGCTCCCCCCTGAGCTATTTCAACAGCAGCTGACTCAAACGGAATAATGCCCCTTTCTGCTACCACAGTATGAGTGGCTGTGCGCAATGCTCTCTGCCAACAAGTGAAAACAAAGAGAATCAATGGTTTTAAACACTACATCAGGTCAGCATTTATGAGAAGTAAAGTTGTACGACTTATCAGGCAAATTAGAGGGACTGTTTTTGCTGGATTGCAAATTGCCATTGATAACACAGGCTGAACAAATTATTTCTGAAGTATAATGAAATAAGACTGATTTCGAAAATCACTGCTCACAATGTAACTCTAGTGACAGATAAAGGGAAGGGCACCGTTTGGAATATTGCTCCAGCAAGGACATTTTCATGATTAGGCAGTTTAGGTTTGAATCCTGAAATATGGCCATTCCGATACCACAATTAATCCGCAGTTAGCCTCAGGTTCTTCTCAGAAACAGGCCCCAGTTACTGACAGACATTCGTTTCAGCGGATGGGCGCAGTATGCAGATGCTCTCATCGTTGTAACGTAACAATAAGTTGTTGGTGTTGTGCCTCGATGCTCTCTCCAGTTCCCCATTTCCCTCTTGCTCTCCCTGATTGTTCTTCCCTCCATGCCCAATCTGACACAATGTTTCCTTCTAGGAATCTGAAGTTTTGTTTCGTTGCTCCCAATAGTATCGTTTCGTGTTACAAAAATGCAATACGAAGGTGAGAGGAAACTGAATGACACAAAAAGCAGCACTACCGCTAGACAAAACATGTAAAAATACAGGTGTCTCTGAATCTGGACGTCAGATTGAATCATTGCTGCTCATGAGCTGTGGCATGGCATGTCCCTGGTATAAGTGCAGCAATGGATGACCAATCCAGGTGAGGAATTGTATCACTGTCATAGTCCTGATATTTCCACAGAATCTCAATAGTTTTGGGACCTGTTCTTACTTCAGGTTAAATGATCAGAAATGTTCTCATTCAAAAGACAGAAAATCCATGGAGTTTGAATCAATTGGATCCAATATGGTTTTATTTCATTCTAATTTAATGATTTTCTCAGTCAGTTCACAGGAATACAGGTTGTGTAACTGGCGACAACTCTTTCTACAGCGTACTGGAAAATCATATGTAATAACTACAGGAGTAGTTCTTTCGATGTTTTGAGACTGTTCCACCATTCCATCGGATTGTGACTGAATTAGCATTCCTTATGTCCATTTTGCAATGTTTTTCTCACCATTAGCTTTGATTACCCTTGTGAACAAGAATCCGTTTCAGACTCGAAAATGCACAAGGAATATACCCCTCAGCTCTCTGTAGTTAGACATTTCAAACTTCTAATCCATTTAAGAAGAAAATGCACGTCATCTCAGTTTCAAATTGGCGTCCTTTATTCTGAGACTATGCTTTCTGCTCCTCGGATATTCTTTATTATTCTCGAATCTCCATTGATAAGAACCCTTCTCTCATATTCATAATTTGATTTGCTTCAATACGGTCAGCTCTAATTCTTCTAAACTCCAATACCTAGCGTCCCAACGACTCATTTTTTTGTCACTGTCGTTTTCACTGTCGTCTGTGTCCGGACCCTCGTTTATTTTTAATGTCTAATTTTTGGCTTGAATGTAAAAGCTGAATGCTGATATATGGACTGTGAGTAGCAGCGTGTATTTTAAAAATAATGAAGTTGTTGTTTGTTTTTCAGACAGAACCAGAAGTTATTTACAATTTCTTTCTTGATCAAAAGTGTTTCGATTCTATTGACCATTAAAAGGGGACAGTATCTGAGAGCTGTTGGCAGGAAGTCTGGGAGACAAAACGAACAAATAGAAGGATAGACTGGAGATATTCTTTTCAGCTGGGGCTTTCTCAGAAAAAAAGAGTTTGCATGCTGATGATACAGCATGAAGGCAAAACAATTCCAATTACATTTGAAGCAATACATCATGGAAACTGCTTAGGTAATCTGCTTAGTTTCCTATAGATGTTTTCAATAAAAAGTCCTTTAGTTCTTTGTTTATCTGTCTTTGGTGTGAATGGCGCTGAAAACAAACGTTATTGGCTTACATTATTGTTGTATCCACTGATGAGTACGTGCAGTGTACTTTTGGGAAATGCTTGTGCATGCGTTATGACTTAAATTGATGGAAAAGTGTCCAACCTCACATCTTTGGTACTGAGCTGACTGCCAATGTGAAAGAGGCTGAGAGAACGGAGCAGGGAGTGAAGGGATAGAAGCATCTATGGTGTTGAGGGTTTGGACATTGGTCATCGTTTAACCACCTCCCCAGCACGAAACGCAGTCCATTATTTCTGTCACTGCCCATATCCCCCACTACCTCCATCCCACTATTTTTTCCCCCAGAACCAGTAACTTTGAAGGCTATTTTTTCTCATTCCTTATGCACTATGTTGTCTTTCTCAGAACATTCAAGAAGTTGAGAGCTGGACAGAAAAGAAGAAGTGCAGCCGCCAGTACAGAAGTTTCCAAACTCACTCTGAGCTTCCTGGACCTGCTTGAAAGGCTGTAGATTGTTTCGTGGCGGTACTTCCAGATTGGTATTCGATTAGGAGTTGGCCAATTTTCATAGAATGACGATGAGGAAATGATGGTATCCATATCTGTTACACTTCTTTTGTTTCCATATCCAACCTGTTACAGAATAGCAATGTAGAAAATAGAAACAGCTGAAGATTATTGTGACGTCCGATCATGCTCCACTATATTTGCTGCTCATCCTGCTCAGTAGTCTCTTTCCACTTTAGACCTATATTCTTTGATCATTTTAAACCTCAGAACTTCTTCGATCTACTTCTGGGAGACATCCCACGATTTGTGCTGAGCTGCTTTTTGTGTTGTCGCATTCCGCAAGCTCTCCAGTCTCTGGTGAAAGAAACACTTCCTTAATTCGTTCCTAAGCCATCTGTCATATCCTTAAACTGCGACCCTTTGATTCCTGACTCACTGGCCATTAACAGTATCCATCCTGCATTTAACTTGTGAATCCTGATAAAATGGTTTTCGTTTCTGTGAGATTCCTCCATATTCTCGAAAAATCCAGTGAGTTTCGTGCTCATCAATACATTGAGTCCTCATGTCAGACCTGTTCTCATGGAATAAGGCTGGCAAACGTCCTTCTTCCAGTAAGAAACAAAAACTTCACAGAAAACACCACGTGTGGTGTCACCAAGTTCCTGCAGACTTTCATCAAGACATCCCTGTTCTTTCGTCAGATCCTCTCTCTGTGAAGACCAACAAACTAATTGCCTTTTCACATCCTACTCAACTGCATGCTTCTTTCAGCAATTTGTGGACAAACAAATCTCTCGTAATTTCATATTGACTGACTGTCTAATCCTGTCCTGTTAGACTAGCCTGTATAAGACTACGTTTTCTGTCTACCTTTTTTTAAATAGTGGGGTTGCAGTATCTCCCCTCGAATCCAGAGAAATTGTTCCTGGGTCCATACGAGCTAGAAAGATTATGATCGTCTATTTAGATTCAGACTCGTCGTTGTGTAATAAACCTACTGCAACTTGGGCCAATCTTTTTAGTAGTACGGAATGGAAATTACTAGGTTCTGAGATTCGTTGAAACACATCAGTGTTTCCAACATATTTTCCATCATATCCTCGCTCCCCAGCCTTTAAAGGACATTCTTTGTATATTTTTTGTGATGACAGACTCAATACAACGATTTAATTGTTCTGCTATCCGTTTTTCCCTCCAATTCATAACTTCTCCTGTTCCTGATTGTACTTTTTGAGTCACAGAGATACACAACACGGAAACAGTACCTTCAGTCCAGTCGTCCTCGCTGAACAGACATTCTAGCTAAATCGAGTCCGATTTGCCAGAATTTCACTAATTTCTCTCTAAATTCTTCCTATTCATATACTCATCTGCATGCGTTTTAATTGTGGAAATTCTACCTTCCTCCACTGCTTCCTCTGGTCAGTTGTCCATTGTTGCACCAGCATTTGCGTGGAAAACGTTGATCCTTAGGTGTCTTTGAAATATTTCCCCTCTCATCCTAAATCTGAACTACCTTGTTTTGGATTCGCACACCCGGGCAAAAAACCTTATCTGAATTACCCCACCCTAGTTCCCTATGATGGTATTAGGCACTGTAAGGTCACTGCTCAGACTCCAATGCTTGAGGGAAAATGAAGGTTATTTAACCTCTCCAAGTAGCTCAAACACTCCAAGCCTTTCTGAACCCTTTCACGTTTCACGATATACTAGATATAGCAGGTAGACCACAATTGTACATAGTCTTCCAGTAATTGCCGAACCAACGCCCTGTCAACATGACCTACTAGCTCCTGTACTCAATACGCTGACCAATAACAGTAAGCATACCAAATGGCTTCTTCACGATCTTATCTGCCTTTGACTCCACGTACAAGGTACTATGAACCTGCGCTCCAAGGTCTCTTTGTTCAACAAACTTCCCCGGACCATAGGTTATGCTGTGATTTGCCTTTACCAAATGCAACACCTTACATTTATCTAAACGAAACCCTATCTGCAATGCCTCTGCCCTTTGGCCCATCTGATCAAAATTCAGTTTTAGTCTGAGGCAACCTTCATCGCTGTCAACTACACCGCCACTTTTGATGTCATCTGCACATTTACTAACTCTACCTCCGCTAATTAGTTCCAAATCATTTTTATGAATGATAAAATGCAGTGGACCAAGCACCGCCTCTTGTTACACACTGCTTGTCGCAAGCTTCCAGTTTAAGTTCAATTATCCACCAGCACTCTGTCTTCTACCTTCCATTCAGTTCTGCATTCAAATAGAGTGATTAGTTGTCCCTGTATTCCATGTGATCTAACCGTATTAACAGTCTACCATGAAGAACCTTGTCGAACTACTACTAATGTACTATAGACTGCGGCCAATGCTCTTTATTATCTGTCCTATTCATTACTTCTACAAAATCACTGTCAATTTAGAGAGACGATCTACCACGTACAGAGCCATATCAACTACCCGTGACCAATCCTTGCCTTTTTACAGTTATATACATCCCGTGTATCAGGATTCTGTACCGAAACGTGCCCACCACTGATGTGACACTCACCAGTCTATCAATCCCTGACATTTCCTTACCGCTTTTATTAAACAGTAGCAACAAGTTGGCGAAACTCCAATCTTCAAATACTTTGCCCGTGGGTATCAGTGATCCATATATCTCATCAAGTGGTCAAGCCATCGCAACCTTCGATCCGAACTGAGTTTTAGGTTATGCCAGATCATGTTCGAGCGACTTTTTCACCTTTATGCGTTTTAAGATGCCCACTATATCCTGCGTTGCAAAACTTTCAATCTTTATGATGTCACTATTTATTTATCGGCGTTCGCTATCTTGAGTATGGTTGCCCACCTTTTCGTCCTGAAAGTATTTGTATAATTCCTTCAGATATGTTTTACCCTATCTGCCAAGGCTTTTTCGCCTTTCATTTTTGTTCCTTGCTGTTTTGCCTCTTAAGTGTACTGCTACTGCCTTTATCTTGGGGATTTGCTTTGTCTCTGCTGTCTATGCCTGACATATGCTTCCTTATTCTTTGCAAAACTTCAAATTCTGGCGTCACCCAGTGTTCCCTACACTTACCAAACTTACCCTTCACCCTAAGTCGAACATAATATATCTGGACTCTCATTATCTCAGGTTAGATGTCTTCCTGTTATCCAGCTACGACTTACCCGTGAAAATCCGCTGCCAAACAATATTTGAAAGTTTTTGCCTAACGTTGTCAAAATAAACCTTGCTCCAATTTAGAAATTCAGTTTATATATCCCGTTAATCCTTTTTATCATCAATACTTTTTCATCATTAGAATTACGGTCACTGGCCAAAACCTGTTCCTCCTCTGATAATTCGGACATCTGCACTGCCTTATTTCTCAACAGTAGGCACATCCACATCCTCATCGTGACATGTATTTTTGTACACAGTTAAAAAAGACTTCTCTCCATTCAAGCCATCTGACATTATGGATGTCCGTATCTATGTTTGGAAAGTTACAATTACCTACCATAATCACTCGATTATTTTAACAGCCAATTGAAATTTCCATGCAAAATGTTTTCTTAAATTCGTGTCAATTGCTGCGGGGTGTCCCTTGTTATTCTGCCCTTATTTCTGGGCGCCAAACCCATTACTTACTTCGACGTATTCCGAGGAATATCCTCCTTATGTACAGCGGTAATGTTATCGCTAATGAAATATACCATTTCCACTCCGCCATTGCCCATTCTTACTATCCATCCATTAGCATCTATATCGTGGATCAATAGGCTGCCAATTCTATGCATCCCACAGACACGTCTCTGTAACCGCTAATAATCCCAGTTTATACCTCCAACCATGCCTTGGGGAAGTCTGGGTTACCAGTTAGGTCACTTGCACAGAAAAAAAAGTGCCGTTTACTTTATCAGTGCTAGTTCATTCTCTGCTTTGTTCCTACCTTCCTGGATAGTTTGACTTGCACTAGTCTCAAACTGATCTTCATTGTTGTCTCCCTGGGTCCCCAACATTACTAGCGTCAATCCTCCAGAGTAACTCTACCAAATCTCCCCGCTGGTATTACTGTCCAGCTCCAATTCATGTGCAATTCACCCTTCTCATGCAGGTCACCTCCATCGCAGAATAAATGCCAGTGATCAAAAAATTTGAATCTTTTTCCGCCGTAACAGTTCCCTCATGTTCCTTCAGTCATGATTTCTTAGTCGGGGGAGCAATTCAGATATCAATACCCTCGCTGATCATGAGTTCTGCTTAACTTATTGTATTCTCTCCTCAGAATCTCCATCTTTTCTCTGCCTATATCATTAGATACAATGCGTATCATGAAATTTTGCAGGTCGCTCGACACTTTGCATTGTTCTCTACCGTCTCTGAGGTATTCTTGATCCTGGTTTCAGGAAGCCAACACACTATATTGATTTCTTCCCAGCAGCTGCAGACTCATCTGTCTGTGACTTGGAATAGAGAATCCCGTTTCAGAATTAGTCTTTTGGAACCTTGCTACTTTAAAGAGAGCACCAGAATCTTGGCAGACAGTGCTATATTCCACTGACAGTCCATTACCCTCAGTTTTTTTCCAAAACTGCTTAAATGTTTGAGATGTGGTTGGCACAGAAGACTCCACCACGGCCTGCCTCATTCTTGTACCTTTCTTGGACTGACTGTATCTTAAATTTATCTCCTTTCCTGCAACTGCTATCCATCACACATCCTCACTCCTGTCAATTCGTCATTTTTTACAACTGATCCTCCAAACCATTCATGCGATCAGCAACTAAAAATACTTCTGTTAGGCATACTGATCAGTATACATTTAAACTCTCCCTCAACTCCCACTTCCAACACGATAAGCACATCATTCTACTGAGACTACATTTGTATTTTAACAATTTGCAGAACAAGAAAATAACTCACACTTACTGCGCTGAAAATACTTCTCCAGGCTTACTACCTTCCTATCTTTTATATTTTAACGTGTCATCAAGGGAATGATTTCAATGAAAATATGTTTTATTTCTTTAACAGGACGAGTGCGTCGCAGACTAGACAGCATTTTTTGCCCATCCCAAACTGCTCCAGAGGGCAGTTCAGAGTCAGTTACTTTCTTATGTGTCTCGAGTCTCAAGCAGGCCAGACCAGGAAAGGACGGCAGACTTGCATTCCAAAAGGACATTTTGAAGCACGCTTTTTTTTTACCTTCTGACAATTTGCAATGGAGTTATGGTAGTCAATATAGCATTAGTTCTAGAATTTCCACTCCACTATCAGCCACGGTGGGATTTGATGCCGTGTCCCTGAAACATTAACAAGGTTTGTGGATGAACAGTCCTGTGATAATATCGTTCGGCCAAAGCATCCGCTAAATAAGCCAAAACATTTTTTTCTACTCCTGTTTGTGGATTACTTGAAATTGATTCGACCCATTTTATTTGTTTTCTTCACATACCTACATAAGTTTTTTCCAATTTTTTTGTATTCCCTGCAAGCTTACTCTTAGACTTTAATCAATTCCTTAGACCTCTTGTCCTGTATTTTCAACCGCTAGCAGTCTTTGGGTCCGATGTTGGTTTTACCAGTTTGTACACTTATTCGTTGGATTTATTCCTGTCCCTAACATCCGTTACTAATCATATGAAGGGCCACCTTTCCCATTTAATTTGTGCCTGTCACAAATGAACAACAGCTTTAGTTCCTCAACGCGCTATTTAAATATTTGCCATCAAAGTAAATTATGCCCCCAGTGTATTGTCGCCTCCTTGCAACTTGTAACTTCGTTATTTCCTCTATTTCAATTTTATTCCCTTGTCTCAGAATGAATTATGTCCTCTCCATCTCAATGAAGAATTCTATCACTCAGAGTACGTTACTCTCCAACAAGGGTCTCCCACAGGTCAGTTGTCGAATGTCCCCTTCTCCTTACAAGATGAACATTTTTAAATTAAAGTCGTCTCTGTCCGAAAAGAATATAGGAGTGCTCTCTCCCTTGAGGGAAAGAGAGCGATTATTGGTGCTTTATCCCGTATGCCTTCATGTTTCAGTAATAAACAAGGTGATAAAGGTGGATCCTTCAACGGAACCAAAGTTGGAACGAGAATTGAGCACATGCTGTTGTTGTCCCTCACCAGCTGTACACCGACACAGCTAACCCACACTGAGCTGTTGCACAGTACACATTCAATGATGCCCTGTCGTGCATTTGACTCATCAACGTACTGATACTGAAACTATGTTACGCACACTGAAGGAATTTCTCCTCTGTAGTAACGGAACTGATTTGGTTTGCTCAAGGTATGTGCTGATGGAAGTCATGCACAATAACCATAAAACCACAAAATGTAGGAACAGAATGAGTATTTTCGAACGATAGACTCTGCACCACCATTTGATCATGGCTGATATGTTTCTTAATTCCATTCTACTGCCTTTTGCCTTCGCACAAAAGATTACAGATCCCCTCCTCAATCAAAGACCTTTAGGTCGCTGCCTTCAAAACACTTCATGACTTGAGCTTCCAAAAGTCTCTGAGGCAAGGAGTACCAAAAAAAGACATCTACAACTGGCTGAAGAAATTTCTACTTGCCTCAGTTAGAAATGGTCCTCCCTTGACTCTTAGTCAATGCTTTCGGGGCCTCATTTCTCCTCCCAGTTGAAATATCTCAATGTTTACATAGCTAAGCCTCTCAATATTCTGTACGTTTCAATCAAAACACGCCATACTTCTCCACTCAATAAAAAAAACCCCTGAGACCACAACCACTACATTTTGTGGCCAGTGCTTCATCCTTGAGATCATGCTGATAAAATTTCTCAGAGCTTCCTGCAATACCACCTGGGTAATGTCTGCCACTCTCGTCACCCTTTGATTAGAAAGATATCAACGAACTGAAGAGGACTGTGAAAATATTTACCGACATGTTGTCGAAAATGACAGTTTGAGTTTTAAAAGCTGGCTGTATACCTGGAGTGTGTTTCACTCCCGTGAGGAAGATTGTGAGCTGAATTTGGAAGTAAAATAATGACAGGCATACATAACGTGAATAACAAAGTTTCTCTCCCAATGCGGAGAAGTTCTAAACTAGCATATAGATTATTAAGGTGACTGGAGAATGATTTAAAAGGGAACCAAGGGACAACTTTAATACACAGAGAATGACTTGCATGTGAAATGAACCAACAGTAAAAGTGATTAATAATGATACATTTGCAACGTATACAACACATTGAATCAAACACATGACTGAGAAATGACTTCAAGGCATATTGGCCAAACCATTGAAGGTGGGTCTAGTTTAGATTTACATTATAACCCGTGTGGTGTAGTTTTCCCGACGGGTCTATTTCCAAGCTACATGACTCGATGACTCTTATCATTCCTTAGTAATGGGAGTCAAAGCTGGTCACAAAATTTCAAATGCCGTCTGACCAGGGCTGATACACCATATTCACATGGATACCCCGTGTTGGTCAGTTACCTGCCGTTAAACTTTTCATTTCTAACTGTCACCGTGACATAGACCACCCAGCCTGTCCACCCCCTCACCCACTCCCACTTGCCCTTCTAGCAACACGCAGGTCTCCACTCCGTCTGCTCCAACCCCAATCTCACCATCAAACTAGCAGACGGGGGGTGCTGTGGATGTTTGAAAACCAATCTCGATACCACTGAAGCTAGGCACCAACTCGCACGTACCTCCTCCTAGTGCCACCCTCGCTCACGATCTCACCTCTCATCACCAAACCATTATCTTCCAGACAATCCAAAATCTCATCATCTCTGGGAAGCTCCCATCCACAGCCTCCAATCTCATCATCTGCGACAACTGAACTGCCCGATTCTACTTCCCACTGAATACTCACAAACCTGAAACCCTATTGGACCCGATATCTCAACTTACGCCTGTATCACTGAATACATCTCTGAGTACATACCACCGTCCAGTCACTCTTACTCCAGGAACTCTCAACCAATGTTTGGGACACCACCCACACCCTTCTACTCTTCAAAGGTTTTTGTTCCCAGACCACTGCGCCGAAAATTCACCACTGACATCTAGTCCTTGTACATACTTATTTACCAACACGAAGGCCTCCAAGCCCTCAATTTCTTTTTTCCTTTCACACCGTCCAAGCCAGTCCCTCACACCGAAAACCGCACCTGTATTGCTGAACTATTCCTCACGGGTAAGAACGTCTCTTTCCAATCCTCCCACTTCGTTGAAACCAATGGGGTAGCCATGTGCACTCAAATGGGCCCCTTCCATGCCTGCTGCTTTGTCAGATACGTGGAATACTCCATTTTCTGCAGGCTCACCAGCACCAAACTCCAGCTTTCCCTCTGCTTCGTCAATGAGTGTAATGGCGCCACGTCGTGCTCACACAAGGAGTCCTAGTGGTCGCAGAAATCTGGCTGTCAGTTCGGAAATGCTCTTGATGTAGGACTCATAACAGCACACAAACCAACAGCCACTTTCAGACAACAATTCACCAGAACGACGGACCAGATACCAAGAATGAGCAAAACCAATGTAGTGTACAAAATCCCATGCAAGGACTGCACAAAAGACAACATATGACAAACAGGAAGACAGCTAACGATCCGCATCCATGAACACCAATTAGCCACGAAACGAAATGATCAGACAAGGAAATCACAGAGGTAATGGACTCTCAGAAATGATCAAAAGTGTGGGAAGGGAAATGCATCCTCCGTGGTTGGGTCTGTTTGTAAGTGGCAGAAGTGGCGGAGGATGATGCAATGTCTATGAAGGTTGGTCGGGCGGAAGGTGAGAAAATGACAAGCAACATGAACTCGACTGGGGCAACACTGCTATTATAGGACAAGCCAAATAAAGAACAGCCAGGGAATTCCTAGAGGCATGGCACTCATCCACAGATTCAATCAATAAGCACATCGACCTGGACCCAATATATCGACCACTGCAATGGACAGCTGGAACTGACAACCGGAAGTGGCAGATTCAAACCATGATAAATGCTGAAGGAAACATCACAGAAGTGCTTCACAAGAGGCTCCCAAGCACTGAGGATGTCACCTAGCTAGGGGATGAAACGTCTACAACACAAGTTCCTAGCTCGGCGAACAGATCCACAACAACGAGCACCCGAGCTATAAATTTTCTCACAAACTTTGAACTCCCAACCTGCCTCCTTTAAAAACACCATTCCTTCTTCCCAATTCTTCAACCTCCGCTACACCTGTTCCCAACATGACCAGTAAGACCATAGAAAGTCCTATATGGCTCCCTTATTCAAAGACCACAATTTCCCCTCCCACTCGGTCATCGATACCCTCCAGCACATCTACTCCATGTTCCACACTTCGGCTGTTAAACTGCACCCCTCTCAATACAATAAGGAAAGAACCAACCCTTTTCTCACCTTCCGCCCGACCAACCTTCATAGACATTGCATCATCCTCCGCCACTTCTGCCACTTACAAACAGACCCAACCACGGAGGATGCATTTCCCTTCCCACACTTTTGATCATTTCTGAGAGTCCATTACCTCTGTGATTTCCTTGTCTGATCCACACCCACCACCAGCCCTCACCGAACTCCCAGCACTTTCTCCTGACACTGCACAAATTAGAAACCTGCACGCTCACCTCCCCCGACCCTCCATCCAAGGCCTCATAGGATCCTTCCACATCCAACAGAACTTTACCTGCATCGACACAAATGTCATATACTGCACTCATTGCACCCGATGTGGTCTTTTCTACATCTGTGAGACAGGATATCAACTTCCGGATCATTTAAGAGTACATCGGTCAGACACATATGCCAATCAACCCACCCATCCCCCACCCCATCCAGTGGTTGAACATTTCAAATCCTCATACCATTCCACAAAAGGATATGCAGGTCCTGGGCCTCCTCCATGCCCAAACAGTAAACACTTGCCACCTGGACAAAGAACGCCTCATCTTGCACCTTGGGACAATGCAGCCGCACATGATTAATGTGGATTTCACCAGTTTCCTCATTTCTCCTCCAACACCTTACCCCAGTCCGAGGCCTCCAACTCGGCATCACCTTCTTCACCTGCCCATTATCTTTAAAATCTATTCACTCCATCCTCCTCTTCGACCTATCACGTTCACTTCCACCTTCTTCTCCCTATTGCATTCTCAGGTACCTTGCCCCTAGAACAACCCCCTTCACATTTTAATGTCAGCCACCCCCGTCCATGACGCAAAATCCTCGTCCTGATGAAGGGCTTATGACCAAAATGTGCATTCTCCTGCGCCTTAGATGCTGCCTGACCTGCGGTGCTTTTCCATTTCGACTCTGATGCAGCCTCAGCAGTCCATCATTGCTCATGTATTCTGGGCCACTTGTAAAGAATGCTAAAATGTAATTTGGCTTCCTAACTGCCAACTGAATCTATTTGTTCGTCGTAACAGAAACCGGACCTAGGACTGTCATGTCCATTTGCGTTTCGAGTTTTGATCCTTTCCCTATTTAGTAGAGCGTTTATGCCTCTACTTTCCCCTCCAAAGTGCATAAACCAACTTTCTCACACTGCATATTACCTGCTAATCCATTATGGCCTGCGTATATGAGTAACCGGGCTCCGCACATGCTGGTGAAAGGAACACAATCACATTACAGATCATTCCAGGAAAGAAGCACTTTTCCTGAGCAGTACCCTTTTTACATTCGATGTCTGATTGTTAACACCTTCACCATTCACTTCCTCAACACACGAGTGTCATTCGTGTGTATTAGGTACGAGATATACTACAGGAACTCAAAAAGCATGCCTCTGCAGAATCTAGCATTACGGGGCTTCTGTCATCTGTACTGTTAAGGCTTGCCGTGGATGCATGAGGACATCACATTATTTCAAGTTCCCCTCCATCAAACCTCCATATTTACATGGAGTAAGATCATTCGTGCATTAAGGTAATGATAGCATTAAATTATATTAATGTACCGACCCTCACAAGGTGTGACTGAATGAATGAGACAGTAATGTATTTGTTTACATTACGTTACGAATTTTGACAACACGTCAGTAATATACATTGGAAAAATGCAACTTCAACAGCATCAATCGTCTGTGCATGCTGTTAGGTCTTTCAATTAACAAACCTCATGATTTAAAATCGTATTTTGATGACTGATGACTGCTGTATTTACTTATGTTTAGCTACATCTGTTCTGACCACACTTAGGGTTTGCATCCCTAGTCATGCTGTTCGCTGGAAACAGCAGGTTGAGACACGTCTATATCCTCTTGTGAAGCCATGTAGCCTGCCTGGCAATGCCTCATTGATGTGTAGTGGTCAACACTAATTTCGGAATGTTGAAATAGCAGTGATCTCCTTCTCCGAGCCGATATGAACAGACAGCAAACATGGAAAATGGTAAGGAAATGTGCTGATCTCCACCAGAGGGTTCAGATTAAACGCAAGGTGGTTTATGTGACCAATCTTCCAGACGTTTCGGCTCTTCTGGTTGGTTTGTCTGCCTCTCCTCGCAGGTTCACTGCGACAGTATGATTCGAGGTACTTGTGATTTTCTCTCGATATTGTCATCGAATGCTTGACTGCATGCTTCGTTCTCCAGTTGCGTTTTTAGCTTTCATTCTACACACATATTATCGAGTAAAAGACAGATTAGAAGCTGCTGACGGGTGTCAATGTTTCCCGTGAATTATTCGTGGCTCAGTTCAGGAAGCATGCGACTCTTAACTACTTGAAGAAAGCATGGAATGGGCAAAACCACAATACCGCGGTGGTCTCATCTGACAATCCGGAAATGATCTGCATATATTTGCACAAAATGTCTTATAGATGCATTTACCATGCTATCAGCAAAAACCTATGCACTAGAACGGTACAGGATAGTCATCGGAAAAGACAAACGAAGACAGACAAATATATTTAACTGCAGAGGAGCAGGAAGATAGACGTTTCAGCCACGTTATGACAAAAACGTCGATTTTCATGCTCCTCAGATGCTGCAAACTGTTATGCTTTTCCAGCACCATTCGAATCATTTCTCTGATCTCCAGCATCTGCAGTCCTCACTTTTGCCAAATATAAAACTGCACCCATATGCATAACATACCTCAGTTACATTCCCTGGCTTGAAATGCTTTACCGATATTTAAACAAAGTTAATTAACAAGTCAGGAATCATTGGATTAAGCAGATGCAGACACGGTCAGTGTAGAAATAAATGATGCAGTGGCATTTCATTAGAGGAATAATCTTATTCAAATACACGTGAGCAACGTTTATGTTCATTGAATGACTCACATAGCAATATTAAATCCGAAACAGGAGACAAGTCACCACAGCAAAGACTGGCAAATGACAATGCATATAACGCCACATGCACAGACAATCAGACATACAACCACACTTATACACGTTTCCGCATTATTACACACAAAGGTGAAGAAACAGGTACACTTGCATCATTGATCGTTCACAGAAATGGAGACAGGTGCAACATTTACGCACAAACACAGACAGACGTGTTTTATAATGAAGACATATATAACACACACGTATGCAAATCCTCGCCTACGACAACACATCACAATAGATACTCAGATCAGCAAGGCAGAGGAATGAAAAGTTAGTTTACTTTGCCAAATGCAGACAAATAAATGCAGAGGCTCACATTCAGATGAAAACAGACAGACATATGCAGTTTTAAAAAGTCAAACAAATATGCAGAGCTATACATAAACAGAAACATAACGAACACACGTGATGATATATACGCACAATTACAACTGAATACAATAAGATGCCCAACATTCGGAAATTTGGCCCATCGAGCTTGCTCCACCTTTATTTCCAAAACAGATGATCAACTTCATGGAGTAACAGAGAAGGCAAACGAAATGCTAGTCTTTATTTCAAAGGAAGAACAGTCTAACAGCAGTATGATTTCTCTGAAACTATTGACAACAATAATCAGGACATGGCTGAAATATTGTAAACAGTTTAATACCCTTCATTTAAGGAAATTGAGGAAATTCGGAGACTTTGCAATTACATTATTTACCTTTCTTGTCGTGTGCTGTTGAATGAGTGCAATGAAAAGTTTGAAATTTAGTGACAGTATAGTGGATCAAAAATTATCACCTCTGCCTCACAGAGTCAGGATCCCAGCCGTTTTTTTTTCAGCCTCGGGATGCTGTCTGTGCGGAGTCTGGACGTTCTCCCCAGGTATGCGTGCCTTGTTTCTCTCTGCATACTCCAGTTTCCCCACATAGTCCAAAGATGCGCAGGTCTGACGACTTGGCCTGCAGTGGTCAGCTTATGTAGGCTAGGTGCATCCATCATGGGAAATGTCGAGTTATTGACCAAGGAGATGGGATTTGGTGAAATGCACGTCAGAGTGTTGTTGTGGACTTGTCGGGCCAAATGACCTGTTTCAAAGCTGTCTCTGATCTTATGCCTCCAAGTATTTAGGTAGCTAGAGTTAATTATTTGACACAAAATTCAAGGAATAGTCAAGAAAAGTCCAGTGAAATTATAAAATGACAGAAACAAGTACAGAACTACTGTCCTTAGCACACAACTCTAAACCAGCACCAACGTTCTGGACGGCACAATTCTAAGTCTCCAAGCTCGTCACAATAAATGTCAAACAATTGGTTGAGGGTAATAAATGCCATATGTCCAAGTCTGCTGAAAGCTCCAAACTGACTGACACAAGTGATGTGATTGGGCATGTATAAGGAAGCGGAAGAGCAGTGTATTTGTATATGACATGTTGCACTTTGCTGGAAAAGATAGGGTGGCAGACCACCAATTGAAAATTGAGTAGTTAAAAACGTGACTGTATAAAGTGAGTTATGCTCCTCTGTTGTTTTTGTCTGCACATAAATCCAGGTTCCATAAAGACTTCTGAAGCTAGAAGTCAATACGCAATTGACATTGGCATGCTGCTAGTGAACACCAGTTTGATCCTCTGAAACACAATGGTTGCGCTTTGTCAGCTCTGTTCTTTTTTAAAAATAGCGAGTTAGAATGAATGTTTAATGTGCTGCTAATGTAATTGCGTTGCAGCCAATACAGGTTTCAAAAGTTTCCAATTTAAAAACAACGTCCCCAATTATTAACTGCATCACAATGAATTTGCATTGACAAAACGCGAGTTATAGCACATTGAAATGCACGTAGACCAAAAAGAGTTTGCGTGCATCTTTGAAGATCGTCTAGATTTCCTTGTATACTAGTCACTGAGAGCAATATTGCAGGAGCAGAAACCGGTTAGGAATATACATGGTGCGTTGACCTTCATTTCAAGGGAATTTGAGCATATGTCTAAGGTTGTGTTAGTGCAGCTATACAGGGTCTCAGTGAGACCGCACCTCCAAAATTGTGTCGCATTGCGTGCAGATCTGGTCTCCTAACCAATAAAGTGCAAAGCTAACATAGACGTACTGCAGTGAAGATTGACCAGCCAAGACCTCTGGGATGACTGCTTTGTGTTGTGAGCAGTGTTTAGTACTTTATTCCATGTGGTTTACGAAAATGAGTGACGATCTCTGTGACATATATAAAATTCTGACAGGGCGAAATAGATTTGAAGTAGGGGTGATAATTCGCTGGGCTGGAACGTCTGAAGCCAAGGGCCAGAGTATGATGCACTGGCAGTCCACTCGACTTTCAGATGAGTAACAGTGTTAACAAAATACAGATCATTCCGCATTGAGATCAGAATAAATGTCTGCGTTCAGAGACTGGTGTATCCAGGGAATGCTTTACCATACAAGGCTGTGGAAGACAATGCTCTGAATATAAATAAGGATTTTCTACTCATAAAATGTATCAGTGATAGAGCAGGAGTCTGGTATATGGATATCGGTCAGCCATCATTATATTGAATGAGGGAGCAAACACGATGGACAGATGGGCCAACTGCATTTACTATTTTGTTATTTCCAGTGTTTAATTAGATTAAGGAAAATGAACATTGTGCAGAAACATTCCTTTGAAGAGATGTACGGCCATGAATTAAGAATGACGGAGTTTCTTTTCTGTTGAATAGTCTACTCCTATCTTGACATTTGAGTGCAGTCTGTGAGAATGTTCTGAAAATGTTGTCACAAACTCTCAGATGTTAGAAAGGATGGCTCTGCAGGGTCGTCAGGGCTGTGCTACTCGTTAACTTTTCTGATACTGAGGCTGCTGCCTGGTCTTCTTTACGACCTTGGAAAAGTTTGTAACGATTGAAAGTCATGTTTGGCCATGCAAGACATCATTGAATATTTAGTCAGATATCTGAGCATCCGGAGTCAATTGTAGGGCAGACCAGAAAAAAAGGACGATGTGCCTCCTGAAGCAACGTAGATGAACCAAGATGGTGTTTACAGTCAGCACTGGTTTAAGTTCACTATTTCTGATACCTGACTTCAAATCTACCTATTTTACTTATTGCATTTAATTTTTACCAGCTGCTAAAACATTAGCTTGGTCTGGATTTGTAATCCAGTTACATTTCCACATTAACAGCATCTAACAGCTCTTATTGGAAACACTAAGCACTTATTTTTGTGTTGATTGACAGCTCTGTCAAAAAGATATTCCACGAATTTGAACCAACTAGACAGATTATATGATTATTCTTCTCTTCAGGGACACGACACAGCTGAGTAATCTTTCGCGTAATAGGTGGATGTCAGAGTTGGAACTGGAGTGAAACAGTTTTCACTGGGACAAGGCTTGTTGTGCAGCACAAGTCATCAGTACTATTGCCCGAATGTTGTCAGGGCCCATTAACTTTCTTGTATCTGCTGTGTTGTGCTTCTTTCGTGATGTCACGTACACGGTCTAGAATTGGCTGAAGATCGACAATTGCTTTTCTATGGATATAATGACGAAGGTCAGATGAAACTTACACTCGACATTGTTGACTGAGGATAGTGTGGATATTCCATCCTTGACTTTTGTACTGCTGTGTAGGTCTGTTCCAGCATTAACAATAGAAACATTTGTGGAACCCTGTCCTGCAGCAAGTTGTTTCATAGGTCTTTAATATTTATTACAGGATGTAGCAGGATTGCAGAGATTAGATTTGACCTGATTATCTTGGGAATATTTCACCTTTGCAATCAAATTTTAGTTTTGCTGTGAGATTGCAGGTTGTCAAGTGCGGTAGCTTTAACTGTTTATCATAATTTTTAGGTACACATGATTCTGACCCAGGCATGTTTATCCAAACCCGTCACTGAACTTTAGACTAACTTGATGGCCATGGTAGAATAATAGATTATCCCAAGTAAAAATGTTATAGGTTGTGTTTCAATCAAATGTGGCTTCAGCTGCTGCTGTGGTCCACGTAATAATCAAGAATTTTCTGTTCATGGTAGTTTGGTAAGCGAGATCATTGAAAATAGAGGGTTTGACATAGAACTGAATTCATGGCTGCACGCAACTGATCATGGAAGAGTCGGGAGCTCTATAGAGGCTTTGAATCATACAATGTGTCGAAACAAATTCTTGCCAAACAGATAGTTTTTAAAATGCACGAGCCGCATGTGCCTGTGTTTGATGCTTATGCCTCTAAACCCTTCCTATCCATGTACACATACAATAGTTTTTTTTTTAAATGCTGTAATTGTGCACGCCTTTACCAATTGCTCTGACAGCTTGTTCCATAGAGACTCTACACTGTGTGCGAAACAGTTGTTACTCAGACCCCTTTTCAAATCCCTCCACTCTCACCTAAATCTTAGGGACTGTAGTTTTGAACTCTTATACCCTGGGAATGACCTTTACTATTCATCATATCCATGCTCTTCGTGACTTTATAACCTGCATAACGTCACCCATCAGCCTCCAAAGCAAGAGGCAAAAATGGTTCCAGTCTATCCCTATGATTCAAGACTGCAGTCTCAGTCGGTTACGTTGGTTTCAATATTTTTGCAGCATTTTCAGTTTCATAATCATTCCCAAAGCAGGGTGAACAGAATTGTTCACGGTACTCCAAATGTGACATTAGCATTCTCTTAGACAGTTGTAAGATGACGTCTCAATGCCTCAACTTAACGGTCTGACTGATGAAGGCAAGCATGCGAAATACTTCATCACAGCCATGTGACCTGTGACCTCATAGAACAAAGAACATAGAAAAGTACAACACAGAACAGATCAACCGGCCCACGATGCCGTACCGAGCATAAATTACAATCTAAAATAAAACAACATAACCTCCTGACCCCTCAATTCACGACTGTCCATATGCATATACAAAAGTCGCTTAAATGACCCGAATGACTCTGCTTCCACCACCACCATTGGCAACGCATAACATGCATTCACAACTCTCTGCATAAAGAACCAACGTCTGACCTTCATCCTAATATCTCAAAACGATGACACCTCGAGTCAGCCAATGCTGCCCTGGGGATAATTCTCTGGATATTGATTCTCTCCAAGCTCATCATTACCTTGTAAACCTCGATCAGGTCACCTCTCTTCCTCCTTCTTTCCAGAGAGAAATGTCCAAGCTTAGTCAACTCTCTTCATAAGACAAGTCCTCCAATCAAGGCAGCATCCTGGTAAACCTTACTTGCACTCTCTCCAAAGTCTCTGCATCTTTCCCAAAATAGGGCGACCAGAGATGGACATAATATTCCGATTGTAGTCTCACCAAAGTCTTGTAGATCTGCAGCAAAATCTCGCGGCTCTTAAACTCGATTCCGCGTTAATTAAAGCCAAAATATCAAATGCTTTCTTATCAACCCTGTTGACTAGGATGGCAAAGTTGAGAGAGTTATGCACTTGAACACCAAGATCCCTCTGTTCCTCCACTCTGCCTATAATCCTGCTTTTAATCCTATATTCAGCATTCAAGTTCAAACTTCCAAAATGCATGACTTGGAATTGTTATTGATTGAACTCCATCTGTCAATTATCCAACCAGCTCTGTATCCTGTCTATGTTGTATAGCAATAGCCCTCGATACTATCGACGGCACGTCCAGCCTTTGCGTCATAGGCAAATTTATGAACCCACCCCTCACCTCATCATCCAAGTCATTTATAAAAACTACAAGGATCACAGGCCCAAGCACATAGCCTTTCGGGACACCAGTCACTCTGACCTCTAGGCAGAATATTTTTCACCTACAGCCAGTCTCTGCCTTCTGTCAGCAAACTAATTCTGAATCCAGACAGCGACATCTCCTTCTATCCCATACATCCCGACTGTATGAATGAACCTAGCAAGTGATCGTTATTAAATGACTAGATGAAGTCCATATACACCACGTCCACTGCTCGACTTTCGTCAAACTGTCTCGTCACCTCCTCAATGTACTCAATGATACTTGTAAGGCAGAGCTTTCCCTTAACAAAGCTATTGAGAAAGTAAGGACTTCAGATGCTGGTGATTAGAGTCAAGATTAGCTTGTTCCTGGAAATGCACAGCAGGTCCGGCGGCATCCGAGGAATCCTGATGAAGAGCTCCTGCTTGAAACGTTGATTTTTCTGCTCCTCG
Organism: Chiloscyllium punctatum; assembly: GCF_047496795.1. NCBI lineage: Eukaryota > Metazoa > Chordata > Chondrichthyes > Orectolobiformes > Hemiscylliidae > Chiloscyllium > Chiloscyllium punctatum. Next base: position 28,233,483 of record NC_092778.1, read on the forward strand.
GATGCTGCCTGAGCTGTTGTGCATTTCCAGCACCACATTCTTCCTCACAAAGACATAATGACTGCCTTTAAGAACTCGATGCTATTCCAAATACGCATAAATCCTATCCTTCAGAATTCTTCCCAAAACCTTGCTGACTACAGACGTCAATCGACGGGTCTGTAATTACCAAGGATTTCTCTATTCCTCATATTGAAAATAGGAACAACAATCACTTCCTTCCAATCATCCAGTCCGACTTCTGTGGAGAGCGAGGACGCAAAGATCTTCGCCAGCGAATAGCAACATTTTTTCTCATTTCCTGGAGCAACCTAGGATAAATCTGATTTGGCCCTGGAGACATATCAATCTTAATGTTTGCCAAAATTTCCAGCATCAACTTTATCAATCTTGATCTGTTCAAGCCTGTTTCCCAGCTCCACAAAGTTCTCATTCACAACAAGTTCATTTTCACCATTGAGAACCGAAGCAAACTTTTAAAGGAACTATGTACCTGCACTCTTGGGTCTTTCTGTTGGAAAACACTCCTTCCGTGTTTTATCTGACAAAACGCAACACCTCACATTTGTATACATAGATACAATTGTTAACTGGCTCAGTTTGTCATGACACCATACTTTTAGATAAACGTCTGGCGTCATTTGACGATGAATTCTTCCCATATGCTCACTCAAATAAATTATATGAATAGTGAGCAACAGTAGTCCCAGCAATGGTCCTTTAGCACACCGCTGGTCACAGTCGAGTAAGAACATAGAACATAGAACAGTACAGCACAGAACAGGCTCTTCAGCCCACGATGCTGTGCTGACCATTGATATTCATGCATGCACCCTCAAATATCTATGACCATATGCATGTCCAGCAGTCGCTTAAATGTCCCTAATGACATTGAATTAGATCGTCCTAAATCCATCACCTCGCATTTGCCCCGATTGAGTTCCATCGGCAATTTAACCATCCAACACTTAGATCTATCTTTGTTCTCCTGCAAACTCTGATAGTCCCACTCACTACCTGCTACTCCAGCAACCTTAGTGGCAGCTGTACACTTGCGAATTAGACGACCTGAATCTTTCCCAAACAGTCCTCCATTTTGAGAAACTCCCAGTTCTGCAGTCTGACTTCCACTGCCCAGCCAGTTCTTTATCCATTTGGCTCATACACCCTTGAAGCCATGCAATTTCAATTTCTCCATCAGTCTACCATGGGGAAACTTATCAAACGCCTTACTGAAATCCATGGATATGACATCGACAGCCCTTCCCTCATTAATCAACATTTTCATTTCCTCAAAGAATTCGATTAAGTTGGTAAGACATTACCTTCCCTCTGCAAAATAATGTTGTCTACCCCTTATAAATATATTTTCTTCCAAATGGGAATATATCAATTCCCTCAGCTATGATATCTTCTACAGCAGTGTCCTAACCACTGACGTCATATTCACTGGTCTGTAATTAACCCTGCTAAACTTCTTTAGCAAGTGGACAAAATTTGTAATTCTCCAGACCTCCAGCACCTCGGCAGAGTTCATGAATGCTGCAAACGTATCTGTTCAGGAGCAGCTATGTCTCCCCTCTTTTTCCTCTGTCACTTGGGTTAGAACCCACACAGACCTGGGTAATGGACCAATTTAATGCCTTTCAGAATACACATGTCGTCACCCTCCTCATGTCAACTGGACATGAAATAATCAAACATCTATCCACATTTTCAATATCTGTCATGTCTCTCTCCTCGGTGAATTCTGATACAAAATACTCGTTAAGAATCTCTCCCATTTTCTTTCACTCAACAAATAACTTTCCTCCATTGTCCGTGAGTTAGCCAAACATTTCTTTGCTGACGGTGTTGCTCTTTATACATCAGGACAGGGCTTTGGGCTTTTTTCTTAACTCTACTCCCAAAAGATATATCGTGACACCTTTTACCCATCTGAATTCCTCGTTTCTGATTGGTCCTACATTCCAGAACCGCTTCCAAAGGTTTGTCTTTCTTCAGTCGCGTCATTTCACCTGTCATTCGTATTTGCTTAATCTTGCCTTCTCTATTCCTCATTTTCACATGGCCATATCACTCCTGAACTCTAATCAGCCTCAATTTGAAACGCTGCCACATATCAAATGTCTACTAACTTTCAAACAGCTGCTTCCAGTCTACATCCCCCAGCATCTGCCAAAGTCTGGTGTAATTGTCCTTCTGCCAATTTAGCCCTCTTCCTTTCCGACCACTCTCATATTTGGCGATGAGTATTCGAAAATTATGAAATTGATGCCTTTATTCCTGAAGTAATCCCTGGTAAAATATCAAACATCTGGTTGAGCTCTTTCCCAAAACCAGGTTCACACTGGCACTTTCCCAGTTGTATTGTTTACATTATGTTCCAGAAACCCCGCCTGCTTTCTCCTTACAAAGCGCTTGTCATCTAGATCTGGAAAGCAAGCAAATTTAGTTCAATGTTGAGAAATTTAAAATCTCCAATGAGCACCACCATACTGACACTCCTACATAATTTCATAACCTGCATACATACTTGTACCTCTATCTCCCAGCCACTGTTAGGTGACCTTTAGAAAACCCCCAACATCGTTACTACACACTTCCTATTTCTGAGCTCGGCCCATGTTGCATCATTGTTGGAGTCGCATTGTTGGTGCGCTCCTTCAGGACAGCTATGATATCCTCTCTGACCAGTAATGCAACACTGCCACTTCTTTTACCTCCCTCTCTATCTCGCTTGAATCATGGACATTGCGGACTAGTTAGTGGCCAAGCATGCCCTGACCTCAGGCGAGTCACAGCAATAGCAATAGCACCATAATCCCAGGTAAAATTTCAAACCCTAATTTCATCTGTCTTCCCTATGACACTTCTTGCATTAAACCAAATGCGCCTCAAACCATCAGCTCTTTTGCGTTCCTCACCGCTTCTTTTCCTAATCTTCGCCTCAATCACTCTAACTTCATTATGTAGTTTCTTGCAAGTTTCAAATTAGTACCTCCTTACTGTCCACTAACCCCCTCATTTAGTTCCCTTTCGCCTACCACAGTAGTTTAAACCCACCCCAACAGAGTCAGCAAATGCACACCCTTGGACATTGGTTCCAGTTAAGCCCAGGTGCAGAGCATTCAATTTCGAATGGTCACATCTTCCCACGAACCGGTCACAAATTTCCCAAAAATCTGAACCTCTCCCTCCTGCACCATCTCTCATGCTATACATTCATCCTGCCCATTCTTTCATTTGTACTCTGATTAGCAGGTAGCACTGATATCAATCCTGGCATTACTACCTTTGAGGTCTTGCTTTTTATCTTGAATACTAATGCCTTAATTCTGCTTGGAGGAGGTCATCCCTTTTTTACCTCTATTGCAAAAGTGTGCATATGCACTGCAACAGCTGATTTGAGACATCCCTAACCCGTGCACTTGGGAGGCAACATACCACTCTGGACTGTCATTCGTGACCACAGAAACGCCTGTATAAACCCCTTATAATTGAATCCCCTTTGACTATATTCTGGTCTAGAGTGGTGCTGCCAAAGCACAGCAGTTCAGGCAACATCCGAGGAGCAGGAAGATCGACGTTTCGGGCAAAAACCCTTAATCAGGAATACAGACATAGTGCCTGAAGGGTGGAGAGATAAATGAGAGGAGGTTGGGGGTGGGGAGAAAGTAGCATAGTGTACAATAGGTGAGTGGGTGTAAGGATGAAGGTAATAGGTCAAGGAGGAGGGTGGGGGAAGATAGCAAGGATTACAATGGGTGAATGGGGGTGGGATGAAGGTGATAAATCAGAGAGGATGGTGGAGTGGATAGGTGGAAAGGAAGATCGGCAGGTAGGACAACACATGGGGACAGTGCTGAGCTGGAAGTTTGGAACTGGGGTGAGGTGGGGGAAGGGTAAATGAAGAAACTGGTGAAGTCCACATTGATGCCCTGGGGTTGATGTGTTCCGAGGTAGAAGATGAGGCGTTCTTCCTCCAGGGCGTCGGGTGGTGAGGGAGTGGCAGTGAAGGAGGGCCAGGGCGTCCATGCCCTCGGCTGAGTGGGAGGGTGAGTTGAAATGTTTGACCACAGGGTGGTGTGGTTGATTGGTAAGGGTGTCCCATAGATGTTCCCTGAATGTTGGGGGAGACTGCATTGGGAGCATCCCCTTTGACTACAGCCCATCCATACTCTTTCCCCGCCCTTCTCGACAGCTGAGCCAGCCACAGTGCCATACTGCTGCCTTCTCCTGCTGAGCTGTCTGCTCAAACAGTGTCCAAAACGGTGCACCTATTTTGCAGGTAGATGACCGCATTGCCAGTGCAGTGTTTTCCTGTTCTTTCTCTGCCTTCTGTTCACCCATTCTCTTTCTCCATCAACAATACTAATTTGGGGTGTAACTAATTCATTAAACATGTGATCACGATCTCCTCAGCATCACGTTTGTTCCAGTCTGAGTCATTCCTCAACCCCTGAGCCGTCATGTGGTCTAACACGGGCTGCAGTTGGTCAAAAGACCTGCACGTGAAGGAGTCAGATATATCAAGTGCGTCACTGAGCACCCACATTGAACAAGTGAAGCATAACTCCAATTTGAGATCTCCTGCCATTTTTAATCTTAAACTGAATTTAGTCTTAACTTCGGTAAATAAGGACAGAAAGGAAAGTGTTTTTCTAACTACTCACACGAACAAAAATAAATAGAAAAAAAGACTTTCCTTGCCAATACACATCACTGTCTTTTGTTCGGTTATATGAGGAGAGCGGGCGGGATGCACTGCACATGTAGTGTCTCGGTTTCAGCCGCTGCAGAAATATACCGGTTCACTCACCTTCCAGAGTTCAAGTCGAATGCTCCCACTCAACTCCTCTCTCTCACCACTCCCATCGCTGCTGCAAATGAAGGCTGCTGACATTCGAGACATGTCGTGTTTAGATGGAAATTGACCTTCTCGACAGGCCCGATCGTCAATATCTTGTTGCTCCCTCAAATGAAGGCTGCTGAAGCTCAGGAGTTCAAAGATATATCAGATATAATTAAATGGCAGAATCATCTAAAAGGAGCGAATATCATTTTTTAAATATACTTATGGTCTTAGGAATGCTGGTATACATTTAAGAAAGCATTTCAATTCGCTCAGCAAAACTTCATTGTGGTCAACGAAAGAGGGCCCCATTAAGAGATGAACCTCCTGTGGTTGACAAAGACAGTCTTTGACTCGATACAATCACAAATTGAAGTATACAAAGTTACAAGATCACAGCTAGAAGGCACATACGTGTTTATAAGAAGATATCCTCGATTTGTTACAGAAATGAAGAAATTCATATTATTCTCTCAGTGTTGTCTTCCTTATGGTGATGGAAGCAGAGATCCTGAATATTTTTGAGTATCAGGCTTGTTTTGAGAAACAACGGATTCAACGGTGATCGGGGAGTAGGCATAAACGTGGAACTCAGGAGCCTGTCAGATCAGTCAGAATCATATTGAATGTTTGAAGAGGTTTGGAGGGTTAAAGGGCTATCTGGTGCACAGTAATTGCACGTTCCTGTGATTTGTCAATCCAACTCCTCTTATTCACAAGTGGCATTTACCTGAAGCACCGTGACATTTAAGACAGGGTTACGTTGTCGTTTTGGAATGGGACAGACTTGATGTAAGGAAGGGCCTTTGTTAGTCGATCTTCATTACTCTATCAGATTCCATAACTGACGTTCCCCATCACAACCTACAATTTACTTTCCTGGAACTTTCCATAACTTCCATTCCAGAGAATATTATAATACTGATATTCCCTGAAACGTTCTGTAAGAGACATTCACGGAACATTCTATAGACAGCATTCTTTTTAATGTTTTGAAGCCGACGTTCCCTGGAACGTACTCCAACCGACATATTCTGAAAGGTACCGTAAACAACATTACCGTAACGTTCCTTAATTGACATTTTCCGGCCAGTTGTATCAACGCAATTTCCCGGAACATTCAATAACCGACATTCCCCAAATTGGTCTCTTACCAGCATATTCGATGTAGGTATGCTCGCTGAGCTGAAATGTTCATTTCCGGACGTTTCCTTACCCTACTAGGTAACATGTTCAGTGGACATCCGCTGAAGTAATGCTGAAAATTGCTGCTTTCCATTTATACGTTTGGGTTTCTTTGGGTGTGTGATGTCATTTCCTGTGGTGATGTTATTTCCTGTGGTGAATTCACTTCCTCTTCCTTTCCTCAGGCGGTGGAAGATGGGGTCGAACTCGATGTGTTTGTTGATAGAGTTCCGGTTGGAATACTATGCTTCGATGAATTCTTGTGCGTGTCTTTGCTTGGCTTGGCCTAGGATGGGTGTATTGTCCCAGTCGAAGTGGTGTCCTTCCTCATCCGTATGTGAGGATACCAGTTAGAGAGAATCATGTCTTTTTGTGGTTAGTTACACAAAACTCGCTCTTACCAGCATGTTCCACAACGTTCTATAATTGGCATTCCCCAAAATATTCTTAAACTGACATTCTCTGGAAAATTCTACTGTCAACATTCCCTGGACCATTTTACAACCAGAATTCTTTGGGACATTCCACAACCAACGTTTGCCAGGACTTTTGCAACTCTGTTTTTCTTCAAGGAACTGGAAGAGAATCCTTCACGACGGCAACGTCTTCATCCTGCATATGAGAAACTGTAAATACATGACCTGCATCTGCTCTTAAATGACCGACTGTGCAGGAATATTCTCAAAACCACCTGTTGTGATGGATGATATTCTGTGTGTTTGGGGAGGGAGAATTCCTTTTAATTTAGTTCAAATTCTTTTACGTAATTCAGAGGTTACCATTTGTTATTTCAGATCTAACTTTTTCAATAAATCTCTGAATTCAGTAACAGATTTGAAAATGTTACTATCTCTTCAATGAAAATGGTTGCTTTAAAAGCAGGCTGATGATTTGTTTATTTATTTTCCTTCTTCATAGCTGACAAAATGACAATCTATGTTCTGCTTCGGAAAGATTGTGGATTGCCTCCGTATGTCAGTCATTATACAGGTGTCATGGCGGTGGCAGATCTCCTTGTCATTATCCTAGACCTGATTTTGTGACAAATTTCGACTGTTTATTGGCAACAGTTTTATTTACAGTGGTGTATCTCTGTGTCTAATATCCATGCCGTCCTGTTTTATGCAGCTACTGATTGTTCTGTCTGGTTAACTCTCACTTACACATTTGATCGATTAATGTCCACGAATGACCAAAAATTAAAAAGTAAAGGTTGCAGTGAGAAAACAGCAGCTGTGGTTTCGGGAAAGGTGACTGTGCTGAGCTGTTTAAAGAACATTTCCTGGTGTTTGATGCTGTCATATCAGTGTTGTCAGCTGGGGAACAGCCCCTGCTTTCGTCAGGAAACAAACATCGTTCAATACTCTCTAGTTAGCGTCACAAACGAGTTCCTGCATAACGTTCTAAAAGCGGCTGGACCATTTCTCCTGATTCAGATGCTCAATACTTTCACTTTCAGACACATCTTAGTGACCAGCAGTGCCCGTAAATGATTCCAGGCTCACAAACATAGGGACGTTCTGTGTTACACAGAAGTGCAGTATCAGAAAAAAAATCCATCATTTTACTTATTTTGATCTCGGCCAATTTCATCCCGTTATAGTAAATATTAATCGTGTATTCTGTATGGTACCAGATGGACAATTTGGGCTTTACGTCCACATGGCTTTGTGCAGAACTTAGGCTTCATGCTCCAGCTGCTCAGTTGTTGCACTGCGATTTATGCCATGACTCAAAGTTCGGGCAGCCGTGAAGAATGTGCTCAAATATCACTCTGCTCAAATTCATCAATCGATCAACTTCAAGCCAAGCAGCTGAGTGGACTAGCTTAATTTTTGGCCTTGTGCTGAAGGTGTTGAACGAGACAGACAGGCTCTACTCCAAGTCCTGGTTTTCACTGAAGGGTACGGGATTGGAGTTGAGCTAAGGTTTTGGCTTTAAGTAATTCTGTCCTTCATTTCACTGGTTGGTTATCCCGTCTGACCAGTCATGGACATCATTAATCTCTGTCCACCATACCCATTCCCTCCATTTATTACTGCCACTCTCATATTTTTTCGCTCTCACTTATCCATCTATATTCTCACTCAATGTCACTGTACCTGCCTCCCCCGTTTTTCCTTACTCACTGTCTCTCTGGTACTCACTCTCTTCCTATCACAGTCCTCATGCTTTACGTAATTATATCCTCTGTTGCGTTCTCTTGCGAAGGACCAGTTCGGTGTGCATTTATAGGATATCAGTATGGACCATCGGGTTGGTAAGGACAAAGTCCTCAGTGCAGCGTTAGTGCAACAGGCCGTTAGGAAGGGAGAATAGTGAATGTCGGATCACTGGCTTTTGTTCGTGTAAGAGTGTGGTGGTGAGTTTGACTATTGATGCCTTTGGAACATTATGTGAGGGGAACGCATGCTGCTGCCAGGTGAAAATTGTTGGGTTTGGTCAAAATTGTCAAGACAAAGGATTGAGTGTTTCATAGAAGTCACAAATGCTGTACAGTGTGGAAGCAAGTTGATCCGGCCCATCGAGCCCACACTAGACGTACCCTAAGATCACCCCGCCCAGAAACACCTTTTTCCTGAAATCCTACATTTCCCACATATAACCAATCTGGCCTGCACATCCCTGGAGGTGAAGGGCAAATTAACATGACCAATGTAACTAACTTGCTCAGCTTTGGACTGTGGGAAGAAACATATGCAGACATAGGGAGAATGTAAACTCGGTCTCCTGGATCTGTCACGTAGCTGTGCTCACTCGAGCCATCAAGCTACCCATCTAGTCAATTGGCTGTTGTTAAACTTTCCAGTAATTTTAAGGATAAACAATGAAAGCAGCTTTTGATTGATGCAACTAAGTGATCACCCAAATTGGTGAATCAAATCTGTACTACACATTCCGGCCGACGGGAGTTTTTTAAATAGACTATCTCAGATCCTATGTAATAAAATAATTCAAATGTAGGGCGTTGAGATTTACACTGGTTTTGCTCATCTCCTACAGGTTGTATCTCACACGCAACATCAATCGGACCTAAGTGCTCTGTGTCTTCAAAGACATTCCTTGAAGAGGAAACACATGTGCAACCTGAGTGATTCGCAGAGTTTGTGGCTTTCTGCACAGAAAAATGAGTGATGTAAAATGAGTGACCTAAGGAGGCCACTAAAGCACCCCAACGTATCACTTTAAGGACGTCAGAGAGAGACGATCAGCGTTGACCTGTCATATTTGAATTATTCCTTCATTAGAACTTTATAAAGTGGGTGACAATGCAGCTAGAAATAGACCCACACACAAACACATAGTGATACATGTATTGAAACGCATTGTAACAGAATGAACACAAAAGGGACAGAGAGAGAGATAGAGACAGAAAGGGGAGAAGATGTTGAACTAATTCCATTTGATTTGCTCCAAAGTAACAGGGACTCCACGTTACAGAGACAGGGATACCGACAAACATAGAAACACACACTATTTCCCATAACCGGATGCACTAGCTCTCAGAAACTCAGCTTCAAATACACAGATATAGTTTAAAACACAAAGATACAACCACAGATACAGAGACAGAACCACATGCAAAGAGACGCATACAGACACATTCATGAGCACCTGCTTATGTACAGACTGACACAGAGATGTACATATTCAGAGACAAAAATACACAGATAGAAACTAACACACACTGACAGATTCAGACAAAAAGTAACAGACAGACTGAAAGACACACAAAACTGACAAACGGAAAGACACACAGAAACTTAAAAGAAAAATAGAATAAGTCATACTGCGCACGTTTAACGTTAGTTATCTCATCGGACTGCCAAGATTTCCAAATGAAATCTCGATGAAAAGTGGAACAGTCACGAGATTTCCCTTACCTACCGTCAGGGAAGAGGTGAATGTCTGTGATAAGCTCGTGATTGTTTGTGTAATTAGCACATGTCCACTCGTATAACAGATCTGTGTCGTCAGTTCATATCTATCTATGAAGTGGATTGATGTTTAATCACATAAACGCAACAAATGTAATCTCACTGTCTTTCTTTTTGTAATTTCAGTCCAACTCACATTTTCTCTTCGAACGTGTGAAGATACAGTGTTCCCTTGTTGGACAAATCTATGTTCTCTGGCTGCAGAAGACGGTGTGTGTGTGTGTGTGTGTGTGTGTGTGTGTGTGTGTGTGTGTGTGTGTGTGTGTGTGTGTGTGTGTGTGTGTGTGTGTGTGAGAGAGAGAGAGAGAGAGAGAGAGAGAGACAGTTTTTGTGTGAGTTTCTGTGTGCCTGTGTAAAAGAGAGAGAATCAATAGGAGTGTGTTTAGGAGGGAGAAATTGTGTGTGAGGGGGAGTAACAGACAGGAGCAATTCGGCTGAACGACAGAGTTTGTTTTCTCTCACATTACTTGCAGCACCCTCCTGTCTCAACAATAAGCCCACACCTGTGTTTGGTGTTCGCCAGTAAGGGATAGCTGGGAATTTTCAGGAAGAACTGGGATTTATAAAGGTAGAGGGTTTTGAGTCACAGACCTGGGTGTTTATAAACCAGATCTTGCCAGCCATGCTTCATTTTGGAGGAAAGTATCAGACAGTTTGTGGCTATGACTGAGTCTGTTTTCGTGTGAAAGAGAGGGAGTGTTTTCACTTTTGGAATCTCAATACCAGTTTTTATTCTGTTTTTCTTTTACCACGTCCTCCCTGAAGAAACCCGAGGCTGAATCACATCTCATGAACAGTGGGTATACCTCATGGGAGCGGAAATCTGAAACTATCGAGAGAGAGGCGATGGCTCAAACCCACGGCAATGTTGATCATTCCTTCTTCACACTGTGTCTGTTCCAAGCTTCTGTCTACGTTTGTCTGACTCCTTCCTTTTTCTCTGTCTTTCTGTAATTATGTCTCTTTCTCACGTAAGCCGTTCCTCTTGTCTCTCCATTGTGCTTTTTTTTCACTTGGTATCCAACTCTGTCTTTTGCCCTATTGTGACTTTAACTCTCACACTCACGACTCTCATCTTTGTTTCATTCTCACGTTCTCCCTGTCCATTTATCACTGTTGAGCCCTCTCACTCTCCTCTTCTCTCTGTCTGTCCCAGTCTCTCATGACCACTTTCTCTCCCCGGCTCCTCCTCCTATCTCTTTGTCCCTCCTTTCTGTACCCATCTCTCGCCGTGGCCCCCACCTCTGTTTCCTCCGTCTGCGTTCCTCTCTGTCTTAATCTCTGTTTCTTCCACTCGCTCACTGCCTTTCCCTCTTCTACCAACACACTCGTCTCTCTGTATCTTCGTCATTTCCTCTGTCTTTGTTCCCCCATATTCTCTCTATTCCCCCTCTATCTCTCTCTCTCCCTTCCTTTCAGTGTTTTTTCCTCTCTCTCTCCCCCTTCCCCACCCCCTGCTTCTTTGCACCCCGTCGCCCACCCCCTCCCCATTCCCTCTTGTCTTTCTCCCCTCACTCCTGGTCTTTTGATCACTTTGTTTTTTTCTCTCTGCTTCTCTGTCTTTTCCACTCTCTCAGTGGGTCCCTTTTTCTGACTGCGATCCCTCATCTTTTCTCTCTCTCACTGAACTTCCTTGGATTTTCTGTTCCCCTTTCTCTTTCCACCCTAAAATCTCTCCTCTCTCTGTCCCAGCTCTTTGTGGCCCGACTTCTACTCTCCAGCCTCTGACAGATCACCACCATCACTGTACCACGCCTCTCTCTGTTCCTCTCTATCTCTGTCTCTTCTGTCTCTGTGAACCCCTCTCTCCCTCTCTCTGATTCTCCCCCCGCTCTGTTTCCATCTCTCTTTTTCCCATTCTGTCTAAATTTGCCCTCTCTCACTGCGCCCCATGTTTCTTTTCTTCTCCCTATCTGTATCCTCCTCGCTTTCCCTGTTACCCCACCTCTCCATCTGTCGCTCACCTGGTCGTTCCCATTCTCCCTCTCTGCGTCTTTCCCTTTGTCTCTCTGTATTTTCCTCTCTTGCATCATCCCCTCTTTCTGTCTCTTTTGCCCACTTCTCTCTGCTCCCTGACTGTCCCGTTGTCTGTCGTCCCCTCTGAGTGTGTCCTCCCCATCTTTGTATGTCCTCCCTCTCTCTCTGTGTCTAACCCTCCCTCTCTGTGTCTTTCACTCTTTGTCTGTCTTTTCCCATTGCTCCGTCCCGGCTCTCTCTGTTTCCGGTCCCCTTCTCTGTCGCCCTCTCTCTCTCTCATATTCGCACTTCTTACTCTTCTGTCACCACGACTGTGTTCCCTTTTGTCTCTGCCCCCATTTCTCTACCACACACTCTTCTCTGTCTTTTCCTCCCCTCTCTGTCTCTACTTCCTCGTCTTTTATCTCTGTCTTTCTTTTTGCTTGTACCACTTTCAATTTCTGGCTCTCGCTTCTGATCACCCTCTTCTAATCTACTTCTTTCTATTCTTTTTTTATTTTATTGCCCGCTTGTGAATTTCCACATTCCTCTTTGGTTATCCTTTTCTTATTTTCCACTCACCGTCATTTCCTAAGCCCCAAATATTTTGCTTACCGAAATTCAGCCCCAGCCAAATACTCACTCTCCCTCTTATAATTCAAACGTTTTGCAAAGGTTGAAAGAACGATGGCTGTTGTGAATTAGAAACAAAAGTAGAGATTGCTGGAAAATCTCTGGCAGCGCACGTAGATAGAATTTGGGTTGAACGTTTCAGGTGTTTTGGCACTTCTCAGAAATGATACTAGCCATGAAACTTGTGCATAGCCCAATAACAATTTTGCCAAGTTTTCTCTCCATCCCAATTTTGTGGGTTCCCTAAATTGTGTCTCCTCAAATAAATGAAACATCGATTATGCGAACTCTCCAAATATTCCCAAGTTCTGCCCCACCGAAATTTT